>NC_081294.1:170258282-170909191 GCF_030435805.1 Mustela lutreola
CCCTCCAGCTTGGGAATTCTGGAGACACAATGAAGCACTCTGCCTGTCCTTCAGAAGGTAAACTTTGCCTTATGGGTCTACCCAGAAACCTCAAATGAGGATCAACCTGCATGCCACTCTACTGTACTCCAATTATACAGTCTAACCTGAGCATTAATGCCCAGTCTGACACAGCCTGAGCCCGGACCTCATGACAGACACCCAGACAGCTGGCCACACACTGAGCACATTGTACCTGACATGGCCTGGGTCGTCATCTCTTCCCAACCTCGTTTTTCAGGCTTCAGAACCTAGAACTTATCTCCACTCACTGCCCACGGGTGAACGTGGTGCAGAAATCAAAACTCCTCCTGCCCCATGGTCAGAAACCTTGTGCTTGGCATGTTGGCCAACGTTCAGTGTAGGAGAAACCAGCGTGGACCATGAGGCCCCGCCCATGCTTGAGGGCCGTGACAAGCACAAACACACATTGTGACCCACAGCATGAGCCCTGTCCTCAAGTAAACCCTATCAGTGACTGGACAAAGAACCCACATATGGGGATTGCCATGCTCTTAGTCCCCCAATATTAACCAGAGGTTGAGATGTCTAGTCACGCATACTCAGGTCTCTGTTCTGTTATCCATCTTTTGTGGGACACCTGAGGTAAAAAAAAAAAAAAAAAAAAAAAAAAAAAAAAAAAAAAAGAAGAAGAAATAAAGAGAGAGAGAGAGAGATAGGACTCCTTCCATCCACAGAATGACCCCAAACACTTGGGATCTGGCCAAATCCCCAGAATGAAAGACTCGCCCATGGCCCATGAGGCCACCCCGACATTCTATGGCCACCGTTTACACAATATCCAGAGACAAAAGCCTGTGCAAGGGAATCACACTTGCCCTTTGTTCATATTCTGAAAAATTCTCCTCATGGTCTGTAGATAGGGCCTGCCATAACTACGTCCCCAAACCTAAGCCGAGATTGCGTTTTCAGACTTCTGTACAAACAGCCCTGGCCCACACACATTTCAGACTGGCTCCCCTGAAGCCACAACTCAGGCTTGTGTCTGCCTTCTCCAAGGGAAATCTGCCCATTCCATTGGCAACTACTGTACAGATAAGGAGAAACCTCCAAAGTCCCCGAGGCCTTCCCAATAGTGTAGGTTGCCCAGGACAAACAGGGGAGATTGGTCAAATCTGAGCAACTACCTCCCCTCAGACACATGGTGCCCAGAGAATATTGAACTGGACAGGCATCTAAGTCCTAATTGGATCCATTGCTTTTGTCTCCAGGCATCTCTCCACAGAGGCCTGGCTTCCAAGACCAGCATAAGGGGGCTTCCTGAGGTACCAATCAGAGGAAATCTCGTCTCCACATGGGAAACTTGTCCTTTGGGGCTGTGTCAAAACCTCCAGTTAGGACAAATATTCAGGTCGCGGGATCCACTGCCCCATTCCAAGTTCTCCATGGATACAAACGCACATTATGACCCATCCGCAGGAGAGTCCATTTCAATTCAGCCCCCTTGCTTGCTCCCCCAGAGCCAGGAAATAGAACTCGCCTTTTTGCTAGGATACAATATGAATGTGATGTGGGCTCTCCAGGTATCCATCCTTAGAACCCTGCTCTGGTGTCATTCTGTATGGGACGTCCTGGAGACTTCCAATAGGTCTCGACTGTCAGGCAGAAGGAATCCTTGTGGATTGGAGCATCTCACAACTCCCATCGTGGGAAAACCTCCATGACCTCATGATGCCCCCTTCCCTTCATGAAAGGGCAATCCTGGACAGAAACTCCAACCTGAGCCAATGTCTGACCCACGCCCTGACTTCTGATGGACAAGATCTCGATTCGGCTCTGCAGAGTGTGCCTGCCGTGCCCTTGCCCCGAAACCTAAGTCTACTTGTGTTCTCAGACTTCCGTCCTCACACTCCTGGCCCACAAGCCTTCCAGTTTCGGAATCCTGGAACCACAATGTAGCATAGCACTCTGCCTACCCTCCAGAAGAAAAACGTTGCACTATGGGGATACCCAGAAACGCCAAATGAGGATCAATTTGCACGACACTAGACTGTACCCCAGTTATACAGTCTAGCCTGGGTACTATTGCCCTCTCTGACACAGCCTGATCCTGGATCTCCCAACCATCACCTGGACAGCTGGGGCCACATATCAGGACTGTGACAGCGCTCTCTAAGGGAATTCTGCCTATTCCATTGGCCACAACCCTACACATTAGGTAAAACCCTGAAAGTCCCTGAGACCATCCCACTAGGTTAGGTCACCCGGGATAAAGAGGGTCGATCTGACACAAGCTGAGCAACAACCTCCACTTAGAACCATAGACAGATGTGCCCAGAGAAGACTGAAGAGGACAGGCCCCTAGGCGTGAAATGGATCAATTGGTTTGGATTCCAGGGAGCTCTCATCAGATGCCTGGTTTCCAATACTAGCTTATGGGGGTTCCTGAGGCACCAATCAGAACAAATCTCTTCTCCACATGTGAATCTTGCTCTTTGGAGCTATGTCAAAACCTCCAAATGGAGAATCCTTCAAGGCCCCAGAGCCACTGTCCCATTCCAAGGTATCCATGGACACAGTCCAACATTATGACCGATCCTCAGGAGAGTCCATTCCAACACAGCCCCCTCGGATGCCACCCAGAGCCAGTAGATCGAACCTGCCTTGTCGCTAGGAGACATTTGGAATGCGATGTGGACTGCCTAGGCATCCGTCATTAGAACCCTGCTCTGGAGAACTTCCTAATGGGACATCCTGGATCCATTCAACAGGTCTTGACTGTCCCGCAGAACAAATGCTTGCGGTTTGGAGCTTCACATACTCCCACCGTGGGAAAACCTCCATGGCATCATGGTGCCCCCACCTCCTTAATGATGGGGCCATCACGGACAAAAACTCTAAACTGAGCCAACATCTGATCCTTGCCCTGACTTCAGATGCACAAGATCTCGATTTAGCTCTGCAGAGTGTGCCTGCCGTGCCCTTTCCCTGAAACCTAGGCCTAGCTTCTGTTCTCAGACTTCTGTCCTCAAACTCCTGGCCCACAATCCCTCCAGCTTGGGAATTCTGGAGACACAATGAAGCACTCTGCCTGTCCTTCAGAAGGTAAACTTTGCCTTATGGGTCTACCCAGAAACCTCAAATGAGGATCAACCTGCATGCCACTCTACTGTACTCCAATTATACAGTCTAACCTGAGCATTAATGCCCAGTCTGACACAGCCTGAGCCCGGACCTCATGACAGACACCCAGACAGCTGGCCACACACTGAGCACATTGTACCTGACATGGCCTGGGTCGTCATCTCTTCCCAACCTCGTTTTTCAGGCCTCAGAACCTAGAACTTATCTCCACTCACTGCCCACGGGTGAACGTGGTGCAGAAATCAAAACTCCTCCTGCCCCATGGTCAGAAACCTTGTTCTTGGCATGTTGGCCAACGTTCAGTGTAGGAGAAACCAGCGTGGACCATGAGGCCCCGCCCATGCTTGAGGGCCGTGACAAGCACAAACACACATTGTGACCCACAGCATGAGCCCTGTCCTCAAGTAAACCCTATCAGTGACTGGACAAAGAACCCGCATATGGGGATTGCCATGCTCTTAGTCCCCCAATATTAACCAGAGATTGAGATGTCTAGTCACGCATACTCAGGTCTCTGTTCTGTTATCCATCTTTTGTGGGACACCTGAGGTAAAAAAAAAAAAAAAAGATGAAATAAAGAGAGAGAGAGAGATAGGACTCCTTCCATCCACAGAATGACCCCAAACACTTGGGATCTGGCCAAATCCCCAGAATGAAAGACTCGCCCATGGCCCATGAGGCCACCCCGACATTCTATGGCCACCGTTTACACAATATGCAGAGACAAAAGCCTGTGCAAGGGCATCACACTTGCCCTTTGTTCATATCCTGAAAAATTCTCCTCATGGTCTGTAGATAGGGCCTGCCATAACTACGTCCCCAAACCTAAGCCGAGATTGTGTTTTCAGACTTCTGTCCAAACAGCCCTGGCCCACACACATTTCAGACTGGGTCCCCTGAAGCCACAACTCAGGCTTGTGTCTGCCTTCTCCAAGGGAAATCTGCCCATTCCATTGGCAACTACTGTACAGATAAGGAGAAACCTCCAAAGTCCCCGAGGCCTTCCCAATAGTGTAGGTTGCCCAGGACAAACAGGGGAGATTGGTCAAATCTGAGCAACTACCTCCCCTCAGACACATGGTGCCCAGAGAATATTGAACTGGACAGGCATCTAAGTCCTAATTGGATCCATTGCTTTTGTCTCCAGGCATCTCTCCACAGAGGCCTGGCTTCCAAGACCAGCATAAGGGGGCTTCCTGAGGTACCAATCAGAGGAAATCTCGTCTCCACATGGGAAACTTGTCCTTTGGAGCTGTGTCAAAACCTCCAGTTAGGACAAATATTCAGGTCGCGGGATCCACTGCCCCATTCCAAGTTCTCCATGGATACAAACGCACATTATGACCCATCCGCAGGAGAGTCCATTTCAATTCGGCCCCCTTGCTTGCTCCCCCAGAGCCAGGAAATGGAACTCGCCTTTTTGCTAGGATACAATATGAATGTGATGTGGGCTCTCCAGGTATCCATCCTTAGAACCCTGCTCTGGTGTCATTCTGTATGGGACGTCCTGGAGACTTCCAACAGGTCTCGACTGTCAGGCAGAAGGAATCCTTGTGGATTGGAGCATCTCACAACTCCCATCGTGGGAAAACCTCCATGACCTCATGATGCCCCCTTCCCTTCATGAAAGGGCAATCCTGGACAGAAACTCCAACCTGAGCCAATGTTGGACCCACGCCCTGACTTCTGATGGACAAGATCTCGATTCGGCTCTGCAGAGTGTGCCTGCCGTGCCCTTGCCCCGAAACCTAAGTCTACTTGTGTTCTCAGACTTCCGTCCTCACACTCCTGGCCCACAAGCCTTCCAGTTTCGGAATCCTGGAACCACAATGTAGCATAGCACTCTGCCTACCCTCCAGAAGAAAAACGTTGCACTATGGGGATACCCAGAAACGCCAAATGAGGATCAATTTGCACGACACTAGACTGTACCCCAGTTATACAGTCTAGCCTGGGTACTATTGCCCTCTCTGACACAGCCTGATCCTGGATCTCCCAAACATCACCTGGACAGCTGGGGCCACATATCAGGACTGTGACAGCGCTCTCTAAGGGAATTCTGCCTATTCCATTGGCCACAACCCTACACATTAGGTAAAACCCTGAAAGTCCCTGAGACCATCCCACTAGGTTAGGTCACCCGGGACAAAGAGGGTCGATCTGACACAAGCTGAGCAACAACCTCCTCTTAGAACCATAGAGAGATGTGCCCAGAGAAGACTGAAGAGGACAGGCCCCTAGGCGTGAAATGGATCAATTGGTTTGGATTCCAGGGAGCTCTCTTCAGATGCCTGGTTTCCAATACTAGCTTATGGGGGTTCCTGAGGCACCAATCAGAACAAATCTCTTCTCCACATGTGAATCTTGCTCTTTGGAGCTATGTCAAAACCTCCAAATGGAGAATCCTTCAAGGCCCCAGAGCCACTGTCCCATTCCAAGGTATCCATGGACACAGTCCAACATTATGACCGATCCTCAGGAGAGTCCATTCCAACACAGCCCCCTCGGATGCCACCCAGAGCCAGTAGATCAAACCTGCCTTGTCGCTAGGAGACATTTGGAATGCGATGTGGACTGCCTAGGCATCCGTCATTAGAACCCTGCTCTGGAGAACTTCCTAATGGGACATCCTGGATCCATTCAACAGGTCTTGACTGTCCCGCAGAACAAATCCTTGCGGTTTGGAGCTTCACATACTCCCACCGTGGGAAAACCTCGATGGCATCCTGGTGCCCCCACCTCCTTAATGATGGGGCCATCACGGACAAAAACTCTAAACTGAGCCAACATCTGATCCTTGCCCTGACTTCAGATGCACAAGATCTCGATTTAGCTCTGCAGAGTGTGCCTGCCGTGCCCTTTCCCTGAAACCTAGGCCTAGCTTCTGTTCTCAGACTTCTGTCCTCAAACTCCTGGCCCACAATCCCTCCAGCTTGGGAATTCTGGAGACACAATGAAGCACTCTGCCTGTCCTTCAGAAGGTAAACTTTGCCTTATGGGTCTACCCAGAAACCTCAAATGAGGATCAACCTGCATGCCACTCTACTGTACTCCAATTATACAGTCTAACCTGAGCATTAATGCCCAGTCTGACACAGCCTGAGCCCGGACCTCATGACAGACACCCAGACAGCTGGCCACACACTGAGCACATTGTACCTGACATGGCCTGGGTCGTCATCTCTTCCCAACCTCGTTTTTCAGGCTTCAGAACCTAGAACTTATCTCCACTCACTGCCCACGGGTGAACGTGGTGCAGAAATCAAAACTCCTCCTGCCCCATGGTCAGAAACCTTGTGCTTGGCATGTTGGCCAACGTTCAGTGTAGGAGAAACCAGCGTGGACCATGAGGCCCCGCCCATGCTTGAGGGCCGTGACAAGCACAAACACACATTGTGACCCACAGCATGAGCCCTGTCCTCAAGTAAACCCTATCAGTGACTGGACAAAGAACCCACATATGGGGATTGCCATGCTCTTAGGCCCCCAATATTAACCAGAGATTGAGATGTCTAGTCACGCATACTCAGGTCTCTGTTCTGTTATCCATCTTTTGTGGGACACCTGAGGTAAAAAAAAAAAAAAAAAAAAAAAAAGATGAAATAAAGAGAGAGAGAGAGATAGGACTCCTTCCATCCACAGAATGACCCCAAACACTTGGGATCTGGCCAAATCCCCAGAATGAAAGACTCGCCCATGGCCCATGAGGCCACCCCGACATTCTATGGCCACCGTTTACACAATATCCAGAGACAAAAGCCTGTGCAAGGGCATCACACTTGCCCTTTGTTCATATCCTGAAAAATTCTCCTCATGGTCTGTAGATAGGGCCTGCCATAACTACGTCCCCAAACCTAAGCCGAGATTGTGTTTTCAGACTTCTGTCCAAACAGCCCTGGCCCACACACATTTCAGACTGGCTCCCCTGAAGCCACAACTCAGGCTTGTGTCTGCCTTCTCCAAGGGAAATCTGCCCATTCCATTGGCAACTACTGTACAGATAAGGAGAAACCTCCAAAGTCCCCGAGGCCTTCCCAATAGTGTAGGTTGCCCAGGACAAACAGGGGAGATTGGTCAAATCTGAGCAACTACCTCCCCTCAGACACATGGTGCCCAGAGAATATTGAACTGGACAGGCATCTAAGTCCTAATTGGATCCATTGCTTTTGTCTGCAGGCATCTCTCCACAGAGGCCTGGCTTCTAAAACCAGCATAAGGGGGCTTCCTGAGGTACCAATCAGAGGAAATCTCGTCTCCACATGGGAAACTTGTCCTTTGGGGCTGTGTCAAAACCACCAGTTAGGACAAAAATTCAGGTCGCGGGATCCACTGCCCCATTCCAAGTTTTCCATGAATACAAACGCACATTATGACCCATCCGCAGCAGAGTCCATTTCAATTCAGCCCCCTTGCTTGCTCCCCCAGAGCCAGGAAATGGAACTCGCCTTTTTGCTAGGATACAATATGAATGTGCTGTGGGCTCTCCAGGTATCCATCCTTAGAACCCTGCTCTGGTGTCATTCTGTATGGGACGTCCTGGAGACTTCCAACAGGTCTCGACTGTCAGGCAGAAGGAATCCTTGTGGATTGGAGCATCTCACAACTCCCATCGTGGGAAAACCTCCATGACCTCATGATGCCCCCTTCCCTTCATGAAAGGGCAATCCTGGACAGAAACTCCAACCTGAGCCAATGTCTGACCCACGCCCTGACTTCTGATGGACAAGATCTCGATTCGGCTCTGCAGAGTGTGCCTGCCGTGCCCTTGCCCCGAAACCTAAGTCTACTTGTGTTCTCAGACTTCCGTCCTCACACTCCTGGCCCACAAGCCTTCCAGTTTCGGGATCCTGGAACCACAATGTAGCATAGCACTCTGCCTACCCTCCAGAAGAAAAACGTTGCACTATGGGGATACCCAGAAACGCCAAATGAGGATCAATTTGCACGACACTAGACTGTACCCCAATTATACAGTCTAGCCTGGGTACTATTGCCCTCTCTGACACAGCCTGATCCTGGATCTCCCAACCATCACCTGGACAGCTGGGGCCACATATCAGGACTGTGACAGCGCTCTCTAAGGGAATTCTGCCTATTCCATTGGCCACAACCCTACACATTAGGTAAAACCCTGAAAGTCCCTGAGACCATCCCACTAGGTTAGGTCACCCGGGACAAAGAGGGTCGATCTGACACAAGCTGAGCAACAACCTCCACTTAGAACCATAGACAGATGTGCCCAGAGAAGACTGAAGAGGACAGGCCCCTAGGCGTGAAATGGATCAATTGGTTTGGATTCCAGGGAGCTCTCTTCAGATGCCTGGTTTCCAATACTAGCTTATGGGGGTTCCTGAGGCACCAATCAGAACAAATCTCTTCTCCACATGTGAATCTTGCTCTTTGGAGCTATGTCAAAACCTCCAAATGGAGAATCCTTCAAGGCCCCAGAGCCACTGTCCCATTCCAAGGTATCCATGGACACAGTCCAACATTATGACCGATCCTCAGGAGAGTCCATTCCAACACAGCCCCCTCAGATGCCACCCAGAGCCAGTAGATCGAACCTGCCTTCTCGCTAGGAGACATTTGGAATGCGATGTGGACTGCCTAGGCATCCGTCATTAGAACCCTGCTCTGGAGAACTTCCTAATGGGACATCCTGGATCCATTCAACAGGTCTTGACTGTCCCGCAGAACAAATCCTTGCGGTTTGGAGCTTCACATACTCCCACCGTGGGAAAACCTCCATGGCATCATGGTGCCCCCACCTCCTTAATGATGGGGCCATCACGGACAAAAACTCTAAACTGAGCCAACATCTGATCCTTGCCCTGACTTCAGATGCACAAGATCTCGATTTAGCTCTGCAGAGTGTGCCTGCCGTGCCCTTTCCCTGAAACCTAGGCCTAGCTTCTGTTCTCAGACTTCTGTCCTCAAACTCCTGGCCCACAATCCCTCCAGCTTGGGAATTCTGGAGACACAATGAAGCACTCTGCCTGTCCTTCAGAAGGTAAACTTTGCCTTATGGGTCTACCCAGAAACCTCAAATGAGGATCAACCTGCATGCCACTCTACTGTACTCCAATTATACAGTCTAACCTGAGCATTAATGCCCAGTCTGACACAGCCTGAGCCCGGACCTCATGACAGACACCCAGACAGCTGGCCACACACTGAGCACATTGTACCTGACATGGCCTGGGTCGTCATCTCTTCCCAACCTCGTTTTTCAGGCTTCAGAACCTAGAACTTATCTCCACTCACTGCCCACGGGTGAACGTGGTGCAGAAATCAAAACTCCTCCTGCCCCATGGTCAGAAACCTTGTGCTTGGCATGTTGGCCAACGTTCAGTGAAGGAGAAACCAGCGTGGACCATGAGGCCCCGCCCATGCTTGAGGGCCGTGACAAGCACAAACACACATTGTGACCCACAGCATGAGCCCTGTCCTCAAGTAAACCATATCAGTGACTGGACAAAGAACCCGCATATGGGGATTGCCATGCTCTTAGTCCCCCAATATTAACCAGAGGTTGAGATGTCTAGTTCACGCATACTCAGGTTTCTGTTCTGTTATCCATCTTTTGTGGGACACCTGAGGTAAAAAAAAAAAAAAAAAAAAAAAGAAGAAGAAGAAGAAATAAAGAGAGAGAGAGAGAGATAGGACTCCTTCCATCCACAGAATGACCCCAAACACTTGGGATCTAGCCAAATCCCCAGAATGAAAGACTCGCCCATGGCCCATGAGGCCACCCCGACATTCTATGGCCACCGTTTACACAATATCCAGAGACAAAAGCCTGTGCAAGGGCATCACACTTGCGCTTTGGTCATATCCTGAAAAATACTCCTCATGGTCTGTAGATAGGGCCTGCCATAACTACGTCCCCAAACCTAAGCCGAGATTGTGTTTTCAGACTTCTGTCCAAACAGCCCTGGCCCACACACATTTCAGACTGGCTCACCTGAAGCCACAACTCAGGCTTGTGTCTGCCTTCTCCAAGGGAAATCTACCCATTCCATTGGCAACTACTGTACAGATAAGGAGAAACCTCCAAAGTCCCCGAGGCCTTCCCAATAGTGTAGGTTGCCCAGGACAAACAGGGGAGATTGGTCAAATCTGAGCAACTACCTCCCCTCAGACACATGGTGCCCAGAGAATATTGAACTGGACAGGCATCTAAGTCCTAATTGGATCCATTGCTTTTGTCTCCAGGCATCTCTCCACAGAGGCCTGGCATCCAAGACCAGCATAAGGGGGCTTCCTGAGGTACCAATCAGAGGAAATCTCGTCTGCACATGGGAAACTTGTCCTTTGGAGCTGTGTCAAAAACTCCAGTTAGGACAAATATTCAGGTCGCGGGATCCACTGCCCCATTCCAAGTTCTCCATGGATACAAACGCACATTATGACCCATCCGCAGGAGAGTCCATTTCAATTCAGCCCCCTTGCTTGCTCCCCCAGAGCCAGGTAATGGAACTCGCCTTTTTGCTAGGATACAATATGAATGTGATATGGGCTCTCCAGGTATCCATCCTTAGAACCCTGCTCTGGTGTCATTCTGTATGGGACGTCCTGGAGACTTCCAACAGGTCTCGACTGTCAGGCAGAAGGAATCCTTGTGGATTGGAGCATCTCACAACTCCCATCGTGGGAAAACCTCCATGACCTCATGATGCCCCCTTCCCTTCATGAAAGGGCAATCCTGGACAGAAACTCCAACCTGAGCCAATGTCTGACCCACGCCCTGACTTCTGATGGACAAGATCTCGATTCGGCTCTGCAGAGTGTGCCTGCCGTGCCATTGCCCCGAAACCTAAGTCTACTTGTGTTCTCAGACTTCCGTCCTCACACTCCTGGCCCACAAGCCTTCCAGTTTCGGAATCCTGGAACCACAATGTAGCATAGCACTCTGCCTACCCTCCAGAAGAAAAACGTTGCACTATGGGGATACCCAGAAACGCCAAATGAGGATCAATTTGCACGACACTAGACTGTACCCCAATTATACAGTCTAGCCTGGGTACTATTGCCCTCTCTGACACAGCCTGATCCTGGATCTCCCAACCATCACCTGGACAGCTGGGGCCACATATCAGGACTGTGACAGCGCTCTCTAAGGGAATTCTGCCTATTCCATTGGCCACAACCCTACACATTAGGTAAAACCCTGAAAGTCCCTGAGACCATCCCACTAGCTTAGGTCACCCGGGACAAAGAGGGTCGATCTGACACAAGCTGAGCAACAACCTCCACTTAGAACCATAGACAGATGTGCCCAGAGAAGACTGAAGAGGACCGGCCCCTAGGCGTGAAATGGATCAATTGGTTTGGATTCCAGGGAGCTCTCTTCAGATGCCTGGTTTCCAATACTAGCTTATGGGGGTTCCTGAGGCACCAATCAGAACAAATCTCTTCTCCACATGTGAATCTTGCTCTTTGGAGCTATGTCAAAACCTCCAAATGGAGAATCCTTCAAGGCCCCAGAGCCACTGTCCCATTCCAAGGTATCCATGGACACAGTCCAACATTATGACCAATCCTCAGGAGAGTCCATTCCAACACAGTCCCTTCGGATGCCACCCAGAGACAGTAGATCGAACCTGCCTTGTCGCTAGGAGACATTTGGAATGCGATGTGGACTGCCTAGGCATCCGTCATTAGAACCCTGCTCTGGAGAACTTCCTAATGGGACATCCTGGATCCATTCAACAGGTCTGACTGTCCCGCAGAACAAATCCTTGCGGTTTGGAGCTTCACTTACTCCCACCGTGGGAAAACCTCCATGGCATCATGGTGCCCCCACCTCCTTAATGATGGGGCCATCACGGACAAAAACTCTAAACTGAGCCAACATCTGATCCTTGCCCTGACTTCAGATGCACAAGATCTCGATTTAGCTCTGCAGAGTGTGCCTGCCGTGCCCTTTCCCTGAAACCTAGGCCTAGCTTCTGTTCTCAGACTTCTGTCCTCAAACTCCTGGCCCACAATCCCTCCAGCTTGGGAATTCTGGAGACACAATGAAGCACTCTGCCTGTCCTTCAGAAGGTAAACTTTGCCTTATGGGTCTACCCAGAAGCCTCAAATGAGGATCAACCTGCATGCCACTCTACTGTACTCCAATTATACAGTCTAACCTGAGCATTAATGCCCAGTCTGACACAGCCTGAGCCCGGACCTCATGACAGACACCCAGACAGCTGGCCACACACTGAGCACATTGTACCTGACATGGCCTGGGTCGTCATCTCTTCCCAACCTCGTTTTTCAGGCTTCAGAACCTAGAACTTATCTCCACTCACTGCCCACGGGTGAACGTGGTGCAGAAATCAAAACTCCTCCTGCCCCATCGTCAGAAACCTTGTGCTTGGCATGTTGGCCAACGTTCAGTGTAGGAGAAACCAGCGTGGACCATGAGGCCCCGCCCATGCTTGAGGGCCGTGACAAAGACAAACACACATTGTGACCCACAGCATGAGGCCTGTCCTCAAGTAAACCCTATCAGTGACTGGACAAAGAACCCGCATATGGGGATTGCCATGCTCTTAGTCCCCCAATATTAACCAGAGGTTGAGATGTCTAGTCACGCATACTCAGGTCTCTGTTCTGTTATCCATCTTTTGTGGGACACCTGAGGTAAAAAAAAAAAAAAAAAAAAAAAAAAAAAAAAGAAGAAGAAGAAATAAAGAGAGAGAGAGAGAGATAGGACTCCTTCCATCCACAGAATGACCCCAAACACTTGGGATCTAGCAAAATCCCCAGAATGAAAGACTCGCCCATGGCCCATGAGGCCACCCCGACTTTCTATGGCCACCGTTTACACAATATCCAGAGACAAAAGCCTGTGCAAGGGCATCACACTTGCCCTTTGTTCATATCCTGAAAAATTCTCCTCATGGTCTGTAGATAGGGCCTGCCATAACTACGTCCCCAAACCTAAGCCGAGATTGTGTTTTCAGACTTCTGTCCAAACAGCCCTGGCCCACACACATTTCAGACTGGCTCCCCTGAAGCCACAAATCAAGCTTGTGTCTGCCTTCTCCAAGGGAAATCTGCCCATTCCATTGGCAACTACTGTACAGATAAGGAGAAACCTCCAAAGTCCCCGAGGCCTTCCCAATAGTGTAGGTTGCCCAGGACAAACAGGGGAGATTGGTCTAATCTGAGCAGCTACCTCCCCTCAGACACATGGTGCCCAGAGAATATTGAACTGGACAGGCATCTAAGTCCTAATTGGATCCATTGCTTTTGTCTCCAGGCATCTCTCCACAGAGGCCTGGCTTCCAAGACCAGCATAAGGGGGCTTCCTGAGGTACCAATCAGAGGAAATCTCGTCTCCACATGGGAAACTTGTCCTTTGGAGCTGTGTCAAAACCTCCAGTTAGGACAAATATTCAGGTCGCGGGATCCACTGCCCCATTCCAAGTTCTCCATGGATACAAACGCACATTATGACCCATCCGCAGGAGAGTCCATTTCAATTCAGCCCCCTTGCTTGCTCCCCCAGAGCCAGGAAATGGAACTCGCCTTTTTGCTAGGATACAATATGAATGTGATGTGGGCTCTCCAGGTATCCATCCTTAGAACCCTGCTCTGGTGTCATTCTGTATGGGACGTCCTGGAGACTTCCAACAGGTCTCGACTGTCAGGCAGAAGGAATCCTTGTGGATTGGAGCATCTCACAACTCCCATCGTGGGAAAACCTCCATGACCTCATGATGCCCCCTTCCCTTCATGAAAGGGCAATCCTGGACAGAAACTCCAACCTGAGCCAATGTCTGACCCACGCCCTGACTTCTGATGGACAAGATCTCGATTCGGCTCTGCAGAGTGTGCCTGCCGTGCCCTTGCCCCGAAACCTAAGTCTACTTGTGTTCTCAGACTTCCGTCCTCACACTCCTGGCCCACAAGCCTTCCAGTTTCGGAATCCTGGAACCACAATGTAGCACAGCACTCTGCCTACCCTCCAGAAGAAAAACGTTGCACTATGGGGATACCCAGAAACGCCAAATGAGGATCAATTTGCACGACACTAGACTGTACCCCAATTATACAGTCTAGCCTGGGTACTATTGCCCTCTCTGACACAGCCTGATCCTGGATCTCCCAACCATCACCTGGACAGCTGGGGCCACATATCAGGACTGTGACAGCGCTCTCTAAGGGAATTCTGCCTATTCCATTGGCCACAACCCTACACATTAGGTAAAACCCTGAAAGTTCCTGAGACCATCCCACTAGGTTAGGTCACCCCGGACAAAGAGGGTCGATCTGACACAAGCTGAGCAACAACCTCCACTTAGAACCATAGACAGATGTGCCCAGAGAAGACTGAAGAGGACAGGCCCCTAGGCGTGAAATGGATCAATTGGTTTGGATTCCAGGGAGCTCTCTTCAGATGCCTGGTTTCCAATACTAGCTTATGGGGGTTCCTGAGGCACCAATCAGAACAAATCTCTTCTCCACATGTGAATCTTGCTCTTTGGAGCTATGTCAAAACCTCCAAATGTAGAATCCTTCAAGGCCCCAGAGCCACTGTCCCATTCCAAGGTATCCATGGACACAGTCCAACATTATGACCGATCCTCAGGAGAGTCCATTCCAACACAGCCCCCTCGGATGCCACCCAGAGCCAGTAGATCGAACCTGCCTTGTCGCTAGGAGACATATGGAATGCGATGTGGACTGCCTAGGCATCCGTCATTAGAACCCTGCTCTGGAGAACTTCCTAATGGGACATCCTGGATCCATTCAACAGGTCTTGACTGTCCCGCAGAACAAATCCTTGCGGTTTGGAGCTTCACATACTCCCACCGTGGGAAAACCTCGATGGCATCATGGTGCCCCCACCTCCTTAATGATGGGGCCATCACGGACAAAAACTCTAAACTGAGCCAACATCTGATCCTTGCCCTGACTTCAGATGCACAAGATCTCGATTTAGCTCTGTAGAGTGTGCCTGTCGTGCCCTTTCCCTGAAACCTAGGCCTAGCTTCTGTTCTCAGACTTCTGTCCTCAAACTCCTGGCCCACAATCCCTCCAGCTTGGGAATTCTGGAGACACAATGAAGCACTCTGCCTGTCCTTCAGAAGGTAAACTTTGCCTTATGGGTCTACCCAGAAACCTCAAATGAGGATCAACCTGCATGCCACTCTACTGTACTCCAATTATACAGTCTAACCTGAGTATTAATGCCCAGTCTGACACAGCCTGAGCCCGGACCTCATGACAGACACCCAGACAGCTGGCCACACACTGAGCACATTGTACCTGACATGGCCTGGGTCGTCATCTCTTCCCAACCTCGTTTTTCAGGCTTCAGAACCTAGAACTTATCTCCACTCACTGCCCACGGGTGAACGTGGTGCAGAAATCAAAACTCCTCCTGCCCCATGGTCAGAAACCTTGTGCTTGGCATGTTGGCCAACGTTCAGTGTAGGAGAAACCAGCGTGGACCATGAGGCCCCGCCCATGCTTGAGGGCCGTGACAAGCACAAACACACATTGTGACCCACAGCATGAGCCCTGTCCTCAAGTAAACCCTATCAGTGACTGGACAAAGAACCCGCATATGGGGATTGCCATGCTCTTAGTCCCCCAATATTAACCAGAGGTTGAGATGTCTAGTCACGCATACTCAGGTCTCTGTTCTGTTATCCATCTTTTGTGGGACACCTGAGGTAAAAAAAAAAAAAAAAAAAAAAAAAAGAAGAAATAAAGAGAGAGAGAGAGAGATAGGACTCCTTCCATCCACAGAATGACCCCAAACACTTGGGATCTAGCCAAATCCCCAGAATGAAAGACTCGCCCATGGCCCATGAGGCCACCCCGACATTCTATGGCCACCGTTTACACAATATCCAGAGACAAAAGCCTGTGCAAGGGCATCACACTTCCCCTTTGTTCATATCCTGAAAAATTCTCCTCATGGTCTGTAGATAGGGCCTGCCATAACTACGTCCCCAAACCTAAGCCGAGATTGTGTTTTCAGACTTCTGTCCAAACAGCCCTGGCCCACACACATTTCAGACTGGCTCCCCTGAAGCCACAACTCAGGCTTGTGTCTGCCTTCTCCAAGGGAAATTGCCCATTCCATTGGCAGCTACTGTACAGATAAGGAGAAACCTCCAAAGTCCCCGAGGCCTTCCCAATAGTGTAGGTTGCCCAGGACAAACAGGGGAGATTGGTCAAATCTGAGCAACTACCTCCCCTCAGACACATGGTGCCCAGAGAATATTGAACTGGACAGGCATCTAAGTCCTAATTGGATCCATTGCTTTTGTCTCCAGGCATCTCTCCACAGAGGCCTGGCTTCCAAGACCAGCATAAGGGGGCTTCCTGAGGTACCAATCAGAGGAAATCTCGTCTCCACATGGGAAACTTGTCCTTTGGAGCTGTGTCAAAACCTCCAGTTAGGACAAATATTCAGGTCGCGGGATCCACTGCCCCATTCCAAGTTCTCCATGGATACAAACGCACATTATGACCCATCCGCAGGAGAGTCCATTTCATCAGCCCCCTTGCTTGCTCCCCCAGAGCCAGGAAATGGAACTCGCCTTTTTGCTAGGATACAATATGAATGTGATGTGGGCTCTCCAGGTATCCATCCTTAGAACCCTGCTCTGGTGTCATTCTGTATGGGACGTCCTGGAGACTTCCAACAGGTCTCGATTGTCAGGCAGAAGGAATCCTTGTGGATTGGAGCATCTCACAACTCCCATCGTGGGAAAACCTCCATGACCTCATGATGCCACCTTCCCTTCATGAAAGGGCAATCCTGGACAGAAACTCCAACCTGAGCCAATGTCTGACCCACGCCCTGACTTCTGATGGACAAGATCTCGATTCGGCTCTGCAGAGTGTGCCTGCCGTGCCCTTGCCCCGAAACCTAAGTCTACTTGTGTTCTCAGACTTCCGTCCTCACACTCCTGGCCCACAAGCCTTCCAGTTTCGGAATCCTGGAACCACAATGTAGCACAGCACTCTGCCTACCCTCCAGAAGAAAAACGTTGCTCTATGGGGATACCCAGAAACGCCAAATGAGGATCAATTTGCACGACACTAGACTGTACCCCAATTATACAGTCTAGCCTGGGTACTATTGCCCTCTCTGACACAGCCTGATTCTGGATCTCCCAACCATCACCTGGACAGCTGGGGCCACATATCAGGACTGTGACAGCGCTCTCTAAGGGAATTCTGCCTATTCCATTGGCCACAACCCTACACATTAGGTAAAACCCTGAAAGTCCCTGAGACCATCCCACTAGGTTAGGTCACCCGGGACAAAGAGGGTCGATCTGACACAAGCTGAGCAACAACCTCCACTTAGAACCATAGACAGATGTGCCCAGAGAAGACTGAAGAGGACAGGCCCCTAGGCGTGAAATGGATCAATTGGTTTGGATTCCAGGGAGCTCTCTTCAGATGCCTGGTTTCCAATACTAGCTTATGGGGGTTCCTGAGGCACCGATCAGAACAAATCTCTTCTCCACATGTGAATCTTGCTCTTTGGAGCTATGTCAAAACCTCCAAATGGAGAATCCTTCAAGGCCCCAGAGCCACTGTCCCATTCCAAGGTATCCATGGACACAGTCCAACATTATGACCGATCCTCAGGAGAGTCCATTCCAACACAGCCCCCTCGGATGCCACCCAGAGCCAGTAGATCGAACCTGCCTTGTCGCTAGGAAACATTTGGAATGCGATGTGGACTGCCTAGGCATCCGTCATTAGAACCCTGCTCTGGAGAACTTCCTAATGGGACATCCTGGATCCATTCAACAGGTCTTGACTGTCCCGCAGAACAAATCCTTGCGGTTTGGAGCTTCACATATTCCCACCGTGGGAAAACCTCCATGGCATCATGGTGCCCCCACCTCCTTAATGATGGGGCCATCACGGACAAAAACTCTAAACTGAGCCAACATCTGATCCTTGCCCTGACTTCAGATGCACAAGATCTCGATTTAGCTCTGCAGAGTGTGCCTGCCGTGCCCTTTCCCTGAAACCTAGGCCTAGCTTCTGTTCCCAGACTTCTGTCCTCAAACTCCTGGCCCACAATCCCTCCAGCTTGGGAATTCTGGAGACACAATGAAGCACTCTGCCTGTCCTTCAGAAGGTAAACTTTGCCTTATGGGTCTACCCAGAAACCTCAAATGAGGATCAACCTGCATGCCACTCTACTGTACTCCAATTATACAGTCTAACCTGAGTATTAATGCCCAGTCTGACACAGCCTGAGCCCGGACCTCATGACAGACACCCAGACAGCTGGCCACACACTGAGCACATTGTACCTGACATGGCCTGGGTCGTCATCTCTTCCCAACCTCGTTTTTCAGGCCTCAGAACCTAGAACTTATCTCCACTCACTGCCCACGGGTGAACGTGGTGCAGAAATCAAAACTCCTCCTGCCCCATGGTCAGAAACCTTGTTCTTGGCATGTTGGCCAACGTTCAGTGTAGGAGAAACCAGCGTGGACCATGAGGCCCCGCCCATGCTTGAGGGCCGTGACAAGCACAAACACACATTGTGACCCACAGCATGAGCCCTGTCCTCAAGTAAACCCTATCAGTGACTGGACAAAGAACCCGCATATGGGGATTGCCATGCTCTTAGTCCCCCAATATTAACCAGAGGTTGAGATGTCTAGTCACGCATACTCAGGTCTCTGTTCTGTTATCCATCTTTTGTGGGACACCTGAGGTAAAAAAAAAAAAAAAAAAAAAGAAGAAGAAGAAGAAGAAATAAAGAGAGAGAGAGAGAGATAGGACTCCTTCCATCCACAGAATGACCCCAAACACTTGGGATCTGGCCAAATCTCCAGAATGAAAGACTCGCCCATGGCCCATGAGGCCACCCCGACATTCTATGGCCACCGTTTACACAATATCCAGAGACAAAAGCCTGTGCAAGGGCATCACACTTGCCCTTTGTTCATATACTGAAAAATTCTCCTCATGGTCTGTAAATAGGGCCTGCCATAACTACGTCCCCAAACCTAAGCCGAGATTGTGTTTTCAGACTTCTGTCCAAACAGCCCTGGCCCACACACATTTCAGACTGGGTCCCCTGAAGCCACAACTCAGGCTTGTGTCTGCCTTCTCCAAGGGAAATCTGCCCATTCCATTGGCAACTACTGTACAGATAAGGAGAAACCTCCAAAGTCCCCGAGGCCTTCCCAATAGTGTAGGTTGCCCAGGACAAACAGGGGAGATTGGTCAAATCTGAGCAACTACCTCCCCTCAGACACATGGTGCCCAGAGAATATTGAACTGGACAGGCATCTAAGTCCTAATTGGATCCATTGCTTTTGTCTCCAGGCATCTCTCCACAGAGGCCTGGCTTCCAAGACCAGCATAAGGGGGCTTCCTGAGGTACCAATCAGAGGAAATCTCGTCTCCACATGGGAAACTTGTCCTTTGGGGCTGTGTCAAAACCTCCAGTTAGGACAAATATTCAGGTCGCGGGATCCACTGCCCCATTCCAAGTTCTCCATGGATACAAACGCACATTATGACCCATCCGCAGGAGAGTCCATTTCAATTCAGCCCCCTTGCTTGCTCCCCCAGAGCCAGGAAATAGAACTCGCCTTTTTGCTAGGATACAATATGAATGTGATGTGGGCTCTCCAGGTATCCATCCTTAGAACCCTGCTCTGGTGTCATTCTGTATGGGACGTCCTGGAGACTTCCAATAGGTCTCGACTGTCAGGCAGAAGGAATCCTTGTGGATTGGAGCATCTCACAACTCCCATCGTGGGAAAACCTCCATGACCTCATGATGCCCCCTTCCCTTCATGAAAGGGCAATCCTGGACAGAAACTCCAACCTGAGCCAATGTCTGACCCACGCCCTGACTTCTGATGGACAAGATCTCGATTCGGCTCTGCAGAGTGTGCCTGCCGTGCCCTTGCCCCGAAACCTAAGTCTACTTGTGTTCTCAGACTTCCGTCCTCACACTCCTGGCCCACAAGCCTTCCAGTTTCGGAATCCTGGAACCACAATGTAGCATAGCACTCTGCCTACCCTCCAGAAGAAAAACGTTGCACTATGGGGATACCCAGAAACGCCAAATGAGGATCAATTTGCACGACACTAGACTGTACCCCAGTTATACAGTCTAGCCTGGGTACTATTGCCCTCTCTGACACAGCCTGATCCTGGATCTCCCAACCATCACCTGGACAGCTGGGGCCACATATCAGGACTGTGACAGCGCTCTCTAAGGGAATTCTGCCTATTCCATTGGCCACAACCCTACACATTAGGTAAAACCCTGAAAGTCCCTGAGACCATCCCACTAGGTTAGGTCACCCGGGATAAAGAGGGTCGATCTGACACAAGCTGAGCAACAACCTCCACTTAGAACCATAGACAGATGTGCCCAGAGAAGACTGAAGAGGACAGGCCCCTAGGCGTGAAATGGATCAATTGGTTTGGATTCCAGGGAGCTCTCATCAGATGCCTGGTTTCCAATACTAGCTTATGGGGGTTCCTGAGGCACCAATCAGAACAAATCTCTTCTCCACATGTGAATCTTGCTCTTTGGAGCTATGTCAAAACCTCCAAATGGAGAATCCTTCAAGGCCCCAGAGCCACTGTCCCATTCCAAGGTATCCATGGACACAGTCCAACATTATGACCGATCCTCAGGAGAGTCCATTCCAACACAGCCCCCTCGGATGCCACCCAGAGCCAGTAGATCGAACCTGCCTTGTCGCTAGGAGACATTTGGAATGCGATGTGGACTGCCTAGGCATCCGTCATTAGAACCCTGCTCTGGAGAACTTCCTAATGGGACATCCTGGATCCATTCAACAGGTCTTGACTGTCCCGCAGAACAAATGCTTGCGGTTTGGAGCTTCACATACTCCCACCGTGGGAAAACCTCCATGGCATCATGGTGCCCCCACCTCCTTAATGATGGGGCCATCACGGACAAAAACTCTAAACTGAGCCAACATCTGATCCTTGCCCTGACTTCAGATGCACAAGATCTCGATTTAGCTCTGCAGAGTGTGCCTGCCGTGCCCTTTCCCTGAAACCTAGGCCTAGCTTCTGTTCTCAGACTTCTGTCCTCAAACTCCTGGCCCACAATCCCTCCAGCTTGGGAATTCTGGAGACACAATGAAGCACTCTGCCTGTCCTTCAGAAGGTAAACTTTGCCTTATGGGTCTACCCAGAAACCTCAAATGAGGATCAAACTGCATGCCACTCTACTGTACTCCAATTATACAGTCTAACCTGAGTATTAATGCCCAGTCTGACACAGCCTGAGCCCGGACCTCATGAAAGACACCCAGACAGCTGGCCACACACTGAGCACATTGTACCTGACATGGCCTGGGTCTTCATCTCTTCCCAACCTCGTTTTTCAGGCTTCAGAACCTAGAACTTATCTCCACTCACTGCCCACGGGTGAACGTGGTGCAGAAATCAAAACTCCTCCTGCCCCATGGTCAGAAACCTTGTGCTTGGCATGTTGGCCAACATTCAGTGTAGGAGAAACCAGCGTGGACCATGAGGCCCCGCCCATGCTTGAGGGCCGTGACAAGCACAAACAAACATTGTGACCCACAGCATGAGCCCTGTCCTCAAGTAAACCCTATCAGTGACTGGACAAAGTACCCGCATATGGGGATTGCCATGCTCTTAGTCCCCCAATATTAACCAGAGGTTGAGATGTCTAGTCACGCATACTCAGGTCTCTGTTCTGATATCCATCTTTTGTGGGACACCTGAGGAAAAAAAAAAAAAAAAGAAGAAGAAGAAGAAGAAATAAAGAGAGAGAGAGAGAGATAGGACTCCTTCCATCCACAGAATGACCCCAAACACTTGGGATCTAGCAAAATCCCCAGAATGAAAGACTCGCCCATGGCCCATGAGGCCACCCCGACATTCTATGGCCACCGTTTACACAATATCCAGAGACAAAAGCCTGTGCAAGGGCATCACACTTGCCCTTTGTTCATATCCTGAAAAATTCTCCTCATGGTCTGTAGATAGGGCCTGCCATAACTACGTCCCTAAACCTAAGCCGAGATTGTGTTTTCAGACTTCTGTCCAAACAGCCCTGGCCCACACACATTTCAGACTGGCTCCCCTGAAGCCACAATCAGGCTTTTGTCTGCCTTCTCCAAGGGAAATCTGTCCATTCCATTGGCAATTACTGTACAGATAAGGAGAAACCTCCAAAGTCCCCGAGGCCTTCCCAATAGTGTAGGTTGCCCAGGACAAACAGGGGAGATTGGTCAAATCTGAGCAACTACCTCCCCTTAGACACATGGTGCCCAGAGAATATTGAACTGGACAGGCATCTAAGTCCTAAATGGATCCATTGCTTTTGTCTCCAGGCATCTCTCCACAGAGGCCTGGCTTCCAAGACCAGCATAAGGGGGCTTCCTGAGGTACCAATCAGAGGAAATCTCGTCTCCACATGGGAAACTTGTCCTTTGGAGCTGTGTCAAAACCTCCAGTTAGGACAAATATTCAGGTCGCGGGATCCACTGCCCCATTCCAAGTTCTCCATGGATACAAACGCACATTATGACCCATCCGCAGGAGAGTCCATTTCAATTCAGCCCCCTTGCTTGCTCCTCCAGAGCCAGGAAATGGAACTCGCCTTTTTGCTAGGATACAATATGAATGTGATGTGGGCTCTCCAGGTATCCATCCTTAGAACCCTGCTTTGGTGTCATTCTGTATGGGACGTCCTGGAGACTTCCAACAGGTCTCGACTGTCAGGCAGAAGGAATCCTTGTGGATTGGAGCATCTCACAACTCCCATCGTGGGAAAACCTCCATGACCTCATGATGCCACCTTCCCTTCATGAAAGGGCAATCCTGGACAGAAACTCCAACCTGAGCCAATGTCTGACCCACGCCCTGACTTCTGATGGACAAGATCTCGATTCGGCTCTGCAGAGTGTGCCTGCCGTGCCCTTGCCCCGAAACCTAAGTCTACTTGTGTTCTCAGACTTCCGTCCTCACACTCCTGGCCCACAAGCCTTCCAGTTTCGGAATCCTGGAACCACAATGTAGCATAGCACTCTGCCTACCCTCCAGAAGAAAAACGTTGCACTATGGGGATACCCAGAAACGCCAAATGAGGATCAATTTGCACGACACTAGACTGTACCCCAATTATACAGTCTAGCCTGGGTACTATTGCCCTCTCTGACACAGCCTGATCCTGGATCTCCCAACCATCTCCTGGACATCTGCGGCCACATATCAGGACTGTGACAGCGCTCTCTAAGGGAATTCTGCCTATTCCATTGGCCACAACCCTACACATTAGGTAAAACCCTGAAAGTCCCTGAGACCATCCCACTAGGTTAGGTCACCCGGGACAAAGAGGGTCGATCTGACACAAGCTGAGCAACAACCTCCACTTAGAACCATAGACAGATGTGCCCAGAAAAGACTGAAGAGGACAGGCCCCTAGGCGTGAAATGGATCAATTGGTTTGGATTCCAGGGAGCTCTCTTCAGATGCCTGGTTTCCAATACTAGCTTATGAGGGTTCCTGAGGCACCAATCAGAACAAATCTCTTCTCCACATGTGAATCTTGCTCTTTGGAGCTATGTCAAAACCTCCAAATGGAGAATCCTTCAAGGCCCCAGAGCCACTGTCCCATTCCAAGGTATCCATGGAAACAGTCCAACATTATGACCGATCCTCAGGAGAGTCCATTCCAACACAGCCCCCTCGGATGCCACCCAGAGCCAGTAGATCGAACCTGCCTTGTCGCTAGGAGACATTTGGAATGCGATGTGGACTGCCTAGGCATCCGTCATTAGAACCCTGCTCTGGAGAACTTCCTAATGGGACATTCTGGATCCATTCAACAGGTCTTGACTGTCCCGCAGAACAAATCCTTGCGGTTTGGAGCTTCACATACTCCCACCGTGGGAAAACCTCGATGGCATCATGGTGCCCCCACCTCCTTAATGATGGGGCCATCACGGACAAAAACTCTAAACTGAGCCAACATCTGATCCTTGCCCTGACTTCAGATGCACAAGATCTCGATTTAGCTCTGCAGAGTGTGCCTGCCGTGCCCTTTCCCTGAAACCTAGGCCTAGCTTCTGTTCCCAGACTTCTGTCCTCAAACTCCTGGCCCACAATCCCTCCAGCTTGGGAATTCTGGAGACACAATGAAGCACTCTGCCTGTCCTTCAGAAGGTAAACTTTGCCTTATGGGTCTACCCAGAAACCTCAAATGAGGATCAACCTGCATGCCACTCCACTGTACTCCAATTATACAGTCTAACCTGAGCATTAATGCCCAGTCTGACACAGCCTGAGCCCGGACCTCATGACAGACACCCAGACAGCTGGCCACACACTGAGCACATTGTACCTGACATGGCCTGGGTCGTCATCTCTTCCCAACCTCGTTTTTCAGGCTTCAGAACCTAGAACTTATCTCCACTCCCTGCCCACGGGTGAACGTGGTGCAGAAATCAAAACTCCTCCTGCCCCATGGTCAGAAACCTTGTGCTTGGCATGTTGGCCAACGTTCAGTGTAGGAGAAACCAGCGTGGACCATGAGGCCACGCCCATGCTTGAGGGCCGTGACAAGCACAAACACACATTGTGACCCACAGCATGAGCCCTGTCCTCAAGTAAACCCTATTTGTGACTGGACAAAGAACCCGCATATGGGGATTGCCATGCTCTTAGTCCCCCAATATTAACCAGAGGTTGAGATGTCTAGTCACGCATACTCAGGTCTCTGTTCTGTTATCCATCTTTTGTGGGACACCTGAGGTAAAAAAAAAAAGAAAAAAAAAAAAGAAGAAGAAGAAGAAATAAAGAGAGAGAGAGAGAGATAGGACTCCTTCCATCCACAGAATGACCCCAAACACTTGGGATCTAGCCAAATCCCCAGAATGAAAGACTCGCCCATGGCCCATGAGGCCACCCCGACATTCTATGGCCACCGTTTACACAATATGCAGAGACAAAAGCCTGTGCAAGGGCATCACACTTGCCCTTTGTTCATATCCTGAAAAATTCTCCTCATGGTCTGTAGATAGGGCCTGCCATAACTACGTCCCCAAACCTAAGCCGAGATTGTGTTTTCAGACTTCTGTCCAAACAGCCCTGGCCCACACACATTTCAGACTGGGTCCCCTGAAGCCACAACTCAGGCTTGAGTCTGCCTTCTCCAAGGGAAATCTGCCCATTCCATTGGCAACTACTGTACAGATAAGGAGAAACCTCCAAAGTCCCCGAGGCCTTCCCAATAGTGTAGGTTGCCCAGGACAAACAGGGGAGATTGGTCAAATCTGAGCAACTACCTCCCCTCAGACACATGGTGCCCAGAGAATATTGAACTGGACAGGCATCTAAGTCCTAATTGGATCCATTGCTTTTGTCTCCAGGCATCTCTCCACAGAGGCCTGGCTTCCAAGACCAGCATAAGGGGGCTTCCTGAGGTACCAATCAGAGGAAATCTCGTCTCCACATGGGAAACTTGTCCTTTGGAGCTGTGTCAAAACCTCCAGTTAGGACAAATATTCAGGTCGCGGGATCCACTGCCCCATTCCAAGTTCTCCATGGATACAAACGCACATTATGACCCATCCGCAGGAGAGTCCATTTCAATTCAGCCCCCTTGCTTGCTCCCCCAGAGCCAGGAAATGGAACTCGCCTTTTTGCTAGGATACAATATGAATGTGATGTGGGCTCTCCAGGTATCCATCCTTAGAACCCTGCTCTGGTGTCATTCTGTATGGGACGTCCTGGAGACTTCCAACAGGTCTCGACTGTCAGGCAGAAGGAATCCTTGTGGATTGGAGCATCTCACAACTCCCATCGTGGGAAAACCTCCTTGACCTCATGATGCCCCCTTCCCTTCATGAAAGGGCAATCCTGGACAGAAACTCCAACCTGAGCCAATGTCTGACCCACGCCCTGACTTCTGATGGACAAGATCTCGATTCGGCTCTGCAGAGTGTGCCTGCCGTGCCCTTGCCCCGAAACCTAAGTCTACTTGTGTTCTCAGACTTCCGTCCTCACACTCCTGGCCCACAAGCCTTCCAGTTTCGGAATCCTGGAACCACAATGTAGCATAGCACTCTGCCTACCCTCCAGAAGAAAAACGTTGCACTATGGGGATACCCAGAAACGCCAAATGAGGATCAATTTGCACGACACTAGACTGTACCCCAATTATACAGTCTAGCCTGGGTACTATTGCCCTCTCTGACACAGCCTGATCCTGGATCTCCCAACCATCACCTGGACAGCTGGGGCCACATATCAGGACTGTGACAGCGCTCTCTAAGGGAATTCTGCCTATTCCATTGCCCACAACCCTACACATTAGGTAAAACCCTGAAAGTCCCTGAGACCATCCCACTAGGTTAGGTCACCCGGGACAAAGAGGGTCGATCTGACCCAAGCTGAGCAACAACCTCCACTTAGAACCATAGACAGATGTGCCCAGAGAAGACTGAAGAGGACAGGCCCCTAGGCGTGAAATGGATCAATTGGTTTGGATTCCAGGGAGCTCTCTTCAGATGCCTGGTTTTCAATACTAGCTTATGGGGGTTCCTGAGGCACCAATCAGAAAAATCTCTTCTCCACATGTGAATCTTGCTCTTTGGAGCTATGTCAAAACCTCCAAATGGAGAATCCTTCAAGGCCCCAGAGCCACTGTCCCATTCCAAGGTATCCATGGACACAGTCCAACATTATGACCGATCCTCAGGAGAGTCCATTCCAACACAGCCCCCTCGGATGCCACCCAGAGCCAGTAGATCGAACCTGCCTTGTCGCTAGGAGACATTTGGAATGCGATGTGGACTGCCTAGGCATCCGTCATTAGAACCCTGCTCTGGAGAACTTCCTAATGGGACATCCTGGATCCATTCAACAGGTCTTGACTGTCCCGCAGAACAAATCCTTGCGGTTTGGAGCTTCACATACTCCCACCGTGGGAAAACCTCCATGGCATCATGGTGCCCCCGCCTCCTTAATGATGGGGCCATCACGGACAAAAACTCTAAACTGAGCCAACATCTGATCCTTGCCCTGACTTCAGATGCACAAG
The DNA here is from genome assembly GCF_030435805.1 of Mustela lutreola. Taxonomy (NCBI): domain Eukaryota; kingdom Metazoa; phylum Chordata; class Mammalia; order Carnivora; family Mustelidae; genus Mustela; species Mustela lutreola. The sequence continues at coordinate 170,285,497 of NC_081294.1, forward strand.
ATCTCGATTTAGCTCTGCAGAGTGTGCCTGCCGTGCCCTTTCCCTGAAACCTAGGCCTAGTTTCTATTCTCAGACTTCTGTCCTCAAACTCCTGGCCCACAATCCCTCCAGCTTGGGAATTCTGGAGACACAATGAAGCACTCTGCCTGTCCTTCAGAAGGTAAACTTTGCCTTATGGGTCTACCCAGAAACCTCAAATGAGGATCAACCTGCATGCCACTCTACTGTACTCCAATTATACAGTCTAACCTGAGCATTAATGCCCAGTCTGACACAGCCTGAGCCCGGACCTCATGACAGACACCCAGACAGCTGGCCACACACTGAGCACATTGTACCTGACATGGCCTGGGTCGTCATCTCTTCCCAACCTCGTTTTTCAGGCTTCAGAACCTAGAACTTATCTCCACTCACTGCCCACGGGTGAACGTGGTGTAGAAATCAAAACTCCTCCTGCCCCATGGTCAGAAACCTTGTGCTTGGCATGTTGGCCAACGTTCAGTGTAGGAGAAACCAGCGTGGACCATGAGGCCCCGCCCATGCTTGAGGGCCGTGACAAGCACAAACACACATTGTGACCCACTGCATGAGCCCTGTCCTCAAGTAAACCCTATCAGTGACTGGACAAAGAACCCGCATATGGGGATTGCCATGCTCTTAGTCCCCCAATATTAACCAGAGGTTGAGATGTCTAGTCACGCATACTCAGGTCTCTGTTCTGTTATCCATCTTTTGTGGGACACCTGAGGTAAAAAAAAAAAAAAAAAAAAGAAGAAGAAGAAGAAGAAATAAAGAGAGAGAGAGAGAGATAGGACTCCTTCCATCCACAGAATGACCCCAAACACTTGGGATCTGGCCAAATCTCCAGAATGAAAGACTCGCCCATGGCCCATGAGGCCACCCCGACATTCTATGGCCACCGTTTACACAATATCCAGAGACAAAAGCCTGTGCAAGGGCATCACACTTGCCCTTTGTTCATATACTGAAAAATTCTCCTCATGGTCTGTAAATAGGGCCTGCCATAACTACGTCCCCAAACCTAAGCCGAGATTGTGTTTTCAGACTTCTGTCCAAACAGCCCTGGCCCACACACATTTCAGACTGGGTCCCCTGAAGCCACAACTCAGGCTTGTGTCTGCCTTCTCCAAGGGAAATCTGCCCATTCCATTGGCAACTACTGTACAGATAAGGAGAAACCTCCAAAGTCCCCGAGGCCTTCCCAATAGTGTAGGTTGCCCAGGACAAACAGGGGAGATTGGTCAAATCTGAGCAACTACCTCCCCTCACACACATGGTGCCCAGAGAATATTGAACTGGACAGGCATCTAAGTCATAATTGGATCCATTGCTTTTGTCTCCAGGCATCTCTCCACAGAGGCCTGGCTTCCAAGACCAGCATAAGGGGGCTTCCTGAGGTACCAATCAGAGGAAATCTCGTCTCCACATGGGAAACTTGTCCTTTGGAGCTGTGTCAAAACCTCCAGTTAGGACAAATATTCAGGTCGCGGGATCCACTGCCCCATTCCAAGTTCTCCATGGATACAAACGCACATTATGACCCATCCGCAGGAGAGTCCATTTCAATTCAGCCCCCTTGCTTGCTCCCCCAGAGCCAGGAAATGGAACTCGCCTTTTTGCTAGGATACAATATGAATGTGATGTGGGCTCTCCAGGTATCCATCCTTAGAACCCTGCTCTGGTGTCATTCTGTATGGGACGTCCTGGAGACTTCCAACAGGTCTCGACTGTCAGGCAGAAGGAATCCTTGTGGATTGGAGCATCTCACAACTCCCATCGTGGGAAAACCTCCTTGACCTCATGATGCCCCCTTCCCTTCATGAAAGGGCAATCCTGGACAGAAACTCCAACCTGAGCCAATGTCTGACCCACGCCCTGACTTCTGATGGACAAGATCTCGATTCGGCTCTGCAGAGTGTGCCTGCCGTGCCCTTGCCCCGAAACCTAAGTCTACTTGTGTTCTCAGACTTCCGTCCTCACACTCCTGGCCCACAAGCCTTCCAGTTTCGGAATCCTGGAACCACAATGTAGCATAGCACTCTGCCTACCCTCCAGAAGAAAAACGTTGCACTATGGGGATACCCAGAAACGCCAAATGAGGATCAATTTGCACGACACTAGACTGTACCCCAATTATACAGTCTAGCCTGGGTACTATTGCCCTCTCTGACACAGCCTGATCCTGGATCTCCCAACCATCACCTGGACAGCTGGGGCCACATATCAGGACTGTGACAGCGCTCTCTAAGGGAATTCTGCCTATTCCATTGGCCACAACCCTACACATTAGGTAAAACCCTGAAAGTCCCTGAGACCATCCCACTAGGTTAGGTCACCCGGGACAAAGAGGGTCGATCTGACACAAGCTGAGCAACAACCTCCACTTAGAACCATAGACAGATGTGCCCAGAGAAGACTGAAGAGGACAGGCCCCTAGGCGTGAAATGGATCAATTGGTTTGGATTCCAGGGAGCTCTCTTCAGATGCCTGGTTTCCAATACTAGCTTATGGGGGTTCCTGAGGCACCAATCAGAACAAATCTCTTCTCCACATGTGAACCTTGCTCTTTGGAGCTATGTCAAAACCTCCAAATGGAGAATCCTTCAAGGCCCCAGAGCCACTGTCCCATTCCATGGTATCCATGGACACAGTCCAACATTATGACCGATCCTCAGGAGAGTCCATTCCAACACAGCCGCTCGGATGCCACCCAGAGCCAGTAGATCGAACCTGCCTTGTCGCTAGGAGACATTTGGAATGCGATGTGGACTGCCTAGGCATCCGTCATTAGAACCCTGCTCTGGAGAACTTCCTAATGGGACATCCTGGATCCATTCAACAGGTCTTGACTGTCCCGCAGAACAAATGCTTGCGGTTTGGAGCTTCACATACTCCCACCGTGGGAAAACCTCCATGGCATCATGGTGCCCCCACCTCCTTAATGATGGGGCCATCACGGACAAAAACTCTAAACTGAGCCAACATCTGATCCTTGCCCTGACTTCAGATGCACAAGATCTCGATTTAGCTCTGCAGAGTGTGCCTGCCGTGCCCTTTCCCTGAAACCTAGGCCTAGCTTCTGTTCTCAGACTTCTGTCCTCAAACTCCTGGCCCACAATCCCTCCAGCTTGGGAATTCTGGAGACACAATGAAGCACTCTGCCTGTCCTTCAGAAGGTAAACTTTGCCTTATGGGTCTACCCAGAAACCTCAAATGAGGATCAACCTGCATGCCACTCTGCTGTACTCCAATTATACAGTCTAACCTGAGCATTAATGCCCAGTCTGACACAGCCTGAGCCCGGACCTCATGACGGACACCCAGACAGCTGCCCACACACTGAGCACATTGTACCTGACATGGCCTGGGTCGTCATCTCTTCCCAACCTCGTTTTTCAGGCTTCAGAACCTAGAACTTATCTCCACTCACTGCCCACGGGTGAACGTGGTGCAGAAATCAAAACTCCTCCTGCCCCATGGTCAGACACCTTGTGCTTGGCATGTTGGCCAACGTTCAGTGTAGGAGAAACCAGCGTGGACCATGAGGCCCCGCCCATGCTTGAGGGCCGTGACAAGCACAAACACACATTGTGACCCACAGCATGAGCCCTGTCCTCAAGTAAACCCTATCAGTGACTGGACAAAGAACCCGCATATGGGGATTGCCATGCTCTTAGTCCCCCAATAATAACCAGAGGTTGAGATGTCTAGTTACGCATACTCAGGTCTCTGTTCTGTTATCCATCTTTTGTGGGACACCTGAGGTAAAAAAAAAAAAAAAAAGAAAAAAATAGAAGTAGAAATAAAGAGAGAGAGAGAGAGATAGGACTCCTTCCATCCACAGAATGACCCCAAACACTTGGGATCTGGCCAAATCCCCAGAATGAAAGACTCGCCCATGGCCCATGAGGCCACCCCGACATTCTATGGCCATCGTTTACACAATATCCAGAGACAAAAGCCTGTGCAAGGGCATCACACTTGCCCTTTGTTCATATCCTGAAAAATTCTCCTCATGGTCTGTAGATAGGGCCTGCCATAACTACGTCCCCAAACCTAAGCCGAGATTGTGTTTTCAGACTTCTGTCCAAACAGCCCTGGCCCACACACATTTCAGACTGGCTCCCCTGAAGCCACAACTCAGGTTTGTGTCTGCCTTCTCCAAGGGAAATCTGCCCATTCCACTGGCAACTACTGTACAGATAAGGAGAAACCTCCAAAGTCCCCGAGGCCTTCCCAATAGTGTAGGTTGCCCAGGACAAACAGGGGAGATTGGTCAAATCTGAGCAACTACCTCCCCTCAGACACATGGTGCCCAGAGAATATTGAACTGGACAGGCATCTAAGTCCTAATTGGATCCATTGCTTTTGTCTCCAGGCATCTCTCCACAGAGGCCTGGCTTCCAAGACCAGCATAAGGGGGCTTCCTGAGGTACCAATCAGAGGAAATCTCGTCTCCACATGGGAAACTTGTCCTTTGGAGCTGTGTCAAAACCTCCAGTTAGGACAAATATTCAGGTCGCGGGATCCACTGCCCCATTCCAAGTTCTCCATGGATACAAACGCACATTATGACCCATCCGCAGGAGAGTCCATTTCAATTCAGCCCCCTTGCTTGCTCCCCCAGAGCCAGGAAATGGAACTCGCCTTTTTGCTAGGATACAATATGAATGTGATGTGGGCTCTCCAGGTATCCATCCTTAGAACCCTGCTCTGGTGTCATTCTGTATGGGACATCCTGGAGACTTCCAACAGGTCTCGACTGTCAGGCAGAAGGAATCCTTGTGGATTGGAGCATCTCACAACTCCCATCGTGGGAAAACCTCCATGATCTCATGATGCCCCCTTCCCTTCATGAAAGGGCAATCCTGGACAGAAACTCCAACCTGAGCCAATGTCTGACCCACGCCCTGACTTCTGATGGACAAGATCTCGATTCGGCTCTGCAGAGTGTGCCTGCCGTGCCCTTCCCCGAAACCTAAGTCTACTTGTGTTCTCAGAATTCCGTCCTCACACTCCTGGCCCACAAGCCTTCCAGTTTCGGAATCCTGGAACCACAATGTAGCATAGCACTCTGCCTACCCTCCAGAAGAAAAACGTTGCACTATGGGGATACCCAGAAACGCCAAATGAGGATCAATTTGCACGACACTAGACTGTACCCCAATTATACAGTCTAGCCTGGGTACTATTGCCCTCTCTGACACAGCCTGATCCTGGATCTCCCAACCATCACCTGGACAGCTGGGGCCACATATCAGGACTGTGACAGCGCTCTCTAAGGGAATTCTGCCTATTCCATTGGCCACAACCCTACACATTAGGTAAAACCCTGAAAGTCCCTGAGACCATCCCACTAGGTTAGGTCACCCGGGACAAAGAGGGTCGATCTGACCCAAGCTGAGCAACAACCTCCACTTAGAACCATAGACAGATGTGCCCAGAGAAGACTGAAGAGGACAGGCCCCTAGGCGTGAAATGGATCAATTGGTTTGGATTCCAGGGAGCTCTCTTCAGATGCCTGGTTTCCAATACTAGCTTATGGGGGTTCCTGAGGCACCAATCAGAACAAATCTCTTCTCCACATGTGAATCTTGCTCTTTGGAGCTATGTCAAAACCTCCAAATGGAGAATCCTTCAAGGCCCCAGAGCCACTGTCCCATTCCAAGGTATCCATGGACACAGTCCAACATTATGACCGATCCTCAGGAGAGTCCATTCCAACACAGCCCCCTCGGATGCCACCCAGAGCCAGTAGATCGAACCTGCCTTGTCGCTAGGAGACATTTGGAATGCGATGTGGACTGCCTAGGCATCCGTCATTAGAACCCTGCTCTGGAGAACTTCCTAATGGGACATCCTGGATCCATTCAACAGGTCTTGACTGTCCCGCAGAACAAATGCTTGCGGTTTGGAGCTTCACATACTCCCACCGTGGGAAAACCTCCATGGCATCATGGTGCCCCCACCTCCTTAATGATGGGGCCATCACGGACAAAAACTCTAAACTGAGCCAACATCTGATCCTTGCCCTGACTTCAGATGCACAAGATCTCGATTTAGCTCTGCAGAGTGTGCCTGCCGTGCCCTTTCCCTGAAACCTAGGCCTAGCTTCTGTTCTCAGACTTCTGTCCTCAAACTCCTGGCCCACAATCCCTCCAGCTTGGGAATTCTGGAGACACAATGAAGCACTCTGCCTGTCCTTCAGAAGGTAAACTTTGCCTTATGGGTCTACCCAGAAACCTCAAATGAGGATTAACCTGCATGCCACTCTACTGTACTCCAATTATACAGTCTAACCTGAGCATTAATGCCCAGTCTGACACAGCCTGATCCCGGACCTCATGACAGACACCCAGACAGCTGGCCACACACTTAGCACATTGTACCTGACATGGCCTGGGTCGTCATCTCTTCCCAACCTCGTTTTTCAGGCTTCCGAACCTAGAACTTATCTCCACTCCCTGCCCACGGGTGAACGTGGTGCAGAAATCAAAACTCCTCCTGCCCCATGGTCAGAAACCTTGTGCTTGGCATGTTGGCCAACGTTCAGTGTAGGAGAAACCAGCGTGGACCATGAGGCCCCGCCCATGCTTGAGGGCCGTGACAAGCACAAACACACATTGTGACCCACAGCATGAGCCCTGTCCTCAAGTAAACCCTATCAGTGACTGGACAAAGAACCCGCATATGGGGATTGCCATGCTCTTATTCCCCCAATATTAACCAGAGGTTGAGATGTCTAGTCACGCATACTCAGGTCTCTGTTCTGTTATCCATCTTTTGTGGGACACCTGAGGTAAAAAAAAAAAAAAAATAAATAAATAAATAAATAAATAAATAAATAAAGAGAGAGAGAGATAGGACTCCTTCTATCCACAGAATGACCCCAAACACTTGGGATCTGGCCAAATCCCCAGAATGAAAGACTCGCCCATGGCCCATGAGGCCACCCCGACATTCTATGGCCACCGTTTACACAATATCCAGAGACAAAAGCCTGTGCAAGGGCATCACACTTGCCCTTTGTTCATATCCTGAAAAATTCTCCTCATGGTCTGTAGATAGGGCCTGCCATAACTACGTCCCCAAACCTAAGCCGAGATTGTGTTTTCAGACTTCTGTCCAAACAGCCCTGGCCCACACACATTTCAGACTGGGTCCCCTGAAGCCACAACTCAGGCTTGTGTCTGCCTTCTCCAAGGGAAATCTGCCCATTCCATTGGCATCTACTGTACAGATAAGGAGAAACCTCCAAAGTCCCCGAGGCCTTCCCAATAGTGTAGGTTGCCCAGGACAAACAGGGGAGATTGATCAAATCTGAGCAACTACCTCCCCTCAGACACATGGTGCCCAGAGAATATTGAACTGGACAGGCATCTAAGTCCTAATTGGATCCATTGCTTTTGTCTCCAGGCATCTCTCCACAGAGGCCTGGCTTCCAAGACCAGCATAAGGGGGCTTCCTGAGGTACCAATCAGAGGAAATCTCGTCTCCACATGGGAAACTTGTCCTTTGGAGCTGTGTCAAAACCTCCAGTTAGGACAAATATTCAGGTCGCGGGATCCACTGCCCCATTCCAAGTTCTCCATGGATACAAACGCACATTATGACCCATCCGCAGGAGAGTCCATTTCAATTCAGCCCACTTGCTTGCTCCCCCAGAGCCAGGAAATGGAACTTGCCTTTTTGCTAGGATACAATATGAATGTGACGTGGGCTCTCCAGGTATCCATCCTTAGAACCCTGCTCTGGTGTCATTCTGTATGGGACGTCCTGGAGACTTCCAACAGGTCTCGACTGTCAGGCAGAAGGAATCCTTGTGGATTGGAGCATCTCACAACTCCCATCGTGGGAAAACCTCCATGACCTCATGATGTCCCCTTCCCTTCATGAAAGGGCAATCCTGGACAGAAACTCCAACCTGAGCCAATGTCTGACCCACGCCCTGACTTCTGATGGACAAGATCTTGATTCGGCTCTGCAGAGTGTGCCTGCCGTGCCCTTGCCCCGAAACCTAAGTCTACTTGTGTTCTCAGACTTCCGTCCTCACACTCCTGGCCCACAAGCCTTCCAGTTTCGGAATCCTGGAACCACAATGTAGCATAGCACTCTGCCTACCCTCCAGAAGAAAAACGTTGCACTATGGGGATACCCAGAAACGCCAAATGAGGATCAATTTGTACGACACTAGACTGTACCCCAATTATACAGTCTAGTCCGATCACCAAAGCCCTGTATGACACAGCCTGAGCCCAGAACTCCCAACCGACACACAGACAACTAGCCGTATAATGAGCACATCGGACCCTCCATGGCCTTAAGTCGTCATCTCTTCCCAACCTCAGTTTTCAGGCTTCAGAATCCTACACTTTATCTCCACTCACTTACCAGGGGTGAACGAGATTCAGAAATCAGAACTCCTCCTTCCCCTGGCCAGAACATTGTGGTTGGGATGTTGTCCAATGTTCATTGTAGGAAAACCAGCTGGCCCATGAGGCCCCGCCTATGCTTGAGGGCCTCGATGGCACAAACATACATTGTGAGCCTCTGCGTGAGCCCTGTCCTCAAGTAAAGCCTCTCAGTGACTGGACCAAGAGCCCGCATATGGGGCTTGTCATGCCCCAAGTCTCCCTAACTTAACCAGAGTTCGAGAAATCTAGTCACCGCTACTCAGGGCTCTGCTCTGGAATCCCTCTTTGGTGGGACACCTGAGGTAAAGCCTGTTCTGGAATAACAACTTATGATATATGTGGTCCCTGAGCCACACAACAGAACAACTCCTGTCCCCAGAAGGAAATTGTGCTCTTGGACCTGTGTCAAACGCTCAGGGTAGGAGAATCACACAAGGCCCCTTTGCAATCAGCACTTTCTAAGATTTCCCTGGTAACAAACAAGCATTGTGACCCATGGGCAAGACATTCCATGTCAACTCAAGGGCTTGGTACTTTACCCCAGAGTCAACAGAACGAACCTGCCATGTTCCTCAACTGAAATGGTCAATGGAGGTGTGCTTTCCAGGCATCCATGCTGAAGAGCTTTGCTATCCAAACTTTCCACATGGGGTACCGTGGAGCATCAAACCAGACTCCACCTATCCAGTAGAAGGAAACCTTGCTGTTTGGAGCATCTCACAAGCCTCAGCAAGGGAAATCCTCCATGGGCTCTTGATGCCACCCCTCCATTTGTCATTCATCATTGAAAAAATATCTAGTATGAGCAAACGACTGACATTCCCCCTTACTCAGGTGCTGGATATCTTGAAAAAGATGCTTCACATAGAAACTGCATTCCGCTTGGCACTGAATTCTACAGTAGCTTGTGTTTACAATTCCATCCTCACCCTACTACTCCCCACAGCCTCTTGAAATTGAATTCTGGAACCACAACGCAGCATTCTGCCTCCCCCATAGAAAGAAGAAGTGCCTGCTGAGTCTGCTCGGCCCTGGAGGGAACCCCGATTTATAGACTGCCCTGGCCACTAGTGTTGTGTCTGACAGAGACTGAGCCCCGACCTAGTGTCAGTCACCCAGAGAGTGGGCCCAATATCTAGCATGTGGGACTGGCCATGGCCCCAGTCCATCATCTCTACCCATACTTGGTATTCTGGCACCTTTCACAAGACTTTGATGAAATCCTTCCAATGGGGAAACCTGAAAGACTCTAGAGTACTACTCCTTCCCCATGGAAAGAAACCTGGCTGTTGGGATGGGTGTCCAGCCCTCAAAGTGAGAGCAAGGTACATGGCCAATGAGACTACGCCAACTCCTCAGGCCTGCCTGGGGCACAAAGAGGCATTGTGACCCTCAGCCGAGTATGCTTTCAAACAAACCCTCAGTTCCACCACAAGGTTCCTGCATTGTAGGCCTGGTATGCCTCTAGACGCAAATCCTAACCCTTGGTGGGATTTTCCAGGAGCCCAGGCCCAGAAGCCCTCTCTGGAATCCCTGTTTTGGGGCACCTATAAGATGGAAAATAGCACTCTTATCTTCCCCGAAAAAGCCACCAAACTATAGGGAGTCGGGAGCATCCTTAGAGAGGAAAAGTCTCCCATGGACCCATGAGACCTCACCTATATTCCGAGGTCATTCTGGACATACAATCCAGATAGAAAAGTCTGTGGCTATGGTCTTCCAGTCACCCTAATTACAGTTCCTGACACACTGAACCCCAGGACTATGCATTTGGCCTGTGATTGCCTCGTGACTAACCCAAACCCAAATTTGTGTTTGCAGACTTCTCTCCCAAAACCATGGTTCACATGCCCTCCAGGATGCGGTCACTCGAGGTGCACCACAGGACTGTGGCTGAATTCCCCAAGGTAACTGTGCCTATCACAGTTGCCCAGACCTTACAGATTAAGAGAAACCTGCAAGGCCCCTGAGCCCACCCCAATTTTGGCAGCCGCTCTGGACGCAAATGCACAATCTGAAACACATTGATCAGCTACATTCAGCTAGACAGCCACGTCAATGGTCCAGAGTCAGAAGATTGAACCTGACATGCCTGTAGGACTTCATCGATACCTTAGCTTAGGTTTTCAGGCTCCTGTACCCAGAGGCCTGTTCTCCAGTACCAATTTATATTTCAACATGCTGTCCCTCAGCCACACAACAGAAACCCTCCTGTCCCCAAAAGGATACCTTGCTCTTGGTAGCTGTGTCCAAGTCTCATGGCAGGAGAATCATGCATGGCCCCGTGACAACGCCAACATTCTAACATCTCCCTGGATAACAACCAGCATTGTGACCAAACAGCATATAACTCCATGTCAACTCAGGCCTCTTAGAACTTCGCCTAAGAGGCACTAGATCAAACCTGCCATGTTCCTCAGCTGCAATGATCAATGGAGTTGTGCTTTCAGGCATCCATGAGGGAGAGCTCTGCTACACAAAATTTCCATCATGTGGAACCTGTAGCAAACAAACCAGACTCTACCTGTCCATTTGAAGGAAACATTGCTGTTTGGAGCAACTCACAAGTCACAGCATAGTAAATCCTCCATGGCCTCGTGACGCAACCCTTCCATTTGGCAGTCATCATAGACACAAACTCCAGTGTGTGCAGACATCTGATATCCACCCTTACTCAGGTGCTGGATATCTCGTATCAGCCACCACACACTGGAACTGCCTTCTGATTGTCACTGCAATTAACATTAGCTTGTGTTTACAATTCCATCCTCACCCTCCTTTTGCACACGCCTTCTTGATAGGGAATTCTTGAGCCACAATGCAGCATTCTGCCTGCCCCAGAGAAAGAAGAAATACCTGGTGCGTCTTCCCAGAAACCCCACATTAGGTTCCACCAGCATGGCCCTCGACGGGAACCTAATATTTTAGGCCGCCATGGGCACTCAGGCTCTGTCTGACACAGCCTGAGCTACGACCTTCAGTCAGCTATGCAGACAGTGGACTTAATATCCTGCAGGTAGGACCTGTCATGGCCTGAAGCCGTCACATCTACTCAACTTGGATATTCAGGCATTTCTCCCCAGACCATAGCTCAAATCACTGCCAATGAGGGAAAGTGTAGCACAGGAGTACTTCTCCTTCCCGATGGCAGGAAACCTGGATGTTGAAATAGGTGTCCAACCCTCAGAGTGGGAATCAGCTGCATGGGCCATGAGACCACCGTCACACATGGGAGCCACCCTGGGCACAAACAGGTATTGTGACCCTCAACATGAGCTAACTTTCAAACAAACCCCACTCGGTAGCTGGACCAGGAGCCTGCAGAGCGGGCCTGCCAGTTCCCTAGGGCAAAAGTCACACATGCGTTCATGTTTTCCATGTGCCCAGACCCAGAAACTGTCTCTGGAATCCCTCTTTTCGTGGTCCCCTGAGTCGGAAAACAGCAGTATTCCCTTCTCCCAGAGACACCAAACTCTTGGGAGCTGGATAGAATCCCCAGAGATGAAGAATCCCCCATGGCCCCATGAAGACTCCCATACATTTTGCGACCGTTCTGGACACACTATACAGACAGAAAAGCCTGTGCTACCGCCTCCATGACTCCTTAATTTCAGTACACTATGAGCTGCCCTCAAGGCCTGCAGATCAGGACTGTGATCACCTCAGCCCTCACACTAACCCTAGTTTGCATTTGCATATTTCTGTCCCCAAAGCCCAGGCCCACATGTCCTCCAGGATGGGGTATCTGGATCCCCAGACAAGTGTGCATATGTTCCCGAAGGAATATCTGCCCTTCACTGTTGCCAAAACCCTGAAGATTCGGAGCAAAGTACAAAGCCCCTGAGCCCACGTCAGTTAAAAGGAAATCTCTGGACCCAAATGCACATTCTGACACACAATGAGGAACTGCCTCCAGGTATATATCAAGTCAAAGGCCCTGAGTCAGAAGATTGAACCGGACATGCACCTAGGACCTCATTGGAACAGTAGACTAGGTTTTCAGGCATCTGTCCTCAGAGGCCTGTTCTGGAATACCAACTTAGGATATAAAATGTGTTCCCTGAGGCACAAAAGAGAACATCTCCTGTCCCTAGAAAGGAACTGTGCCCTTCGACCTGTGTCAAACCGTCAAGTTGCGAGAATCCTGCATGGCCCCATTAGCCACTAGCACATTCTAAGATCTCCCTGGTAACAAACTAGCATTGAGACCCATCAGCAAGAAATTCCATGTGAAGTCAAGTGAATTCTCCAGCCACATCACAGCATGCTGCCATCCCCATAGAAAGAAGAAGTGCCCAGTGAGTCTGCTGGAAAACCCACTTGAGGATCAATCTGCTCGGCGCTCGAGGGAGCCCAGATTTATAGGCTGCTTTGGCTACTAGTAATTTGTCTGACAGAGCCTGAGCCCTTACATAGTTCCCTCCTCCCAGAGAGGGGGCCCATACCCAGCATGTGAGACTGGTCATGGCTCAAGTCCATCATCTATACCCATCCTTGTTATTCAGGCATCTCTCCCCAGTCCTTTCCTGGAATCCCTGCAAATTGGGGTGTTAGGGTCCATAATCAAAGAAGCAGGACTGATACAAAGCGAAGGTCAAGCAAAGCTTTATTTCGTGCCAAGCATCGAGAATCAAACTGACTGTTCAGCACCGTCTCTTGCAAAGAGGCGACCCCTCCCAGCCTCACAGACTAACTTCTATAGAGGTAGTTTAGCCAGACTATACACAGGAGGCCAATGAGATTGCAGTACACAGAGAATATTGCACATGCATGGTATGTCTGGCTCACACAAAATAAAAAATACTAAGCAACACACATGTGCCCAACTGAATTTCAATTTACCCTAGGAGATATATGCATGCCCCACTGAGTGGATGTCTTCATCTGGCCTGAACCACCTTTATATCTAGGCTCTGCAATTAAGTTCCTCTGGGAGGGGCAGGGTCAATCTAAGTTTAGTGCATAGGTTCAATCTAAGTTCACTATATAAACACAAAATGACGCCCTCTGGCCAACCAGGCCCTTACATTTCCTCTTTTCTTTGGAGATTAATCAAATCCTTGACTTTTCATTTAGTTCTATGTTCTCTGGTTGTAAGGGCTTATATTGAGCGTGTAAGTCTAAAATTTTTATCGCTCTAGTTTTCTTTTGTACAAATGACAAAAGAGCACAGTCGTCTGATGAGTTAGCCATTTACTGCTTCATCTAATTTCTTACCTATACTTTACTTTACATAAACAGGTAACAATAAGAGCAACAATAAACTCATAGTCTTTTGAGTCAGCGGGGTCCATTGGCTGAGGCTTCTACCTCTGGGGGGCATCTTCATCCTCAGCTCGCTTGACATGACCCTTGTGAATCCAGGCCCTGATGGCTTCTACTTTTATTGCTGTGTGGGTGGTCAGGATAACAGTAAATAGTCCCTTTCAGCAAGGCTCCAAATTCTCCACTTGATAGAGATGTATCCAATCCAAGTCCTTGGGTTGTTAAGGATGTGGTTCCACCTATGTCTCCATCCCAGTGTGGGCAGTCCAGATCCCGGCATGAGCTTTATTTTAAGGCAGACTGTAATGCCTGCAGTGACTGGAGTACAGACTGATCAGTAATTTCTGCTAGGGCAACCTCTTGTAGCTGAGGACAGAGTGGGGGAAGGATGCTCTCCCAAACATTATTTCAAATTGGGTCACCTTGTTTAAATAGGGTGTACATCGTTCCCTGAGGAGGGCGAAGGAAGAAGATCCACCCATGACCGCCAGTCTCCAGAATTAGTTTTGTCAAGGTCTCTTCAAGGGCCTGGTTCTTCTTGCCCAGAACTCTGGGACCGATAGGCACAATGTAGTTTCCAGTTTGTGCCCACGGCCTTGGCCAATGTCTGTGACACTGAGCTCACAAATGCAGGGCCATTGTAGGACCCAATCGTGAGAGGCAGCCCAAACCTAGGAATTATTTCTTCTAGTAACCTTTTTCTGCCTACCACTCCTGCCGTCTCACATTTGGTGGAAAAAGCTTCTACCCAGCCTGAAAAGTTATCAACAAAAACTAACATATACTTGTGCCCATATTTTAGAAGTTTCATTTCTGTAAAATCAATTTCCCAATAAATTCTTGGTTCCTTACCTCATTCCTCTTTCCCTCTTCCAATTCTAGTTCCTCCCACCTCAACTGCCTGGCATTGAGCACATCTATCAATTACATCCTGAACCATATGCCCTAATTTAGAAACCTGGAATTGCTTGCCTATAAGGCCCTTAAGTTTGCGTATCTCCAAATAAATACCCTGATGTATCTGGTCTACTAACTTCTTCTAAGAAGAATTAAATTTCCTCTTTTAGTCTTAGCCCAGTCTCCTTCGTAGTCTAATCAATCCCATTTTGGTAAATAGTTTAAATCTTCCTCTGAATAGTCCGTTTTTTCTGGTAGGACTAGAGCCGGAAGTGTAACCAGCTCTTGCATTGTTTCTCAGGCTGCTTGCTTTGTGGTTTGACCTGCTAAGTGGTTTCCTTTTGAAATCAGATCAGTCCCCTTGGTGACCCGGCAATGTGGAAGGGATTTGTAACATCTGGGATGGACAATGCTGGGGCACTCATTAAGGCTGTTTGTAATTCCAGAAATACTCCTTCTGCCTCAGCTGTCCACTCTATCATAGTGAACCCTCATTTTGCCAGTTCGTAGAGAGGTCAGGCAATCTCTGCAAACCAGCCTACAGTAGCACACTGTCCCAAGAAACTCCCTCACTTATCGGGACGTGGTGGGGTGGGCGTATTGGGTGGTCACCTGTTTCCTGGACTCAGAAAGTGAATGCATTCCCTCATGGAGATCAAAGCCTTTAAATGGCATGGCTCTGACAGAGCTGTGCTTTCTTTGCTGACAAACAATACCCTTTTTCCTGCAGAGTCTGTAAGAGAGCTCTCGTCCCATGCAAACATGACTTATACTCCTAAGTGGCTACTAGCAAGTCATGAACGTACTGCAACAGAGTGAGTTCTGGGTTGGAGGTTCTGTTCTCACACAAATCCTCATGTAGGGCTTGGTTGAAGATAGTGGGTAAATTCTTGAACCTTTGGGGAAGTCTTGTCCAGGTGAGCTGGCCTTGGAATCCTTCCTGTGGGTCAGACCAGTCAAAAGTAGAAAGGTGCTGAGAATTCCTTTGCTAAAGACATGAAGAAAAAATGCATCCTTGAACTCTAAGATGGTATACACAGTTCTTTTGGGGCCTAGGAGGGAGAGTAGGGGATAGGGGTTAGGCACCATCAGGTGGATATCTTCAACCCATTTATTAACTTCCCGCAAGTTCTGGACAGGTCGGTACTCCCCAGTCTCGGCATTTTTGACAGGGAGCAAAAGTGTGTTCCATGGAGATTTGTAAGGAACTTGGATCCCCTCTCCTTGGAGGTGGTTAATGTGTTCTCTGATCCCTTCCTTTTCTTCCTGGGGAAGGTGGGTACTACTGAATGCAAACAGCCATAGCTGTTGCCTTTAATTTACCACCACTGGAGGTTGTTCCTTGGCCAACCCAGGGGGCTTCCCTTCTGCCAAGACATCGGGAAACTCGTCCTGTAGGATTTGGAGAAGGCTTCCCCCACTTTGTTTCCTCTGGTTTTGAGACTGGCTCGTAAAAAAGAGGTATCCATCTACTGCTGCCATAAGCATTTGTACACTGGGTTGTCTCAAGGTTACAGTCATGCCTCCTTCTGAGAACTGAATGCCATCTCTTAACTTGTGGAGTAGATCTCTCCCAATCAAGTTATATGGGGCATTATGTAGGACCAAAAATTGATGTTTAACTATTCCCGGGGCCAAATTTAAAGTCCTTTCTGCTGCCCATTTATGTCTCTCTGTGCCATTTGCTCCTTTTACCCAGATTTCCTCTCCAAGTAGTGCTCCCATTGGTTTAAGTAATGATGAAAATTGGGCTCCCATGTCCACCAAAAAATAAACTGATTTCCCTTCCACTTCAATTTTTACCTGAGGTTTGGGGAAGAGGTCTGAAACATGAACCTTTACATCTCTGGTGGCAAGCACTGTTCTCTTCCTTTTGGGGCACTCCGTGGCCCAATGTCCTCTTTCCTTACAGTAAGCACACTGATCTGAATCTAAGTCTTCCTGCCTGCCTTGTCTGTGCTTAGGCTTTTCCTTCCATTTACTATCCCCTACCCATCTCTCTGCCTCGTGTAATGCCAAAACCTTAACCAGACTTTTGTCTTTTTTCATCTTCCTGTGCATCCCTGTTGTTAAACACCTTTTCTGCTATTCCCACTAACTCAGTCAGATTCTTACCTCCAAATCCTTCAATTTTCTGAAGTTCCCTATATCTGGGGTGAGTGACTGACAAAGCAAGATCATCTAAGTGAGCTACCGTGCAACTTCCCTGAAGTTTACCTCAGGTTGTCTAGCTTCAGTAAACAAACATTTAAAGACAATCAAATCTAGGATTTAACATCCATAAAGGTGTGTTATTTAAAACACAATTTTTCTCTCTAAAATAACCCTCATTTTCAGAGATAGCCAAATCAGGACTAATTTATTTGAAAAATAAGTCCAGTTTTAACAAGATTGGTCTAATTATTTGCATAAGCTCAGCAAGAATAGTGAGGGATCTTTTAGAATCTGCTCTGCTGGAACTTCTTTTAGAAATCGCTAGGTTGAAATTATGATAGCCTTTCCAGGCCAGAAGCCAAGCTACATACTTGACATCAGACATGCCTGCAATACCTGTTGATTTGGGTGAATTCCTCTTCCTGAGGCCCCCAAAGAATCCTGTGGTTCCTGCACCTGCCAGGGAGTAACATCCTTTACTCACCTGGTGAGGCTGCTGAGAAATCTGTAAGCAAGGTATCAGGCCAACAGTTACAAAGGGCTTTACAGTTCCAGATTTTATAAACTCAACCTTAGTTCCTTTACGCTGTCTAGTCATATATGAGTCTTTTCTAATATAGCATTCCAGTCAAAGCCATGGAAAATAAAATAACCAATGTTTCCAATGGTGTCCTGTTACAAGGAGAATGGATTCTTATTGAACGTATGCAAATGACTGATTGCTATGGAAGAAAGAATACTTGCTGAGGCTTTTTGATTTCAGAGAGTTCAGATAGAGAGAAACAGTTGAATACCTTGATTTGGTTACAAATGACTACATTTTATATCTGCAAGTTGCAGACTTAAGAATAAGTTTCCCTAGTCTGGAAGAACAAATATAAGACAAAACATCAAGAGATACAACATTACAGTCTTAGTTCACCTAGTCCCATGTTAATAATTCTGGTTTAGTCCGAATGCAGCTTTTTCTTCTGTAAATTCTTACCCATTTCAGTTCAATAATTTCAACATATCAAAGACGTGTATTTGTCCTGAAAGTCTCCCATATGAATTTTCTTTGAGATGGAATTTATCTTCCAAGGGAACTAAAACAATTACAAATGAAAAAAACTCAGAACAAATATGGTAAAGATCTGGTGAGATGAGAATTTACAATGTAACTGGCAAGAAAATAAGGTTACTTCTGTAACACGTAACATTTCCATAATCACAATATCAAGTGGTGATCTATCAACGTATTAAAACTTTAGGAAATAAATGGCATTTTCCCAAATGTAACCCAAGGTTTATCATTGGTTTAATTCCTGTCAACAATTGATAAACCCTTAAAAAGTTTTAAAACACATGCCTAAATATAATTAGGGATGCTAAACACCTGATAAAGAAAACATAGAAACTGAATTTTCTGGGAAGGCAAAGAGAAAACCATAACAGATCAATTAACTTAAGAAAACTTTGCCTTTTTAAACAGAGAGAAAACCAGCTTTTCTATACCAGTCTCTCTCTCTCTCTCTCTTTTTTTTAAGTAAGCAGATAATGAGGTTACTATGTTTCCCTCCCGTCATGAATGATGTCACAGACAAAGGGAGGGGGATCTTTCAGATGCTTTCCTGCTCGCGTCCCTCGCGGGAACTTAGGAGCGTCTTAGCTAAGTTCTGTCCGTATAAACCCAGGACCAGGACACTCTGTGGAGTAGATGACCGTTATGCCACAAGACGACCTGCGAGACTCAGGGTGCAGCCCACTCAGACTCTGTAGCAGAAGTGGAGCCATACAGACACATTCACACAGTCAGGCACTTTTCAGATTCAAACTTTTATATAACTCCTACTTCTTACATACAGAGTTGTTCTTCTCATTTCCTTCAGTCTTAATTACACTTAACAGAATTTTGTACTCTTAGAAATCCCTGAAACTCTACTGTAGACTAAATATAAACCAATTGTGAGTTAGTACAACAGAATTCATTAGATGGCCAATTTATTAATCAGTTAAGCACAGAACGTGTCCACCAGCAGATTTCAAAAGCACAGACCCAGTTCCAGCACTCAACACTCTAGCATTTCATTCCATTTGGTTAAGACCTACATGTCCAACAAATTTAATTCCACTTGTCATCCAAGCAACCCTTCAGAGTTTCAGGTTACCAAAGACTTCGGAAGCCACTTTAACAATTACCCATTAAAACCTAAAGACAGACAAATAACCATCTCCCCGTCTGATGCCATGCTCTCCCGCCAGCAAGGGGGAGGGGCTTTACAGTCCACGTTGGGCCAGAAAAGGCAAGGAATTCCTCAAAACAAAGGGAGTTTCTGCAGCTGCTTGGGAATATTCCTTAAAGTCTTTGTCTCTCTTCGGTTTGAGTGCCAGTTCTGCTTACCAAAAGTGGCCCACTAGGCACTATATTCCACGCCTGGCTCCAATGAGCCAGCACTGGGCACCTTAACCTGGCATTCGACTAACCTCAGTTGACTCCAGTCATAGCCCTTAACACACAAAATGAGTGAGCGAGAAGCCTTACATATATTATGAAGAACAGAGAGATGAAGTCAGAGTCTCCTTACTCTCTGCTTTCCCCATTCCTTCAATCATAACAAACAGCACAACAGACAACAAAAGGACTAGGCAAAAACAACCACAGGCCCAAGGATTCTTACCCATAACCTGCCACTGGTGGGGGCTTTATCCCCGACCACCTAGGGGGACTCAAACCTCTCAACCTCCCAGGGGGACTCGAGCCCCCCAACCACCCAGGGGGACTTGAACCCCCATCCACCCAAGGGGACTTGAACCCCCCGACTTTCTAGGGGGACTCCAACTCTCCAAACGCCCATGGGGACTCAAAGCCCTTGATCATCTAGGTAGACTTGAACCCCCTGGCCGTCTAGGGGGACTCAAACCCCCCAACTGCCAAGGGGGACTCGAACCCCCTAACCATCCAGGGAGACTCAACCCCCTAGCCATCTAGGGGCACTTGAACCCCCCAACCACCTATGGGGACTCAAACCCCCCGGAAGGCCCCTGACTGACAGGGCCACTCGAACACCCCGGTGACAGCCTAGGGGGACTCAAAACCCCCGACCACACAGGGGACTTGGACCCCCCCGTTGATCTATCAAGAGAGGGATGGGGCATCCCCGCATCCATTCCAACCTGGGGGGCATGGCTGCATCCATCTTCTCCCTGGTGGGCCATACCCTGGAGCTTTAACCAGACAGACAGATAGGATCCTGTGATCTTACTTCTGGAGGCTTTTCCCAAAAATTTCGATGCTGGCTCAGTTCTCGTCATTTGAATCCGGGTGCCCTCTTCAATGTTAGGGCCCATAATCAAAGGAGCGAGACTGATACAAAATGAAGGTCAAGCAAAGCTTTATTTCGCACCAGCATTGAGAATCAATCTGACTGGTCAGGGCCGTCTCTTGAAAAGAGGTGACCCCTCCCAACCTCACAGACTAACTTTTATAGAGGTATTTAGCTGGGCCATACACACATGGTCAATGAGATTGCAATACACAGAGAACATTGCACAGTCATGCTAAATCACCACACACAGGAAAAAAAAAATGCTAGGTAAAACACGGATGTCCAATTGTATTTCAATTTACCCTAGTAGATATATGCGTGCCCCACTGATTTGATGCCTTCACCTGGTCTGAACGGCCTTTGTATCTAGGCTTTGCAAGTAAGTTCCTCTGGGAAGGGCAAGGTCAATCTAAGTTTACTGCATAGGGTCAATCTAAGTTCACTACATAAACACAAAATGACTCCCTCTGGCCAATCAGACCCCTTACAGGGGAGCCTTAAACACCATAGAGAACTCCTTCTTCCAGATGGCAGGAACCTGTCTGATGAGATTGGTGTCCAACATTCAGAGTGGGAGCTAGGTGCAAGGCCAATGAGACCACACCCAATCCTGAGGGCAGCCCTGGGCACATGCAGGCATTGTGACACTCAGCCTGAGCATCCTTTCAAACAAACCCTCTCGGTTGCACCACCAGGATCCCGCATTGCAGGCCTGATATGCCCCTAGGCCCAAATCATAACATTTTGTGGGATTTTCCAGGCGCCCAGACCCAGAGCCTGGCTCTCGAATGGATGTTTTGGGGCACACCTAAGATGGAAAACAGCACTCTTCCCTTCCTTGAAAAAGCCACCAAACGATGGGGAGCCGCCAGGATCCTTAGAGAGGAAAAAATCTCCCATGGACCCTTGAGACCACACATGCATTCCGAGGCCATCCTAGACACACAATCCTGATAGAAAAGTCTGTGCTATCGCCTTCCAGTCACCATAATTGCATTTCCTGATGAACTGCCCTTCAGGTTTATGCACTGGGCCTGTGATCACCTCGCCACTAACCATAACCCTATTTGGGTTTGCAGACTTCTGTCCCAAAACTATGGCTCACATGTCCTCCAGAATGGGGTCTTTGGAGCCACAGCACTGTGCCTGCCATCCCTAAGGAAACTGTTCCCGTTACAGTTGCCCAAATTCTCTAGATTAGGATAAACCTAAAGGGCCCCTGAGCTTACCTTAATATGGGAGGCAGCTCTGGATGCAAAAGCCCAGTCTGAAGCACCGTGATCACCTCCATCCAGGCAGATACACAAATCAGTGATCATGAGTCAGAAGATTGAAACTAACATGCCCCTAGGACCTCATTGGAACCCTAGATTAGGTTTTCAGGCATCTGTCCTCAGAGGCCTTTTCTGGAAAACCAATTTATATTACAACATGTGTTCCCTGAGCCAAAGAACAGATCACCTCCTGTCCCCAGAAGGAAACCATGCGCTTGGACCTGTGTCACTCAGGTTGGTAGAATCCTCCATGTCCCCTTAGCCACCAGCACATTGTAAGATCTCCCTGGTAACAAATTAGCATTGAGACTGATCTGCAAGAGAGACTGATCTGCAAGAGATTCCATGTCAACTCAAGGCCTTGATACTTCGTGCCTTAGCCACCAGAACGAACCTCTCATGTTCCTCAGCTGCAATGGTCATTGGAAGTGTGCTTTCCACACATCCTTGCAGAAGTGCTCTGCTACCCAAACTTTCCACATGGAGGACACTGGAGAAAACAAACCAGACTCCACCTGTCCAGTAGAATGAAACCTTACTGTTTGGAGCATCTCCCAAGCCCCAGCGATCGAAATCCTCCATGGCCTCTTGACACCACCCCTCCATTTTCTGGTCATCATAGAGCCAAACTCCAGTGTGAGCAAAACTCTGACATTGCCCTTACTAAGGTGATGAAGATCTCATTTAAGCTGCTGCACTCTAGAACTGCCTTCTGTGTGACATTGAATTTAACTGTAGCTTGGATTTAAAATTCCATAAACACCCCCATGGACCCAAATCCCTCTTGGTAGGGAATTTTCAAGCCACATTGCAGTACTCTGCCTTCCCCATAAAAAGAAGAAGTGCATGGTGAGTTTGCCCAGAAACAAGAAATGTGGATCAATCTACTCGGCCATCAAGGGATTTATAGGCTGCCTCGATTTACAGGTTTCCCTGGCCACTAGTAGTGTGTCTGACAGAGCCTGAGCCCCGAACTCATGTCAGCCACCCGGAGAGAGGGCACAATATCCAGCATGTGAGAACAGCCATGGCCCAAGTCCATCAACTCTACCCATCCTTGGTACTCAGGCACCTGTCCCCAGGCCTTGGCTGGAATCGCTGCCAATGGAGGAAACTGAAGCACAATGCAGAACTCCACCTTCCCAATTGCAGGAAACCTGGCTGTTGGGATGGGTGTCCAACCATCAAATTGAATGCCAGCTACATGGCCAATGAGACCACGCCCATTCCTAAGGGCCACCCTGGGAACAAACAGGCATTGTGACCTTCAGCCAGAGTATGCTTTCAAACAAGCCCTCTCATTTGCACCACCAGTTTCCCACATTGCAGCCCTGGGACGCCCCTAGGTCTGAATCCTAACCCTTCGTGGGATTTTCCAGGCACGCAGACCCAGAGCCCGTCTCTGGAATCCCTGTTTTGGGGCAGGACTAAGATGGAAAACAGCACTCTTCCCCAATACCAAAGTATTGGGAGAAGAGGGGATCCTTAGAGAAGAAATATCTCCCATTGACCCATGAGACCACACCTGCATTTCGAGGCCATCCTGGTCACACAATCCAGATAAAAAAGTCTGTGCTACCTTCTTCCAGTCACCTTAATTACAGTTCCTGATGAGCTGCCCTCCAGGTCTATGCTTTGGACCTGAGATCACCTCGCCACTAACCCTAACCCGAGTTTGTGTTTGCAGACTTCTCTCCCAAAACCATGGCTCGCATGCCCTCCAGGATGGGGTCTCTGGAGCCACACTACTTTACTTGGCCTCCCATCCCCAAGGAATCTTTGCCAGTCACAGTTGCACAAACGCACCAGATTAGGAGAAATCTGCAATTGAGCCCACCCCAATATTGGAAGCTGTTCTGTAAACAAATGCACAGTCTAAAACACCCTGATCACCTAAATGCAGGCAAACACCCAAGTCAATGGGCCTGAGGCAGAAGATTGTATCAGACATGCTCCTAGGACCTCATTGGAACCCTAGAATAGGTTTTCAGGCATCTGTCCTCCAATGCCTATTCTGGAATACTACCTTTTAATACAACTTTGGGTCCCTGAGCCACACAACAGAATCTGTCCTTTCCCCAAAATGAAACCGTGCATTCGACCTGTGCAAAACCCTCAAGGGTAGGAGAATCCTACATGGCACCTTAGCCACCAGCACATTCTAAGATCTACATGGTAACAAACCAGCATTGTGGCCCATCTGTAATAGATTCCCTGTCAACTTAAGGCCTTGGTACGTTGCCAAGTACCACCAGAATGAACCTGCCACGTTCCTCAGTTGCAATGGTCAATGGAAGTGTGCTTTCCAGGCATCCATGCGTGAGAGCTTTGCTACCCAAACTTTCCACATGGGGGACACTGGAGCAAACAAACCAGATTCCCCCTGTCTGGTAGAAGGAAACCTTGCTGTTTGGAGAATCTCACAAGCCTCAGGTTGGTAAATCCTCCAAGCCTTCTTGACCCAACACCTCCACTTGTCAGCCATCATAGACACAAACTCCAGTGTGAGCAAACATCTGACATCCACCCTTACTCAGGTGCTGGATATCTTGAATCCAACACTGCACATTGGAACTGCCTTTTGTTGGCACTGAATTGAACCGTAGCTTGTGTTTACAATTGCATCCTCAACCTACTGGCTCCCAAGAACTCTTGATAGGGAATTCTGGAGCCATAACACAGCATTCTGCCTTCCCCATAGAAAGAAGAAGTTCCTGGTGAGTCTGCCCAGCAACCCCACATGAGGATCAATCTGCTTGGCCCTTGAGGGAACACTGAAATATAGGCTGCCCTGGCTACTATTGCTGTGTCTGACAGAGCCTGAGACCAAACTTAGTTTCAACGCCCCAGAAAGTGGGCCCCATATCCAGCATGTGAGACCAGCCATGGCCCAAATCTCTGATCTCTACCCGTCCTTGGTATTCAGGCACCTGTACCCAGGCCTTGACAGGAATCCCTGACAATGGGGGAACCTGAAGCACAATAGAGAACTCCTCCTTCAACATGGCAGGAAACCTGGCTGTTAGGATGGTTGAACATCCCTCAAAGAGGGAACCAGCTGTATGGCCAATGAGACCATTCCCACTCCTAAAGGGTGTCCTGGGCACAAACAGGCATTGTGACCCTCAGCCTGAGCATGCTTTCAAACAAGCCCTCACAGTGGCTCCACCAGGATCCCACATGCAGGCCAGGCACACACCTAGGCCCAAATCCTAACCTTTGGTGGGATTTTCTAGGCGACCAGACCCAGAGCCCATCTCTGGAATCCCTGTATTGGGGCACCCCTAAGATGTAAAACAGCACCCTTTCTTTCCCCGAAAAAGGTACCAAACTATGGAGTACCTCCAGGATCCTTAGTGAGAAAAATTCTCCCATGGACCCATGAGACCACACCTGCATTCCAAGGCTATCTTGGACACACAGTCCAGAGACAAAAGCCTGTGTTACTGCCTTCTATTCACCCTATTTACAGTTCCTGATGTGCTGCTCTCTAGGTCTATGCATTGGGACTATTCGCCTCCCCACTAACCCTAACCCAAATTTCGGTTTTCAGAATTCTCTCCCAAAACCATGGCTCTCATGCCACCAAGGTTGGGGGGCCTTTGGAGCCACAACATAGGACTGTGCCTGCCATCCCCAAGGAAACTGTGCCCATCACAGTTGCCCAAACCTTCAAGATTAGGAGAAACCTGCAAATCCCCTAAGCCCACCCCTATATTGGTGGTTGCTCTGGTGCAAATTCACAGTCTGAAACACCCTGATCACCGGCATCCAGTCAGACAGCCATGTCCAAGGTCCTGATTCAGAAAATTGAACCTGTCATGTCCGTACGACCTCATTGGAACCCTAGATTAGGTTTTCAGACATCTGTCCTCAGGGGCCTGTCTGGAATACCAGCATGATACATGTGGTCGCTAAGCCTCACGACAGAACATATCCTGTCCTGAGAAGGAAACTGTGCTTTTCAACGTGTAGCAAATCCTCGGGGTTGGAGAATCCTGCGGGCACCTTAGCCACCAGCACATTCTAAAATCTGCCTCGTAACAAACCAGCATTGTGTCCCATCTGCAAGATATTCCATGTAAACTCAAGGCCTTGGTCCTTTGCCACAGAGGCAACAGACGAACCTGCCTTGTTCCTCAGCTGCAATGTTCAATGGAGCTGTGCTGTCCTGACATCAATATGGGAGAGCTCTACTACCCAAACTTTCCACATGGAGGACCCTGAAGCAAACAATCCAGACTCCACCATTCCAGTAGAAGGAAACATTGCTATTTGGAGCATCTCACAAGGCTCAATGTGGGAAATCCCCCATGGCCTCTTGACGTCACCACTCCATTTGTCGGTCATCAAAACACAAACTCTAGTGTGAGCAAACATCTGACATCCGCCCTTACTCAGGTGCAGGATATCTTGAAATAGATGCTTTACATTTAAACTGCCTTCTGCTTGGCACTGAATTAAACCATAGCTTGTGTTTACAATTCCATCCTCACCGTACTGGTCCCCAAGGCCTCTTGATATTGAATTCTGGAGCCACAACACAGCATTCTACCTTCCCCATAAAAAGAAGAAATGTCTGCTGAGTCTGTCCATAATCCCCATAAGAGGACCAATCGGCTCGGCTCTCAAAGGAGCCCAGATTTGGAGGCGGCCCTGGCCACTAGTGATGTTTCTGACAGAGTCTGAGCCCAGACCTACTGTCAGCCAGCCAGAGAGCAGGGCCCCATATCTACCATGTGGGACTGGTCATGGCCCATGTCCGTCATCTCTACACATCATTGTTATTCTGGCTTCTTTCCCCAGACTTTACTGGAATCCTTCCAATGGGGGAACCCGAAACACGATAGAATACTACTCCTTCTCCAAGGTAGGAAACTTGGCTGTTGGGATGGGTGTCCAACCCTCAAAGTAGAAGCCAGGTGCATGGCCAATGAGCGAACACCCTCTCCTAGGGGCTGCCATGGGCACAAACAGGCATTGTGACCCTCAGTCTGAGCATGCTTTCAAACGAGCCCTCTCAGCGGCATCACCAGGATCCCGCATTGCAGGCCTGGTATGCCTCTTGGACCAAATCCTAACTTTTGGTGGGATTTTCCAGGCATCCAGACTCAAATCCCATCCATGGAATCCCTGTTTTGGGCAACTTTAAGATGGAAAACAGCACTCAAACAGTAATCAAACTATGGGGAGCCACCAGGATCCTTAGAGAGGAAAAGTCTCCCATGGACCCATGATACCACACCTAAATTCCGAGCCCATCCTGAACACACAATCCAGATAGAAAAGCCTGTGCTACCAACTTCCAGTAACCCTAATTACAGTTCCTGACGAGCTGCTCTCAACGTCTACGGATTGGGCCTGCGACCACCTTGCAACTAACACTAACCCGAATTTTTGTTTGTAGACTTCTCTCCCAAAAACATGGCTCACATGCCCTCCAGGATGGGGTCTCTGGAGCCACACATAGTACTGTGCCTGAAATCCCCAAGGAAACTTTACCCATCACATTTCCCCAAACCCTCCTGATTAGGAGAAACCTCCAAGGCCCCTGATCCCACCCCAATATTTGAAGACGCTCTGGACACAAATGCACAGTGTGAAACACCCTGTTCACCTACATCCAGGAAGACACCCACGTCAATCATCCAGAGTCTGAAAATTGAACCTGACATGAAACTAGGACATCATAGGAACCCTAGATTACGTTTGAATCTGAACTGAACTCAGAGGCCTCTTCTGGAATACCAAGTTAGGATACAACATGTGGACCCTGAGCCACACAACAGAACATCTCCTGTCCCAAGAAGGAAACTGTGCACTTCAACCTGTGTCAAACCCATAGGGTAGGAGAATCCCTCTTGCCCCATTAGCCACCAGCACATTCTAAGACCTACCGGGTAACAGACCAGCATGGGAACCCATCTGTAAAAGATTCCATGTCAAGTCAAGGCCTTGGCACTTGACACAAGAGCCACCAATACAAACCTGTCATGTTCATCAGCTGCAATGGTCATTGCACTTGTGCTTTCCAGGCATCCATGTGGAAGGGCTCTGCAACCAAAAATTTCCACATGAGGGACCCCAGAGCAAACAAAACAGACTCCACCTGTCCAGTAGAAGGAAACCTTGCTATTTGGAGCATCTCACAAGCCTCAGCATGGGAAATCCTCCATGGCCTCTTGACGCCACCTCTCCATTTGTCGGTCATCATAGACACAAATTCCAGTGTGAGCAAACATCTTTCATCTGCCCCTACTCAGTTGCTGGATGTCTCGAATGAGTCGCTGAACATTTGAACTGCCTTCTTCTTTGAACTGAATTTAACATTAGCTTGTGTTTACAATTCCATCCTCACCCTACTGGTCCAAAAGTCCTCTTGATAGGGAATTCTGGAGCCACAATGCAGCAGTCTACCTTCCCCATAAAAAGAAGTGCCTGGTAAGACTGTCAAAAAACCCACATGAGTATCATCTGCTCGGCCCTCACGGATCCCCGATTTATAGGCTGCTCTGGCCACTAATGCTGTGTCTGACAGAGCCTGAGCCCTGACCTCGTCTCAGCCACCCAGAGAGCAGGACCCATATCCAGCATATGAGACTGGCCATGGCCCAGTCCGTCCTCACTACCCATCCTTGGTATTCGGGCATCTGTCTCCATACTTTTGCAGGAATTCCTGCCAATGGGGAAACCTGAAGCCCAAGAGAGAACTGCTCCTTCCCCATGGTAGGAAATATAGATGTTGGGATGGGTGTCCAACCTTCAGAAAGGGAGCCAGCTTCATGGCCAATGAGACCATGCCTACTCCTGAAGGGTGTCCTGGACACAGACAGCCATTGTGACCCTCAGCCTGAGCATGCTTTCAAACTACCCCTCACAGTTAGATCACCAGGATCCCTCATTGCAGGCCTGGTAGGCCTCTAGGCCCAAATCCTAACCCTTGGTGGGAATTTCTTGGTGTCCAGACCCAGAGCCCATCTCTGGTATCCCTGTTGTTGGGTGCCCCTAAGATCAAAAACAGCATTCTTCCTTTCCCCGAAAAAGCCTCCAAACTATGTGGATCCGCCAGGATCCTTAGAAAAGAAAAATCTCCCATGGACCCATGAGAACACACCTGCATTCCGAGGCCATCCTGGACACACAAAAGGCCAGGCTATCGCCATTGAGTCCCCCTAATTCCATTTCCTGACGAGCTGCTCTCCAGGTCGACTCATTGGACTGGGATCACCATGATACTAAGTCTAAACCTTGATTTCGTTTGCAGACTTCTCTTACAAAACCATGCCTCATATGTCCTCCAGGATGGGGTCTCTGGAGCCACACCACAGGACTGTGCCTGCCATCCCCAAGGAAACTTTGACCATCACATTTGCCAAAACCCTCCCAATTAGAGAAACCTCAAAAGCCCCTGAAACAACCCCAATATAGGAAGCCGCTCTGGATGCAAACACAAAGTCTGGAACACCCTGATCACCTACATCCAGGCAGACACCCATGTCAATTATCCTTAATCAGAAAATTGAATCTGACATGCCCCTGCGACATAGTTGGAACCCTAGATTAGGCTTCAGGCATCTGTGCTCAGAGGCCTATTTTGGAATACCAAGTTAGGATACAACATGTGGACCCTAGCCACACAACAGAACATCTCCCATCCCAAGAAGGAAACTGTGCCCTTCGACCTGTGCCAATCCCTCAGGGTAGGAGCATCCTACATGGCACCTTAGGCACCAGCACATTCTAAGATCTCCATGGAAACAAACCATCATTGGGACCCATCTGTAAGAGATTCCATGTCAACTCAAGGCCGTGGCATTCGGCCCAGAGCTACCAGAACTAAACTATCATGTTCATCAGATGCAATGTTTATTGGACGTGTGCTTTACAGGGATCCATGCAGGAGAGCTCTGATACCCAAACTTTCCACATGGGGGACACTCGAGCAAACAAACCAGACTCCACCTGTCCAGTAGAAGGAAACCTTGTTGTTTGGAGCATCTCACAATCCAAAGCATGGGTAATCCTCCATGGCCTCTTGAAGCCACCACTCCATTTGTTAGCCATCATAGACACAAACTCCAGTGTGAGCAAACAACTGGCATCTGCCCTTACTCAGATACTGGATATCTCGAATAAGCCGCTGCATATTGGAATGGCCTTCTGCTTGGCACTGAATTTAACCATAGCTGGTGTTTACAATTTAATTCTCACCCTAATCATCCCCAAGCCGTCTTGATAGGAAATTCTAGAGCCACAATGAAGCATTCTGCCTTCCCCATAGAAAGAAGAAGTGCCTGGTGAGACTGCCCAAAAACCCCACATGAGGATCATCTGCTCGGCCCTCGAGGATCCCTGATTTATAGGCTGCCCTGGCCACTAGTGCTGTGTCTGACATAGCCTGACACCCAACCTCGTGTCAGCCACCCAGAAAGTGGGGCCCATATCCAGCATGTGAGACAGGTCATGACCCACTCCATCCTTTCTTCGCATCCTTGGTTTTCGGGCATCTGTTTCCAGACATTTGCTGGAATCCCTGCCAATGGGGGAACCTGAAGTCCAATAGAGAACTGCTCCTTCCCCAAGGCAGGGAACCTAGCTATTGGGATGGTTGTCCAACCCTCATATAGGGAGCCAACTGCATGGTCAATGAGACCATGCCCACTCCTGAGGGGTGCCCTAAGAATAAACAGGCATTGTGACCCTCAGCCTGAGCATGTTTTCAAACAAGCCCTCTCTATTGCACCACCAGGATCCCGCATTGCAGGCCTGGAACGCCCCTAGGCCCAAATCCTAACTGTTGGTGGGAATTTTTTGGTGCCCAATCCCAGAGCCCGTCTCTGTAATCCCTGTATTGTGGCACCCCAAGATAGAAAACAGCACTCTTCCCTTCCCCGAAAAAGCCACCTAACAATGGGGTTCCACCAGGATCCTTAGAGTGGAAATATCTCCCATGCACCTATGAGACCACACCTGCTTTCTGAGGCCATCCTGGAAACACAATGCAGATAGTAAAGCCTGTGCTACCACCATCGAGTCACCCTAATTACAGTTCCTGAGGAGATGCCCTCTAGGTCGATGCATTGGGCCTGCAATCACTACATCACTAAGCCTAACCTGAGTATTTGTTTTCAGTTCTTTCCCAAAACCGTGACTCATATGCCCTCTAGGATGAGGTCTCTTTAGCCACACCACAGGACTGTGCCTGCTATCCCCAAGGAAACCTTGCCCATCACAGGGCAACACAATGTTGTCCAAACCCTCCAGATTAGGAGAAACTTACAAGGCCCCTGAGCCCACCCCAATTTTGGAAGCTGCTCTGGACAAAAATGCACAGCCTGAAACATTCTGGATCACCTATATCCAGACAGACACCCAAGTCAATGGTCCTGAGAGAAAATTAAAACTGACATGCATCTAGGATATCATTGGAACCCTAGATTAGGTTTCAGGCATCTGTCCTCAGAGGCCTGTTCTGGAATACCAAGTTAGGATACAACATGTGGACTCTGAGCCACATAACAGAACATCTCCTGTCCCAAGAAGGAAACTGTGGACTATGACCTGTGCCAAACCCTCAGGGTATAGAATCCTTCATGGCCCCTTAACCCTCAGCACATTCTAAGACCTACCAGGTAACAAACCAGCATTGGGACCCAAATGGAAGAGATTACATGTCGACTCAGGTCCTTGGTACTTGGCCCCAGAACCACCATTACGAACCTGTCATGTTCATCAGCTGCAATGGTCATTGCACTTGTGCTTTCCAGGCATCCATGCGGAAGGGCTCTGCTACCAAAAATTTCCACATGGGAGACCCCAGAGCAAACAAATCAGACTCCGCCTGTACAGTAGAAGGAAACCTTGCTATTTGGAGCATCTCACAAGCCTCCATGGCCTCTTGACGCCACCTCTCCATTTGTTGGTCATAATAGACACAAATTATGGTGTGAGCAAACATCTTTCATCTGCCCTTACTCAGGTGCTGGACGTCTTGAATGAGTTGCTGCACATAGGAACTGCCCTCTATTTTGAACTGAATTTAACCTTAGCTTGTGTTAACAATTCCTTCCTCACCCTACTGGTCCAGAAGCCCTCTGGATATCGAATTCTGGAGCCACAATAAAGCATTCTGCCCTTCCCATAGAAAGAAGTGGTGCCTGGTAAGACTGCCCCAAAAATGCACATGAGTATCATCTGCTTGGCCCTCGCAGAACCCCGATTTTTAGGCTGCCCTGGCCACTAGTGCTGTGTCTGACAGACCCTGAGCCCCGACCTCATTTCAGCCAGCCGGAGAGCATGGCCCATATCCAGCATGTGAGACCGACCGTGGCCCAGTCTGTCCTCACTACCCATCCTTGATATTCGGGCATCTGTCTCCAAACCTTTGCTGGAATCCCTGCCAATGGGGGAACCTCAAGCCCAAGAGAGAACTGCTCCTTACCCATTGCAGGAAACCTAGCTGTTGGGATGGGTGTCCAACCTTCAAAGAGGGAGCCAGCTCCATGGGCAATGAGACCATTCCCACTCTTGAAGGGTGTCCTGGGAACAAACAGGCATTGTGACCCTCAGCCTGAGCATGCTTTCAAACAAGCCCTCTCAGTTGCACCACTAGGATCCTGCATTGCAGGCCCGGTATGCCCCGAGGCCCAAATTCTAACCATTGGTGGGAATTTCTTGGCGCCCAGACCCAGAGCCCGTCTCTCCAATCCCTGTTTTTGAGCATCCCTAAGACAGAAAACAGCACTCTTTGCTTCCCCGAAAAAGCCACCAAACTATGGGGATCCGCCAAGATCCTTAGAGAGGAAAAATCTCCCATTGACCCATGAGACCCGACCTCCCTTCCGAGGTTATCCTGGACACACAATACCGATAGAAAAGGCTGTGCTACCGTTAACGAGTCACCCTAACTACAGTTCCTGATGAGCTGCCCTCCTGGTCAATGCATTGGGCTGCGATCACTGTGTCACTAAGCCTAAACCTAGTTTTCGTTTGCAAACTTCTCTCCCAAAACCATGCCTCACATGTCCTCTAGGATGGGGTCTCTGGAGCCACACCACAGGACTGTGCCTGCCATCCTAAGGAAACTTTGCCCATCACATTTGCCCAAACCCTCCAGATTAGGAGAAACCTCCAAGGTCCCTGATGCCACTGCAATATTGGAAGCAGTTCCAGATGCAAATGCAGCCTGAACCACCCTAATCACCTACATCCAGCAGACACCCAATTCAATGGTCCTGAGTCAGAAAATTGAACCCGACATGCCCTTAGGATATCATTGGAACCCAAGAATAGGTTTTCGGGCATCTGTCCACAGATGGTTGTTCTCGAAAACCAACTTAATATACAACATCTGTTCCCTGAGTCACTTAACAGAACATCTCCTGTCCCTAGAAGGAAATTCTCCCCATTCCAATGTCTCCATGGATACAAACCCACATTAGGACCCATCCTCAGGAGAGTCCATTTCAACTCAACCCCTTGGTTGCTCCCCCTGAGGCAGCAGATCGAACCTGTCTTGTCCACTAGGAGACAATTGGAATGTGAGGTGGGCTGCCCAGGCTTCCATCCTCAGAACCCTGCTCTGGAGGCATTCTATATGGGACGTCCTGGAGCATTCCAACAGAATTTTCCAATTTTCCTGCAGAAAGAATCCTTGTGGTTTGGGGCATCTCACAACTCCCATCGTGGGAAAACCTCCATGGCCTCGTGATGACCTGCCCCTTCATGAAGAGGCCACCATGAACAGAAACTCCAACCTGAGCCAACATCTGAACCTCGCCCTGATTTCAGATGCACTAGATCTCAATTTAACTCTGCAGAGTGTGCCTGCCGTGCCGTCACTCTGAAACCTATGCCTAACTTGTGTTGTCAGATTATTGTCCTCACACACTTGGCCACAGGCCCTCCAGTTTGGTAATTCCGGAGCCACAATGCAGCACTCTGCCTGCCCTCAAGAAGAAAAAAATTGCCCTCTGGTGATACCCAGAAACCCCAAATGCAGATCAACCTGCACGCCACTCGACTGTACCCCAATTATACAGTCTATCCTGGGCACTAATGCCCTGTCGGACACAGCCTAAGCCTGGACCTCCCGACCTACACCCAGACAGCTGGCCGGAAACTGAGCACATTCGGACCCACCATGCCCTAGTTCCTCATCTCTTCCAAATCTCGGTTTTCTGGCTTCAGAACCTAGACCTTATCTCCAATCACTGCCTAGGGGTGAACGTGATGCAGAAAGCAGAACTCCTCCTTCCCCATGGCAAGACACGTTGTGGTTGGCATTTTGTCCAATGTTCAGTGCAGAAGAAACCAGTGTGGCCCATGAGGCCCCACCCATGCTTGAGGGCTGTGTTGGGTACAAACAGACATTGTGACCCTTTCCTCAAGTAAGCGTGAGCCCTTTCCTCAAGTAAGGTCTCTCAGTGGCTGGACCATGAGCCGGCATATGGGGCTTGTGATGCCCCTAGGCCGTCAATCTTAACCAGAGTTTGGGTGGTCCAGTTGCCCCTCCCCAGGGTTCTGCTCTACAATCCCTCCTTTGGTGACACACCTGAGGTATAAAAACAGAAAGGTCTCCTCCCATCTGACCAAATGACCCCAAACTCTTGGGATCGGGCTAATACTCCAGAGAGGGAGATTGTCCATGGGCCTTGAGGCCACCCCAACATTCGACGGCCATCGTTGACACAAAATCCAGAGACAAAAGCCAGATCATGCACCTCGCACTCGCCCTTTGTTCATATCCCGAAGAGTTTACCCCGTAGAGATTTACATGGTCTGTAGATCGTGTCTGCCATACCTACATCTCCAACCTAAGCTCAGTTTGTGTTTTCAGACTTCTGTCCCCTCAGCCGTGACCAAACACCCTACAGACTAGGCCCGTGGAGCCACACCTCACGACTGTGTGTGCCCTCTCACTTGGAATTCAGCCCATTCCATTGGCCACAACCGTACGAATTAGGAAAGATCTCCAAAGTCCCTGAGGCCATCCCAATAGTGTAGGCCACCCAGGATAAACATGGACGATCTGACACATGCTGAGCAACAACCTCCACTCAGACCTGTAAACAGAAGTTCCCAGAGAAGAAGATTGAACCAGACAGGCCCCTAGGCCGTAATTTGATCCATTGCTTTGGTTTCCAGGCATCTCTACTCAGAGGCCTGGTTTCCAATCCCAGCATATGAGGGTTTCCTGAGGCACCCATAGGAACAAATCTCATCTCCACATGGGAAACTTGTCCTTTGGAGATGTCTCAAAACCTCCGATTATGAGAATCCTTCAGGAACCCAGTGCCTCTGCCACATTCCAAGGTCCTCATGGACACAAACACAAATTAGAACCCACCCTCAGGAGAGTCCATTTCAACTCATGCCCCTCAGTTGCTCCCACAGAGCCAGGATATCGAACCTGTCTTGTCGCTAGGAGACAATTCAATGCGAGGAAGACTGCCCAGTTATACATCCTTAGAACCGTGCTCTGGAGTCATTCCGTATGAGACGTCCTGGAGCCATCCAACAGTCTCAATTGTCCTGTAGAAGGAAATCTTGTGGTTTGGAGCATCTCACAAGTCCCATCGTGGGAAAAATTCCATGGCCTCATGATGCTCCCCTCCCTTCATGAAGGGGCCATCATGGACAGAAACACCAAACTGAGCCAACGTCTGATCCTCGCCCTGACTTCAGATGCATGAGATCTCGATTCAGCTCCATAGAGGGTGCCTTCCATGCCCTAAGGCTAACTTGTGTTCTCAGACTTCTGTCCTCACACTCCTGGCCCACAAGAGCTCCAGTTTGGCAGTACTGGAGCCACAATGCAGCACTCTGTCTACCCTCCAGAAGAAAAACGTTACCCTCTGGGGCTACCCAGAAATGCCAAGTGACTATCAACCTGCACGCCATTAGACTCTACCACAATTATACAGTCTAACCCTTGGCACTAATGCCCTGTCTGACACAGCCTGAGCCCGGAACTCCCAACCGACACCCAGACAGCTGACCGCACACTGAGCACATTAGACCCGACATTGCCTTAGGTCCTCATGTCTTCCCAAGCTCGTTTTTCAGGCTTCAGAACCTAGACCTTATCTCAAATCGTTGACCAGGGGTGAATGTGATGCAGAAATCAGAACTCATTCTTACCCATGGCAAGAAATATTGTGGGTGTCATGTTGTCCAACATTCAGTGTAGGAGAAACCTGGTGGCCCATGAGGCCCAACCCATGCTTGAGGGCAGCGTTAGGCACAAACACGCATTGTGACCCTCAGCGTGAGCTCTGTTCTCAAGTAAGGCCTCTTAGTGGCTGGACCAAGAACCCGCTTATGGGGCTTACTGTGCCCCTAGGCACCATCCTTAACCGGAGTTTGGGCTGTCAAGTTGCCCATTCCAAGGGCTCTGCTGTAGAATCTCACTTTGGTGAGACAACAAAGGTTAAAAAAAAAAAAAAAAAAAAAAAAACGCGTCCCACAAAATGCGCCCAACTTTTGGGATCAGACTAAATCCCCACAGAGGGACATTCCTCCAAGGCCCTGGAGGCCACCCAGACATTACACGGCCATCGTTGACATAAAATCCAGAGGCAAAAGACTGAGCAAGCGCATCACAATCGCCATTTGTTCATATCCTGAAGAGTTCTCCTCACAGTCTGTAGATCGAGTCTGCCATACCTATGTCCCCAAACCTAAGCCTAGTTTGTGTTTTCAGACTTCTGTCTCCACAGCCCTGACCAAACACCCTCCATGCTGGGGCCCCTGTTGCCACAACTCAGGACTGTGCCTGTCCTCTCCAAGGGAATTCTGCCCATTCCATTGGCAACAACCGTACACATTAGGAGAACCCTCCAAAGTCCCCGAGGCCATCCCAATAGTGTAGGCTGCCCAGGACAAACAAGGGTGATCTGATATCAGTTGAGCAACAGCCTCCACTCATAACCATAGACAGATGTCCACAGAAAAGAAGATTGAACCGGACAGGACCCTAGGCCGTAATCGGATCCATTGCTTGTTTTCCGGACATCTCCCCTCAGAGGCCTGTTTTCCAATATCCGTATATGGGGGTTTCCTGAGGCACCATCAGAGCAAATCTCGTCTTCACATGGGAAACTTGTGGGTTGGAGCTGTGTCAAAAGCTCCGGTTAGGAGAATCCTTCAGGGCCTTGGTGCCACCACCCCATTGCAAGGTCTGCATGGACACAAACCCACATTAAGCCCCATTTACAGAAGAGTTCATTTCAACTCAACCCCCTCGCTTTCTCTTCAAGAGCCAACCGATTGAACCTGTCTTGTCACTAGGAGACAATTGGAATGCAAGGCGGGCTGCCCAGGCATATATCCTTAGAACCGTGCTCTGGAGTCATTCCATATGGGGCATCCTGGAGCCTTACAGCAGGTTTCAATTATCTCGCAAAAGGAATTCTGGCGATTTGGAGCATCTCAAAACTCCCATTGAGGGAAAAACTCCATGGCCTCGTGTTGCCCCATCCCCTTCATTAAAGGGCCATCATGGACAGAAACACCAAACTGAACCAACATCTGATCCTCGCCCTGATTTCAGATGCACGGGATCTCGATTCAGCTCTGCAGAGTGTGCCTCCTGTGCCCTTGACCCTAAACTTAAGCCTCTCTTGTGTTCTCAGACTTCCATCCTCACACTCCTGGCTCACAAGCCCTCCAGTTTGGGAATTCCAGAGCCACAGTGAAGCACTCTGCCTGCACTCCAAAAGAAAAATGTTGCCCTATGGGGCTACCCAGAAACTCCAAATGATTGATAACCTGCATGCCATTCACTGTACCCCAATTATACAGCATATGTTGGGCACTAATGCCCTGTCTGACACAGCCTGAGCCCGACATTCCCAAACAACTCCCAGACAGCTGGCTGCACATTGAACACATCGGACCCACCATGGCCTGTGTCATCATCTCATCCCAACCTAGCCTTCTGGCTTCAGAACCTATACCTTAACTCTAATCAAGGCCCAGAGGTAGACGTGATACAGAAATCAGATCTCCCCCTTCCCCATGGCAAGAAACCTTGTGGTTGGCATGTTCCCAACCATTCAGTGTAGGAGAAAACAGCATGGTTCAAAGGCCCCGCCCATGCTTGAGTGCCGAGAGGGCACAAACACCCATTGGGACCCTCAGCGTGAGTCCTGTCCTCAAGTCAGGCCTTTCAGTGGCTGGACCAAGGAATGGCATATTGAACTTGCCATCCCCTTAGGACCCAATATTTAAACAGATGTCGGGTTGTCCAGTCGTATCTCATCAGGGCTCTGCTCTGGAATCCCTCTTGTGGTGGGACACCTGAGGTAACAAAACAGAAATGACTAAACCCATCCCACAGATTGACACAAAACACTTGGGAATGGGCCAAATCCACAGAGAGGGAGACTCTTCGATGGACCATGAGGCCTCCCTGATATTGCACGGCCATGGCTGACACAAAATCCAGAGACAACAGCCTGAGCAAGCGCCTCAAAGTCTCCATTTGTTCATATCCCAAAGTTGTTCATATCCCAAAGAGTTCTTCTCACGGTCTGTAGATCAGGCCTGCCATTCCTACGTCCACAAACCTAAGCCGAGTTTGTGTTTTCAGACTTCCCCCAGGCTGGGACCACACACCCTACAGGCTCAGGCCCCTAAAGCCTAACCTGAGGACAGTACCTGCCCTCTCCAAGGGAATTCTGCCCATCCCATTGGCCACAGCCCTAAAAATAGGATAAACCACCAAAGTCCATGAGGCTCCCCAATACTGTTGGCTTCTCAGAACGAACAGGGGCTATATGAGCCCATCTGAAAACCTACCTGCACTCAGACCATAGACAGATGTCCCCAGAGGTAAATTGGAATGAACAGGCCCCTAGGGCCTAATCGGAACCATTGCTTTGTTTTCCAGGCATCTCTCCTCAGAGGCCAGGATTCCAATACCAGCAATGGCTGATTCTTGAGGCACCCATCAAAACAAATCTCGTCTCCACATGGGCATCTTGCACATTGGAGCTGTGTCAAAGTTCTGGTTAGGAGAACCCTTCAGGTCCCTGGTGCCACAGCCTCATTCCAAGGTCTCCATGGACACAAACCCATGTTAGGACCCCTCCGCAGGAGAGTCCATTTCAACTCAGCCCACTTGATTGCTCCCCTGATCCAGCAGATATAACCTGTCTTGACGCTAGGACACAATTGGAATGAGAGACAGGCTGCCCAGGCATTCATCCTTAGAACCCTTCTCAGAATCGTTCCGTACGGGAAGTACTGGATCCAACCAACAGGTCTCAGCGATCCCACAGAATAATTTTTGTGGTTTGGTTCTTCTCACAATCCCCATCGTGGGAAAAATTCCATAGCCTTGTGAACCACCCCCTCTTTATGAAGGGGCCATAAGGGACAGAAGCTCCAACCAGAGCAATCGTATGATCTTCACACTGATTTCAGATGCATGAGAACTCGATTCAACTCTGCAGAGCCTGCCTGCCGTACCCTCGCCCAGAAAACTAAGACTAGATTGTGTTCTCAGACTTTGGTCTCACACTCTTGGCCCACAAGACAACCACTACAGCAATTCCAGAACTACAATGCAGCACTCTGCCTATGATCCAGAAGAAAAATAATGCCCTCTGGGGCTACACAGAAACCCCAAATGAGGATCAAACTGCTCGCCAGTTGACTGTACCCAGTTCTACAAGCTGCCCTGGGCACTAAATCCCATTCAGACACAGCCTAATCCTGGACCTCTCGACCCAAACCCAGCCAGCTGGCTGCACACTGAACATATCGGACCCGCCAAAGCCTTAGGTCGTCATCTCTTCCCAACTTCAGTTTTCAGGCTTCAGAACCTCGACCTTTTCTCCAGTCACGGCCCATGGTTGAACATGAGGAAGAAATCAGAATTCCATCCACATGGCAAGAAATCTTGTGGTTGGCATGTTGCCCAACGTTCAGGGTAGTTGAAACCAGTGTGGACCTTGTGACCATGCCAGGCTTGAGGGCCACATTGGACACCAAAACGCATTGTGACCCTCAGCGTGACCCCAGTCCCCAAATAAAGTCTCTCAGTGGCTGGAACAAGAGACGGCATATTGGGCTTGCCATGCCCCTAGGCCCCAATTTTTAGCCATAGTTCGGGTTGTCCATTCGCCCCTCCCCAGTGCTCTGCTTTAGAATCCCTCTTTTGATGGGACACCAGAGGTAACCAGACTGAAAGAACTCCCCCCATCCCACAGATTGACCCCCAAATTGGGATCGGGCCAAAGCCACAGAGAGAAAGACTCATCCATGGCCCATGAGGCCTCCCCGACATTCCACGCCCATCGTTGCCACAAAATCCAAAGACAAAAGCCTGAATAAGCGCCTCACACTCGCTCTTTCTTCATATCCAAAAGAGCTCTCCTCACGGTCTGTAGATCAGGCCTGCCATACCTACGTCCCCAAAACAAGCCGAGTGTGTGTTTTCAGACTTCTGTCCCCACATTCCTGGCTTACATACCCTCCAGCCTGGGGACCCTGGAGCCACACATCAGGTCTGTGCCTGTCAACTCCACGGGAATTCTGCCCCATCCATTGACCACAATCATACAAACAAGGAGAAACCTCCAAAGTTCCCTAGGCCATCCCTATAGTATAGAACGCCAAGGACAAACAAGCCCTGTCTGGAACCAGCTGAGCATCCATCTCCACGCATACTGTAGATGGATGGGACAGGGCCCTAGGCCCTAATGGGTTCCATTGTTTTGGTTTCCTGGTATCTCTCATCAGACGCCTGGTATCCAATATCAGCATGTGGGGGTTTCCTGAGGCACCAATCAGAACAAATCTAGTCTCCACATGGGAAACTAGACTTTTGGAGATGACTCAAAACCTCTGGTTAGGAGAAGCATTCAGGGTCCGTGTGCCACCTCCCCATGCCAAGGTTTCCATGCACACAAACCCACATTAGGACCCATCTGCAGGAGAGTCCATTTCAACACTGCCCCCTCGGTTGCTCGACTAGAGCCAGCATATCAAAACTGTCTATTAGCTAGGAGATAGTTAGAATGAGAGGCAGGCTGCCCAGACATCCATCCTTAGATCCCTACTCTGGTGTTTTTCCGTAGGAGACATTCTGAGGCGATCCAACAGGTCTCAATTGTAGATCAGAAAAAATCCTTGTGGCTTGGAGCATATCCCAACTCCCATCCTGGGTAAACCTCCATGGCCTCGAGATGCTGCCGCCTTCCAGAAAGGGCCATAATGGACAGAAACTCCAACCTGAGCCTAGGTCTGAACCTCGCCCTGACTTCAGATGCACGAAGTCCCGATTCAGGTCTGCAGAGAGTGACTGCCGTGCCCTCGCCCCGAAACCTACGCCTAACTTGTGTTCTTATACTTACGTCCTAACACTCCTTGCCAAAAGGGCATCCGGTTTGGGAATTCCGGAGCCACAATGCAGCAGTCTGCCTGCCCTCCAGAGAAAAACGTTGCCGTTGGGGCTACCCAGAAACGCTAAATGAAGATCAACCTGCACGGCACTCGACAGTACCCCAATTATACAATATACCCTAAAAACTAATGCCTGGTCAAACGCAGCCTAGGCCTGAACCTCCAGAACAACAGTCAGCAAGCTGGCTCCACACTGAGCATGTCGGACAAGACATGGACTTAAGTCATCATATCTTCCCAAACTCGGTTTTCAGACTACTCAACCTAGACCTTAACTCCAATCAATGTCCAGGGGTGAAAGAAAGGAAAAAATCAGAACTACTACTTCCCCATGGCAAGAATACATGTGGTTGGCATGGAGTCCAATGTTCATTGTAGGAGTAACAGTGTACACCATGATTCCCCACCCATGCTTGATTGCCTAGAAGGCATAAACACACATTGTGACCCTCAGCGTGAGTTCTGTCCTCAAGGAAGGCCTCTCAGTGGCTAGAACTAACCATAGTTTGTTTTGTCCATTCGCCCCTCCCCAGGGCTCTAATTTGAAATCCCTCTTTTGGTGGGACACCTGAGGTAACCAAACTGAAAGGACTCCTTCCATGCCCAAGATTGACACAAAATAATTGGGTTCAGGCCAAATCCACAGAGAGGAAGACTCGTCCATGGCCCATGAGGCCTCCTCGACATTCCACGGCCATTGTTGACACAAAATCCAGAGACAAAAGCTTGATAAATGCCTCACAGTCACTCTTTCTTAGTATGCCGAAGACTTCTCCTCACGGTCTGTATATCGGGCCTGCCATACTTATATCCCCAAATGTAAGCTGAGTTAGTGTTTTCAGTCTTCTATCCCCACAGTCCTCACCCACACCCTCCAGGCTGGGGAACCTGGAGCCACACATCAGGTCTGTGCCTGCCCAATCCAATGGAATTCTGCCCATTCCCTTGACCACATGCCTACAAATTAGGAGCCACCTCCAACGTCTCTGAAGCCATCCCAATAGTGTAGGCTGCCCAGGACAAACAAGGGTGTCTGAAACCATCTGAGCATCTACCACCATTCATACCGTAGTTGGATATCACCAGAGAAGTAGATTGAACCGCACAGGTCCCTTGGCCGTAATCGGATCCATTGCTTTGGTTTCCAGGCATCTCTCCTCAGAGGCATGTTTTCAAATACCAGCATGCAGGAGTTTCCGGAGGCACCGTCAGATCAAATCTCGTCTCTACGTGGGAAACTTGAAGGTGGAACTGTGTCAAAACTTCTGGTTAGGAGAATCCTTCAGGGCCCGGTGCCACCAACCCATTCCAAGGTCTCCATGGACACAAACCCACATTAGGACCCATCCGCATGAGAGTCCATTTCCACTCAGCATTCTTGGTTGCTCGCCCAGAGCCAGCAGATAGAAGTGTCTTGTCGCTAGGAGACAATTGAGATGCGAGGTGGGTTGCCCAGGCCTCCATCCTTAGAAACCTGCTCAGGCGTCATTCCATATGGAACGTCCTGGACCCATCCAAAGGGTCTCAAATGTCCTGCAGAAGGAATCCTTGCGTTTTGGAGCATCTCACGACTCCCATCGTGGGAAAACCATGATGGCTTTCTAAAGCCCCCACCCCCTTTCTGAAGGGGAAATCATGAACAGGATCTCCCTCCTGAGCCAACGTCTGATCCTCACCCTGAAATCAGATGCACTAGATCTCAGTTCAGCTCTGCAGAGTGTGCCGGCCTTGCCCTCGCCATGCAGAGTGTGCTGGCATTGCCTCACCCTTAAACCTTTGTGAAGCTTCTGTTCTCAATTGTCCATCCTCACACTCCTGGCCTCAAGACCACACGTTTGGCAATTCTGGACCCACAATGCAGCACTCTGCTTGCCCCCCCCCAAAAAAATAAAAATGTTTCCCTATGGAGCTTCCCAGACACCCCAAATGAGGATAGACCTACACGGCACGCTTCTGTACCCAAATTATATCGACAAACCTGGGCACTAATACACTGTCTGACACAACCTGAGCGCGGACTTCCTGACCAACACCCAGACAGCTGACTGCACACTGAGCACATCAGACCTGCCATGGCCTTAGCTCGTCATCTATTCCCAACCTAGTTTCTCAGGCTTCAGAACATAGACCTTAAATCCAAACCCGCCAAGGGGTGAATGTGATGCAGAAATCAGAACTCCGCCTTCCCTATGGCAAGAAACCTTGTGGTTGGCATGTTGTCCAACGTTCATTGTAGGAGAAACCAGCGTTCACCATGAGGCCTCACCCATGCTTGAGTACGAAGAGGGCACAAACATGCATTGTGACCCTTAGCGTGAGTCCTGTCCTCTAGTAAGTCCTCTCAGTGGCAGGACCATTAGATGTCATAACGGGCCAAATCCCCAGAGAGGAAGAATCGTCCATGGCCCAGGATGCCACCCTGACATTCCACGGCCATCAGTGACACAATATCCAGAGACAAAATCTTGAGCAAGCGGCTCACACTCGCCCTTTGTTCAAATCCTGAAGACTTTTCCTCACTGTCTGTAGATCAGTCCTGCAATACCTACGACCCGAAACCTAAGCCGAGTTTGTGTTTTCAGACAACTGTCCCCACAGCCCTGGCCCACAAAACCTACAGGCACATGTTCTTGGAGCCAAACCTGAAGACTGTACCTGGGAATTCTGCCCATTCCATTGGCCACAAACCTAAAAATAGGATAAACCTCCAAAGTGTCCAGGGCCATCCCAATAGTGTTGGCTGCCCCAGATAAACAAGGACGGTCTGACAACAGCTGAGCATCTACCTGCACTTATACCCATCAACAGAAGTCCCCAGAGGTTAATTGGAATGAGCAGGCTCCTAGAATCGAATCGGATCCAATGCTTTGTTGTCCAGGCATCTCTCCTCAGAGGCCTGGATTCCAATTCCAGCATATGGCTGTTTCTTGAGGCACCCATCAGAACAAATCTCGTCTCCACCTGGGAATCTTGCACGTTGGATTGTGCCAAAGCCTCTGGTTAGGAGAACCCTTCAGGGACCCTCTGCCACTGCCTCATTCCAAGTTCTCCATGGTCACAAACCCACATTAGGAACCATCCATAAGAGAGTCCATTTCAACGCAACCCCCTCAGTTGCTCCTCCAGATCCAGCAGATCTAACCTGTCTTGTCACTAGGACACAAGAGGAATGAGAGTCGGGCTGCCCAGCCATCCATCCTTTGAACCCTGCTCGGAATCCTCCTGTATGGGAAGTGCTGAAGCCAACCAACAGGTCTCAATGGTCCCGCAGAAGGATCTTTACGGTTTGGAGCATCTCACATCTCCCATCGTTGGAAAAATTCCATGGCCTCGTGATCCACCCCCTCTTCATGAAGAGGGCCATCAGGGACAGAAACTCCAACCTGAGCGTTCGTCGGATCTTCACCTGAATTCAGATGCATGGGTTATCGATTCAGCTCTGCAGATCGTACCTGCCATGCCCTCGCCCAGAAACCTAAGGTTGCTTGTGTTCTCA
The DNA here is from genome assembly GCF_030435805.1 of Mustela lutreola. Lineage (NCBI taxonomy): Eukaryota > Metazoa > Chordata > Mammalia > Carnivora > Mustelidae > Mustela > Mustela lutreola. The sequence goes on from NC_081294.1 coordinate 170,329,736, forward strand.
GACTTCTGTCCTCAACTCCTGGCCCACGAGCCCTCCAGTTTGGCAATTCCAGAACTACAATGCAGCCCTCTGCCTGCCCTCCAGAAAACAAACATTGCCCTCTGGGGCTACCCAGAAACCCCATATGGGGATCAACATTCTTGCCACTTGACTGTACAACAATTCTACAGGACGCCATGGACACTAATGCGCTTTCTGTCTCAGCCAGATCTCGACCTCCTGACCCACACCCAGCCAGCTGGATGCACAATGAACACATAGGACCTGGCAAAGCCTTAGGTCATCATCTCTTCTGAACTTCGGTTTTCAGGCTTCATAACCTAGATGTTTTCTCCAATCACTGCCCAGCTAGAACATGAGGCAGAATTCAGAAATCCTAGAAATGGCAAGAAATCTTGTGGTTGGAATTTGGCCCAACGTTCAGTGTAGTTGAAACAAGTGAGGCCTTTGTGACCCCACCATGCTTGAGGGCCGCATTGGTCACAAACACCCTTTGTGACCCTCAGCGTGAGCCCAGTCCCCAAGTTAGGTCTTTCAGTGGCTGGACCAAGAGACGGCATATTGGGCTTGCCATGCCCCTAGGCCCCAAAGTTTAACCATAGTTTGGGTTATCCGTTCTCTCCTCCCCAGTGCTCTGCTTTAAAATCCCTCTTTGGTGGGACACCTGAGGTAACCAAACTGAAAGGACACCTCCCAGCCCATAGATTGACCTCCAAATTCTGATCGGGCCAAATCCACAAAGAGGAAGACTCATCCATGGCCCATGAGGCCTCCCCGATATTCCACGCCCATCGTTGACACAAAAGCCAGAGACAAAAGCCTGAATAAGCGCCTCACACTCGTTCTTTCTGCAAATCCCAAACAGTTCTCCTCACGGCCTGTAGATTGGGCCTGCCATACCTACGTCCCCAAAGCAAGCCGAGTTTGTGTTTCAGACTTCTGTCCCCACATTCACGACTTACATAGGCTCCAGCCTGGGGACCCTGGCGCCACACATCAGGTCTGTGCCTGTCAACTACATGGAAATTCTGACCCTTTCATTGACCACAATCATACAAATGAGGAGAAACCTCCAAAGTCCCCAAGGCCATCCCAATAGTATAGAATGTCTAGGACAAACAAGGGTTGTCTGGAACCAGCTGAGCATCCATCTCCAATCATACTGTATATGGATATGCCCAGTGAAGGAGATTGAACGGGACAGGGCCCTAGGCCCTAATGGGTCCATTGTTTTGGTTTCCCTGGTATCCCTCTTCAGAGGCCTGGTTTCCAATATCAGCATGTGGGGGTTTCCTGAGGCACCAATCAGAACAAATCTAGTATCCACATGGGAAATATGTCTTTTGGAGATGACTCAAAACCTCTGGTTAAGAGAAGCATTCAAGGTCCGTGTGCCACCACCCCATACCAAGGTGTCCATGCACACAAACACACATTAGGACCCATCCACAGGAGAGTCCATTTCAACTCAGCCCACTCGGTTGCTGCCCTATAGCCAGCATATCAAAACTGTCTATTAGCTAGGAGAGAGATAGAACGTGAGGCGGGCTGCCCAGGCATCCATCCCTAGGCCTGAACCTCCCGACCAACACTCAGCGAGCTGGCTCCACAATGAGTTCTTCGGACCTGACGTGGACTTAAGTCGTCATCTCTTCCTAAGCTCGGTTTTCAGACTACACCACCTAGATTTTAACTCCAATCACTGCACAGGAGTGAAAGAGATGAAAAAATCAGAACTACTAATTCCCCATGTCAAGAATTCATGTGGTTGGCCTGGAGTCCAATGTTCAGTGTAGGAGTAACAGTGTGCACTATGAGTCCCCGCCCATGCTTGAGCACCTAGAAGGCATAAACACACATTCTGACCATCAGCGTGAGTTCTGTCCTCAAGGAATTCCTCTCAGTGCCTGAAATAACCTTAGTTCAGTTTGTCCATTCGCTCCTCCCCAGGGCTCTCATTTGAAATCCGTCTTTTGGTTGGAGACCTGAGGTAACCAAATTGAAAGGACTCTTACCATCCCCAAGATTGACCCAAAACTATTGGGTTCAGGCCAAATCCACAGAGAGGAAGACTCGTCCATTTCCCATGAGGCCTCCTTGATATTCCACGGCTATTTTTGACACAAAATCCAGAGAAGAAGCCTGAATAAATTCCTCACACTCACTCTTTCTTCATATCCCGAAGAGTTCTCCTCACGGTCTGTAGATCGGGCCTGCCATACTTATGTCCCCAAACGTAAGCCGAGGTAGAGTTTTCAGACTTCTATCCCCACAGTCCTGGCCCACACACCCTCCAGACTGGGGCCCCTGGAGCCACACATCAGGTCTGTGCCTGCCCACTCCAATGTAATTCTGCCCATTCACTTGACCACATGCCCACAAATTAGGAGAAACCTCCAACGTCCCTGGAGCCAAACCAATAGTGTAGGCCACCTGGGACAAACAAGGGCGTCTGACACCAGCTGAGCATCTACCTCCACTCATACTGTAATTGGATGTCACCAGAGAAGTAGTTTGAACTGCAAAGGTTCCTAGGCCGTAATCGGATCCATTCTTTTGGTTTCCAGGCATCTCTCCTCAGAGGCATGTTTTCAAATACCAGCATGCGGGCGTTTCCGGAGGCACCATCAAAGCAAATCTCGTCTCCACATGGGAAAATTGCAGGCTGGAACTGTGTCAAAACTTCTGGTTAGGAGAATCCTTCAGGGCCCGGTGCCAACACCCCATTCCAAGGTCTCCATGGAAACAAACCCACATTAGGACCCATCCGCATGAGAGTCCATTTCCACTCAGCATTCTTGGTTGCTTACCCAGAGCCAGCAGATAGAACCTGTCTTGTCACTAGGAGACAATTGAGATGCGAGGTGGGTTGCCCAGGCCTCCGTCCTTAGAACCCTGCACTCTTCGTTCCATATGGAACGTCCTGGACCCATCCAAAGGGTCTCAAATGTCCTGCAGAAGGAATCCTTGCGTTTTGGAGCATCTCACAACTCCCAACATGGGAAAACTGTGATGGCTTTCTGAAGCCCCACCCCCTTTCTGAAGGGGAAATCAATGGACCGGAACTCCAACGTGAGCCAACGTCTGATCCTCGCCCTGAATTCAGATGCACGACATCTTGATTCAGCTCTGCAGAGTGTTGCCGGCCTTGCCCTCGCCATGCAGAGTATAACGGCCTTGCCCTCGCCCTTAAACCTATGTGAAGCTTCTGTTCTCCAATGTCCGTCCTCACACTCCTGGCCCCCAAGACCTCACGTTTGGCAATTTTGGACCCACAAGGCAGCACTCTGCCTTCCCTCCAGAAGAAAAAACATTGCCCTCTGGGGCAACCCAGAATTCCCTAATGACGTTCAACCTTCCCGTCATTTGACTGTACCACAATTCTACAGGATGCCCTAGGCACTAATGCCCTTTCTGTCACAGCCTGATCCTGGACCTCCCGAACCACACCCAGCCAGCTGTACGCACACTGAACACATCGGACCTGCCAAAGCCTTAGGTCCTAATCTCTTCCCAACTTCGGTTTTCAGGCTTCAGAACCTAGACGTTTTCTCCAAACACTGCCCAGGGTAGAACATGAGGCAGAAATCAGAATTCCTTCCCCATGGCAAGAAATCTTGTGGTAGGCATGTGGCCCAACGTTCAGTGTTGTTGAAACCAGTTTGGCCCCTGTGACCCGACCATGAATGAGGACCGCGTTGGTCACAAATACGCATTGTGAGCCTCAGCGTGAGCCCAGTACACAAGTTAGGTCTTTCAGTGGCTGGACCAAGAGACGGCATATTGGGCTTGCCATTCCCCTAGGCCCCAATTTTTAAACATAGTTCGGGTGGTCCATACGTCCCTCCCCAGTGCTCTGAATTGAAATCCTTCTTTTGGTGGGAAACCTGAGGTAACCAAACTGAAAGAACTCCTCCCATACGACATTGACCCGCAAATTGGGATCAGGCCAAATCCACAGAGAGGAAGACTCGTCCATGGCCATAAGCCACCTGGACAATACAAGCCAATTGTTGACACAAAATCCAGAGACAAAAGCCTGAATAAGCGCCTCACACTCGCTCTTTCTTCATATCCAAAAGAGCTCTCCTCACGGTCTGTAGATTGGCGCTGCCATACCGACGTCCCCAAAACAAGCCGAGTGTGTGTTTTCAGATTTCTGTCCCCACATTCCTGACTTACATAGCATCCAGCTTGGGGACACTGGAGCCACACATAGGTCTGTGCCTGTCAACTCCACGGGAATTCTGCCCCTTCCATTGACCACAATCAACAAACACGGAGAAACCTCCAAAGTCCCCAAGGCCATCCCTATAGTATAGAACGCCAAGGACAAACAAGCCCTGTCTGGAACCAGCTGAGCATCCATCTCCACTCATACTGTAGATGGATGTCCCCAGAGAAGGAGATTGAACGGGACAGGGCCATAGGCCCTAATGGGGTCCATTGTTTTGGTTTCCTGGTATCTCTCATCAGACGCCTGGTTTCCAATATCAGCATGTGGGGATTTCCTGAGGCACCAATCAGAACATATCTTGTCTCCAAATGGGAAATTTGTCTTTTGGAGATGACTCAAAACCTCTGGTTAGGAGAAGCATTCAGGGTCCGTGTGCTACCGCCCCGTGCCAAGGTCTCCATGCACACAAACCCACATTAGGCCCCATCCACAGGAGAGTCAACTCAGCCCCCTAGGTTGCTCGACTAGAGCCAGCGTATCAAAACTATTAGCTAGGAGACAGTTAGAATGTGAGGCCGGCTGCCCAGGCATACTTCCATAGATCCCTGCTTGGCGTTGTTCAGTATGAGTCATCCTTCAGCGATCCAACAGGTCCTAATTGTTGATCAGAAAAAATCCTTGTGGCTTGGAGCATATCCCAACTCCCATCCTGGGTAAACCTCCATGGCCTCGAGATGCTGCCCCCTTCAAGAAAGGGCCATAATGGACAGAAACTCCAACCTGAGCCTAGGTCTGAACCTCGCCCTGACTACAGATGCACGAAGTCCCTATTCAGATCTGCAGAGAGTGCCTGCCGTACCCTCGCCCCGAAACCTACGCCTAACTTGTGTTCCTATATTTCTGTCCTCACACTCCTTTCCCACAGGGCATCCAGTTTGGGAATTCCAGAGCCACAATGCAGCACTCTGCCTGCCCTCCAGAAGAAAGAACGTTGCCCTTGTGGCTACCCAGGAAAGCTAAATGAGGATCTATCTGCACAGCACTCGAATCTCCCCCAATTATACAATATACCCTGAAAACTAAAGCCTGGTCTGTCGCAGCCTAGGCCTGAACCTCCCGACCAATACTCTGCGAGCTGGCTCCACACTGAGCACGTCAGACCCGACATGGACTTAAGTCGTCATCTCTTCCCAAGCTCGGTTTTCAGACTACACCACCTAGACCTTAACTCCAATCACTGCCCAGGGGTGAAAGAGATGAAAAAATCAGAACTACTACTTCACCATGAAGGAATACATGTGGTTGGCATGGAGGTCAACGTTCAGTGTAGGAGCAACAATGTGCACCATGAGTCCACGCCCATGCTTGAGCGCCTAGAAGGCATAAACACACATTGTGACCCTCAGCGTGAGTTCTGTCCTAAGGAAGGCCTCTCAGAGGCTGGAACTAACCATAGTTCGGTTTGTCCATTCGCCCTTCCCCAGGGCTCTGCTTTGAAATCCCTCTTTTGGTGGGACACCTGAGGTAACCAAACGGAAAGGACTCTTGCCATCCCCAAGATTGACACAAAACAATTGGGTTCGGGCCAAATCCACAGTGAGGAAGACTCGTCCATGGCCCATGAGGCCTCCTCGACATTCCACGGCCATTGTTGACACAAAATCCAGAGACAAAAGCTTGATAAATGCCTCACAGTCACTCTTTCTTAGTATGCCGAAGACTTCTCCTCACGGTCTGTAGATCGGGCCTGCCATACTTAACGTCCCCAAACGTAAGCCGAGTTAGTGTTTTCAGTCTTCTATCCCCACAGTCCTCGCCCACACCCTCCAGGCTGGGGCCCCTGGAGCCACACATCAGGTCTGTGCCTGCCCAATCCAATGGAATTCTGCCCATTCACTTGACCACATGCCTACATATTAAGAGAAACCTCCAAATTCCCTGAAGCCATCCCAATTGTGTAGGCCGCGCGGGAAAAACAAGGGCGTCTGACACCAGCTGAGCATTTACCTCCACTCATACCGTAGCTGGATGTCTCCAGAGAAGAAGATTGAACCGTACATGTCCCTAGGCCGTAATCGGATCCATTGCTTTGGTATCCAGGCATCTCTTCTCAGAGGCATGTTTTCAAATACCAGCATGGGGGGATTTCCAGAGGCAGCAACAGAGCAAATCTTGTCTCCACATGGGAAAATTGCAGGCTGGAACTGTGTCAAAACTTCTGGTTAGGAGAATCCTTCAGGGCCCGGTGGCACCACCTCATTCCAATGTCTCCATGGACACAAACCCACATTAGGACCCACCTGCAGGACAGTCCATTTCAACGCAGGCTTCTCGGTTGCTCCCTCAGAGCCAGCAGAAAGAACCTGTCTGGTCGCTAGGAGACAATTGAGATGTCAGGCGGCTTGCCCAGGCATCCATCCCCTGCTCAGGCGTCGTTCCATATGGAACGTCCTGGACCCATCCAAAAGGTCTCAAATGTCCTGCAGAAGGAACCCTTGCGTTTTGGAGCATCTCACAACTCCCAACGTGGGAAAACCGTGATGGCTTTCTGAACCCCCCACCCCCTTTCTGAAGGGGAAATCATGGACAGGAACTCCAACCTGAACAAACGTCTGATCCTCGCCCTGAATTCAGATGGATGAGATCTCAATTCAGCTCTGCAGAGTGTGCCGTCCATGCCCTCGCCCTGCACAGTGTGCCAGCCTTGCCCTCGCCCTTAAACCTATGTAAATATTCTGTTCTCAAAAGTCCGTCCCCACACCACTGGCCCCCAAGACCTCAAATTTGGCAAATCTGGACTCACAATGCAGCCCTCTGCCTGCCCTACAGAAGAAAAAAAAATGTTGCCCTACGGAGCTTCCCAGACACCCCAAATGAGGATAGACCTACACGGCACCCTTCTATACCCAAATTATATCGACAAACCTGGGCACTGATAGACTGTCTGACACAGCCTGAGCCCGGACTTCCTGACCAACACCCAGACAGCTGACCGCACACGGAGCACATCAGACCCGCTTGGCCTTAGCTCATCATCTATTCCTAACCTAGCTTCTCAGGCTTCAGAATATAGACCCTAAATTCAAACCCCGCCAAGGGGTGAATATGATGCAGAAATCAGAACTCCACCTTCCCCGTGGCAAGAAACCCTGTGGTTGGCATGTTGTCCAACGTTCAGTGTAGGAGAAACCAGCTTTCGCCATGAGGCCCCGCCCAGGCTTGAGTACGAAGAGGGCACAAACATGCATTGTGACCCTCAGCGTGAGTACTGTCCTCTAGTAAGTCCTCTCAGTGGCTGCATCATTAGACGTCTAATGGGCTTGCCATGACCCTAGGCCCCAAGTTTAAACCTGACTTCTGATTGTCCAGTCACCCGTCCCCAGGATTCTGCTCTGGAAACTCTCTTTTGGTGGGACACCTGAGGTAAAAACAAACAAACAAACAAACAAACAAAAACGGACTCCTCCCATCTCACTGAATAACTCCAAAATCTTGGGATCAGACCAAATGCCCAGGGAGGAAGATTCCTCCATGGCCCATGAGGCCACCCGGACATTCCATGGCCATCAGTGACACAATATCCAGAGACAAAATCTTGAGCAAGCATCTCACACTCGCCCTTTGTTCAAATCCTGAAGAGTTCTCGTCACGGTCTGTAAATAAGTCCTGCATACCTACGACCCGAAAGCTAAGCCGAGTTTGTGTTTTCAGACAACTGTCCCCACAGCCCTGGCCCACAAAACCTACAGGCACAGGTTCTAGGAGCCAAACCTGAGGACTGTACCTGGGAATTATTCCATTGTGGCCATTCCATTGTCCACAAACCTAAAAAGAGGGTAAACCTCCAATGTGCCCACGGCCATCGCAATGGTGTTCGCTGCCCAGGAAAAACAAGGCCGGTCTGACACCAGCTGAGCATCTACCTGCACTTAGACCCATCGACAGATGTCCCCAGAGGTAAATTGGAATGAACAGGCCCCTAGATCCTAATCGGATCCATTGCTTTGTTGTCAGGGCATCTCTCTACACAGGCCTGGATTCCAATAGAGCTTATGGCTGTTTCTTGAGGCACCCATCAGAACAAATCTCGTCTCCAAGTGGGAATCTTGCACGTTGGAGCTGTGTCAAAGCCTCTGGTAGGAGAACCCTTCAGGGCCCCTGTGCCACTGCCTCATTCCAAGGTCTCCATGCACACAAACCCACTGTAGGACCCATCCTCAGGAGAGTCCATTTCAACTCAGCCCCCTCGGTTGCTCCCCTAGAGCCATTATATCAAAACTGTCTATTAGCTAGGAGACAGTTAGAATGTGAGGCCGGCTGCCCAGGCATACTTCCATAGATCCCTGCTTGGCGTTGTTCAGTATGAGTCATCCTTCAGCGATCCAACAGGTCCTAATTGTTGATCAGAAAAAATCCTTGCGGCTTGGAGCATATCCCAACTCCCATCCTGGGTAAACCTCCATGGCCTCGATATGTTTCCCCTTTCAATAAAGGGACATAATGGACAGAAACTCCAACCTGAGCCTAGGTCTGAACCTCGCCCTGACTTCAGATGCACGAAGTCCCGATTCAGATCTGCAGAGTGCCTGCTGTGCCCTCGCCCCGAAACGTACACCTAACATGTGTTCCTATACTTCTGTCCTCACACTCCTTTCCCACAGGGCATCCATTTTGGGAATTCCGGAGCCACAATGCAGCACTATGTCTGCTTTCCGGAAGATAAGCATTGCCCTCAGGGTTACTCAGAAACGCTAAATGAGGATCAACCTGCACCGCACTCGACTGTACCCCACTTATACAATATACCCTGTAAACTAAAGCCTGGTCTGACGCTGCCTAGACCTGAACCTCCCGACCAACACTCAGCGAGCTGGCTCCACACTGAGCACGTCAGACCCGTCATGGACTTAAGTTGTCATCTCTTCCCAAGCTCAGTTTTCAGACTACACAACCTAGACCTTAACTCCAATCACTGCCCAGGACTGAAATAGATGAAAAAATCAGAACTACTACTTCTACATGGTAAGAATACATGTGGTTGGCATGGAGCCCAATGTCAGTGTAGGAGCAACTGTGTGCACCATGATTCCCCGCCCATGCCTGAGGGCCTAGAAGTCATAAACACACATTGTGACCCTCAGCGTGAGTTCTGTCCTCAAGGAAGTCCTTTTAGTGACTGAAACTAACAATAGTTCGGTTTGTCCATTCGCCCCTCCCCAGAGCTCTGCTTTGAAATCCCTCTTTTGATGGTACATCTGAGGTAACCAAACTGAAAGGATTCCTCCCATCTCCAAGATTGACCCAAAACAATTGGGTTCGGGCCAAATCCACAGAGAGGAAAACTCATCCAATGCCCATGAGGCCTCCTCGACATTTTATGGCCATTGTTGACACAAAATCCAGAGACAAAAGCCTGAATAAATGCCTCACACTCACGCTTTCGTCATATCCCGTAGAATTCTCCTCACGGTCTGTAGATCGGGCCTGCCATACTTACATCCACAAACGTAAGCCGAGTTAGTGTTTTCAGACTTCTGTCCCCATAGTCCTGGCCCACACACCCTCCAGGCTGGGGCCCTTAGAGCCACACATGAGGTCTGTGCCTGCCCACGCCAGTGGAATTCTGACCATTTACTTGACCACATGCCTACAATTTAGGAGAAACCTCCAAATTCCTTGAAGCCATCCCAATAGTGTAGGCCTCCTGGGACAAACAAGGGCGTCTGACACCAGCTGAGCATCTACCTCCACTCATACCTACTTGGATGTCACCAGAGAAGTAGATTGAGCTGCAAAGGTCCCTAAGCCATAATCGGATCTATTGTTTTGGTTTCCAGGCATCTGTCCTCAGAGGCATGTTTTCAAATACCAGCATGCGTGGGTTTCCGGAGGCACCATCAGAGCAAATCTCGTCTCCACATGGGAAAATTGCAGGTTGGAACTGTGTCTAAACTTCCGGTTAGGAGAATCCTTCAGGGCCTGGTGCCACCACCTCATTCCAAGGTCTCCATGGACACAAACCCACATTAGGACCCATCCGCAGGAGAGTCCATTTCATCTCAGCCTTCTTGGTTGCTCGCCCAGAGCCAGTAGGTAGAACCTGTCTTGTTGCTAGGAGACAATTGAGATGCGAGTTAGGTTGCCCAGGCCTCCATCCTTAGAACCCTGCTCTCGTCATTCCATATGGAACGTCCTGGACCCATCCAAAAGGTCTCAAATGTCCTGCAGAAGGAATCCTTGCATTTTGGAGCATCTCGCAACTCCCAACGTGGGAAAACCGTGATGGCTTTATGAAGCCCCCACCCCCTTTCTGAAGGGGAAATCTTGGACAGGAACTCCAAACTGAGCCAACGTCTGATCCTCACCCTGAATTCAGATGCACGACATCTTGATTCAGCTCTGCAGAGTGTGCCGGCCTTGCCCTCGCCCTTAAACCTGTGTGAAGCTTCCATTCTCCAATGTCCGTCCTCACACTCCTGGCCCCCAAGACCTCACGCTTGGCAATTCTGGACCCACAAGGCAGACTGTGTTTTCAGACTTCTGTCCCCACATTCCTGGTTTACATACACTCCAGCCTGTGGACTCTGGAGCCACACATCTGGTCTGTGCCTTTAAACTCCTCTGGAATTCAGCCCATTCCATTTTCCACAATCATACAAATTAGGAGAAACCTCCAAAAACACTGAGACCATACAATAGTATAGGCCTCCCTGGACAGACAGGTTGCTGATCATATATCTCCAGTCATAACATAAATGGATGTCCCCAGGGAAGAAGACTGAACCGGACAGACCCCTTGACCCTACTTGCATCCATTGCTTTGGTGTCCAGGTATCTCTCCTCAGAATCCTCGTTTCCAATATCAGCATATCGCGGTTTTCTGAGGCACCAATCGGAACAAATCTCGTCTGCACTTGGGAATTTTGTCCTTTGCAGATGTCTCAAATCTTGTCCTTTGGATATGTTTAGGAGAAGTCTTCAGGGTCCGTGTGCCACTGCCCCATGCCAAGGTCTCTAGGGACACAAACTCACATTAGGACCCATCCGCAGGAGAGTCCATTTCAACTCATCCCCCTCGGTTGGTCCCTTAGAACCAGCATATCAAACCTTTCTATTCACTAAGAGACCAACTGGAATGTGAGACGGGCTGCCCAGGCATCCATGCTTAGATCCTTGGTTTGGCGTCGTTCCGTATGAGACATCCTGCAGGGATCTAACAAGTCTCAGTTGTCGATCAGAGGGAATCCTTGCGGTTCGGAGCATCTCACAACTCCCATCGTGGGTAAACCTCCATGGCCTTGAGATGCTGCTCCCTTCATGAAGGAGCCATAATGGACAGAAACTCCAACCGGATCCTAGGTCGGAACTTCGCCCTTACTTCAGATGCACGAAATCCCGATTCAGATCTGCAGAGGGTGCCTGCCGTGCCCTCACCCCGAAACCTATGCCTAACATGTGTTCTCAGACTTCTGTCCTCACACTCCTCGCCCACAAGGCATCCAGTTTGGGAATTCTGGAGCCACAATGCAGCACTCTGAATGCCCTCCAGAAGAAAAAATTTGCCCTTGGGGCTACCCAGAAATGCCAAATGAGGATCAACCTGCATGCCACTCGACTATACCCCAATTATACAATCTACCCTGGGCACTAAAGCCCTGTCTGACACCGCCTAAGCCTGAACCTCCCGACCAACACCCAGACAGTTGGCTACACACTGAGCATGTCATACCAGACATGGCCTAAGGTCATCATCTCTTCCCAAGCTCGGTTTTCAGACTTCACAACCTAGACCTTATCTCCAATCAATGCCCAGGGGTGAAAGAGATGCAGAAATCGGAACTACTACTTTCCCCTGGCAAGAATACATGTGGCTGGCATGTTGTCCCACGTTCAGTGTAGCACAAACAAGCATGCACCATGAGTCCCAGCCCATGCTTGAGCGCCATGAGGCCATAAACATGCATTGTAACCCACAGCGTGATTTCTGTCCTCAAGGAAGGCCTCTCATTGGCTGGACCATTGGAACGCATATTGGGCTTGCCATGCCCCTAGTCACCAAGTTTAAACCAGATTTCTGGTTGTCCAGTCTCCCTCCCCAGGGCTATGCTCCTTAATCCCTCTTTTGGTGGGACACCTGAGGTAACAAAACTGAAAGGACTCCTCCCATCCCAAAGACTGGCCCAAAACAATTGGGATTGTGCCAAATCCTCAGAGTGGGAGATTCGTCCATGGCCAATGAAGCCTCGCTGACATTCTACGGCCATCGATGACACAAAATCCAGAGACAAAAGCCTGAGCAAGTGCCTCACACTCGCCCTTTCTTAATATCCCAAAGAGTTCTCCTAACAGTCTGTAGATCAGGCCTGCCATACCTACGTCCCCAAATCTAAGCCGAGTTAGTGTTTTCAGACATCTGTCCCCACAGTCCTGGCCCACACACCCTCCAGGCTGGGGCTCCTGGAGCCTCAACTTAGGTCTGTGCCTGCCCAATCCAGGGGAATTCTGCCGCTTCAATTGTCCATAATCGTACAAATTAGAAGAAACCTCCAAAGCCCCAAGGCCATCCCAATAATGTAGACCGTCTGGACAAACAGGGGCGGTCTGAAACCAGCTGAGCATCTACCTCCACTCATACCATAGACGCATGTCACCAGAGAAGAAGATTGAACCAGACAGGGCCCAAGTCCCTAATCATACCCATTGCCTTGGTTTCCATGTATCTCTCCTCAGAGGTCTGGTTTACAATACCAGCATATGGGGGTTTCCTGAAGCACCAATTAGAACAAATCTTGCCTTCACATGGAAAACTTGCTCTTTGGAGCTGTCTCAAAATCTCCTCTTAGGAGAATCCTTCAGGGTCATGGTGCCACCAACCCATTCCAAGGTCTCCATGGACACAAACCCACATTAGGACCCATCCACAGCAGAGTCCATTTCAACTCAGCCCCTTCGGTTGCTCCTCCAGATCCAGCAGATTGAACCTGTCTTGTCGCTAGGAGACAATAGAAATGCGAGGTGGGCTGCCCAACAATCCATCCTTAGAACCCTGCTCTGGCGTCATTCCGTATGGGACGTCCCGGAGCCATCCAACAGGTCTCAAATTTCCTGCAGAATGAATCCTTGTGTTTTGAAGCATCTCAGAACTTCCAACGTGGGAAAACCTCGATGGCTTTGTCATGCAACCCCCCCTTATGAAGAGGAAATCATGGACAGAATCTCCAACCTGAATCAATGTCTGATCCTCGCCCTGAATTGAGATGCATGAAATCTCAACTCAGTTCTGCATAGTGTGCCAGCCTTGCCCTCGCCCTGAAACCTATGTGTAGCTTATGTTCTCAGACTTGCGTCCTAACACACCTGGCCCCCAAAACCTCAAGACTGGCACTTTTCCTGCCCTCCAGAAGAAAAATGTTGCCCTATGGAGCTACCAAGACACCCCACATGAGGATAGACCTACATGGCACCCTACTGTACCCAAATTATATCGTCTAACCTGAGCACGAGTACACTGTCTGACACAGCCTGAGCCCGGGCCTCCTGACCAACACCCACACATCTGACCGCACACTGAGCACATCGGACCCAACATGACCTTAGCTCGTCATCTTTTCCCAACCTAGCTTTTCAGGCTTCAGTACATAGACCTTATCTCCAAACTCTGCCAAGGGGTGAACGTGATGCAGAAATCAGAACTCCTCTTTACCCATGGCAAGAAACGTTGTGATTGGCATGTTGTCCAACATTCAGTGTAGGAGAAACCAGCGTTCACCATGAGGAGCCGCCCATGCTTGAGTGCTCTGAGGGCATCAACACTCATTGTGACCCTCAGCTTGATTCCTGTCCTCTAGAAAGTCTTCTCAGTGGCTGGACCATTAGACATCATAATGGGTTTGCCATGCCCCCAGGCCCCAATTTTTAACCAGATTTCTGGTTGACCAGTCACCTCCCCCACCAGGGGCTCAGCCCTGGAATCCCCCTTTTGGTGGGACACCTGAGGTAAAAAAACAAAAGAGACTCATCCCATCTCACAGAATGACCCCAAACTCTTGGGATCGGGCCAAATCCCCAGAAAGGAAGACTTTCCATTGCCCGTGAGGCCACCCGGACATTCCACAGCCATTGGTGACAGAATATCCAGAGAAAAAACCCTGAGTAAGCACCTCACACTTGCCCTTTGTTCATATCCCAAAGAATTATCCTCACGGTCTGTAGATCAGTCCTGCCATACCTACGACCCAAAACTTAAGCCGAGTTTGTGTTTTCAGACAACTGTCCCCATATCCTCGCCCACACACCCTACAGGCTCAGACCCCTGGGGGCAAACCTGAGGACTGTACCTGTCCTCTCCAATGGAATTCTTCCCATTCCATTGGCCACAACCCTACAAATAGGAAAAACCTCCAAAGTGCCCGAGGCCATCCCAATACTGTTGGATGCCCAGGACAAACAGGGGCGATCTGATCCCATCCGAGCACCTACCTGCACTCAGACCCGTAGACAGATTTCCCCAGAGGTACATGAGGATGAACATGCGACTAGGCCCTAATGGGATCCATTGCTTTGTTTTCCAAGCATCCCCTCAGATGCCTGGATTACAATAACAGCATATGGCTGTTTCTTGAGCCACCCATCAGAACAAATCTTGTCTCTACATTTGAAACTTTCACGTTGGAGCTGTGTCAAAGCCTCTGGTTAGGAGAACCCTTCAGGGACCCGATGCCACCGCCTCATTCCAAGGTCTCCATGGACACAAACCCACATTAGGACCCATCCACAGCAGAGTCCATTTCAACTCAGCCCCCTTGTTTGATCTCCAAGATACAGTAGATCTAACCTGTCTTGTTGCTAGGACACATTGGAATGAGAGGAAGGCTGCCCAACAATCCATTCTTAGAACCCTGCTCGGAATCGTTCTGTATGGGAAGTCCTGGAGCCAACCAACAGGTCTCAGTGGTCTCGCAGAACAGTCTTTGTGGTTTGGAGCATCTCACAACTCCCATCGTGGGAAAAATTCCATGGCCTTATGATCCACCCCCTCTTCATGAAGGGGTCATCAGGGACAGAAACTCCAATCTGAGCATTCGTCTGATCCTCGCCTGACTTCAGATGCATGAGAACTCTATTCAGCTCTGCAGAGCGTGCCTACTTTGCCCTCGCCAAGAAACCTAAGACTAGCTTGTGTTCTCAGCCTTCCGTCCTCTCACACCTGGCCCACAAGCCATCCAGTTTGGCAATTCCAGAACTACAATGCAGCACTCTGCCTGCCCTCCAGAAAAAACAAAACAAAACAAAACAAAAAACATTGCCCTCTTGGGCTACCCAGAAACCCTAAATGAGGATCAACCTACTCGCCACTTGACTGTACCCAAATTATACAAACTGCAATGGGCACTAATGCCCTTGGCCCCAAACCTGAGCCAAGTTTGGGTTTTCGGACATCTGTCCCCACAGCCCTGGAACACAGCCTCCAGGCTGCATCCTCTGGAGTCACACCACAGGACTGTGCCACTCGCTCCTAGGAAACTGTACCCATTCCATTGGCCACAACCCTACAGAATAGGAGAAACGTCAAGACCCCCGAAGACATCCCACTACTGTAAGATGCCCTGGAAACACAGGGGCATTCTGAAACAAGCTGAGCAACTACCTCCATGCATACAGGCAGACAGATGTCCACAGAGACAGAAGATTGAACTGGACAGGTCCCTAGGCCCTAATCTCAACTCTTGCTTTTGTTTCCAGGTGTCACTCCTCAGAGGCTTGGGTTCTAAGACCAGCATATGGGGCTTTCCTGAAGCACGGAACAGAACACCTCTCATCTCCACCTGGGAAGCTTCCTTGTTTGAGCTGTTTCAAACCTTTCGGGTTGGAGAATCCTATAGAGTTCCTGAGCCACTGCCGCATTCCAAGGTCTCCAAGGCCATCAATCCACATTATGAGTCCATTTCAACTCAGCCCTTTGGGTAGCTCACCTAAGAGTCCGCAGATTGAGCCTGCCTTGTCCTGATCAGCCAGTGGGAATGTGAGGTGGCATTTCCTGGCATCCATGCTTAGACCCCTGCCCTCGAGTCTTTCCGTATGGGGCATCCTGGAACCATGCAATAGGACTTGAATGTCCTGCAGAGGGAAACCTTGAGGTTTGGAGTTGCTCACAACTCCCATCATAGGGAAACCTCCCTTTGCCTCATGACGCCCACACCCCCTTCAAGAAGGGGCCATCATTGACACGAACTCTAGCCTGAGGCAACTTCTCATACTCGCCCTGACCTCAGATGCAGGAGATTTCCATTCAGCCTCTGCAGAGTGGGCCTGCCATGCCCTTGGTCCCAAACCTCCCACTAGCTTGTGTTTTCAGACTTCCTTCCTCACACTCCTGGCAAATAAGACTTCCAGACTGGGAATTATGGAACCACAATGCAGCCCTCTGCCTGCCCACCAGAAGAAAAACGTTGCCCTATGGGGCTCTCCAAAAACCCCAAATGAGGATTAACCTGCTCGGGCCTCGACCACACTCCAAGTGGATAGGCTTCCCTGTGCAATAATGCTGTCTGACACAGCCTGAGGCCAGACATCCTGACAGACAAGGAGGCAGCTGGCCGCACACCCAGCACACCGGACACGCCATGGCCTTAGACCGTCATCTCTTCCCCACCTGGGTTTTCAGACATCTGAACCTAGACATTATATCAAATCCCCACACGTTTGGGTACCTGAAGCACAAATCAGAACTCCTACTTCCCCAAGGCTGTAAAGCTTGCTGTTGACATGGAGTCACACCTTCAGGGTAGGAGAAACCTTCATGGCCCCTGAGGCACGCCCAATATTGAGTGCTGCCTTGGGCACAAACTCGCACTGTGACCCTCACCATGAGTCCTTTGTGGAAGTAAGGCCTCTCAGGGCCTGGACCAAGAACCCTCATATGGGGTTTGCCAAGCCCATATGCTCCAAATCCTCACCAGAGTTCGAGTTTTCCAGTCACCCCTATCTGGGGCTCTGATCTGGAATCCCTCTCTTGGAGATACACCTGAGCCAGACAAAAGGACTCCACCTTTCCCAAAAAATGACCCCAAATTCTTGGGAACTGGGCCAAATCCCCAGAGAGGGATACTCGTCCATAGTCCCTGAGGCCACCCATACAATCCACAGCTATCCTGGACACAATATCCAGAGACAAAAGCCTGAGGGACTGCCTCCCACTCCCCCTTCTTTCATAAGCCAAGGAGCTCTCCTCACGGTTTGTAGATCCCGCCTGCCATACACTCAGCTCCACACCTAAGCCACGTTTGTGTTTTCTGACTTCTGTGTACACAGCCTGGACCCGCACAACCTCCAGGCTAGAACCTCTGGAGCCACACCGAAGGACTGTGCCTGTCCTCTCCAAGGAAACTGTGTCCAATCCATTGACACAAACCGTACAGGATAGGAAAAACCTCCAAGGCCCCTGAGGCCATCCTGATAGTGTAGGCTGCCCTGGACTAAGAGGGGCACTCTGACACAAGCTGAGCAACTATATCCACTTAGACACTCAGACAGTGTCCCTAGAGACAGAAGATTGTAACAGACAGGCCTCTAGGCCCTAATCTGAACACTAGCTTTGGTTTCCAGGTGTCCCTCCTCAGAGGACTCATTTAGAAGTCTAGCATGTGGGGTTTTCTGGGGCACCAAACAGAACCTCTCTCATCTCCATATGGGGAGCTTTCTTATTGGAGTTGTATCTGACCCTTCTGGTAGCTTAATTCCGCAGGGCCCCTGAACCACCAGCACATTCCAAGGTCACCATTAACAGAAACCCACATTATGACCCATCCTCTGGAGCATACATTTCAACTCAGTCCCCTGGGTAGCTTGCCCCAGAGTCAGCAGATCAAACATGTCTTGTCACTAATAGCCAATGGGAATGAGAGCCATGCTGTATAGGCATCCATCCTACGAACCCTGATCTCCAGTCCTTCCATATGGGACGTCCTGGAGCCATCCAATAGGATTTGATTATCCCGAAGAAGGAAACCTTGTTGTTTGGAGCAACCTCCAAACTCAGCGTGGGAAAACTTCCTTGGTATTATGAAGCCCCCGCTTCATGAAGGTGCCATCATGGACACAAACTCCAGCCTCATCCAACGTCTGATACTCACCCTAACTTCAGATGCAGATTTCAATTTAGCTTCTGCAGAGTGTGCCTGCTGTGCCCTTGGCTCCAAACCTCACCCTAGCTTGTGTTTTCTGACTTCCGTCCTCACACTCCTGACACACAAGCCCTTTCAATTGGGAATTTGGCGCCACAATGTAGCACTCTGCCCGCCCACCAGAAGACAAACATTGTCTATGGCATTACCCAGAAACCCCAGATGAAAATCAACCTGCTCGGCCCTCGGCAATACCCCAATTGCATAGGCTACCCTGAGCACTAATGCTCTGTCCTACATAGCCTGAGCCCAGACCTTCCGACAGACACAGAGACAGCTGGCTGCACACCCAGC
Organism: Mustela lutreola; assembly: GCF_030435805.1. Taxonomy (NCBI): domain Eukaryota; kingdom Metazoa; phylum Chordata; class Mammalia; order Carnivora; family Mustelidae; genus Mustela; species Mustela lutreola. Next base: position 170,348,390 of record NC_081294.1, read on the forward strand.
ACATCGGACCCGCCATGGTCTTAGGCCATTCATCCTTTCCCATTGACCTGTGTGTCTTCCTGGAGGTATGTTCTGAGGCTGTGTCAGACTGAGCATTTTTTCCAGAGCGGCCTATGTAATTGGGGTGGGCTCAGGGGCCTTGCAGGTTTCTCCTAATCTGGTGGGTTTGGGAAACTGAGACGGGCTGAGTTTCCTCAGGAGAGCAGGCCAAGTGATGTGGTGTGGTCCTGGAGGCCCCATTCTGTAGGGCATATGGGTCAGGACTTTGGGTCCAAAGTCTTCAGACACAGACTTGGGTAAGAGTTAGGAGCGAGGTGATGGCAGACCCGATCTACAGACCCCTGAGGGCATCTCCTCGGGATTTGAAATTCGGATGGCTGGGAGGAAGGAGCACAGGCTTTTCCGTCTGGATTGTTTGTCTGAAATGGCCAAGAAATGAAGGGATGGCCTCATGCGTCCATGTGAGATTCTACCTCTCTGGGAATTCTGTCCGGCACCCAAGATTTTGGTGTCTTTCTGGGGGATGGTGGGAGCGCGGTTTTTCGTGTCTGGGGTCTCGTCCAAACAGGCATTCCAGAGATCAGTTCTGGTTCCGGGAGCCTGGATCACCCCAAGAAGGCTAAGGATTTGGTCCTAGGGGCATGACAGGACCGTTCTATGTTTTCCTGGTACATCTACTGAGGGGGGCTTGTTGGAAATGGGTCTCAGGCTGAGGGTCACAATGCCTGTTTGTGCGCAGATGTCCATCCTGAGTGGGTGTGGTCTCGCGGGCCATGCAGCTGGTTCCCACTCTGAGGATTGGACAGCCATCTCAACATTCAGTTTTCCTGACATTGGGAAGGAGGTGTACTTTTTTGTGCTTCAGGGTCCCCCATGCGCAGGAATTTGAGCTAAGTTCTGGGACAAGTACCTGAATACCCAGGTTGATTTGAGATGATGTCCTTGGGCCAAGGCAGGACCCACCTGCAGGAAATGGGGCCCACTGTCTGGGTGGCTGACAGGGGTCAGGCTTGAGCTGTGTCAAACAGAGCATTCGTGCACAAGGCGGCCTATGATATTGGGGTGCCGTTGTGAGCTGTGCAACTGGATCCTCATGTGGGGTTTCTGCGCAGACCCTTAGGACACCTCTTCTTTCTGGTGAGCAGGCAGAAGGCTGTGCTGTGGCTCCAGAATACCCAAGATGGAGGGCTTGCATCAAAGGAGTGTGAAGACACAAGTCTGAAAACACAAGCTACAGTTCAGCTCAGTGCCGAGCACATGTCTGTTCCAATGTACAGCGGTTGTTTCAATATCCAGCACCTGGGCGAGGTTCAGATGTGTCTGCTCATGCTGGAGTTTGTATCCATGATGGCCAAAGAATGGTGGGGTGGCCTCAAGAATTCTTGGAGGTTTTCCCAAGCTGGAGCTTGTGAGCTGCTCCTATCATCAAGGTGTCCTACTGCGGGACAGAGAAGTCTGCTTAAAGGGCTCCAGGGTCCCCCATATGGAAAGAATCGATAGCAGAGGTCTCTGAATGGAGGCCTGGGAAGCCTTCCTTGCATTACTATTGCAGCCGAGGAACAGGGCAGGCTTGATCCACTGGTTCTGTTTCCAATTTCCAAGTGATCTTAGTTGATGGATATTCTCAGTCTAATGAGTCACAATGCTGCTTGGTGTCCAGAGAGACCTTAGCATGTGGCGGTGGGTCTGTGGCCATGCAGGATTCTCCTACCTGAGGGTTAGACTCAGTTCCCAGGAGCCAGGTTTCCTTTTCAGGAAAGGAGGGGTTCCCTTGTATGGCTCAGGGACCACATGTCGGACCATATGTTGGATTTCAAGAACAGGCCTCTGGGCACAGAGGCCAGAATACCTAAGTGAGGGTTCTGATGAGGTTGTAGAGGCATGTTATGTTCAAACTTCGGACTCAGGGCCTTTGACCTGCGTGTCTTCCTGGAGGTAGGTGCTGAGGCTGTGTCAGACTGTGCATTTTTTCGAGAGCGGCCTATGAAATTGGGGTGTGCTCAAGGGCCTTGCAGGTTTCTCCTAATCTGGAGGGTCTGGGCAACTGAGATGGCAGAGTTTCCTCCAGAGAGCAGGCCCAGTGATGTAGTGTGGTTCTGGTGGCCCCATCCTGGAGGGTATGTGGTTAAGGGCTCTGGGACCAAAGTCTTCCAACACAAAATCGGGTAAGAGTTAGGGGCGAGGTGATGGCAGGCCCCATCTGAAGACCCTGAGGGCAGCTCTTTGGGATTTGAAATTCGGGTGGCTGGGAGGCAGGAGCAAAGGCTTTTCTGTATGGATTGGGTCTAGGATGGCCTCTGAATGGTGGGGTGTCCTCATGTGTCCATGGGATATTCTATCTCTCTGGTGATTCTGCATGGCACCCAAGAGTTTGATGTCTTACTGGAAGAAGGAGAGATCGTGGTTTACCGTGTCAGGGTTCCTGTCAAAACATGGATTCCAGAGATGGGTTCTGGGTCCTTGTGCCTAGATAACCTCACAAAGACTTAGGATTTGAGACTAGGGGCATGACAGGCCCATTCTGTGGGGTCCTAGTCCAGCTCCCACAGGGACTTGTTGGAAATGGGTCTCAGGGTGAGGGTCACAATGCCTGTTTGTGCCCAGCTTCCCATCCTCTGTGGGCGTTGTCTCTTGTTCCATGCACCTGGATCCCAATCTGAGGATTGGACAAACATCTCAACATTTAGTTTTCCTGCCATGGGGATGGAGAAGTACTCTTTTGTGCTTCAGGTTCCCCCATGCACAGGAATTTGAGCTATGTTCTGGGACAGTTATCTGAATACCCAGGTTGGTTTGAGATGAAGGACTCAGGTCACGGCAGGTCACTCCTGCTGGATATGGGGTCCGCTATCTGGGAGACTGCCAGGAGGTCGGGGCTCGGGATGTGTCAGACAGAGCATTAGTGCACAGGGTGGCCTATGATATTGGGGTGCCATAGAGGGCCGTGCAGGTGGATCCGCATGTGGGGTTTCACGCAGACCCTTAGGGCACATCCTCTTTCTGGTGGGCAGGCAGAAGGCTGCATTGTGGATCACAAATTCCAAATATGGAGGGCTTCAAGGCGAGGAGTGTGAGAACAGAAGGCTGAAAACACAAGCTACGGTTAAGCTCAGTGCCGAGCACATGGCTGTTCCAATGCACAGTGGTTGTTTCAAGAATTCCAGCACCTAAGTACTGTCGAGGGTCAGATGTCTGCTCACGATGGAGTTTGTATCTATGATGGCCAACAAATGAAATGTCCAGCACCTGAGTAAGGGTGGATGTCAGATGTTTGCTCACACTGGAGTTTGTGTCTATGATGACTGATAAATGGAGGAGTGGCATCAAGAAGCCATGGAGGATTCCCCGTGCTGATGCATGTGAGATGCTCCAAACGGCAAGGTTGCTTTTGCTACTGGACTAGTGGAGTCTGATTTGTTTGATCCAGGGTCCCCCATGTGAAAAGTATGGGTATCAGAGCTCTTCTGCATGGATGCCTGGAAAACACACCTCAATTGACCCATGCAGCTGAGAAACCTGGCAGGTTCTTTAGGGTGGCTCTGGGGCGAAGTACCAAGGCCTTGAGTTGACATGGAATCTCTTGCAGATGGGTCACAATGTTGGTTTGTTACCAGGTAGATCTTAGAATGTGTTGGTGGCTAAGGTGCCATGCAGGATTCTCCTACCCTGAGTGTTTAACACAGGTCGAAGAGCGTAGTTTCCTCCTGGGTACAGGAGATGTAGAGTTGTGTGGCTCAGGGACCACATGTTGTATCATAAGTTTGTATTCCAGAACAGGCCTCTGAAGACAGATGCCTGACATCCTAATCTAGGGTTCCAACGAGGTCCCAGGGTAATGACAGGTTCAATCTTTAGACTCAGGACAATTGATTTGGGTGTCTGCCTGGATGTAGGTGATCAGAGTGTTTCAGACTGCACACTTGTGAACAGAGAAGCCTCCAATATTGGGGTGGCCTCATGGTCCTTGCATGTTTCACCCTACTATGGAGGGTTTGGGTAACTGTGACAGGCACCATTTCATTGGGGCAGCACAGTCCTGTAGTGTGGCTCCAGATACCCCATTCTAGAGTGCATGTGAGCCATGGTTTTAGGAGAGAAGTCTGCAAACACAAACTCGGGTAAGGGTTAGTAGCGAGGTTATTGCAGGGCATTGTGTAGACCTGGAAGACTACTCGTCAGGAACAGTAATTCGAGTGACTATAAGGTGGAAGTACAGGCTTTTATATCTGGACTGTGTGTCCAGGATGGTCTCGGAATGCAGCTGTGGTCTCATGGGTCCATTGGAGATTTTTCCTCTCTAAGGATACTGATGGCTCCCAATAGTTTTATGGGTTTTCGGGATGGGAATGGTGCCATTTTCGATCTTAGGGGTGCCCCAAAAGAGGGATTCCAGGGAGGGGCTGTGGGTCTGGGCGCCTGGAAAATCTAACCAAGGGTTAGGATTTGGGCATACAGGCATACCAGGCCTGCAATGCGGGATCCTGGTGGTGCAACTGAGAGTACTTGTTTGCAAGCATGCTCAGCCTGAGCATCACAATGCCTGTTTGTTCCCAGGGCACACGACAGGAGTGGGCTTTGTCCCATTTCCCATGTGATGGCTATCACCCTGAGGGATGGACACCTATTCCAATGGCCAGCTTTACAGCAATGGGGAAGGAGGAGTTCTCTATTGTGCTTCAGGTTCCTCCATTGGCAGGGATTCCACCGAAGGTCACGGGACAGATGCCTGAATACCAAGGATGTGAAGAGATGACAGATTTGGGCCATGGCTGTTCTCACATGCTGGATACAGGCACCTCTTCTCGGTGTCTGACACAAGGTCTGGACTCAGGCTCTGTCAGACACAGCACTAGTGGCCGGAGCAGCCTATAAATCAGGATTACCTTGAGGGCCAAGCAGATTGATCCTCACGTGGGGTTTCTGCGCAGACTCACGAAGCACTTCTTCTTTCTAAGGGGCAGGCAGAATGCTGCACAGTGGCTCCAGAATTCCCTATCAAGAGGGTTTGTAGACAGTTAGGATGAGAATGTAACTGTAAACACCAGCTATGCATAAATCGAGTGCCAAGCAAAAGTCAGTTAAAATGTGCAGCAGCTTATATGAGATATACAGCACCTGAGTAAGCACAGCTGTCAGATATTTGCTCACACTGCAGTTGTGTCTATGATGACTGACAAATGGAAGGGTGGCTTCAAGAAGCCATGGAGGATTACCCATGCTTAAAACTTGGTGGGATTTTCCAGCTGCCCAAACCCAGAGCCTGTCTCTGGAATACCTGTTTTGGGACACCCATAAGATGGAAAACAAAACTCTACCCTTCCCTGAAAAAGCCAACAAACTATGGGGAGCCACCAGGATCCATAGAAAGGAAAAGTCTCCCATGGACCTATGAGAACACACCTGCATTCTGAGGCCATACTAGACACACAATGCAGAGAGAAAAGCCTTCCAGTGCTACTTCCGGTGCTACTGCCTTCCAGTCACCCTAATTTCAGTTCCAGATGAACTACCCTCCAGGTCTATGCATTGGGCCTGCGATCCCTTTGCCACTCACCCTAATCTGAATTTGTGTTTATAGACTTCTCTACCAAAACCGTGGCACACATGGCCTCCACGATGAGGTCTCTGGATCCACACCACAGGACTGTTCCTGACATCTGCAAGGAAACTATGCCGGTCAAAGTTGCCCAAATCTTCTAGATTAGGAGAAACCTGCAAGGCCACTGTGCCTACCCCAATATTGGCGGCCACCATGAATGCAAATGTGCAGTATGAAACACCCTGATCACCTACATCCAGCCAGACAGCCAAATCAAGGGTCCTGAGTCAAAATGGTGAACCAAACAAGCCCCTAGGACGTCGCTGGAACCCTAGATTCGGTTTTCAGACATCTGTCTTCAGAGGCCAGTTCTGGAATGCGAACTTATGATACAACATGTGGTCCCTGGGCCACACAACAGAACATCTCCTGTCCCCAGAAGGAAACCGTGCCCTTCCATCTGTGCCAAAGTCCAGGGTAGTAGAATCCTGCACAGCACCTTAGCCACCAGCACATTCTAAGATATCCATGGTAAAAACAAAACAAACAAACAAACAAACAAACAAAAACAGCATTGTGGTTCATCTGCAAGAGAATCTGTGTCAACTCAAGGACTTGGTACTTCGCTCCAGAGACACCAGAATGAACCTGCAACGTTCCTCAGCTGCAATGGTCAATGAAGTTGAGCTTTCCAAGCATCCATGAGGTAGAGCTCTGCTGCCCAAACTTTCCACTCACCAGGCACTTCTTCATTTGATGTGGAAGGCAGAATGCTGCTTTGTGGCTCCAGAATTCCCTATCAGGAGGGTTTGGGGACCAGTCAGGTGAGGATGGAATTGTAAACACAAGCTACTGTTCACTTCATTGCCAAGCCGTAGGCGTAGGGGATCCTGGAGCAAATAAATCAGAGCCGACCTGTCCAGTAGAACGAAACCTTGCTGTTTGGAGCAGCTCATAAGATTCAACGTGAAAACACCTCCTTGGCCTCTTGACACCGGCCCTCCATTTGTCAGTCATCATAGACACAAACTCCAGTGTGAGCAAATATCTGACATCCACCCTTACTCAGGTGCTGGATATCTCGAATAAGCCACTGCACATAGGAACTGCCTACGGCTTGGCAATGAATTGAACAGTAGCTTGTGTTTACAATTCCATCCTCACGTGACTGGTCCCCAAGCCCTCCTGATATGGAATTCTGGAGCCACAATGCAGCATTCTGCCTTCCACATCAAATGAAGAAGTGCCTTGTGAGTCTGGCCAGAAACCCCACATGAGGATCAATCTGCTTGGCCCTCAAGGGAGCCGTGATTTATAGGGTATTCTGGCGACTAGTGCTGTGTCTGACAGAGACTGAGTCCCGAACAAGTGTCATTCACCAGAGAATGGGCCCCACATCTAGCATTTGGGATTGCCACGGCCCAAGTACATCACCTCTACCCATCCTTGTTATTCAGGCACCTGTCCCCAGACTTTGCTGGAATCCCTGCCAATGGGGGAACCTGAAGCACACCCCTCCTTGTCATGGCCGGAAACTTGGCTGTTAGGATGGGTGTCCAACCCTCAAAGGGGGAGCCAGTTACAAGACCAATGAGACCACGCCCACTCCTGCGGGCCGACCTGGGCACAAAAAGGCATTGTGACACTCAGCCTAAGCATGCTTTCAAACAATCCCTCTCAGTTGCACCACCATGATCCCGCATAGCAGGCCTCGTATGCCCCGAGGCCCAAATCCTAAAATTCGGTGGGATGTCCCAGATTTCCAGAAGCAGAGTCTGTCTCTGGTATCCCTGTTTTGGGGGCACCCCTAAGATGGAAAACAGCACTCTTTCAGTCCCCCCAAAATCCACCAAACTATGGAGAGCCTCCAGGATCCATAGAGAGGAAAAGTCTCCCATGGACCCATGAGACCACATCTGCATTCTGAGGCCATCCTGGACACACAATCCAGAGAGAAAAGCCTTTGCTACTGCCTTCTAGTCACATTAATTAAAATTCCTGATGAGCTGCCATCCAGGTATATGCATTGAGCCTGCGATCAGATCGCCACAGTTTCACTAACCCGAATTAGTGTTTCCAGGCTTCTCTCCCAAAACCATGGCTCACATGCCGCCAGAATGGGATATCTGGAGTCACACCACAAGACTCTGGCTGCCATCCCCAAGGACACTGTGCATAACAGAGTTGCCCAAAACTTCCAGATTAGGAGAAGCCTGTAAGGCCCCTGAGCCCACGCCAATATTGCCAGCCACTCTGGATGCAAATGCGCAGTCTAAAACACCCTGATCAGTACATCCAAGAAGACAGCCATGTCAATGATTGTGAATCAGAAGATTGAACCTGAAATGCCCCTAGGTCCTCAATGGAACCTTATCAGGTTTTCAGGCATCTTTCCTCAGGAGCCTGCTCTGGAATACCAACTTATGACACATTATGTAATCCCTGAGCCACACACAGAACATCTCCTGTCCCCAGAAGGATACCATGCTCTTCGACCTGTGCCAAACCCTCGGGGTAGGAGAATCCTGCATGGGACCTTAGCAACCAGCACATTCTAATATCTGCTTGGTAACAAACCATCTTTGTGGCCCATCTGCAAGAGATTCCATGTCAACTCAAGGCCTTGGTACTTCGCCCCAGAGCCACCAGAACGAACCTGCCATGTTCCTCAGCATCAATGGTCAATGGAGGTGTGCTTTCCAGGAATCCAGGCCGGAGAGCTCTGCTTCAAAAACTTTCACCATGGGAGAAACAAACCAGACATCACCTGCCCAGTTGAAGGAAACCTTACTGTTTAGAGCAGCTCACAGACCTCAGCATGTGTACTCCTCCCTGACCTCTTGACACCACCCCTCCATTTGTCGGTCATCATAGACACAAACTCTAGTGTGAGCAAACATCTGACAACTGCTCTATTCCGGAGCTGGATGTCTCGAATAAAACGCTGCACATTGGAACTGCCTTCCGCTTGGCACTGAATTGAACAGTACCTTGTGTTTACAACTCCATCCTCAATCGACTGGTCCCCAAGCCCTCTTGATAGGGAAATCTGGAGCCACAATGCAGCATTATGCATTACACATGGAATGAAGAAGTGCCTGTTGAGTGTTCCCGGACACCCCACATGAGGATCAATCTGCTTAGCCTTCGATTCAACCCAGGTTTATAGGCTGCCATGGCCACTAGGGCTGTAACTGACAGAGCCTGAGCCCCAACCGAGTTTTAGCCACCAGAGAGAGGGCCCCATATCTAGATTTGGGATGGTCATGGCCCAAATTCGTCATCTCCACCGTCACGGCCAGTGCGACAAACCGACCAGGAACATGAGGGTAAGAGGATGGCGAAAAGAAATTAAGAGACAAAAGATGGGGTCAGAAGGAGCACCAAGGAGGATGTCCCATAGTTCCAAAGCTTATTTTGCAGTGTTATGATTTATACCACATAGTAAGTGAATCACCTCCTGTACATCTGGTGCTAGTTTCTATTTTGGCAGGAGAGTAGCTGGCCATGAAGAGATATCAGACAGCCTTGACCTTCGTGGTTTGGACACTTAGGCCATAACTCAATATTCACAAAACACAGGAGCCTTATTAACTTAGTCTTGAGACAGCAACTGCAATGGCAATAAGCCAAACCTTACAATGTTCTCATAATAATCACCAGGAAAAAACGGTGGCTCTCTAGCTTGCCAACCATGAAAGTCCTCGGTTGAAAAGTTTCCCAAGAACTGTTGCTCTATTGGGTTAACCCCTTCTAAGCATGAGGCCCCCAACACTCAACCCATCCTTGGTATTAAGGCACCTGTCTCCAGACCTTGTCTGAAATCCCTACCAATGGGGGAACCTGAAGTACAATAGAGAAATCCTCCTTCCCCATGACAGGAATCCTGGCTTTGGAATGGGTGTCCAACTCTCAGAATGGGATCTGGCTGCATGGGCAATGAGACCAAACCCACTCCTGAGGGCTGAATGGACACAATCAGGCATTGTGACCCTCAACTTGAGCATGCTTTCAAACAAATGCTCTCCACTGTATATCCAGGACCTTCATTGCAGCCTTGTATGCCCCTAGGCCCAAATCATAACCCTTGCTGGGAATTTCCATGCACCCAGACCCAGAGCCCGTCTCTGGAATCTATGTTTTGAGCAACCCCTAAGAGGGAAACAGCACTCATTCCTTCCCCAAAAAAGCCAACAAACTATGGGGAACCGCCAGATTCCATAGAGAGCAAAAGGTTCCCATGGACCTATGAGAACACACCTGCATTCCGAGGCCATCCTGGACACACAATCCAGAGGGAAAAGCCTGTGCTACTGCTTTCCAGTCACCCTAATTTCAATTCCAGACGAGCTGCCCTCCAGATCTATGCATTGGGCCTGCGATCACATTGCCGCTCACCCTAATCTGAATTTGTGTTTGCAGACTTCCCTACCAAAACCATGCCACACATGCCCTCCAGGATGGGGTTTCTGGATCCACACCACTGGGCTGTCCCTTCCATCCCCAAGGAAACTTTGCCCATCACAGTTGCTCAAACCTTCTAGATTAGGAGAAACCTGCAATGCTCCTGAGCCTACCCCAATACTGGTGGCCACCATGAATGCAAATGCACAGTCTGAAGCTCCCTGATCACCTACATCCAGGCAGACAGCCAAATAAATGGTCCTGAGTCAGAATGGTGAACCTAACATGCTTCTAGGACATCATTGGAACCCTAGATTCCTTTTTCAGACATCTGCCCTCAGAAGCCTATTCTGGAATGCGAACTTATGATACAACATGTGGTCCCTGGGCCACACAACAGAACATCTCGTGGCCCCAGAAGGAAACAGTGTCCTTCCATCTGTGCCAATGCCCAAGGTAGTAGAATCCTGCACAGCACTTTAGCCAATAGTACGTTCTAAGGTCTCCTGGTACCAAACCATCATTGTGGCCCATCTGCAAAAGATTCCATGCCAACTCAAGGACTTGGTACTTCGCTCCAGAGACACCAGAACGAACCTGCCATGTTTCTCAGCTTCAATGGTCAATGGACTTGAGCTTTCCAGGCATCCATGCGGTAGATTCTGCTACCCAAACTTTCCACATAGGGGACCCTGGAGCAAATAAACCAGACTCCACTTGTCCAGTAGAACAAAACCTTGCTGTTTGGAGCAGCTCGTAAGTCTCATGTGAAAACACCTCCATGGCCTTTGATGCTACCCCTCCATTTGTAAGTCATCATAGACACAAACTCAAGTGTGAGCAAATATCTAACATCCGTCCTTACCCAGATGCTGGATATATCGAATAAGCCGCTTCACATAGGAACTGCCTACCGCTTAGCACTGAATTGAACTGTAGATTGTGTTTACAATTCCATCCTCACCCGACTGGTCCCCAGGCCCTTTGATAGGGAATTATGGATCCACGACGTAGGATTCTGCCTTCCCTATAGAAAGAAGGGTCTGGTGAGTCTGGCCAGAGGATCATGGAGACATGAGGATCCATCTGCTCGGCTCTCGAAGGAACCCTGATTTATAGGTTGCCTGGGCCATTAGTATGTGTCTGACAGAGCCTGAGCCCCGACCTAGTTTCTGTCTTCAGAGAGTGAGCCCCACATCTAACATTTTGGATTGCCATGGCCCAAGTATGTCACCTCTATCCATCCTTGATATTCCGTCTCTGGAATCCCTGTTTTAGGGCAAACCTATGATGGAAAACAGCACTCTTCCCTTCCCCCAAAAAGCCACCAAACTATGGAGAGCCGCCAGGATCCATAGAGAGGAACAGTCTCCCATAGACCCATGAGACCACACCTGCTTACTGAGCCCATCCTCGACACACAACCCAGAGAGAAAAGCCTTTGTTACTTCCTTCAGTCCCCCTAATTAAAGTTCCTGACGAGCTGCCCTCCAGGTCTACGCATTGGGCCTGCGATCACATCAACACAAATTCGCTAAAACGAATTTGTGTTTCCAGACTTCTCTCCCAAGATCTTGGCTCACATGCCCACCAGAATGGGATCTCTGGAGCCACACCACAAAACTCTGGCTGCCATCCCCAAGGACACTGTGCATATCAGAGTTGCCTAAACCTTCCAGACTAGGAGAAACCTGCTTGGCCCCTGAAACCACCCCAATATTGCTCGCCACTCTGGATGCAAATGTGCAGTCTGAAACACCCTGAACACCTACATCCAGGGAGACAGCCAAGTCAATGATCGTGAGTTAGAAGATTGAACCTGAAATGTCCCTAGGCCCTCAATGGAACCCCATTAGGTTTTCAGGAATCTGTCCTCAGGGGCCTGTTCTGGAATACCAATTTATGACATATCATATGGTTTCTCAGCCACACGACAGAACATCTCCTGTCCGCAGCAGGATACTGTGCTCTTTGACCTGTGTCAAACCCTCAAGGTAGAATAATCCTGCATGGGACCTTAGCAACCAGCACATTCTAAGATCTCCTTGGTAACAAAACTGCATTGTGGCCCATCTGCAAGAGATTCCATGTCAACACAAGGATTTGGTCCTTCACCCCAAGCCACCAGAATGAACCTGCCATGTTCCTCAGTGTCAGTGGTAAATGGAGGTGTGCTTTCCAGGCATCCATGCAGGAGAGCTCTGCTTCACAAACTTTCCATATGGGGGAACCTAGAGCAAACAAACCAGAATTCACCTGCCCAGTAGAAGGAAACCTTATTGTTTGGAACAGATCACAGGCCTGAGCATGTGAACTCCTCCATTGACTCTTGACGCCCCCTCTCCATTTGTCGGTTATCATAGACAGAAACACTAGTGTGAGCAAATATCTAACATACATCCTTATTCTGGAGCTGATGTCTCGAATAAACTGCTGCACATTGGAAGTGCCTTCTGCTTGGCACTGAATTGAACTGTAGCTTGTGTTTACAATTCCATCCTCACCCGACTGGTCCCCAAGCCCTCTGGATAGGAAAATCTGGAGCCACAACGCAGCATTCTGCCTTCCCCATCGAATGAAGAAGTGCCTGGTGAGTTTGCCTAGAATCCCCACATGAGGACCAATCGGCTCAGCCTCGAGTCAACCCCGATTTATAGGCTGTCATGGCCACTAGTGGTGTGTCTGACAGAGCCTGAGCCCCGACCGAGTTTCAGCCACCAGAGAGCGGGCCCCATATCTAGCATTGGGATGCTCAAGGCCCAAATACGTCATCACTATCCATCCTTGGTATTCAGGCACCTGTCCCCACACCTTTGCTGGAATCCCTGCCAATGAGGGAATCTGAAGCACAATAGAGAACTCCTCTTTCCCCATGGCAATAAACTTGGCTGTTGGGATGGGTGTCCAACCCTCAAAGAGGGAGCCAGTTATAAGACCAATGAGACTCCTGAAGGCAGCCCTGGGCACAAGCAGGCACCCTGTCCCTCACCCTGAGCATGCTTTCAAACATTCCCTCTCAGTTGCACCACCATGATCCCGCATTGCAGGCCTAGTATGCCTCTAGGCACAAACGCTAATTCTTGGTTGGATGTCCCAGATGCTCAGAACCAGAGCCCATTTCTGGAATCACTGTTTTGGGCAACCCCTAAGATGGTAAATAGTACTCTTCCCTTCCACAAAAAATCCAAGATACTATGGGGAGTAACCAGGATCCATAGAAAGGAAGAATCTCCCATGGACCCATGAGAACACACCTGCATTCCGAGGCCATCCTGGACACACAATCCAGAGGGAAAAGCCTGTGCTACTGCTTTCCAGTCACCCTACAGTTCCAGACGAGCTGCCCTCCAGATCTATGCATTGGGCCTGCAATCACCTCGCTACTCACCCTAATCTGAATTTGTGTTTTCAGACTTCTCTACCAAAATAATGGCACACATCCCCTCCAGGATGGGGTTTCTGGATCCACACCACAGGACTGTCCCTTCCATCCCCAAGGAAACTTTGCCCGTCACAGTTGCCCAAACCTTCTAGATTAGGAGAAACCTGCAAATCCCTGAGCCTACCCCAATATTGCGGCCGATTTGAATGCAAATGTGCATTCTGAAGCACACTGATCACCCACATCCAAGCAGAGAGCCAAGTCAATGTTCCTGAGTCAGAATATAGAAACTGACATCCCCCTAAGACCTCATTGGAACTCCAGATTAAGTTTTCAGACATCTTCCCTCAGAAGCCTGTTCTAGAATGCGATCTTATGATACAACATATAGTCCCTGGGCCACACACAGAACATCTCCTGTCCCCAGAAGGAAACTGTGCTCTTCGACCTGTGCCAAACCCTCAGGGTTGGAGAATCTTGCACAGCACCTTATACACCAACACTTACGCTAGTTTGTGCATTGCTCCAAACCACAAGGTTTCCTTCTGCAGGACAGTTGAGTCCTGTTGCATGGCTCCAGGACGTCCCATACAGAAGGTCTGGAGAGCAGGGTTCGAAGGATGGATGCCTGTACACAATACCTCGCATTCCCATTGGCTATTAGTGACAAGAAATGTTTGAACTGCTTGCTCTGGTGCAAGAGACCCAGGGGGCTGAGTTGAAACGGACTCTCCTGAGGATGGGTCGTAATGTGGGTTTGTGTCCATGGAGATCTTGGAATGTGCTGGTGGCTCAGGAGCCTTGCATAATTCTCCTAACTAAAGGATTTGATATGGCTCCAATAAAAAAACTCCCCATGTGGAGATGAGAGAAGTTCTGTTTGGTGCCTCAGAAAAGCCCCAGATGCTGGTCTTCAAACCAGTTCTCTCAGGAGACACACCTGGAAACCAAAGCTAGAGTTCAGATTAGGGCCTAGGGGCCTGTCCGTTACAATCTTCTGTCTCTGGAGACACTTCTGAGTGTCTAAGTGGAGATAGTTGCTCAGCTTGTGTCAGAGTGCCCCTCTTAGTCCTGGGCAGCCTACACTATTTGCATGGCATCAGAGACCTTGGAGGTTTCTCCTAATCTGTAGGGTTGTGTCCAATGGATTGGGCACAGTTTTATTGGAGAGGATAGGCACAGTCCTTTGGTGTGGCTCTAGAGGCCCTAGCCTGGAGAGTGCGTGGGTCCTGGCTGTGGGCACGGAAGTCTGAAAACACAAACTCCGCTTAGGTGTGGTGCCTAGGGTGTGGCAGGCTGGATCCACAGACAGTGAGGGGAGCTCCTTGGCTTATTAAAAAAGGGCGAGTGGGAGGCAGACACTCAAGTTTTTGTCTATGGATGTTGTGCCCCTTATAGCAGTGGAATGTAGGGGTGTCCTCAGGGGCTATGGAAGAGTCTCCCTCTATGAGCAGTGGGGTCAGCTCCCAAGATTTGGGGGTCATTTTTTGGGAAGGGTGGAGTCCTGTTGTCTGGCTCAGGTGTTTCTCCAAGAGAGGGACTCCATATAACAGCCCTGTGTAAGGGCAATTGGAAAACTCAAACTCTGGTGGGACTGGGAGCATAGGGGCTTGACAAGCCCCATATGCGGGCTCTTTGTCCAATCCCTGAGAGGCCTTACTTCAACATGGGGCTCACGTTGAGGGTCACAATGCTAGTTTATGCCCAAGACGGCACTCAAGTTTGGGCTTGGCCTCGGGGGACATGAAGGTTTCTCCTACCCTGAAGGTGTGACTCCATGCCAACAGCAAGCTTTACAGCCTTGGGGAAGTAGGAGTTCTGATTTGTGCTTCAGGTACCCACCTGGGCGGGGATTTGAAATGAATACGTTCAGATGTTTGAAAACCCATGTTGGTAAGAGGTGACGTCGTAAGGCCATGGGGTGTCTGATGTGCTGGTTGTGCGGCCAACTGTCTCCTTGTCTGTCGGGACATCTGGCTTCAGGCTGTGTCAGACAGAGCATTAGTGCCCAACGTAGCCTATCCAACTGAGGTGCAGGTTGATCCTCATTTGGGGTTTTTGTAGAGCCCCATAGGGCAACGTTTTTCTTCTGGTGGGCAGGCAGAGGGCTGCGTTGTGGTTCCAGAATTCCCAGTCTGGAGGGCTTATTTGCCAGGAGTGTGAGGAAGGAAGTCTGAAAACACAAGCTAGTGTGAGGTTTGGGGCCATGGGCATTGCAGGCCCACTCTGTAGAGGCTGAATCGAGATCTCTTGCATCTGAGGTCAGGGCGAGTATCAGACGTTGCCTCAAAATAGAGTTTGTGTCCATGATGGCCCCTTCCTGAAAGGGGTGGTGGCGTCATGAGGCCAGGGTCATTTTTCTATGCTGGGAGATGTGAGCTGCTCCAAACCTCAAGATTTACTCCTGCAGGACAGTTGAGTCCTATTGGATGGTTCCAGCACGCCCCATATGGAAAGACTCAAGAGCAGGGGTCTAACCATGGATGCCTAGAAACGCCACCTCACATTCCCACTGGCTGGTCGGGGGAAGGCAGGCTCAATCTGCGGGTTCTTGTGTGAGCTACCCAGAGGGCTGAGTTGAAATGAACTCTCCTGAGGATGAGTCATAATGTGGGTTGGTGGCCATGGATATCTTGGAATGTGGCAGTGGCTCAGGGACACTGCAGGTCTCTCCAACCCAAAGGGTTTGACACAGCTCCAACAAGGAAGCTTCCCATGTGGAGACGAGAGGTGTTCTGTTTGGTGCCTCAGAAAAGCCCCATATGCTGGTCTTCAAACCCTGGCCTCTCCGGAGTGACACCTGGAAACAAAAACAAGAGTTCATATTAGGGCCTAGGGGGCTGTCCGGTTCAATCTCTGTCTCTGCAGACATCTGTCTGCACCTCTGTGTGTAAAAATAGTTGCTCAGCTTGTGTCAGGATGCCCCTGATTTCCAGGGCGGCTTATAGTAGTGGGATGTCTTGGGGGCCTTGAGGTTTCTCCTATTCTGTAAGGTTGTGGGCAATGGAATGGGCACAGTCTCCTAGGAGAGAGCAAGACAGTCCTGTGGTGTGGTTCCAGACGCCCCAGCCTGGAGGCTGTGTGTGCCAGGGCTGTGGGGACAGACGTCCAAAAACACAAATTCGGCTGAGGTTTGGGGCCAAGGTTATGGCAGGAGTGATCTACAGTCCGAGAGGTGAGCTATTCATGATTAGAAATGAGGGTGAGTGAGAGGCGGTCTTTCAGGTTTATGTTTCTGGATGTTTTATTCACGGTGGTCGTTTAATGTAGGGGTGGCCTCATGGGATGTGAAAGAGTCTCCCTCTCTGGAGATTTGCCCAACTCCAAAGACTTTGGGGTCATTCTGTGGGTAGGGAGAAGTCCTGTTTTCTGTCCCATGTGTCCCTCCAAAAGAGGGATTCTAGAACAGAACACTGGGTACAGACAACTGGAATACCTGCCCTCTGGTTAGACCTGGGAGCCTATGGGCATGGCAAGCCCCATAGGCAGGCTCTTGGTCCAGCCAATGAGAGGCATTTCTTGAATAGTGGATTCACGCTGAGGGTCACAATGCATGTCTGTGCCCAAGGCGGCCCTTAGTCATGGGCGGGGCTTCATTGAAAATGCAGGTTTCTCCTACACTGAATATTGGACATGCCAACCTCAAGGTTTCTTACCATGGGGAAGGAGGAGTTCTGATTTCTGCATTACGTTCACCTCTGGGCAGTGATTGGAGTTAAGGTCTAGGTTCTGAAGCCTGAAAACCGAGGTTGGGAAGAGATGACGACATAAGGCCATGGCGGGTCTGATGTGTTTAGTATGGGGCCAGCTTTCTAGGTGTCCTTCAGGAGGTCTGCGCTCAGGCTGTGCCAGACAGGGCATACGTGCCCAGATAGGTTGTATAATTGGTGTATAGTCGAGTAACGTGCAGAAGATAATCATTTGGAGTTTCTCGGTAGACCCATAGGGGGTACCCGCAAATGTTTTCTTATGGTGGGCAAGTAGCGTGCTGCATTCTGGGTCTGGAATTGCCAAACTGGAGGGCTTTTGGACCAGGAGTGTGAGGACACAAGTCTGAGAAAACAAGCTTGGATTTGATTTTGGGGCGAGTGCACGGCAGGCACACCTGCAGAACTGAAGCAAGATTTCATGCATCTGAAGTCAGGGCAAGGTTCAGATGTTGGCTCAGGTTGGAGTTTCTGTCCATGATGGCCCCTTCATGATGGGGGGTCATCACGAGGCCATGGTGGTTTTCCCATGATGGGAGTAGTGAGAAGATCCAAACCACAAGGATTTTCTGCGGGTCAATTGAAATCTGTTGGATGGCTCCAGGTCGTCCCATACGGAACGACTCAAGAGCAGGGTTCTAAGAACTAGTACAGAGCAGAGTTCTAAGGATTGATGCCTGGGAAACCCGCCTCGCATTCCAATTGTCTCCTAGTGACAGGACACGTTTGATCTGTTGGCTCTGGCATAGCAACCAATGGGGTTGAGTTGCAATGGATTCTCCTGAGGATGGGTCATAATGTGGGTTTGTGTCCATGAAGACCTTGGAATGAGGCGCTGGCATCAGGGCCCTGAAGGATTCCCCTAACCAGAGATTTTGAGACAACTCCAAAGAGCAAATTTCCCATGGGGAGATGAGATTGGTTCTCATTGGTGCTTCAGTAACCCCCATATGCTGATATTGGAAACCAGAACTCTGAGGAGAAATGCCTGGAAACCAAAGCAATGAATCTGATTAGGGCCTAGGGTGCTGTCCTGGTTAATCTTCTTCTCTTGGGTCATCTGTCTATGGGTCTAAGTGGAGATAGTTCCTCAGCTGGTGTCAAATCGCCCCTGATCATCCCGGGCGGGCTACACTATTGGGATGGCCTCTGTGACATTGGAGGTTTCTCCTAATTTTCAAGTTTGTGGCCAATGAAATGGGCTATATTCCTTTGGGGATGGAAGGCACAGTCCTGAGGTGAAGATCGAGGGGCCCAAGCGTGGAGGGTGTGTGGGCCAGAGCTGTGGGGACAGAAGTCTGAAAACAAAAATTCAGCTTAGGTTTGGGGACGTATGTATGGGAGGACCGATCTACAGACCTTGAGGAGAATTTTTCAGGATATAAACAAAGGGTGAGTGTGAGGTGCTTGCTCAGGCTTTTGTCTCTGGATTTTGTGTCACCGATGGCTGTGGAATGTCGTGGTGGTCTCATAGGCCATGGAGGAGTTTCCCTTTCTGGGGATTTGGCCAGATCCCACGTTTTGGGGGTCATTCTGTGGGGTGGGAGGAGTCAGTTCTAATTTTTTACCTCAGGTGTGCCACTAAAAGACGGATTCCAGACCAGAGCCAGGGAAGGGGTGACTGGACAACCCGAACTCTGGTTAAGATTGGGGGCCTAGGGGCATGGCAAGCCCCATATGCGGGATCTTGGTTCAGCCACTGAGAGGTCTTACTTGAGGACAGAGCTCATACTGAGAGTCACAATTCATGTTTCTGCCCAACACAGCCCTCAAGCATGGGAGGGCCCTAATGGGCCATGCTGGTTTCTCCTACACTGAACTTTTGACAACATGCCAACCACAATTTTTCTTGCCATGGGGAAGGAGGAGTTGTGATTTCTTCATCATGTTCACCACTGGGTGATTAGAGATAAGGTCTAATTTCTGAAGCCTGAAAACTGAGGTTGGGAAGAGATGATGACCTAAGGCCATGGCAGGTCCAATGTGCTCAGTGTGCTGTCAGCTGTCTGGGTGTTGGTCAGGAGGTCCGGGCTCAGGGTGTGTCAGAGAGTGCATTAGTGCCCAGGTTAGACTATATAATTTGGGTACAGTCAAGTGCCATGTAGGTTTATCCTCATTTAAGTTGCCTGGTAAGCTCATTAGGGCAGCATTTTTCTTCTGGAGGGCAGGTAGAATGCTGCATTGTGGCTGAGAATTGCCAAACGTGAGGGCATCGGGGCCAGGAGTTGAGGACGAAAGTCTGAGAACACAAGCTAGACTTAAGGTTCAGGGCGAGAGCACGACAGGCACCCTCTGCAGATCTGAATCGAGATCTCGTACATCTGAACTCAGGGCGAGGATCAGATGTTGGCTCAGGTTGGAGTTTCTGTCCATGATGGCCCCTTCATGAAGGGGGCGGAATCTCGAGGCCATGGAGGTTTTCCCACAATG
The DNA here is from genome assembly GCF_030435805.1 of Mustela lutreola. NCBI lineage: Eukaryota > Metazoa > Chordata > Mammalia > Carnivora > Mustelidae > Mustela > Mustela lutreola. The sequence goes on from NC_081294.1 coordinate 170,367,852, forward strand.
GGAGTTGTGGGAGGCTCCAAACCGCAAGGATTCCTTCTGCAGGACAATTGAGACCTGTTGGATGGCTCCAGGATGTCCCATATGGAATGACCCCAGAGCACCGTTCTAAGGATGGATGCCTGGGCAGCCTGCATCTCATTCGAATTGTTTCCTAGCAACAAGACAGGTTCATTATGATGGCTCTGTGGGAGCAACCGAGGAAGCTGAGTTTAAATGGACTCTCTTGAGGATGGGTCGAAATGTGTGTTTGTGTCCATGAGGACCTTGGAATGGGGCGGTGGCACCGGGTCCCTGAAGGATTCTCCTAAGGTTTTGACACATCTCCAATGCACAAGTTTCCCATGTGGAGACGAGATTTGTTCTGATGGGTGACTCAGGAACCCCCCCTATGCTGGTATTGGAAACCAGGCCTCTGTGGAGAGATGCCTGGAAACCAAAGCAATGGATCCGATTATGGCCTAGGGGCCTATATGGTTCAATCTTCCTCTCTAGGGACATCTGTCTACGGGTCTGATGGAAGTAGTTGCTCAGCTGGTGTCAGATCGTCCCTGTTTGTCCTGGGCGGCATACTCTATTGGAATGGCCTCGGGGACTTTGGAGGATTCTCCTTTTTGTACAGTTGTGGTCAATGGAATGGGCAGAATTCCCTTGGAGAGGGCATGCACAGTCGTGAGGTGTAGAACCAGTGGCCCCAGTCTCTAAGGTGTGTGGGCCAGTGCTATGGGGAAAGTTGTCTGAAAACACAAACTCGGCTTAGGTTATGGGACGTAGGTATGGCAGACCTAATATACAGACCATGAGAAAAACACTTCAGGATATAAACATAGGGCCAGTGTAAGGCACATACTCAGGCTTTGTCTCTGGATATTGTGTCACCAATGGCCGTGAATGTCCAGGTCGTCTCAGGTGCCATGGATGAGTCTCCCTCTCTGGGGATTTGGCCCCATCCCAAGAATTAGGGGTCCTTCTGTGGGATGGTAGAAGACCTTTCTATTTTAATACCTCGGGTATGCCACCAAAAGAAGGATTCCAGAGCCGAGCCCTGGGGAGGGGTGACTGGACAACCGGTTAAGATTGGGGGCCTAGGGGCATGGCAAGCCCCATATGCGGGCTCTTGGTCCAGCCACTAAGACACCCTAATTGATGACAGGTCTCACATTGAGGGTCACAATGCTTGTTTGGGTCCAACACAGCCCTGAAGCATGGGTGGGGCCTCATGGGCCATGCTGATTTCTCCTACACTGAACGTTGGACAACATGCCAACCACAAGATTTCTTGCCATGGGGAAAGAAGTTTATAATTTCTGCATCATATTCACCCCTGGGCAGTGATTGGAGATAAGGTCTAAGTTCTGAAGCCTGAAAACATAGGTAGGGAAGAGATGATGACCTAAGGCTATGGCGGGTCTGATGTGCTCAGTGTGTGGTCACCTGTCTGGGTGTTGGTCAGGAGGTCCAGGCTCAGGCTGTGTCAGACAGTGCCTTAGTGCCAAGGTTAGACTATATAATTTGGGTACAGTAGAGTGCAGTGTAGGTCTATCCTCATGTGGGGTGTCTGGGAACCTCCAGAGGGAAAAATTTTTCTTGTGGAGGGCAGGCAGAGTACAGCATTCTGGCTCAGAATTGCCAAATGTGAGAGCTTGGGGGCCAGGAGTGTGAGGATGGAATTCTGAGAACACAAGCTAGACTTAGGTTTCAGGGCGAGGGCAAGGCTGGCACACTCTGCAGAACTGAATCGATTTCTGTGCATCTGAAGTCAGGGCGAGAATCAGACATTGGCTTAGGTTGGAGTTCCTTTCCATGATTTCCCCTTCATAAAGGGAGGGGGGCAACACAAAGCCTTCAAGGTTTTCCTACATGGGGAGTTGTGAGATGCTCCAAAATGCAAGGATTCCTTCTGCAGGACATTTGAGACCTTTTGGATGGGTCCAGGACGTCCCATACAGAATGAAGCCAGAGCAGGGTTCTAAGGATTGGATGCCTGGATAGACCGCTTCGCATTCCAATTGTCTTGTAACGACAAGACAGGTTCGATCTGCTGGCTCTCGGGGAGCAACTGAGGGGGCTGAGTTGAAATGGAATCTTCTGCAGATGGGTCCTAATGTGGGTTTGTGTCCATGGGGACTTTGGAATGGGTCGGTGGCACCAGGGTCCTGAAGGATTCTCCTAAACGGAGGTTTTGAGAGAGCTCCAAAGAGCAAGGTTCCCATGTGGAGATGAGATTTGTTCTGATTGGTGCCTCAGTAAACCACCGTGTGCTGGTATTGGAAACCAGGACTCTGAGGAGAGATACTTGGAATCGAAAGGAATGGATCCGATTAGGGCCTAGGCATCTGACAGGTTCAATCTTCTTCTCTGGCGACATCTGTCTATGGTATGAGTGGAGGTAGTTGCTCAGCTGGTGTCAGAGAACCCCTGTTTTTTCGGTTGGCCTACACTATGGGATCGCCTTGGGGACTTTGGAGGTCTCTCCTAATTTGTAGATTATGGACAATGGAAAGGGCAGAATTCCCATGGAGTGGTCAGGCACAGACTTGATGTGTGTCTCCAGGGGCCCTAGTCTGGAGGGTGTGTTGGCCAGGATTGTGAGGACAGAAGTCTGAAAACACAAACTCAGCTTAGGTTTGGGGACATAGGTATGGCAGGCCTGAAATACAGACCGTGGGGAGAACTCTTTGGGATATGAAGAAATGGCGAGTATGAGGTGATTGCTCAGGCTTTTGTCTCTGGATTTTGTGTCCACAATGGCCGTGGAATGTCGGGGAAGCTTCAAGGGCTATGGACGAGTCTTCCTCTCTGTGGATTTGGCCTGATCCCAAGATTTTGGGTCAGTCTGTGGGATGCGAGGAGTCCTTTCTATTTTGTTACCTCAGGTGTCCCACCAAAATAGGGTTTCCAGAGCAGAGCCCTGGGGAGGGGCGACTGGACAACCCGACCTCTAGTTATGATCGGGGGCCTAGGGGCATGGCAAGCCCCATATGTGAGCTATTGGTCCAGCCACTGAGAGGCCTTACTTGAGGACAGGGCTCATGCTGAGTGTCACAATGTGTGTTTGTGCCTAAGGTTGCCTTCTAGCATGGGTGGAGCCTCCACGGCCACGCTGGTTTCTCCTACACTGAACATTGGAGAACATAACAAACACAAGGTTTCTTGCCATGGGGAAGGAGAAGTTCTGATTTCTGCATCACGTTCACCGCTTGGCTGGGTTTGGAGTTAAGGTCTAAGTTCTGAAGCCTGAAATCTAGGTAGGGAAGAGATGACAAGCTAAGACCTCGGCGGGTTCCATGTGCTCAGTGTGCGGTAAGCTGTCTGGGTGTCGGTGGGGAGCTCCGGGATCAAGCTGTGTCAGACAGGGCACTAGTGCCCAGGGTGGAGTATATAATTGGGGTACAGTTGAGTGGTGTGCAGGTTGATCCTCATTTGGGGTCTCTGAGTAGCCCCAGAGGGCAATGTTTTTCTTCTGGAGGGCAGGCAGAGTGCTTATAATGGCTACAGAATTGCCAAACTGGAGGGCTTGTGGATCCAGTGTGTGAGGACTGAAGTCTGAGATCACAAGCTAGGCATAGGTTCGGGGCGAGGGCACTGAAAGCACACTCTAAAGAGTTGAATCGAGATCTCGTATATCTGAAATCAGGGCGAGGATCAGATGTTCGCTCAGGTTGGAATTTCTGTCCATGATGGCCCCTTCAGGAAAGGGGGTGGGGCAACACGAGGCCATGGAGTTTTTCCCTTGATGGGAATTTTGAGATGCTCCAAACTGCTAGAATTCCTTCTGCGGGACAATTGAGACAGGTTGGATGGCTTAAGCACGTCCCATACGAAACAACTTCAGAACAGTGTTCTAAAATTTGATGCCTGGGCAGCCTTTTTCATATTCCAATTGTCTCATAGGGACAAGAGAATGTTGTTGGCTCTGGTGGAGCAACCGAGGGGGCTGTGTTGAAATGGACTCTACTGAAGATGGGTCATAATATGGGTTTGTGTCCATGGAGACCTTGGAATGGGGTGGTGGCACTGGGGCCCTGAAGGATTCTCCTAACCCGGAGGATTTGACACAGCCCCAATGAGCATGTTTCCAATGTGGAGATGAGATGTGTTCTGATCGGTGCTGCAGGAATCCTCCGCATGCTGTTATTGGAAACCAATCCTCTGTGGAGATGCGTGGAAACCAAAGCAATGGATCTGATTAGGGCCTAAGGGCCTGTCCAGTTCATTCTTCTTCATGGGCGACATCTATCTACGGGTCTGAGTGGAGGTAGTTGCTTAGCTGGTGTCAGATCAACCCTTTTGTCCTGGGGGGCTGACACTATTGGGATAGCCTCAGGCACTTTGGAGGTTTCTCCTAATTTGTACGGTTGAGGCCAATGGAATGGGCAGAATACCTTTGGAGAAGGTATGCACAGTTCTGAGGTGTCACTCCATGACCACAGCCTGGAGGGTGTGTAGGCCAGGGATGTGGGGACAGAAGTCTGAAAACACAAACTTGGCTTAAGTTTCAGGACGTAGGTATGGCAGGCCGAATCTACAGACCATGAGGAGAACTCTTTGGGATATGAACAAAGGGCAAGAGTGAGGCGCTTGCTCAGGCTTTTGTCTCTGGATTTTGTGTCGCTGATGGGCATGGAATGTCATGGTGGCCTCATGGGCCATGGGTGAGTCTTCCTTTCTTGGGATTTGGTCCAATCCCAGGAGTTTGGGGTGATTCTTTGGGATGGGAGTAGTTCGTTCTGTTGTTTTTTTTGTTTGTTTGTTTTTTGTTTTTGTTTTTGTTTTTACCTTAGGTGTCCCACCAAAAGAGGGATACCAAAGCATAGCCCTGGGTAGGGGAAAAGGGACAAACCAGCCTCTGATTAAGAATGGGGGCCTAGGGGAATGGTAAGCCCCATAGGCAGCCTCTTGGTCCAGCCACTGACAGGCCTTACGTGAGGACAGGACTCAAGCTGAGGTTCACAATGCATGTTTGTGCCCAATGCAGCTCTCAAGCATGGGTGGGGCCTCAGGGGCCATGCTGGTTTCTCCTACACTGAATGTTGGACAACGTGCCAACCACAAGGATTCTTGCCACAGTGAAGGAGGAGTTCTGATTTCTGCATCCCGTTCACCCCTGGGCCTTGATTGGAATTAAGGTCTAGGTTCTGAAGCCTGAAAACTGAGGTTGGGAAGAGACCTAAGGCCATGGCAGGTCCGATGTGCTCAGTTTTTGGCCAGCTCTCTGGGTGTTGGTCGGGAGGTATGGGCTCAGGATGTGTCAGACAGGGCATTAGTGCTAAGTGTAGGCTGTAAAATTGGGGTACAGTTGAGTTGCGTGCAGGTTGATCCTCATTTGGCGTTTCTGGGTAGCCCCATAGGGCAACGTTTATCTTCTGTATTGCAGGCAGAGTGCTGCATTGAGTCTCTGGAGTGCCATCCTGAGGGCTTGTGAGCCAAGAGTGTGAGGACGGAAGTCTGAGAAAACAAGCTAGGCATAGGTTTCGGGGTGAGGGCACGGCAGGCACACTCTGCATAGCTGAATCGTGATCTCGTGCCTCTGAAGTCAGGGTGAGGATAAGACATTGGCTCAGGTTGGAGTTTCTGTCCATGATGACCCCTTCATGAAGGGGGCAGCATCACGAGGCCATGGAGTATTTCCCATGATGAGATTTGTGAGATTCTCCAAACCGCAAGGATTCCTTATTCAGGAAAATTGAGACCTGTTGGATGGCTCCAAGACATCCCATAGGGACGACTTCAGAGCAGGGTTCTAAGGATGGATACCTGGGCTGCCTACCTAACATTCTAATTGTCTCCTTTCGATAAGACAGGTTTGATCTGCTGTCTCTGGGGGAATAACCGAGGGCACTGAGCTGAAATGTACTCTCCTGCGCATGGGTCATAATGTGGGTTTGTGTCTATGGGGACCTTAGAATGGGGCGGTGGCACCACAGTCTTGAAGGTGTCTACTAAACAGAGGTTTTGACACAGCTTCCACGTGCAAGTTTCCCATAAGGAGACAAGATTTGTTCTGATGGGTGCCCCAGGAAAGTCTCATATGCAGCTATTGTAAACTAGGCCTCTGAGGAGAGATGGCTGGAAACCTAAGCAATGGATTTGATGAGGTCCTAGGTGCCTGTTCGGTTCAATCTTCTTTCCTGGGGACATCTGTCTCCAGGTCTGAGTGGAGGTAGTTGCTCAGCTGGTGGCAGATAGCCGCTGTTTGTCATGGGCGGCCTACACTCAATGGCCTTGTGGACATTGGAGATTTCTCCTAATCTCTTCTGATTGGTGCCACCCCGACACTCCACAGCCATCGTTGACACAAAATCCACACAAAAACCTGAGCAAGTGCTTCACTCTCACCCTTTTTTCATATCCCAAAGAGTTCTCCTCAAGGTCTGTAGACCATGCCTGCCATACCTATGTCCCTTAGTCTAAGCCAAGTTTCTGTTTTCAGACTTCTTTCCCCACAGCCCTGGTGCATACACCCTCCAAGCTGGGACCCCTGGATCCACACCTCAGGACTGTGCCTTCTCTCTCGAAGGGAATTCTGCCAATTCCCTTGTCCAAAAAGATACAGATTAGGAGAAACCTCCAAAGACCCCGAGGACATCCCAATAGTGTAGGCCATCCGGGACAAACAGGGGCAATGTGACAAAAGCTGAGCAACTACCTCCAATAGACCCATAGACTGATGTCCCCAGAGAATCATATTGAACCGGAGAAGCCCCTAGGCCCTAATCGGATCCATTGCTTCGGTTTCCAGACATCTCTCCTCAGAGGCCTGGTTTCCAATACCAGCATATGGGGGATTACTGAGGCACTCATCAGAACAAATCTCGTTTCCACATTGGAAATGTAATCTGTGGAGCTCTGTCAAAACCTCCAATTAGGATAATCCTTCAGGGCCCTGGATCCACTGCCCCATTCCAAGGTTTCAATGGACACAAATGCACTATATGATCCATCCTCAGGAGAGTCCATTTCAACTCAGCCCCCTTTGTTGTTCCCCCAGAGTCAGCAGATTGAACCTGCCTTGTCGCTAGGAAATAATTGGAATGTGAGGTGGGCACACCACACATTCATCCTCAGAATCCTGCTCTGGAGTCGTTCCATATGGGACCTCCGGAAGCCATCCAACTGTTCTCAAGGATCCTATAGAAGGAATCCTTGCGGTTTGGAGCATCTCACAACTACCATCGTGGGAATACCTACATGGCCTTTTGAGGCCCTCCCCCTTCATGAAGGGGCCATCATGGACAGAAATTCCAACCTGAGCCAATGTCAGATGCTCGCCCTGAGTTCAGATGCACAAGATCTCTATTAAGCTCTGCAGAGTGTGCCTGCCATGCCCTCGCCCCGAAACCTAAACCTAGCTTGTGTTCCCCGACTTCCATCCTCACACTGCCCAGAGTTGAACATGATGCAGAAATCAGAACTCCTCCTTCCGCATGGCAAGAAACCATGTGGTTGGCATGTTGTAGAACCTTCAGAGTAGGAGAAACCACCTTGGCCCATGAGAGCCACCCATGCTTGAGGGCCAGGTTGGGCATAAACTCGCATTGTGACACTCAGCGTGAGCCCTGTCCTCAAGTAAGGCCTCTCAGTGGCTGGACCAGGAGCCAGCATATGAGGCTTGCCAGCCCCTAGGCCGCCATTCTAAACCGGAGGTTGGGTTGGCCAGTCGCCCCTCCCCAGTGCACTCCTCTAGAATCAATCTTTTGGTGGGACACTTTAGGTAAAAAAACAGAAAGGACACCTCCCATCCCAGAGAATGACCCCAAACTCTTGGAATCGTTCTAAATCCCCAGAGAGGAATACTCGTCCATGCCCGATGAAGCCACCTCGACATTCAACGGCTATGGTTGATGTAAAATCCAGAGACAAAAGCTTGAGGAAGCACCTCACATTCGCCCTTTGTTCATATCACGAAGAATTCTCCTCACAGTCTGTAGATTGTTTTGCCGTACCTATGTCCCCAAACATAAGCTGAGTTGGGGTTTTAAGACTTCTATCCCCAGAGCCCTAGTCCACACACCCTCCAGGATGGTGCCCCTGGAGCCACACTTCAGGACTATGCCTGCCCTCTCCAAGGGAATTCTGCCCATTTCATTGGCCCCAACACTACAGATTCAGCGAAACCTCCAAAGACTCCGAGGCCATCTCAATACTGTGGGCCGCCTGGGACAAATATGGGCAATATGACACCAGCTGTGCAACTACCTCCACTCAGACCCGTAGACAGATGTCCCCAGAGAAGAAGATTCAACCAGACATGCCCCTAGGCACTGATTAGATCCATTGTTTTTATTCCAGGCATCTCTCCTTAGCATCCTGGTTTCCAATACCAGCATATGGGAGTTTCCTGAGGCACCGATCATAACAAATCTCATCACCACATGGAAAACTTGCTCATTGGAGATGTGTCAAAACCTCGGGTTAGGAGAATCCTTCAGTGCCCCGGTGCCACTGCCCCATTCCAAGGTCTCCATGAACAAAGACGCAAATTATGACTGATCCTCAGGAGAGTTCATTGCAAATCAGCCCCTTCGGTTGCTCCCCCAGAGCCAGCAGATCGAACCTGTCTTTTCGAGAGGATACAATTGGAATGCGAGACGAGCTGCCCAGGCATCCCTCCTTAGAACCCTGCTCTGGAGTCATTCTGGATAGGTGGTCCTTGAGCCATCCAACAGGTCTCAATTGTCCCACAGAAGGAAACTTGCACTTGGAACTTCTCACAACTCCCATCGAAGGAAATACTCCATGGCCACGTGATGCACCCCCCCCCCCATGAAGGGGTCATCATGGACAGAAACTCCAAAGTGAGCCAACGTCTGATCCTCGCCCTGATTTCAGATGCATGAAATCTGGATTTAGCTCTGCAGAGCGTGTCTGCCATGCTCTTGCCTCGAAAACCTGGCCTAGCTTGTGTTCTCAGATTTCCGTCCTCACACTCCTGGGCCACAAGCCCTCCAGTTTGGGAATTCTGGAGCCACAATGCAGCACTCTCCCTGCCCTCCAGAAGAAAAACGTTGTACTATGGGGATACCCAGAAACCTCAAATGAGGATCAATGTTCACGCCACTCGATTGTACCCCAATTATACAGTCTAGCCTGGGCACTAATGCCCTGTCTGACATAGCCTGAGCCCACATCTCCCGAACGAAACCAAGACAGCTGGGGCCACACCTCAGGACTGTGCCTGCCCTCTCCATGAAAATTCTGTCCGTTTCATTGGCCACATCCTTACCGATTAGGAGAAACCTCCAAAGACCCAAAGACCATCCCAATAGTGTTGGCCGCCCAGGACAAACGGGGCGATCTGACACCAGGTGAACAACGACCTCCACTCAGAACCATGAACAGAAGTTCCCAGAGAAGAAGATTGAAGGGGTCAGGCCCCTAGGACCTAATCAGATCCATTGCTTTGGTTTCCAGTCAGCTCTCCTCAGATGCCTGGTTTCTAATACCATCTCATTGTGGCTCCTGAGGAATGAATCAGAACAAATCTCAACTCCACATGAGAAACTTGCTCTTTGGAGCTGTGTCAAAACATCCGGTTAAGAGATTCTTTCAGGGCACCAGCACCACCACCCCATTCCAAGGTCCATAGACACAAACCCACATTATGACCGATCCTAAGGAGAGTCCATTTCAACTCAACCCACTCGGTTGCTCCCCCAGAGCCAGCAGATCAAACCTGCCTTGTCACTAGGATACAATTAAAATGTGAGTTGGGCTGCCCAGGCATCCATCGTTAGAACCCTGCTCTGCAGAAGTTCCTTATGGGGCGTCCTGGATACATCCGGCAGGTCTGGACTGTCCCGCAAAAGGAATCCTTGCGCTTTGGAGTATCACACAATCCCAACGTGGGACAAACTCCATGGCCTTGTGACCCCCCCCCCAACCTTCATGAAGGGGCCATCATGGATAGAAACTCTATCCTGAGGCAAAGTCTGATCCTCGTCCGGACTTCAGATGGATGAGATCTCAATTCAGCTCTGCAGAGTGTGTCTGCTGTGCCCTTGTCCCGAAACCTAAGCCTAGCTTGTGTTCTCAGACTTCCGTCCTCACACTTCTGGCCCACAAACCCTCCAGTTGGGAATTCTGGAGACAAAATGCAGCACTCTGCCCACCCTCCAGAAGAAAAACGTTGCCCTTTGGGTCTACCCAGAAACGCCAAATGAGGATCAACCTGTATGCCACTAGACTGTAGCCCAATTATACAGTCTAGCCTGGGCACTAAAGCCCTGTCTGACACAGCCTGAGCCCAGAACTCCCAACCAACACCCAACAGCTGGCCGTACACAGAACACATTGGACCCGGCATGCCCTTAGTTCGTCATCTCTTCCCAAACTCGGTTTTCAGGCTTCAGAACCTAGAACTTATCTCCACTCACTACCCAGGGGTTAACGTGATGCAGAAATCAGAACTCCTCCTTTCCCAAGGCAGGAAAACTTGTGGTTGGCATGTTGTCCAAAATTCAGGGTAAGAGAATCCAGCTTGGCCCATGAGACCCCACCTATGCTTGAGAGTCTCAATTGGCACAAACACACATTGTGACCCTCAGTGTGAGCCCTTTCCTCAAGGAAAGCATCTCAGGGGCAAGGCCAAGAACACACATATGGGTCTTACCATGCTCCTAGTCCCCCAATCTTAACAAGAGGTTGAGATGTCTAGTCACCACTGCTCAGGGCTCTGCTCTGGAATCCTTCTACGGTGGGACACCTGAGGTAAAAAAATACCAAAAGTACTCCTCCCATCCACCAAATGACCACAAGCACTTGGGATCTGGCCAAATCCACAGAGAGAAAGTCTTGTCAATGGTCCATAAGGCCATCCTGACATTCCACAGCCACCATTTACACAAAATCCAGAGACAAAAGCCTGGGCAAGCGCCTCACACTTGCCCTTTGTTCATACCCGAAAAATTCTCCTGACGGTCTATAGATCGGGCATGTCGTACATACATCCCCAAACCTAAGCCGAGTTTGGGTTTTCAGTCTTCTGTCCCCACAGTTCTGGCCCACCCACTCTCCAGGCTCGGGCCCCAGGAGCCACACCTCAGGACTGTACCTGCCCTCTCCAAGGGAATTCTGCTCATTCCTTTGGACACAATCTGACAGATTAAGAGAAACCTCCAAAGTTCCCGAGGCCATCCCAATAGTGTGGGCCGCCCAGGACAAACAGGGGTGATCTGTCACAAGCTGTGGAACTAACTCAACTCAGACCCATAGACAGATATCCCCAGAGAAGAAGATTGAACTGGACTAGCACCTAGGACCTAATCGGATCCATTGTTTTTGTTTCCAGGCATCTTTCCTCAGAGGCCTTGTTTCCAATACAAGCATATGTGGGTTCCCGGAGGTATCAATCAGAACAAACCTCGTCTCCACATGGGAAGCTTGCTCTTTGGAGCTTTGTCAAAGCCTCCAGTTAGGGGAAACCTTCAGGTCCCCAGAGCAACCGTCCCATTCCAAGGTCTCCATGGACACAAACCCACATTATGACAGATCCTCATTAGAGCTCATCTCAACTCAGCCCACTCAGTTGCTCCCCCAGAGTCAGTGATTGAACCTGTCTTATCACAAGTAGATAATTGGAATGCGAGGCGGGCTGCCCAGGATTCCATCCTTAGAACCCTGCTCTGGCGTCATTCTGTAATGGATGTCATGGAGCCATCCAACAGGTCTCGACTGTTCCACAGAAGGAATCTTTGGGGATTGGAGCATCTCACTACTCCCATCTTGGAAAAACCACCATGGCCTCATGATGTGCCTGCCCCTCCGTGAAGGGAAGAAATGGTCAGAAACTCCAACCTGAGGCAAAGTCTGATCTTTGCCCAGACTTCATATCCACGAGATCTTGATTCAGGTCACCAGAGTGTGCCTGCCATGCTCTCGCTCTGAAATCTACACCTAGCTTGTGTTCTCAGGCTTCCATTATCACACTCCAGGGCCACAAGCCCTGCAGTTTGGGAATTCTGGAGCCACAATGCAGCACTATGCCTGCCCTTCAGAAGAGAAACGTTGCCTATGGGGCTACTCAGAAACCGCAAATGAGGATCAAACTGCATGCCACTCGACTGTACACCAATTGTACAGTCTACCCTGGGCACTAATGCGCTGTCTGACACAGCCTGAGTCCAGACCTCCCAACCAACACCCAGACAGTGGGGGCCACACCTCAGGACTGTGCCTGCCCTCTCCAAGTGAATTCTGCCCATTCCATTGGCCACAACCCTACAGATAACGAGAAACCTCCAAAGACCCCGAGACCATCCCAATAGTGTAGGACTCCCGGGAGAAACAGGGATGATCTGACACAAGCAGAGCAATGGCCTCCACTCAGAACTGTAGACAGATGTTCCCAGAGAAGAAGATTGAAGCAGACAGGCCCCTAGGCCCTAATAGGATCCATTGCTATGGTTTCCGGGCATCTCTCCTCAGAGGCCTTGTTACCAATACCAGCTTATTGGGGTTCCTGAGGCACCAATCAGAACAAATTTCGTCTCCATATGGGAAACTTGCTCTTTGGATCTGTGTCAATGCCTCCGATTAGGAGAATGCTTCAGCGCGCCCACGCCACTGCCCAATTCCAAGGTCTCCATGGACACAAACCAACATTATGACTGATCCACAGGAGAGTCTGTTTCAACTCATTCCCCTTCATTGCTTCCCAAAACCCAGCAGATTGAATCTGCCTTGTTGCTAGGAGACAATTGGAATGTGAGTTGGTTTGCCCAGGCATCCATTGTTAGAACTCTGATTTTGAGAAGTTCCTTATGGGACGTCCTGATTCCATCTCGACTGTACCACAGAAGGAATCCTTGTGGTTTGGAGCATCAGAAATTCCCACTGTGCGAAAAACTCCATTGCCTTGTGATGCCCTGGCAATTTCATTAAGGGGCCATCATTGACAGAAATTCAAACCTGAGCCAATGTCTGATCCTGCCCATACATCAGATGCACAAGGTCTCGACTCAGCTCTGCAGAGTGTGCCTGCCATGCTCTCGCCTCGAAACCTAAGCCTAGCTTGTGTTCTCAGACATCCATCCTCACACTACTGGCCCACAAGTCCTCCAGTTTGGCATTCCAGAGACACAATGCAGCACTCTGCCTGCCCTCCAGAAGAAAAATGTTTCCCTATTATACATTCTAGCCTGGGCAGTAATGTCCAGTCTGACACAGACTGAGCCCAGACCTCGTGTCTGACACCCAGACACGTGGCCAAACACTGAGCACATCGGACACGCCATGGCCTTAGGTCATCATCTCTTCCCAACTTCAGTTTTCAGGCTTCAGAACCTAGACCTTATCTCCACTCACTTTCAAGCAGTGTACATGATGCAGAAATCAGAACTCCTCCTTCCCCATAACCAGAAACCTTGTGGTTGGCATGTTGTCCAACGTTCAGTGTAGGAGAAACCAACGTGGCCCATGAGGCCCCGGCCATGCTTGAGGGCCGCGATGGGCACAAACACACATTGGGACCCTCAGCATGAGCCCTGTTCTCAAGTAAAGCCTCTCACGGGCTGGACCAAGAGCCCGCATATGGGGTTGGCCATGCCCCTAGTCCCCCAATCTTAACCAGAGCTCGAGAAGTCTGGTCACCCCTACTCAAAGATCTTCTCTGGAATCCCTCTTTGGTGGTACACATGAGGTAAAAAAAAAAAAAAAATAGAGAGAAAGGACTCCTACCATCCAAAGAATGACACCAAACACTTGGAATATGGCCAAATCCACAGAGAGAAAAACTCGTCCATGGCCGATGAGGCCAACCCGACATTCCACGGCCACCATTGACACAAAATCCGGAGACAAAAGCCTGTAAAAGCGCCTCACACTCGCCCTTTGTTCATAGCCTGAAAAATTCTCCTCACACTCTGTAGATCAGACCTGCCATATCTATGTCCCCATACCCAAGCCAAGTTTGTGTTTTCAGAATTCTGTCTCCATTGTCCTTGCCCACACACCCTCAAGGCTCAGGCCCCTGGAGCCACACCTCAGGACTGTGCCTGTTCTCTCCAAGGGAATTCTGCTCATTACTTTAGACACAACCTTACAGATTAGAAGGAACCTCCAAAGTGCTCTAGGCCATCCCAATAGTGTAGGACATCCAGGACAAACAAGGGACATCTGACAAAAGCTAAGCCACTACCTCCACTCAGACCCATAGACAGATATGCCCAGAGAAGAAGATTGAACCTAACAAGCACCTAGGCCTTAATCGGATAATTGCTTTTGTTTCCAGTCATCTCTCCTCAGAGGCCTGGATTCCAGTACCAGCATATTGGGGTTTCCGGAGGTACCAATCAGAACAAATCTCATCTCCACATGGGAATTTTGCTCTATGGAAATGTGTCAAACCTCCAGTTAGGAGTAAACAAACTGGACAGAAATGGACAGAGACTTCAATCTCAGCCAAAGTCTGATCCTCGCCCTGACTTCATTTCCACGAGATCTCAATTCAGCTCAGCAGAGTGTGCCTGCCATGCCCTTGCTCCGAAACCAGGCGTCTCTCCTTAGAGGCCTGGTTTCCAATTCCAGTTTATGGGGTTTCCTGAGGCAACATCAGAACAAATCTTGTCTCCATATGGGAAACTTGCTCTTTGGAGCTGTGTCAATACCTCCAGTTAGGAGCATCCTTCAGGGTGCCGGCACTACTGCCCCATTCTAAGGTATCCATGGACACAAACCCACATTATGACCGATCCTCAGGAGAGTCCATTTCAACTCAGCCACTTGGTTGCTCCTCCAGTGCCAGCAGACCAAACCTGCCTTGTTGCTAGGAGACAATTAGAATGCGAGTTGGGGTGCCCAGGCATCCAATAATAGAACCCTGTGATTGCGAATTTCCTTATGGTACGTCCTGGACTCATCCAACAGGTTTCGAATGTCCCACAGAAGGAATCCTTGCGGTATGGAGCATCAGACAATCCCACCATGGAAAAACTAACATTGACTCGTGATGTCCCCCTCACTTTCACTAAGAGGCCATCATGGACAGAAATTCCAACCTGAGCCAATGTCTGATCCTGCCCATTCATCAGATGCACGAGATCTCGATTCAGCTCTTCAGAGTGTGCCTGCTGTGCCCTCGCCTCAAACCTAAGCCTAGCTTGTGTTCTCAGAATTCCGTCCTCACACTCCTGGCCCACAAGTCCCCCAGTTTAGCATTCGAGGGACACAATGCAGCACTCTGCCCTCCAGAAGAAAAACGTCCTATGGGGCTACCCAGAAACCCCAAATGAGGATCAACCTATACGCCACTTGACTATACCTCAATTATACAGTCTAGTGTGGGTACTAATGCCCTGTCTGACATAGCCTGAGCCTGGATTCCCTACCTACACCCAGACAGCTGGCTGCACACCAGACCCGCCATGACCTTAAGTTGTCATCTCTTCCCAAACTTGGTTCCCAGCCATCAGAACCTAGACCTTATCTCCAATCACTGCCCAGCGTTGCACGTGATGGAGAAATCAGAACTCCACATTCCCCATGGCCAGAAACCTTGTGGTTGGAATGTTGTCCAATGTTCAGTGTAGGAGAAGCCAGCGTGGCCCATGAGCACTCGCCCATGCTTGTGGGATGCCATGGGCACAAACATATATTTTGACCCTCAGTGTCAGCCCTAACCACAAGTAAAGCCTCTCAGTGACTGGACCAAGAGCTCGGATATGGGGATTGCCATACCCCTAGTTCCCCCATCTTAACCAGAGCTCAAAATGTCTAGTTACCCCTACTCAGGTCTCTGCTCTGGAATCCCTCTTTGGTCGGAAACCTAAGGTAAAAAAAAAAAAAAAAAAAAAAAACAAAAAAAAAAAAACAGAAAGGACTCCTCCAATCCCCAGACTGACCCCAAACACTTGGGATCGGGCCAAATCCCCAGAGAGAAAGACTCTTCCATGGCCCATGAGGCCAGTCCGACATTCCACGGCCACTGTTGACACAAAATCCCTTTGTTCATTGCCTGAAAAATTCTCCTCTTGGGCTGTAGAACAGGCCTGTCATATGTAGTCCCCAAACCGAAGCCAAGGTTGTGTTTTCAAACTTCTGTCCCCACCATCTTGGCCCACACACCCTCCAGGCTGCCGTCCCTGGAACCACAACCCAGGACTGTGCCTGCCCTCTCCAGGGGAATTCTGCCATTCCATTATCCACAACCCTACAGATTAGGAGAATCCTAAAATATCCCCGAAGCCATCCAAATACTGTAGGCTGCCCACGATAAAAGGGACGATCTGTCACAAGCTGAGCAACTACATCCATTCAGACCTGTAGACAGATATCCCCAGAGAAGAAGATTGAACTGGACAGGCACCTAGGACATAATCAGATCCATTGCTTTGGTTTCCAGGCATCTCTCCTCAGAGTCCTTGTTTCCAATACCAGCATATAGGTTCTTTCAGAGGTACCAATCAGAACAAATCTCGTCTCCACACGGGAAACTTGCTCATTGGAGCTCTGTCAAAACCTCCAGTTAAGAGAAACCCTCAGGTCCCCGGTGCCACCACCCCATTCCAAGGTCTCCATGGACACAAAGCCACATTATGACCCAATCTCAGGAGAGTCCATTTCAACACAGCCTCTTCGTTTGCTCCCCCAGAGCCAGCAGATCGAACCTGCCTTGTCACAAGGAGACAATAGGAATGCGAGGCGGCATCTCCAAGCATCCATCCTTAAAACCGTGCTCTGGAGTCATTTTGTATGGGACGTCCTGGAGCCATCTGACAGGTCTCCACTGTCTCACAGAAGGAATACTTGCCGATTGGAGCATCTCACAACTCCCATCGTGGGAAAACCTTCATGGCTCCATGATGCCCCCCCACCTTCATGAAGGGGCCATCCTGAACAGGAACTTTACCATGAGCCAAAGTCTGATCCTTGCTCTGACTTCAGATGCATGAGATCTTGATTTAGCTCTGCAGAGTGTGCCTGCTGTGCCCTCGCCCAGAAACCTAAGCCTAGCTTATGTTATCAAACTTCTTTCCTCATACTTCTGGCCCACAAGCCCTCCAGTTTTGGAATTCCGGAGCCACAATGCAGCACTATGCCATCCCTCCAGAAGAGAAATGTTGCCCTATGGGGCTAACCAGAAATGCCAAATGAGGATCAGCCTGCATTCCACTCAACTGTACTCCGATTATACAGTCTACTCTGGGCACTAATGCCCTGTCTGACACAGCTTGAGCCCGGACCTTCCAGCCGACAGCCAGACAGCTGGGGCCACACATCAGTACTGTGCCTGCTCTCTCCAAGGGAATTCTTCCCATTTCATTTGCCACAGCCCTACAGATTAGGAGAAACCTCCAAAGTCCCCGAGACCACCCAAATAGTGTTGGCCTCTTGGGACAAATAGGGAAGATCTGACACAAGCTGAGCAATGACCTCCACTCTGAACCGAAGACAGATATTCTAAGAGGAGAATATTGAAGCGGACAGGGCCCTAGGCCTTAATTGGATCCATTGGTTTGGATTCCAGGCATCACTCCTCAGAGGCCTGGTTTCTAATTCCAGTTTATGGGGGTTCCTGAGGCACCAATCAGAACAAATCTCGTCTCCACATGGGAAACTTGCTCTTTGGAGCTGTCTTAAAACCTCAGGTTAGGACAATCCTTCAGGGCACTGGAGCCAATGCCCCATTCCAAGGTCTCCTTGGACACAGACCCACATTATGACCGATTCTCAGGAGAGTCCATTTCAATTCAGCACCCTCGGTTTTTCCCCCAGTGGCAGCAGATCAAACCTGCCTCGTAGCTCGAAGACAATTGGAATGAGAGATGGGTTGCCCAGGCATCCATCGTTAGAACCCTGCTCTTGAGAAATTCTTTATAGGGCGTCCTGGATCCATCCAATAGGTCTCGACTGTCCCAAGAAGGAAACCTTGTGGCTTGGAGCATCAGACAATTCCACCATGGGAAAACCTGCATGGGCTCGTGATGCCCCACCCCACCTTCATGTAGGGGACATCATGGACAGAAACTCCAACCTAAGCCAACGTCTGATCCTCACCCTGACTTCAGATACACGAGATCTCGATTCAGCTCTGCAGAGTGAGACTGCCGTGTCCTCGCTATGAAACCTAAGCCTAACTTGTGTTCTCAGAATTCCGTCCTCAAACTCGTGTCCAATAAGCCCTCATGTTGGGAATTCTGGAGCCACAATGCAGGACTCTGCCCGACCTCCAGAAGAAAACGTTGCCCTATGAGGTTACGCAGAAATGCCAAATGAGGATCAACCTGCAGGTCACTCAACTGTAACCCAATTATACAGTCTAGCCAGGGTAATAATGCCCATTCTGAAACAGCCTGAGCCCGGACCTCCCAACCGACACCCAGACAGCTGGCCGCACACTGAATACATCGGACACGCCATGGCCTTAGGTTGTCATCTCTTCTCAACCTCGGTTTTCAGGCTTCAGAACCTAGACCTTATCTCAACTGACTGCCCATGGGTGAACATGATGCAGAAATCAGAACTTTTCTTTCCCCATTGCCAGAAATTTTGTGATTGGCATGTTGTCCAATGTTCAGTGTAGGAGAAACCAGTGTGGCCCATGAGGCCCAATCATGCTTGATGATCGCGATGGGCACAAACACACATTGTGACTCTCAGCATGAGCCCTATCTTCAAGGAAAGTCTTTCAATTATTGGACCAAGAGCTCGCATATGGGGCTTGCCAATCCTCTAGACCCTCAATCTTAACCAGATGTTGAGATGTCTAGTCGCCCCTACTCAGAGACTGCTCTCGAATCCCTCTTTGGTGGGACAACTGAGGTAAAAAAATACAGAAAGACTCCTCCAATCCCCAGACTGACCCCAAACATTTGGGATAAGGCCACATCTACAGACAAAGACTTGTACATGGCCCATGAGGCCACCTGAAATTTCCAAAGCCACCGTTGACACAAAATCCAGAGACAAAAGCCTGAGAAAGCACCTCACACTTGCCCTTTGTTCATATCCTGAAAAATTCTCCTCATTGTCTAAAGATGGGGTCTGTCATACATATGTCCCCACCTAAGCCGAGTTTGTGGTTTCAGACTTCTGTCCCCACAGTCTTGGCCCACACACCCTCCACGATGGGGCCCCTTGAGCCACACAACAGGACTGTGCCTGTCCTCTCCAGGGGAATTCTGCCCATTTCGTTGGCCAAAACCCTACAGATTAATAAAAAACTAAAAAGTCCCTGAAGCCAACCCAATAGTGTAGGCCACCCAGGACAAAGAGTGGAGATCTGTTACAAGCTGAGCAACGACCTCCACTCAGACCAATAGACAGATATCCCCAAAGAAGAAGATTGAACTGGACAGGCACATAGGCCCTAATTGGATCCATTGATTTTGTTTCCAGGTATCTCTCCTCAGAGGCCTGGTTTCCAATAACAGCATATGGGGGTTTCCGGAGGTACCAATCAGAACAAATCTCGTCTCCACATGGGAAACTTGCTCTTTGAAGCTGTCTCTAAACCTCTAGTTAGGAGAAACCTTCAGGTCCCTGGAGCCACCGGCCCATTCCAAGATCTCTATGGGCACAAAACCACGTTATGACCACTCCTCAGGAGAGTCCATTTCAACTCAGCCCCCTCGGTGGCTCCCCAGAACCATCAGATAGAAACAGCCTTGTTGCCAGGAGATAATTGGAATGCAATTGGGGATTCCCAGGCATCCATTGTTAGAACCCCGCTCTGGAGAAGTTCCTTATGGGGTGTCCTTGATCCATCTGACAGGCCTTGATGGAATCCTTGTGGTTTGCAGCATCACACACTCACACAGTGGGCAAACCTCCATGGCCTCGTGATGCCCCCACCTTCATTTAGGGGACATCATGGACAGAAACTCCAACCTGAGGCAATGTCTGATCCTCGCCCTGACTTCAGATGTGTAAGATCTCCATTCAGCTCTGCAGAGTGTGCCTGCCATGCCCTCGCCCCAAATCCTAAGCCTAACTTGTGTTTTCCATCTTCTGTCCTCACACTCCTGGCTCACAATCCCTCCAGTTTGGAAATTCTGGTGAAACAATGCAGCACTCTGCCTGCCCTTCAGAAGAAAAACATTGCCCTATGGGGCTACCCAGAAACCCCAAATGAGGAACAACCTGCATACCACTCGACTGTACCCCAATTATACAGTCTAGCCTGAGCAGTAATGCCCAGTCTGACACAGACTGAGCCTGGAGCTCGTGACCGACACCCAGACACCTGGCCGCACACTGAGCACATCAGACACGCCATGACCTTAGTTCTTCATTTCTTCTGAACTTCGGTTTTCAGGCTTCAGAACCTTTCCTTATTTCCACCCACTGCCAAGCTGTGTACGTGTGACAGAAATCAGAACACTTCCTTCCCTATGACCAGAAACCTTGTGGTTGGCATGTTGTCCAACGTTCAATGTAGGAGAAACCAACATGGCCCATGAGGCCCTGGCCATGCTTGAGGGCCAGGATGGGCACAAACACACACTGGGACCCTCAGCGTTAGCCCTGTCCTCAAGTAAATCTTCTCACGGGCTGGACAAAGAGCCCACATATGGGGATTGCCATGCCCCTAGTACGCCAATCTTAACCAGAGCTCGAGAAGTCTGGTTACCCCTACTCAGAGCTCTTCATTACAATCCCTCTTTGGTGGGACACATGAGGAAAACAAAACAAAACAAAACAAAACAAAAACAAAACAGAGAAAGGACTCTTACATCCAAAGAATGACCCCAAACACTTGGAATTGGGCCAAATTCCCAGATAGAAAAACTCATCCATGGCCTATGAGGCCAGCCCGACATTCCACAGCCACCGTTGATGCAAAATCCAGAGACAAAAGCCTGATAAAACGCCTCACACTGGCTCGTTGATCATAGCCCAAAAAATTCTCCTCACAGTCTGTAGATTGAGCCTGCCATACCTACGTCCCCAAATCTAAGCCAAATTTGTGTATTCAGACTTCTGTCCCCAAAGTCCTGGCCCACACATCCTCTAGGGTGTGTCCCCTGAAGCCTCACATCAGGACTGTGCCTGCCCTCTCCAAGGGAATTCTGCTCATTCCTTTGGACAAAACACGACAGATTAGGAGAACACTCCAAAGCCCCCGAGGCCATCCCAATAGTGTCCGCAGCCCAGGACAAAGAGGGGTGATCTGTCACAAGCTCCGCAACTACCCCCACTCAGACCCACAGACAGATATCCCCAGAGAAGAAGATTGAAACAGACAGGCACCTAGGACCTAATTGGATCCATTGCTTTTGATTCCAGGCATCTCTCCTCATAGGCCTGGTTTCCAATACCAGCATATGTGGGTTCCCAGAGTAATCAATCAGTACAAATCACGTCTGCACATGGGAAACTTGCTTTTTGGAGCTGTGTCAAAACATCCGGTTAGGAGAAACCTTCAGGTACACGAAGCCACTGCCCCATTCCAAGGTCTCCATGGACACAAACCCACTTTATGACCCATCCTCAAGAGAGCCCACTTCAACTCAGGCCCCTTGGTTGCTCCCCCAGAGCCATCAATCGAACCTGCCTTATAGCAAGTAGATAATTGGAATGCGAGGCGGGCTGCTCAGGGTCCATCCTTCGAGCCTTGCTCTGGCGTTGTTCTGTAATGGACATCCTGGAGCCATGCCACAGGTCTCGACTATCTGGCAGAAGGAATCCTTAGGGACTGGAGCTTCTCACTACTACTATCTTGGGAAAACCACCATGGCTTCATGATGCGCCCGCCCCTTCATGCAGGGGGGAAATGGACAGAAACTCGACCCTAAGCCAGTCTGACCCTCGCCCTGACTTCATATCCAAGATATCTCGATTCAGCTCAGCAGAGTGTGTCTGCCGTGCCTTCACTCCAAAACCAGGAATCTCCCCTCAGAGGCCTGGTTTCCAATAACAGCTTATGGCGTTTCCTGAGGCAACATCAGAACAAATATCGTCTCCACATGGGAAACTTGCTCTTTGGAGCTGTGTCAATACCTCCAGTTAGGAGAATCCTTCAGGGCCCCGGAGCCACTGCCCCATTCCAAGGTCTCCATGGACACAAACCCACATTAGGACTGATCCTCAGAGAGGCCATTTCAACTCAGCCCCTCGGTTGCTCCTCCAGTGCCAGCAGACCGAACCTCCCTTGTTGCTAGAAGACTTTTGGAATGCGAGTTGGTGTGCCCAGGCATCAATCGATAGAACCCTGCTCTTGAGAAGTTCCTTATGGTAAATCCTGGATCCATCCAACAGGTTTCAATATCGCACAGAAGGAATCATTGCGGTTTGGAGCATCAGACAATCCCACCGTGGTAAAACTAACATTGACTCGTGATGTTCCCCTCACTTTCACTAAGGGGCCATGAGGGACAGAAACTCCAACCTGAGCCAACGTCTGATCCTGCCCTGACTTCAGATGCATGAGATCACGGTTCAGCTCTGCAGAGTGTGCCTGCCATGCCCTCGCCCCGAAACCTAAGCCTAACTTGTGTTTTCCAACTTACGCCCTCACCCTCCTGGCTCAAAATCCCTCCAGTTTGGGAATTCTGGAGACACAATGCAGCACTCTGCCTGCCCTCCAGAAGAAAAACGTTGCCCTATAGGGCTACCTAGAAACCCCAAATGAGGATCAACCTGCATGCCACTCGACTTTACCCCAATTATACAGTCTAGCCTGGGCAGTAATGCCCAGTCTGACACAGACTGAGTCCGGACCTCATGACAGACACCCAGACAGCTGGCTGCACACTGAGCACATCGGACACAACACGGCCTTAGGTCATCATCTCTTCCCAATCTCGGTGTTCAGGCTTCAGAACATAGACCTTATCTCCACTAACTGCCAAGCGGTGTATATGATGCAGAAATCAGTACTCCTCCTTTCCCATGACCAGAAACCTTGTGGTTGGCAAGTTGTCCAACGTTCAGTGTAGGAGAAACCAGCGTGGCCCATGAGGACCCACCCATGCTTGACTGATGTGATGGGCACAAACACACATTGGGACACTCACCATGAGCACTGTCCTCAAGTAAAGCCTCATACGGGCTGGACTAAGAAACCATATATGGGGCCTGCCATGCCCCTAGTTCCCCAATCTTAACCAGAGCTCGAGAAGTCTAGTCACCCCTATTCAGAGTTCTTCTCTGGAATGCCTCTTTGGTACGAAACATGAGGAAAAAAAATAAAGGAAGCCTACCATCCAAAGAATGATCCCAAACACTTGGAATCAGGCCAAATTCACAGAGAGAAAAACTCTTCCATGGCCGATGAGGCCAACCCAACATTCCACGGCCACCGTTGACACAAAATCTGGAGATAAAAGCCTGAAAAAGTGCCTCACACTCGTTCTTGGTTCATTGCCCAAAAAATTCTCATGGTCTGTAGATCGGGTCTGTCATACCTATGTACCCAAACCTAAGCCGAGTTTGTGTTTTCAGACTTCTGTCTCCATTGTCCTGGCCCACACACCCTCAAAGGTGGGCCCCTGGAGCACACCTCAGAACTGTGCCTGTCCTCTCAAAGGGAATTCTGCTCATTCCTTTGGACACAACGCTACAGATTAGGAGAAACCTCCAATGTTCCTGAGGGCATCCCAATAGTGTAGGACATCCAGGACAAGCAAGGGCTATGTGACACAAGCTGAACCACTACCTCCACTCAGACCCGTAGACAGATATGCCCAGAGAAGAAGATTGAACCAGACAAGCACGTAGGCCTCAATCAGGTCCATTGCTTTTGTTTCCATGCATCACTCCTCAGAGGCCTGGATTCCAATACCTGCATATGGGGTTTTCTGGAGGTACCAATCAGAACAAATCTCATCTCCACATTGGAATCTTGCTCTATGGAGCTGTGTCAAAACCTCCCATTAGGAAGTTTTGGTCACTGAAGTTGAGTTCAGGTCACCGGAGACACTGCCCCATTCCTATGTCTCCATGGACACAATCCCACATTATGACTCATCCTTTGGAGAGTCCATTTCAACTAAAACCCCTGAGTTGCTCCCCCAGAGCCAGCAGATCGAATTGGCCTTGTCACTAGTAGACAATTGAAATGTGAGGCGGGCTCTTCAGGAATCCATCCTTAGAACCTGCTCTTGTGTTGTTCCTTATGGGACATCCTGGAGTCATTCAACAGGTCTTGACTGTCCCGCAGAAGGAGTCCTTGCACATGGACCATCTCACAACTCCCATCATGAGAAAACTTCCAAGGCCACATGATGCCCCCAATCTTCATGAAGGCGGATCATGGACAGAAACTCCAACCTGAGCTAACGGCTGATCCTTGCCTTGACTTCAGATGCACGAGATATCATTTCAGCTCTTCAGAGTGTGCCTGCCGTGCCCTCGCTCCAAAACCTAAGACATCTCTCCTCAGGTGTCTGGTTGCTAATACCAGCCTTTGGGGGCTCCTGAGGCACCAATCAGAACAAATCTCATCTCCACATGGGAATCTAGCACTTTGTAGCGTGTCAAAACCTCTGGTTAGGAAATCCCTCAGGACCCCGGAGCCACTGTCTCATTCCAAGGTCTCCATGGACACAAACCCAATTATGACCGATCCTCAGGAGAGTCCATTTTAACTTAGGCCCCTCAGTTACTCACCCAGTGCCAGCAGACCGAACCTGCCTTGTCATTAGGAGACAATTGGAATGCGAGTTCTCTGCCCAGGCATCCATCTTCAGAACCCTGCTCTGGAAAGGTTCCTTATGGGGCACTCTTGATCCATCCAGCAGGTCTCGACTCCCCCAGAAGTAATCCTTGTTGTTTGCAGCATCACACATTCCCACTGTGGGCAAACCTCCATGGCCTACTGAGCCCCCACCTTCATGTAGGAGACATCGTGGACAGAAACTCCAAACCGAGCCAACATCTGATCTTCGCCCTGACTTCAGATGCATGAGATCTCGATTCAGATCTGCAGAGTGTGCCTTCCGTGCCCTTGCCCCAAAACCTAAGCCTAGCTTGTGTTCTCAGGCTTCTGTCCTCACGCTCTTCAGACACACGCTCTCCAGTTTGGGAATTCTGGAGACACAGTGCAGCACTCTGTCTGCCCTCCAGAAGAGAAACGTTGCCCGATGGGGCTACCCAGAAACCCCAAAAGAGCATCAACCTGCATGCCACGCGACTGTACCCCAATTATACAGTCTAGCCTGGGCACTAATGCCCTGACACAGCCTGAGGCCTGACTGCCCAACCGACACTCAAGCAGCTGGTCGTACACTGATATCAGAACCGCCATGGCCTTAGGTCATCATCACTTCCCAACCTCGGTTTTCAGGCTTCAGAAACCTATACCTTATCTCCAGTAATTTCCCACGGGTGAACGTGATGCAGAAATCAGAACTCCTCCTTCCCCCTCGCCAGAACCTTGTAGTTGGAATGTTGCCCAATGTTCAGTGTAGGAGAAACCAGCTAGCCCATGAGGCCCCACCCATGCTTGAGGGCTACAATGGGCAGAAACACACATTGGGACCATCTGCTTGAGCCCTGTCCTCAAGTAAAGCTTCCCAGGGGCTGGACCAAGAGCCCACATATGGGGCTTGCCATTCCCCAAGTCTCCCAATCTTAACCAGAGGTCGAGATATCTAGTCACCCCTACTCAGGGATCTGCTCAGGAATACCTCTTTGGTGTGACACCTGAGGTAAATAAATACAGAAACGTCTCCTCCCATCTAAAGAATGACGACGACCACTTGGGTTAGGGCCAAGTCCCCAGAAAGAAAGACTCTCCCATGGCCCATGAGGCCACCCTGACATTCCACGGCCACCGTTGACACAAAATCCAGAGACATAAGCCTGAGCAAGCACCTCACACTCGCCCTTTGATCATAGCCCAAAAAATTCTCCTCACTGTCCAGAGATTGGGCCTGCCATACCTATGTCCACAAATATAAGGAAATTTTTTTCTTTTCAGACTTCTATATCCACAGTCCTGGCCCACACACTCTCCAGGCTGGGGCCCCTGAGCCACACCTCAGGACTATGCCTGTCCTCTCAAACGGAATTCTGCTCATTCCTTTGGACACAACTCTACAGATTAGGAGAAACCTCCAAAGTCCCTGAGCCTATCCCAATAGTGTAGAACGTCCAGGACAAACAGGGGCGATCTGACACAAGCTGAGCCACTACCTCCACTTAGACCCATAGACAGATATTCATAGAAAAGAAGATTGAACAGGACAAGCACCTAGGCCTTAATCAGATCCATTGCTTTTGTTTCCAGGCATCTCTCCTCAGAGGCCTGGATTCCAATACCTGCATATGGGGGTTTCCAGAGGTACCAATCAGAACAAATCTCATCTCCACATGGGAAACATGTGCTATGCTGCTGCGTCAAAACCTCCAGTTAGGAGAAACCTTCAGGTCACCGGAGCCACTGCCCCATTCCAAGGTCTCCTTGGACACAATCCCACATTTTGACCCATCCTCAGGAGATTCCATTTCAACTCAACCCCCTCGGTTGCTCCCCCAGAGCCAGCAGATCAAACCTGCCTTGTCACTAAGAGAAAATTGAAATGAGAGGTGGTCTCTTCAGGCATACATCCTTAGAACCCTGCTCTTGCATCGTTCCTTATGGGATGTCCTGGAGCCATCCAACAGCTCTCCACTGTCCCGCAGAATGAGTCCTTGCGGATTGGAGCATCTCACAACTCACATCATGGGAAAACTTCTATGGGCACCTGATGCCCCCAATATTCATGAAGGCGGTTCATGGACAGAAACTCAAACCTGAGCCAACGTCTGATTCTCACCCTGACTTTAGATGCATGAGATCTAGATTCAGCTCTTCAGAGTGTGCCTGCCGTGCCCTTGCCCAGAAACCTAAGTGTAGCTTGTGTTCTCAGACTTCCATCCTCACTCTCCTGGACCACACGCCCTCCAGTTTGGGAATTCCGGAGCCACAATGCAGCACTCTGCCTGCCCTCCGGATGAAAAACGTTGCCCTATCGGTCTACCCAAAAATGACAAATGAGGATCAACCTGCATGCCACTCGACTGTATCCCAATTATACCGTCTAGCCTGGGCACAAATGCCCTGTCTGACACAGGCTGAGCTTGAACCTCCCACCCGTCACCTGGACGGCTAGGGCCACATCTCAGGGCTGTGCCTGTGCTCTCTAAGGGAATTCTGCCTATTCCATTGGCCACACCCCTCAGATTAGGAGAAACCTCCAAAGTCCCCAAGACCACCCCACTAGTGTAGGCCACCCGGGACAAACAGGGTCAATCTGACACATGCTGAGCAACGACATCCACTCAGAACCATAGACAGATGTGCCCAGAGAAGATCGAAGTGGACAGGCCCCTAGGCGCAAATCGGATCAATTGCTTTGGATTCCAGGCATCTCTCCTCAGATGCCTGGTTTCCAATACCAGCTTATGGGGGTTCCTGAGGCACAATCAGAACAAATCTCTTCTCCACATGGAATCTTGGCCTTTGGAGCTGTGTGAAAACCTCCGGTTAAGAGAATGCTTCAGGGCTCTGGAGCCACCGCCCCATTCCAAGGTATCCATGGACACAGTTCCACATTATGACTGATCCTCAGGAGAGTCCATTTCAACTCAGCCCCCTCGGTTGCTACCCAGAGCCAGCGGATCAAACCAGCCTTCTCACTAGGAGAAAACTGGAATGCGAGGTGGGCCGCCCAGGCATCCATCGATAGAATCCTGCTGTGGAGAACTTCCTTATTGGAGTCCTTGATCCACCCAACAGGTCTCCACTGGCCCACAGAACGAATCCTTGCTGTTTGGAGCATCACATAGTCCCACCGTGGGAAAACCTCCATGGCCTCGTGATGCCCCCCCCCCACATTCATGATGCAGCCATCATGGACAAAAATTACAAAGTGAGTCAACATCTGATTCTACGTCCCCAAACCTAAGCTGAGATTGTGTTTTCAGACTTCAATCCCAACAGCCCTGGCCCACACACGCTCCCGTCTGGGTCCCCTGGAGTCACAACTCAGGACAGTGCCTGCACTCTCCAAGGGAATTCTGCCCATTCCATTGGCCACTACTGTACAGATTAGGAGAATCTCCAAAGTTCCTGAGGCCATCCCAATAGTGTAGGTCGCCTAGGACAAACAGGGTCAATCTGTCACAAGCTGAGCAACTACCTCCCCTCAGACCCGTAGACAGATATGCCCAGAGAAGAAGATTGAGCCTGACAGGCACCTAGGCCCTAATTGGATCCATTGCTTTTGTCTCCAGGCATTTCTCCACAGAGGCCTGGTTTCCAATACCAGCATAAGGGGGTTTCCTGAGGTACCAATCAGAGGAAATCTCGTCTCCACATGTGAAATTTTTCCTTTGGAGCTGTGTCAAAACCTCCAGTTTGAACAAATAGTTCTCTGGAGCAATTGCCCCATTCCAAGGTCTCCATGGATACAAACCCTCATTATGACCCATCCTCAGGAGAGTGCATTTCAAATCAGCAGATGGAACCTGCCTTGTTGCTAGGATACAATTGGAATGTAAGGCAGGCTCTCCAGGGATCTTTCCTTAGAACCCTGCTCTGGCGTCGTTCTGTATGAGATGTCCTGGAGCCATCCAACAGGTCTCGACTGTCCCGCAGAAGGTATCCTTGCAGATGGAGCATCTCACAACTCCCATCGTGGGAAAACCTCCATGGCTTCGTGATGCCCCCTTCCCTTCATGAAAGGGCCATCCTGGACAGAAACAACAACCTGAGCCAATGTCTGATCCACGCCCTGAATTCTGATGCATGAGATCTCGTTTCATCTCTGCAGAGTGTGCCTGCCGTGTCCTTGCCCCGAAACCTAAACTTAATTGTGTTCTCAGACTTCCGTCCACACACTCCTGGCCCACAAGCTCTCCAGTTTGGGAATTCTGGAGCCACAATGTAGCACTCCGCCTGCCCACCAAAAGAAAAACGTTGCCCTATGGGGCTACCCAGAAATGCCAAATGAGGAACAATTTGCAAGCCATTCAACTGTACCCCAATTATGCAGTCTAGCCTGAGCTCTAAAGCCTGGTCTGAGACAGCCTGAGCCCAGGCCTTCACAGACATACAGACAACTAGCTGTACACTAAGCACATTGGACCCTCCATGGACTTAGGTCGTCATGTCTTCCCAACCTCGGTCTTCAGGCTTCAGAAACCTAGACTGTATCTCCACTCACTTTCCAGGGTTGAACGTGATGCAGATATCAGAACTCCTCCTTCCCCCTGGCCAGAACATTGTGGTTGGAATGTTTTCCAACATTCATTGTAGGAGAAACCAGTGTGGCCCATGAGGCCCCGCCCATGCTTGAGGGCCGCAATAGACACAAACACACATTGTAACCCTCAGCGTGGCCCCTGTCCTCAAGTAAAGCCTCTCAGTGGCTGGA
Organism: Mustela lutreola; assembly: GCF_030435805.1. Taxonomy (NCBI): domain Eukaryota; kingdom Metazoa; phylum Chordata; class Mammalia; order Carnivora; family Mustelidae; genus Mustela; species Mustela lutreola. The sequence continues at coordinate 170,397,149 of NC_081294.1, forward strand.
CCAAGAGCCGCATAGAAGGCTTGCCATGCCCCAAGTCTCCCAATCTTAACCAAAGTTCGATATATCTGGTCACCCCTACTCAGGGCTCTGCTCTGGAATCCCTCTTTGGTGGGACACCCGAGGTAAATACATACAGAAAGGACTCCTCCCACTCACAGAATGACCTCAACCACTTGGGATCAGGCCAAATCCCCAGAGAGAAAATCTCGTTATGGCCCATGAGGCCACCCCGACATTCCACAGCCAACATTGACACAAACGCAGAGACATAAGCCTGAGCAAGTGCCTCACACTCGCCCTTTGTTCATAAACTGAATAATTCGCCGCACGGTGTGTAGATCGGGCCTGCCATACATACGTCCACAAACATAAGGCGAGTTTGTGTTTCATACTTCTGTACGACAGTCTTGGCCCACACACCCTCCAGGCTGGGGCCCCTGGCGCCACATCTCAGGATTGTGCCTGCTTCTCCAAGGGAATCCTGCCCATTCCATTAGAGACAACCCTAGATATTAGGAGAAAACTCCAAAGTACCTGACGCTGTCCCAATAGTGTAGGCCTCCCAGGAAAACAGGGTCATCTGTCCCAAACTGAGCAACTACCTCAACTCAGACCCATATGCAGATATCCCTAGAGAAGAAGATTGAAATGGACAGGCACCTAGACCCCAATTGGATCCATTGCATTTGTTTCCCGGCATCTCTCCTCAGAGGCCTGGTTTCAAAAACTAACATATGGGGGTTTCCAGAGGTACCAATCAGAACAAATCTCGTCTCCACATGGGCAACTTGCTCTTTGGAGCTTTGTGAAAAGTTCCAGTTTGGAGAAACCTTCAGGTCCCCGGAGCCACCACCCCATTCCAAGGTCTCAATGGACACAAACCCACATTATGACCCATCTTCAGGTGAGTCAATTTCAACTCAACGCCCTTGGTTGCTCCCCCAGAGCCCACAGATTGAACCTGCCTTGTTGCTAGGAGATAACTGGAATGTGAGGTGGGCTGCCCAGGCATCCATCCTTAAAACCCTCCTCTGGAGAACTTCCTTATGGGATGTCCTGGAGCCATCCAACAGGTCTCGACTGTCCCGCAGAACGATTCCTTGCGGTTTGGAGCATCAAACACTCCCATCATGGGAAAACCTCCATGGCCTCGGGATGCCCACCCACCTTCATGATTGGGCCATCATGGACCGAAAATCCAGCCTGGGCTAACGTCTGATCCTCGCCCTGACTTCAGAAACACGAGATCTAGACTCAGCTCTGCAGAGTGTGCCTGCCGTGTCTTCACCCCAAAACCTAAGCCTATCTTGTGTTCTCAGACTTCTGTCCTCACACTCCTGGCCCACAAGCCTTCCAGTTTGGGAACTCTGGAGCCACAATGCAGCACTCTGCCTGCCCTCCAGAAGAAAAACGTTGCCCTATGGGGCTACCCAGAAATGCCAAATGAGGATCAACCTGCAAGCCTCTCGACTGTACCCCAATTCTACAGTCTAGCCTGGGCACTAATGCCGTGTCTGACACAGCCTGAGCCCAGACATCCCAACCGACACCCAGACAGCTAGGGACACACCTCAGGACTGTGACTGCATTCTCCATGTACATTCTGCCTATTCCAATGGAAACAACCTTACAGATTAGGAGAAACTTCCAAAGTCCCTGAGACCATCCCAGTAGTGTAGGCCACCCGGGACAAACAGGGACTATCTGACACAAGCTGAACAACGACCTCCATTGAGAACCATAGACAGACGTGCCCAGAGAAGACTGAAGCAGACAGACCCCTAGGCATAAATCGGATCTATTGTTTTGGATTCCAAGCATCTCTCCTCGATGCCTGGTTGCCAATACCAGATTATGGGGGTCCTTGAGGCACCAATAAGAAAAAATCTCATCTCCACATGGGAATCTTGCTCTTTGGAGCTGTGTGAAAACCTCCGGTTAAGAGAATCCTTCAGGGCGTAGGTGCCACGGCACCATTCCAAGATCTCCATGGACACAAACCCACATCATGACCGATCCTCAGGAAAGTCCATTTCAACTCAGCCCCCTTGGTTGCTCCCCTAGAGCCAGCAGATCAAACCTGCCTGGTCTCTAGGAGACAATTGGAATGTGAAGTGGGCTGCTCAGACATCCATTCTTAGAGCCCTGCTCTGGAGAACTTCCTTATGGGACATCCTGGATCCATCCAACAGGTCTTGACTGTCCCGCAGAATGAATTCTTGCTATTTCGAGCATCACACAATCCCACTGTGGGAAAACCTCCATCGCCTCATGATGCCCCCCTACCTTCATGAACGGGCATTCATGGACAGAAACTCCATCCTGAGGCAAAGTTTGATCTTCGCCCTGACATCAGAAGTACGAGATCTCACTTCAGCTCTGCAGAATGTGCCTGCCGTGTCCTTGCCCCAAAACCTAAGCGTAGCTTGCGTTTTCAGACGTCCATCCTCAGAATCCTGGCCACAAGCCCTCCAGTTTGGCAATTCTGGAGACACAATGCAGTACTCTGCCTGACCTCCATAAGAAAAATGTTGCCCTATAGGGCTAACCAGAAATGCCAAATGAGGAACAACCTGCATGCTGCTCGACCGAACCCCAATTATACAGTATAGCCTGTGCACGAAACCCCTGTCTGACACAGCCTGAGCGCAGACCTCCATCCGACACCCAGACAGCTGACCATACATTGAGCCTATCGCACACACAATGGCTTTAGGTCATCATTTCTACCAAACCTCGGTTTTCAGGCTTCAGAACCTAGACATTATCTCCACTGACTGTCCAGGAGTGAACGTGATGCAGAAATCAGAACTCCTCCTTCCCCATGGCCAGAAATCTTATGGTTGGCATGTTGTCCAACGAACATTGTAGGAAAAAGCAGAGTGGCCCATGAGGTCCCGCCTATCCCTTAGGGCCCCAATTCGTACAAACACACATTGTGACCCTCAAAGTGAGCCCTATCCTCAAGTAAAGCCTCCCAGTGACTGGAACAAGAGCCAGCATATGGGCCTTGCCAAGCCCCTGTTCCCCCAATCTCAACCAGATTTTGAGATGTCCAGTCACCCTTACTCAGGATTCTGCTCTGGAATCCCTCTTGGTGGGACACCTGAGGTTAAAAAAAAAATACAGAAAGGACTCCTCCCATCTACAGAATGACCCCAACCACTTGGGATCAGGCCAAATTCCCAGAAAGAAAGACTTGTCCATGGCCCTTGAACCACCCCGACATTCCATGGCAACCCTTGACACAAAATCCAGAGACAAAATCCTAAGCATGCGCCTCACACTCGTCCTTTGTTCATAGCCCGAAAAATTATCCTCACTGTCTGTAGATTGGGCCTTTCATACATACGTCCCCAAAGCTAAGCTGAGTTTGTGTTTTCAGAATTCTGCCCCCATAGTCCTGGCCCACACACCCTCCAAGCTTGGGCCTCTGGAGCCACACCTCAGGACTGTGCCTGCCCTCTCCAGGGGAACTCTGCACATTCCATTGCCCAGAACAGATTTGGAGAAATGTCCAAACTTCCCAAGTCCATCCCAATAGTGTCAGCCACATATGACAAACAGGGATGATCTGTCACAAGCTAAGCAACTACCTCCACTCAGACCCAGAGAGATATATCCCCATAGAAGAAGATTGAACTGGACAGGCACCTAGGCCCTAATCGGATCCATTGCTTTTGTTTCCAGGCATCTCTCCTCAGAGGCCTGGTTTCCAATACCAGCATATGGGGGATTACTGAGGCACACATCAGAAAAATCTCATCTCCACATAGGAAACGTACTCTTTGAGAGCTCTGTCAAAACCTCCGGTTAGGAGAATATTTAAGGGCCCCAGATCAAATGCACCATTCCAAGGTCTCCATGAACACAAACCCACATTATGACCCATCCTCAGGAGAGTCCATTTCAACTCAACCCCCTTAGTTTCTCCCCCAAAGCCAGCAGATCGAACCTGCCTTGTTGCTAGGAAACAGCTGGAATGGGAGGCAGGCTGCCCAGGCATCCATCCTTAGAACTCTGCTCTAGAGTCATTCCATATGGGATATCCTGGAGCCCTCCAACTGGTCTTGAGTGTACAACAGAAGGAATTTTTGAGGTTTGGAGCATCTCACAGCTCACTCGTTGGAAAACGTCCATGGTCTCGTGAGACGCTCCACTTTATAAAGGGGCCGTTATGGACAGAGACTCCAACCTGAGCAAATGTCTGATATTCGTCCTGGCTTCAGGTACATGAGATCTCGATTCAGCTCTGCAGAGTGTGCTTGCTGTGCCCTCGCCCCAAAATCTAAGCCTAGATTGTGTTCTCACACCTCTGTCCTCACACTCCTGGCCCACAAGCCCCCCAGTTTGGGAAATCTGGAGACACAATGCCGCACTCTCCCTGCCCTCCAGAAGAAAAACTTTGCCCTATGGAGCTACCCAGAAACCCCAAATGAGGATCAACCTGAACGCCACTCTACTGCACTCCAATTATACAGTCTACCCTGTCTAAATCCCTGTCTGACACAGCCTGAGCCCACACCTCCAGACCTACACTCCACATCTAGCCGCACACTAAGCTCATCAGACGTGCCCGGTCATTAGGTCTTTATCTCTTCCCAACCTCGGTTATCAGGCTTCAGAACCTAGACCTAAGCTCCAATCACTGTCCAGGGGTGAACGTGATGCAGAAATCAGAATTCCTCCTTTCCAATGGCCAGAAACCTTGTGGTTGGCATGCTCTCCAAGGTTCAGTGTAGGAGAAAACAGAGTGGCCCATGAGGCCCTACTCATGCTTGAGGGCCTTTTTGGGCATAAATAGGCATTGTGACCCTCAGCATGAGCCCTGTCTTCAAGGAAGACCTCTCAGTGTCTGGAACAAGAGCCCACATATGGGACTTGCCATGCACGTAGGCCCCCAAACTTAACCAGAGATGGGGTTGTCCAGTTGCCCCTCCCCAAAGCTCTGCTCGGGAATTCTTCTTTTATTGGGACACAGGAGGAAAAAAATAAAACCAGAAAGGACTACTCCCATCCCACAGAATGTACCCAAACTCTTGGAATGGGGCCAAATCCTCAGAGGAGGAAAAATGTCTATGTCCCATGAGGCCACACCAATATTCCACCCACATTGTTGACACTAATCCAGAGACAAAACCTGAGCAGGCACATCAAACTCACCCTTTTTCATTACCCAAAGAGTTCTCCTCACGGTCTATAGATCAGGCGTGCCTTACCTATGTCCCAAATCCTAAGCAGAGTTTGTGTTTTCAGCCTTCTGTTCCCAGGCCTGGCCACACACCCTCAAGGCTGGGGCCCCTAGAGCCACACATCAGGACTGTGCCTGCCCTCACCAGGGGAATTCTGCCCATTCCATTGGTCACAACCCTACAGATTAGGAGAAAACTCCAAAGTCCTGAGGACATCCCAATATTATAGGCCGCCCAGGACTAACAGGGGTGATCTGACACAAGCTGAGCAACTACCTCCCCTCAGACCCGTAGACAGATATCCCCAGAGAATAAGATTGAACCAGACAGGCTCCAAGGCCCTATTCAGATGCATTGCTTTTGTTTCCAGGCATTGGAATCCAGATGCATTGCTTTTTGTTTCCTCTCTCCTCAGAGGCCTGGTTTCCAATACCAGTATATGGGAGATTCCTTAGGCACTCATCAAAACAATTCTCATCTCCACATAGGAAAAGTACTCCTTGGAGCTCCATCAAAACCTTCAGTTATGAACATCCTTCAGGGCCCCGTATCTACCGCCCCATTCCAAGGTCTCCATGGACACAAGCCCACATTATGACCCATCCTCAGGAGAGTCCATTTCAACTCACCCCCCTCGGTTGCTCCCCCAGAGCAGCAGATCGAACTGAACTTGCCTTGTCACTAGAAGGCAACTGGAATGGGAGGCGGGCTGCCCAGGCATCCATCCTTAGAACCCTGCTCTGGATAACTTCCTTATGGGACATCCTGGAGCCATCCAACTGGTCTTGACTGTCCCACAGAAGGAATCATTGTAGTCTGGAGCATCTCACAACTCCCATCGTGGGAAAACCTCCATGGTCTTGAGAGACCCTCCCCTTCATGAAGGGACTATAATGGACAAAAACTCCAACCTGAGCCAACGTCTGATCCTAGCTCTGTCTTCAGGTGCACGAGATCTCAAATCATCTCTGCAGAGGGTGCTTGTCATGCCCTCGCGCCAAAACACAAGTCTAGCTTGTGTTCTCAGAATTTCGTCCTCACATTCCTGGCCCACAAGCCCTCCAGGTTGGGAATTCCAGAGCCAAAATGCGGCACTGTGCCTGCCATCCACAAGAAAAACGTTGCCCTCTGGGGCTACCCGGTAACCACAAATGAGTATCAACCTGCACGAAACTCGACTTCACCCCAATGATACACTACAGCTTGGGCACTAATCCCCTGTCTGCCACAGCCTGAGCCCACAACTCCCAACCCACACTCAACAGCTGGCCGAACACTGAGCACATCAGACACACCATGGCCTTAGGTTTCCATCTTTTCCCAGCCTCGGTTTTCAGGCTTCAGAACCTAGACCTTAACTACAATCACTGTCCAGGGGTGAACGTGTTGCAGAAATCAGAACTCCTCCTTCCCCATGGCCAGAAACCTTGTGGTTTGCATGTTGTGCAATGTTCAGTGTAGGAAAAACCAGCATGGTACATTAGGCTCTGCCCAGGCTTGAGGGGCTCATTGGGCACAAATAAGCATTGTGACACTCACTGTGAGCCCTATCCTCAAGGAAGGCCTCTCAGTGTCTGGACCAAGAGCCTGCATATGGGCTTGCCATGCCCCTAGATCCCCAGAGGTCGGGTTGTCCAGTCGCCCCTCCCTAGGACTCTGCTCTGGAATCCCTCTTCTGGTGGTGTACATGAGGTAAAAAACAGAAAGGCCTCCTCGTTTCCCACAGAATTACCCAAAACTGTTGGGATCATGCCAAATCCCCAGAGAGGGAGAATCGTCCATGGTCCATGAGGCCACCCCGACATTCCACGGCCATTGCTGACACAAAATCCAGAGACAAAAGCCTGAGCAAGTGCCTCGCACTCGCCCTTTGTTCATATCCCGAAGAGTTCTCATCACGGTCTATAGATCAGGCCTGCCATACCTATGTCCCCAAACCTAAGCGGAGTTTGTGTTTTCAGACTTCTGTCCCAACAGCCCTGGCCCACACACCCTCCACGCTTGTGTCCCTGGAGCCACACCTCAGGACTGTGCCTGCCCTCTCCAAGGGAATTCTTCCCATTCCATTGGCCACAACCTTGCTAATTAGGAGAAACCTCCAAAGTCACCAAGGCCATCCCAATAGTGTAGGCCACCCAGGACAAACAGGGGTGATAAGACACCAGCTAAGCAGCTACCTCCACTCAGACACATCAACAGATGTCCCCAGAGAAGAAGATTGAACCAAACAGGCCCCTACGCCTTAATCAAATCCATTGCATTGGTTTCCAGGCATCTGTCCTCAGAGGCCTGGTTTTCAATACCAGCATAGGGTGGTTTCCTGAGGAACAAATAAGAACAAATCTCATCTACCCATGGAAAACTTGCTCTTTGCAGCTGTGTCAAAACCTCTAGTTAGAACAATCCTTCAGGGCCCTGGTGCCACTGCTCCATTCCAAGATCTCCATGGACTCAAACCCACATTATGCTCCATCCTCAGGAAAGTCCATTTCAACTCAGCCCCCTCGGTTGCTACCCCAGAGGCAGCAGATCAAACGTGTCTTGTCACTACGAGACAATTGGAATGAGAGGCCGGTTGCCCATGCATCCATCCTTAGAACCCTGCTCTGGAGAACTTCCTTATGGGACGTCCTAGAGCCATCCAACAGGTCTTAATTGTCCTGCAGAAGGAATCCTTGCGGTTTGGGGCATCTCACAACTCCCATCGTGGGAAAACCTCCATGGCCACGTAATGCACCCTCCCCTTCATGAAGGGGCCATCATGGACAGAAACTCCAACTTGAGCCAATGTCTGATCCTTGCCCTGACTTCAGATGCATGAGATCTCAATTCAGCTCTGCAAAGTGTGCCTTCCATGCCCTCGCCCAGAAACCTAAGCCTAGCTTCTGTCCTCAGACTTCCCTCCTCACTCTCCTGGCCCACAAGCCCTCCAGTTTGGGAAATCCGGTGCCACAATGCAGCACTGTGCCTGCCGTCCAGAAGAAAACTTTGCCCTATGCTGCTAATAAGAAACCCCAAATGATTATCTAATGCACGTCACTCGATTGAACCACAATTATACAGCCTACCCTGGGGACTAATGCCTTGTCTGGCACAGCCTGAGGCCAGACATCACAAACGACACCCAGACAGCTGGCCCCAAATTGAACACATTGGACCCCCCATGGACTTAGTTCGTCATCTCTTCCCAACCTTGGTTTTCAGGCTTCAGAACTTAGAACATATCTCCAATCACTACACAGGGGCAGACGTGAGGCAAAAATCAGAATTCCTCCTTCTCCAAGGCAAGAAACCTTGTGGTTGGCATGTTGTCCAATGTTCAGTGTAGGAAAACCTGCGTGTTCCGAGAGGCCATGCCAGTGCTTGAGGGCCGCCTTTGGCACAGACATGCATTGAGACCCTCAGCGGGATCCCGTATTCAAGTAACGCCTCTCAGTGGCTGGACCAAGAGCCCGCTATGGGGCTTGCCATGCACTTAGGCCCCCAGGCCTTACCAGAAGGCAGGTATTGCAGTTGTCAGTACCCACTGCTCCACTCTAAAATCTCTCTATTGGGAGGACACCTGAGGCATTATACAGTAATCCCCCCTTCCCACAGAATGACCCCAAACTCTAGGAAGCTGGGCAAATCACCGAGAGGGAATACTCTTCCTTGGCCCATGAGGCACCCCTGCATTAAACGTCCATAGTGGACACAACATCCAGAGAAAAAAGCCTGAGCGACCACCTCCCCACTCACTCTCCTTTCATATCCTGGGTAATCCCTTCACAGACTATAGATCAGGCCTGCCATAACCTCGGCCCCAAACCTGAGCCGAGTTTGTGTTTTCGGATGTGTGTCTCCACAGCCCTGGCACACACGGTCTCCAGGTGGGGGCCTCGGGAGCCACACCACAGGAGTGTGCCTGCTCTCTCCTAGGACTCTGTGCCCATTCCATTGGCCACAACCCTAGAGAATAGGAGAAACCTCAAGGTCCCTGAGGACATCCCACTACTGTAAGCTGCCCTGGACACACAGCGCCATTCTGATAAAAACTGAGGAACTACGTCCACGCAGACATGCAGACAGATGTCCACAGACACAGAAGATTGAACTGGAGAGGCCCCTAGGCCCTAATCTAAACTCCTGCTTTCATTTCCAGGTGTCACTCTTCAGCGGCTTTGGTTCAAAGACCAGCATATGGGGCTTTCTTGAGGCACCAAACAGAACACCTCATGTCTCCATATGGGAAGCTTCCTTTTGTTTCCTTAAATTTTTTATTTTTTATAAATATATATTTTTATCCCTAGAGGTACAGGTCTGTGAATCACCAGGTTTACACACTTCACAGCACTCACCAAAGAACGTACCCTACCCAATGTCCATAATCCCACCCCCTTCTCCGAATATCCCTCCCCCCAGCAACCCTCAGTTTGTTTTGTGAGATTAAGAGTCACTTATGGTTTGTCTCCCTCCAAATTCCATCTTGTTTCATTGATTCTTCTTCTACCCACTTAAGGCCCAATGTTGCATCACCACTTCCTCATATCAGGGAGATCATGTGATAGTTGTCTCTCTCTGCTTGACTTATTTCGCTAAGCATGATATGCTCTAGTTAAATCCATGTTGTCGCAAATGGCAAGATTTCATTTCTTTTGATGTCTGCATAGTATTCCATTCTGTATATATACCACATCTTCTTGATCCATTCATCTGTTGATGGACATCTAGGTTCTTTCCACAGTTTGGCTATTGTGGACATTGCTGCTATAAACATTCGGGTGCATGTGCCATTTTGGATCACTACGTTTGTATCTTTAGGGTAAATACCCAGTAGTGCAATTGCTGGGTCATAGGGCAGTTCTATTTTCAACATTTTGAGGAACCACCATGCTGTTTTCCAGAGTGGTTACACCAGCTTTCATTCCAACCAACAGTGGAGGAGGGTTCCCCTTTCTCCACATCCTCGCCAGCATCTGTCATTTCCTGACTTGTTGATTTTAGCCATTCGGACTGGTGTGAGGTGATATCTCATTTCGGTTTTGATTTGTATTTCCCTGATGCCGAGTGATATGGAGCACTTTTCCATGTGTCTGTTGGCCATCTGGATGTCTTCTTTGCAGAATTGTCTGTTCATGTCCTCTGTCCATTTCTTGATTGGATTATTTGTTCGTTGGGTGTTGAGTTTGCTAAGTTCTTTATAGATTTTGGAAACTAGTCCTTTATCTGATATGTCATTTGCAAATATCTTCTCCCATTCTGTCAGTTGTCTTTTGATTTTTTTAACTGTTTCCTTTTCTGTGCAAAAGCTTTTGATCTTTATGGAATCCAAATAGTTCATTTTTGCCCTTGCTTCCCTTGCCTTTGGCGATGTTCCTAGGAAGATGTTGCTGCGGCTGAGGTCGAAGAGGTTGCTGCCTGTGTTCTCCTCAAGGATTTGGATGGATTCTTTTCGCACATTCAGGTCCTTCATCCATTTTGAGTCTATTCTCGTGTGTGGTGTAAGGAAATGGTCCAATTTAATTTTTCTGCATGTGGCAGTCCAATTTTCCCAACACCATTTATTGAAGAGACTGTCTTTTTCCATTGGACATTCTTTCCTGCTTTGTCGAAGGGCTCTCTATTCTGTTCCATTGATCTATGTGTCTGTTTTTGTGCCAGTACCATGCTGTCTTGATGATGACAGCATTGTAATAGAGCTTGAAGTCCGGAATTGTGATGCCACCAACTTTGGCTTTCTTTTTCAATATCCCTTTGGCTATTCGAGGTCTTTTCTGGTTCCATATAAATTTCAGAATTATTTGTTCCATTTCTTTGAAAAAGATGATTGGTACTTTGATAGGAATTGCATTAAATGTGTAGATTGCCTTAGGTAGCATAGACATTTTCACAATATTTATTCTTCCAATCCAGGAGCATGGAACATTTTTCCATTTCTTTGTGTCTCCCTCAATTTCTTTCATGAGTACTTTATAGTTTTCTGAGTATAGATTCTGGGTCTCTTTGGTTAGGTTTATTCCTGGGTATCTTATGGTTTGGGATGCAATTGTAAATGGGATGGACCCCTTAATTTCTCTTTCTTCTGTCTTGTTGTTGGTGTAGAGAAATGCAACTGATTTCTGTGCATTGATTTTATATCCTGACACTTTACTGAATTCTTGTATAAGTTCTAGCAGTTTTGGAGTGGAGTCTTTTGGGTTTTCCACATATGGTATCATATCATCTGCGAAGAGTGATAATTTGACTTCTTCTTTACCGATGTGGATGCCTTTAATTTCCTTTTGCTGTCTGATTGCTGAGGCTAGGACTTCTAGTACTATGTTGAATAGCAGTGGTGATAATGGACATCCCTGCCGTATTCCTGACCTTAGCGGAAAAGCTTTTAATTTTTCTCCATTGAGAATGATATTTGCAGTGGGTTTTTCATAGATGGCTTTGATGATATTGAGGTATGTGCCCTCTATCCCTACACTTTGAAGAGTTTTGATCAGGAAGGGATGCTGTACTTTGTGAAATGCTTTCTCAGCATCTATTGAGAGTATCATATGGTTTTTGTTCTTTCTTTTATTGATGTGTTGTATCACATTGACTGATTTGCGGATGTTGAACCAACCTTGCAGCCCTGGAATAAATCCCACTTGGTCGTGGTGAATAATCCTTTTAAAGTACTCTTGAATCCTGGCTAGTATTTTGGTGAGAATTTTCGCATCTGTGTTCATCAAGGATATTGGTCTATAGCTCTCTTTTTTTATGGGATCCTTGTCTGGTTTTGGGATCAAGGTGATGCTGGCCTCATAAAATGAGTTTGGAAGTTTTCCTTCCATTTCTATTTTTTGGAACAGTTTCAGGAGAATAGGAATTATTTCTTCTTTAAATGTTTGGTAGAATTCCCCCAGGAAGCCATCTGGCCCTGGGCTTTTGTTTGTTTGGAGATTGTTAATGACTGTTTCAATCTCCTTACTGGTTACGGGTCTGTTCAGTATTTCTAATTCTTCCTGGTTCAGTTGTGGTAGTTTATTTGTTTCTAGGAATGCATCCATTTCTTCCAGATTGTCAAATTTGTTGGCGTAGAGTTGCTCATAGTATGTTCTTATAATAGTTTGTATTTCTTTGGTGTTAGCTGTGATCTCTCCTCTATCATTCATGATTTTATTTATTTGGGTCCTTTCTCTTTTTTTTTTTTTTTGATAAGTCGGGCCAGGGGGTTATGAATTTTATTAATTCTTTCAAAGAACCAGCTCCTAGTTTTGTTGATTTGTTCTATTGTTTTTTTTTGTTTGTTTGTTTGTTTGTTTTTGGTTTGTATTTCATTGATTTCTGCTCTGATCTTTATGATTTCTCTTCTGCTGGGCTTAGGGTTTCTTTCTTGTTCTTTCTCCAGCTCCTTTAGGTGTAGGGTTAGGTTGTGTAACTGAGACCTTTCTTGTTTATTGAGAAAGGCTTGTATGGCTATATATTTTCCTCTCAGGACTGCCTTTGTTGTGTCCCACAGATTTTGAACCATTGTGTTTTCATTATCATTTGTTTCCATGATTTTTTTCAATTCTTCTTTAATTTCCCGGTTGACCCATTCATTCTTTAGAAGGATACTGTTTAGTCTCCATGTATGTGGGTTCTTTCCAAACTTCCTTTTGTGGTTGAGTTCTACCTTTAGAGCATTGTGGTCTGAAAATATGCAGGGAATGATCCTAATCTTTTGATACCGATTGAGTCCTGATTTAGGACCGAGGATGTGTTCTATCCTGGAGAATGCTCCATGTGCACTAGAGGAGAATGTGTATTCTGTTGCTTTTGGATGAAATGTTCTGAATATATCTGTGATGTCCATCTGGTCCCGTGTGTCGTTAAGGCCTTTATTTCTTTGCTGATCTTTTGCTTGGATGATCTGTCCATTTCAGTGAGGGGAGTGTTAAAGTCCCCTACTATTATTGTATTATTGTTGATGTGTTTCTTTGATTTTGTTATTAATTGGTTTATATAGTTGGCTGCTCTCACGTTGGGGGCATAGATATTTAAAATTGTTAGATCTTCTTGTTGGACAGACCCTTTGAGTATAATATAGTGTCCTTCCTCATCTCTTATTATAGTCTTTGGCTTAAAATCTAATTGATCTGATGTAAGGTTTGCCACTCCTGCTTTCTTCTGATGTCAATTAGCATGGTAAATCCTTTTCCACCCCTTCACTTTAAATCTGGAGGTGTCTTCGGGCTTAAGATGAGTTTCTTGTAGGCAACATATAGATGGGTTTTGTTTTTTTATCCATTCTGATACCCTGTGTCTTTTGATTGGGGCATTTAGCCCATTAACATTCAGGGTAACTATTGAGTGATATGAATTTAGTGCCATTGTATTGCCAGTAAGGTGACTGTTACTGTATATGATCTCTGTTCCTTTCTGATCTCCCACTTGTAGGCTCTCTCTTTGCTTAGAGAACCCCTTTCAATATTTCCTGTAGAGCTGGTTTGGTGTTTGCAAATTCTTTCAGTTTTTGTTTGTCCTGGAAGCTTTTAATCTCTCCTTCTATTTTCAATGATAGCCTAGCTTGATATAGTATTCTTGGCTGCATGTTTTTCTCGTTTAGTGCTCTGAAAATATCATGCCAGCTCTTGTTGGCCTGCCAGGTCTCTGTGGATAAGTCAGCTGCCAATCTAATATTTTTACCATTGTATGTTACAGACTTCTTTTCCCGGGCTACTTTCAGGATTTTCTCTTTGTCACTGAGACTTGTAAATTTTACTATTAGGCGATGGGATGTGGGCCTTTTCTTATTGATTTTGAGGGGCGTTCTCTGAACCTCCTGAATTTTGATGCTCATTCCCTTTGCCATATTGGGGAAATTCTCCCCAATAATTCTTTCCAGTATACCTTCTGCTCCCCTCTCTCTCTTCTTCTTCGGGAATCCCAATTATTCTAATGTTTTTTTTTTTTTTTTTTTTTTGTTTTTTTTTTTTTTTTTTTTTTTTTTGTCTTATGGTGTCACTTATCTCTCGAATTCTCCCCTCATGGTCCAGTAGCTGTTTGTCCCTCTTTTGCTCATTGGTCTTCTATATCACTAGTTCTTTTTTCTGCCTCATTTATCCTAACAGTGAGAGCCTCCATTTTTTATTGCACCTCATTAATAGCTTTTTTGGTTTCAACTTGGTTAGACTTTAGTTCTTTTATTTCTCCAGAAAGGGCTTTTATATTTCCCGAGAGGGTTTCTCTAATATCTTCCATGCCTTTTTCAAGCCCGACTAGAACCTTGAGAATTGTCATTCTGAACTCTATATCTGACATATTACCAATGTCTGTGTTGATTAGATCCCTAGCCTTCGGTACTGCCTCTTGTTCTTTTTTTTTTGTGGTGAATTTTTCCGTCTTGTCATTTTGTCCAGATAAGAGTATATGAAGGAGCAAGTAAAATACTAAAGGGTGGCAACAACCCCAGGAAAATATGCTTTAACCAAATCAGAAGAGATCCCAAATCGTGAGGGGGGAAAAGGGGGATAAAAACAGGTTCAAAAAGGAAGAAAGAAAAAAAAGAGAAAAAGAAAAGAAAAGAATTAGAAAAAAGAAAACAAATAAAGAAAAATATAAAAAAGAAAAATATATATATTAGATAAAATAGTTAAAAAACGTTAAAAAAGTAAAGGGTAAAAATTAAAAAAAAAATTTACCCGAGAAAAAAATAATGAAAAAGAAAAAAATTAAATTAACTGCAAGACTAAAAAAAAATCACAGGGAGAATGCCATGAGTTCCGTGCTTTGCTTTCTCTTCCTCTGGAATTCTGCTGCTCTCCTTGGTATTGAAACCACACTTCTTGGTAGGTGAAATTGGTCTTGGCTGGATTTCTTGTTGATCTTCTGGGGGAGGGGCCTGTTGTAGTTATTCTCAAGTGTCTTTTCCCTAGGCGGAATTGCACCACCCTTTTAGGGGCCGGGCTGAGTAATCCGCTCGAGTTTGCTTTAAGGAGCTTTTGTTCCCTGAGCGCTTTCCATGGAGTTCTGGAGGACGGGAATACAAATGGCGGCCTCTTGGTTTCCGGCCGGGTGGAAACGAGAGCCCGGGTCCCCACTCCTCAGTGCGCTCTCAGAGAACAGTGCCCAGTTACTCCCGTCTGTCTGAGCTCTGGCCGCGCTCCGAGCTCACCGAGCCTGTGACCGGTTCAAGGTAACCCCCGAGCTGGGAGCTTACTGTCAGCTCTGTCTCTGTAGCCGGTTTTCCTGTTCCAATACCCGCAAGCTCTGCGACACTCAGACACCCCCCATCCTTCTGTGACCCTACGGGACCTGAGGCCACGCTGACCCCATGTGGGCTTCGCCCTGGTTTAGCCTCTGGAGCTATATCCCTCAGTGGAATAGACTTTTAAAAGTCCTGATTTTGTGCTCTGTTTCTCCGCGGCTTGCCGGGAGCCAGCCCCTCCCCCCAGGGTCTATCTTCCCGTCGCTTTGTATTCACATCTCCACCAGTCCTACCTTTCAGAAAGTGGTTGTTTTTCTGTTTCCAGAATTGCTGTTCTTCTTTTCTTTGATCTGCCGATCAAAGACATTGATCGGTGTCTGATCAATGATAGTAAAATTTACAAGTCTACATATAGACATTGTAGGTGTTTGCAATCTTTAGATAAGCTATCTAGCTGATCTCCTGCTAGCTGAAGTAGTCTCAGCCTGCTTCTTCTCCGCCATCTTGACTCCTCCCGGGAAGCTTCCTTTTTGGAGCTGTGTCAAACACTTTGGGTTGGAAAATCCTACAAAGACCCTGAGTCACCACCACATTCCAAGGTCTCCATGGCCACAAGCCCACACTGACCACATGACCCATCCTTAGTAGAGTCCATTACAGCTCAGCCCTCTGCCTGCCTTATCCCTACCAGTCAATGGGAATGTGAGGTTGCATTTCCAGGCATCCATGTTTAGACAACTGCTCTCGAGTCTTTCCGTATGCGACGTCCTGAACCATCCAATAGGACTCGAGTGTCCTGCAGAAGGAAACCTTGAGGTTTGGAGCAGCTCACAAGTCCCAGCGTAGGGAAACGTCTCTGGCATCATGACAGCCCCACCCCCTTCAGGAAGGGGCCATCATGGACACAAACTCCAGCCTGAGACAACGTTCAATACTGGCCCTGTCCTCAGATGCAGGAGATCTTGATTTAGTGTCTGCAGAGTGGGCCTGTTGTTCCCTCGGCCACAAACCTCACACAAGCTTGTGTTTTCAGACTTCCTTCCTCAATCTCCTGGCAAACAAGCCGTCCAGATGGGGAATTCCAGAACCACAACACAGCCCTGTGCCTGCCCACCAGAAGAAAAACGTTGCCCTATGGGGCTCTCCAGGAACCCCAAATGAGGATCAACCTGCTCGGTCTTCGACCGCACCCCAGTTGGATAGGCTGCCCTAGGCACTAATGCTCTGTCTGACATAGCCTGAGGCCAGACTCCCGACAGACAAGGAGACAGCTGGCTTCACACCCAGCACATCGGACACAATATGACCTTAGGCCATTATCTCATCCCAACCTGGGTTTTCAGACATCTGAAGCTAGACATTATATGAAATCCCCACACAGGTGGGAACCTGAAGCACAAATCAGAACTCTTCCTTCCCCATGGCTGTAAAGATTGCTGTTGGCATGGAGTCACACCTTCAGGGTAGGAGAAACCTTCAAAGCTCCTGAGGCCACGCCCAAACTTGAGTGCCGAATTGGATACCAACTCACATTGTGACCCTCAGCGTTAGGTCCATGTCAAAGTAAAGCCTCTCAGAGCCTGGACCAAGAGCCCACATATGGGGCTTACCAAGCCCCTATATTCCCAATCCTCACCAGAGTTTGAGTTTTCCAGTCGCCTGTACCTGGGGCTCTGCTCTGGAATCCCTAACTTGGAGAGACACCTGAGCCATACAACAGGACTCCACTCTTCCCACAAAAGGACCCCAACCTCTTGGGAGCTGGGCAAAATCCCTAGAGAGGGAGACTCGTCCATAGCCCCTGAGGCCAACCTAAAATCCACGGCTATCTTGGACACAATATCCAGAGTCAAAAGCCTGAGGGACCGCCTTCCAGTCGCCCTTATTTCAATATCCAAGGAGCTCCCCTCACGGTCTGTAGATCTGGCCTGCCATAACCTCGGTGCCACACCTAACCCGAGTTTATGTTTTCAGACTTCTCTGCTCTGCTCACAACATGGACCCACACATAAGGACTGTGCCTGCCCTCTCCAAGGAAACTGTGCCCAATCCATTGGCCACAACCCTACAGATTAGGAGAAATCTCCAAGGCCCCTGAGGCCATCCCGATAGTGTAGGCTGCCCTGAACTAAGAGGGGCGCTCTGACACCAGCTGAGCAACTATCTCTACTTAGACACTCAGACAGTGTCCCCAGAGACAGAATATTGAAAAAGACAGGCCCCAATGTCCTAATCTGAAGCCTAGCTTTGGTTTCCAGGTGTCTCTCCTCAGAGGACTGGATTCGAAGACTAGCATCTGGGGCTTTTCTGAGACACCAAACAGAATTTCTATTGTCTCCACATGGGGAGCTTTCTTATTGGAGCTGTATCAAACCCTTCAGGTAGGCGAATTCTGCAGGGCCTTTGAGACACCAGCACATTCCATGGTCTCCATAGACACAAACCCACATTATGACCCATCCTCAGGAGAATCCGTTTCAACTCAGTCCCCTGGGTAGCTCACCCCAGAGCCAGCAGTTCAAACATGTCTTGTTGCAAATAGCCAATGGGAATGCGAAGTATGCTGTACAGGCATCCATCCTTCAAACCCTGCTCTCCAGTCCTTCTGTATGGGACGTCTAGAAATACATTGTCTATGGAGTTTCCCAGAAACCCAAAAGGAGGATCAACCTGCTCGGCCCTCGGCACCACCCCAATTGCATAGGCTTCTCTAAGCACTAATGCTCTGTTTCACATAGCCTGAGCCCAGACCTTCTGACAGACACCAAGACAGCTGGCCGCACACCGAGCACCTTGGACTCACCATGGTCTTAGGGCATTCATCCCTTCCTATTGACCTGCATGACTTCCTGGAGGTATGTTCTGAGGCTGTGTCAGACTGTGCATTTTTCCAGAGTGGTCTATGGAATTGGGGTGGGCTTAGGGGCCTTTCAGGTTTCTGCTAATCTGGAGGGCTTGGGAAACTGAGACAGCAGAGTTTCCTCAGAAGAGCAGGCCCAGTGATGTGAAAGTTTCTGGAGGCCCCATCCTGGAGTGCATGTGGATCAGGACTTTGGGACCAAAGTCCTCAGACACAAACTCGGGTAAGAGTTAGGGGGGAGGTGATGGCAGGCCCGAACTGCAGACCTTGAGGGCAACTGCTCGGGATTTGAAATTAGGATGTCTGGGAGGCAGGAGCACTGGCTTTTCTGTCTGGATTGTGTATCTGGGATGGCCATGGAATGGAGGGTTGACCTCATGGGTCCATGGGAGATTCTATCTCTCTGTGGATTCTGCCAGGCACCCCAGAGTTTGGTGTCTTTATGAGAGAAGGGGAGAGCATGGTTTTCCATCTCAGGGGTCTCCTCCATACAAGCATTCCAGAGGTTGGTTCTGGGTCCGGGCACATGGATAACCCGACCAAGGCTTAGGATTTAGGCCTAGAAGCATGACAGGCAGCCTCTGTGGGCTCCTGGTCCAGCTCACACGGGGGCTTCTTGGAAAGGGTTAGGGTGAGGGTCACTATGTTTGTTTGTGCCCAGCTGCCCATCCTGAGTGGGCGTAGTCTCATGGGCCATGCACCTGGCTCCCACTCTGAGGGTTGGACTGTCATCTCAACATTCAGTTTTCTTTCCATGGGGCAAGCAGTAGTACTCATTTCTGCTTCAGGGTCCCCCATGGGCAGGAATTTGAGCTAAGTTCTGGGACAGGTACCTGATTACCCAGGTTGTAGCAAGATGACGGCCTCGGGCCAAGACAGGAGTCACCTGATGGATATGGGGCCCGCTGTCTGGGTGGCTGGCCGGAGGTCGGGGCTCAAGCTGTGTCACACAGAGCATTTGGGCAGAGGGCACCCTATGATATTGGGGTGCCATTGAGCGCTGTGCAACTGGATCCTCATGTGGGGTCTGAGCACATACCTATAGGGCACTTCTTTCCGGTGTGCAGGCAGTAGGCTGCGTTGTGGCTCCAGAATTCCCAATATAGAGGGCTTGCAGGCAAGGACTATGCGGACAGAAGTCTGAAAACACAAGCTATAGTTAAGCTCAGTGCCAAGCACAGGGCCATTCCAATGTATAGCGGCTGTTTCGAGATCTGAGTATGGTTGAGGGTCAGATCTCTTCTCACACTGGAGTTTGTATCCATAATGGCCAACGAATTGTGGGGTTTTCTCAAAAAGCCTTGGAAGTTTTTCCAAGCTGGAACTTGTGAGCTGCTCCAAACAGCAAGGTGTCCTACTGCAGGACAGGGGAAGTCTGCTTAGAGGACTCCAGGTTCCCCCATTTGGAATATTCGATAGCCCAGGTCTCTGAATGGAGGCCTGGGAAGCCCACCTCGAATTACCATTACAGCCGAGGAACAGGACAGGCTTGATCCCCTGTTTCTAGTTCCAAGTTCCAAGTGATCTGAGTTGACAAACGTTCTCAGTCTAATGGGTCCCAATGCTGCTTTGTGTCCAGGGAGACCTTAGAATGTGGCAGAGGCCCTGGGACCATGCTGGATTCTCCTATCCTAAGGGTTAAACCCAGTTCCCAGGATAAAGGTTTCCTTCTCGGGACACAAGGGTTCTCTTGTATGGCCCACGGACCACAGGTTGGACCATATATTGGTTTTCCAGAACAGGCCTCTACGGACAGAGGCTTGAAAAACTAACTTAGGGTTCCTAACTTAGGGGAATGGCAGATTCAATCTTCGGACTCAGCGCCACTGACCTGTGTGTCTTCTTGGAGGTAGGTGCTGAGGCTGTGTCAGACAGTGCATTTTTCCAGAGCAGCCTATGAAATTGGGGTGAGCTCAGGGGCCTTGCAAGTCTCTCCTAATGTGGAGACTTTGGGCAACTGAGACGAGCAGAGTTTCCTCTGGAGAGCAGGCCCATTGATATGCTGTGGTTCTGCCCCTGGAGGGCAAGTGGTTCAGGGCTCTGGGACCAAAATCTTCAGAAACAAAATCTGGTATGAGTTAGGGGCAAGGTGATGGCAGGCCCGATCTGCAGACTTTGAGGGAAGTTTCTCAGATTTGAAATTAGGGCAGCTGAGAGGCAGGGGCATAGGCTTTTCTGTCTGGATTGTGTGTAGGATGGCCACGGAATGGATGGGTGTCCTCATGTACTCATGGGAGTTTCTTCCTATCTGGGGTTTCTGCCTGGCACCCAAGAGTTTGGTATCTTACTGGGGAAGGGGAGACTGTTTTACTATGTCAGGGTTCCTGTCAAAACATGGATTCCAGAAATGGGTTCTGGGTCTTGGTTCCTGGGTAACCCCAGCAAGGCTTAGGATTTGGGCCTAGGGGCCTGACAGGACCACTCTGTGGTGTCCTGGTCCAGATCCCGCAGGGGCTTGTTGGAAATGGGTCTCAGGGAGAGGGTCACAATGCCTATTTGTGCCCAGCTCCCCATCCTGAGTGGGCACTCTTTCTTGTTCCATGCACCTGGATCCCAATCTGAGGGTTGGACAACCATCTCAATATTCAGTTTTCCTGCCATGGGAAGGAGGAGTACTCTTTTGTGCTTCAGGGTGCCCCATGGGCAGGAATTTGAGCTATGTTCTGGAACAGGTACCTGAATACCCAGGTTGGTTCAAGATGAAAGACTCAGGTCAAGGCAACTCACACCTGTAAGATATGGGGCCCACTATCTGTGGCTGCCAGGTGGTCGGGGCTCAGGCTGTGTCAGTCAGAGCATTAGTGCACAGGGTGGCCTATTATAATAAGGTGCCATAGAGGGCCATGCAGGTGGATACTCATGTACATTTTCTGCATAGACCCATAGGGCACTTATTTATTCTCGTGGGCAGGCAGAAGGCTACATGGTGGCTCCCAAATTCCCAATATAGAGGGCTTACAGGCGAGGAGTGTGAGAACAGAAGTCTGAATAGACAAACCACATTTAAGCTCAGTGCCGAGCACATGGCTGTTCCAATATGTGGCAGTTTTTTCGAGATCTCCAGCACCTGAGTATGGGCGAGGTCAGACGCCTGCTCATGCTGGAGTTTGTATCTATGATGGCCAACGATCGAGATATCCAACACCTGAATAAGGGCGGATGAATTGTTTGCTCGCACTGGAGGTTGTGTCCATGATGACAGACAAATGGAGAGGTGACTTCAAAGGCCTGATGCCCCATGCTGATGCTTGTGAGATGCTCCAAACAACAAGGTTGTTTTTTCTACTGAGAGGTGGAGTCTGGTTTGTTTGCTCCAGAGTCCCCCCCGTGGAAAGTATGGATAGAAGAGCTCTTCCGCATGGATGCCTGGAAAGCACACCCCGAATGACCATTGCAGCTGAGGAACATGGAAGGTTCTTTCTGGTGGCTCTGAGGCGAAGTACCAAGGCCTTTAGTTCACATTGAATCTTTTGCAGATGGGTCACAATGCTGGTTTGTTACCAGGGAGAACTTAGAATGTGCTGGTAGCTAAGGTGTCATGCAGGACACTCCTACTCTGATGGTTTAACAGAGGTCGAAAAGCTGTGTCTCCTTCTGGGGACAGGAGATGTAGTGTTGTGTGGCTCAGGGACCACACGTTGTATCATAAGTTCATATTCCAGAACAGGCCTCTGAGGACAGATGCTTGATTGGAATCCTAGATTAGGTTTTCAGTTTAACAAGCTGAAAACCTAATCTAGGGTTCCAATGAAGTCCTCGAGGCATGTCAGGTTCACTCTTCAGACTCAGGACAGTTGACTGGGGTATCTGCCTAGACGTAGGTGAACTGAATGTTTCAGACTGTGCATTTGCATCCAGAGCGGCCTCCAATATTATGGTGTGATCAGGGGATTTGCAGGTTTCTCCTCATCTGGAGGTTTGGGAAACTGTGACATGTACAGTTTCCTATGGGATGGCACACACAGTGCTGCGGTGTGATTCCAAGACCCTACACTGGAGGGCATGTGAGCCATGGTTATGGAGAGACGTCTGCAAACACAAACTCGGGTTAGGGATAATGGCGAGGTGATCGCAGTCCCAATGTGTAGACCTGGATGGTAGCTCATCAGGAACGGTAATTTGGGCTACATGAAGGCAGTAGCACAGGTTTTATATCTGGATTCTGTATCCAGGATGGCCTCGGAATGCAGGTGTGATCCCATGAGTCCATGGGAGATTTTACTCTCTAAGGATCCTGGCGTCTCCCAATACTTTGGTGGGTTTTTCAGGGAAGGGAAGAATGCTGTTATCCATCTTAGGCATGCCCCAAAACAGGGATTCCAGAGACGGGCTCTGGGTCTGAATGCTTGGAATATTTCACCAAGGGTTAGGATATGGGCCTTAGGGCGTCCTTGGCCTAAAAAGAGAGATCCTAGTGGTGCAACTGAGAGGGCTTGTTTGAAAGCATGCTCAGGCTGAGGGTCACAATGCCTGTTTGGGCCCTAGGCGGCCCTCATGTGTGGTTGTGGTCTCATTGGCCATGCAGCTTGCTCCAACTCTTAGAGTTGGACACCCATCCCAGCAGTTAGGATTCCTGCCATGGAAAAGGTGGAGTTCTCTGTTGTGCTTCAGGTTCCCCCATTGGCAGGGATTCCAGAAAAAAGGTCTTAATACAGATGCGAGAATACCAAGGATGAGTAGAGATGATGGAATAAGGCCATGTTCAGTCCCACATGCTAGATACTGGTCCCTCTCGGTGGGTTGCTGACATTAGGTCGGGGCTCAGGCTCTCACAGACACCATCCCAGGGGCCAAGGCAACTTACAAATCGGGGTTCCCTCGAGGGCCTCACAGATTGATCCTCATGTGGGTTTTCTGGACAGATTCACCAGGCACTTCTTCTTTCTATGGGGAAGGCAGAATACCGTGTTGTGACTCTGGAATTCCATATCCAGAGGGCTAGAGGACCATTAGGATGAGAATTGAATTGTAAATGCAAGCTACGGTTAAATTCAGTGCAAGGTGAAGGCTGTCCCCATCTGCAGTGGATTCTGTGAGATATACAGCACCTCAGTAAGGGAGGATGTCAGATGTTTGCTCACACTTGAGTTTGTGTCTATGATGACCGACAAATGGAGAGGTGGCATCAGGAGGCCATGGAGGATTTCCAATGCTGGGGCTTGTGAGATGCTCCAAACAGCAAGGTTTCCTTCTACTGGACAGGTGGAGTCTGGATGTTTGCTCCAGTTTCCCCCATGTGATAAATTAGGTAGTAGAATTCACCAGGATGGATGCCTGGAAAGCACACCTCCATGGTCCATTTCAGCTGAGTTACATGGCAGATTCGATCTGGTGGCTCTGCGGATAAGTTCCAAGCAACCTGAGTTAACATGGAGTTTCATGCTGTTGGATCACAATGCTGGTTGGTATCCATGGAGAAAATAGAATGTTGGTTGGTCAGAGGGCCATGCAGGATTCTCCTACACTGTATCTGGGACACAGTTACCAAGAGCAATGTATCCTACTGGGGGCAGGAGGGGTTCTTTAGTGTGGCTCAGGGACCATATGTTGGAATATAAGTTGGTATTGGGGAACAGGCCTCTGTGGACAGGCACCTGAAAACCTAAGCTCGGGTACCAGTAAAGTCCTAGAGGTATTCAGTTTCCAACGTCTGACTCAGGGCCTTTGACTTGGGTGTCTGCCTGGAGGCAAGTGCTCATTGTGTGTCAGAATGTGCATTAGGGCCAGGTTGTTCTTCAAAATAGAGCTGGGCTCAGGGGATTTGTACTTTTCTCCTAATCTTCAGGGTTTGGGCAACCGTGATGGGCAGAATTTCCTTTGGGAATGTAGGGACAGTCGGTCGGTGTGGCACCAGAAGCTGCATCCTGGAGGGCATGTGGGCCAGCGCTTTGGGTACTGAAATCTGCAAAAGTAAACTAGGGTTAGAGTAAGGGCCATGGTGATTACAGGCCTGATCTGTAGGCCCTGTGGGCAGCTCATAGAATACTGAAATTAACTTGTCAAGCAGGCGGTAGGGCAGTCTTTTCTGTCTGGATTGTGTGTCTAGGACGGTCGCAAAATGTAGGTGAGTCTTCATGGTACCATGGGGGATTCTTCGTCTCTGGGGATTTTGCCCAGATTCCAAGAGTTTGTGTCTCTGGGGGAAGGTAAGACTGCTATTTTCCGTCTCAGGAGACCCCCAAAAGAGGGATTCCAGAGACAAGTTCTGGGTGTGGACGACTGGAAAACACAAATGGAGGTGAGGATATGGCCCTAGGGATATGGAAGTCCCATTCTGCGGGATCCTGATCCAGCTACCAAGGGGGTTTGTTTGAAAGCAGGCTCACGCTGAAGGTCACGATGTTTGTGCCCAGGGAGGCTCTCATGAGTGACCATAGTCTCATGGGCCATGCAGCTGGTTCCCACTCTGAGGGTTGGACACCCATCTCAACAGCCAGGTTTCCTGCCATCGGGAAGGAGGAATACTCCTGTACTTCAGGTACCCCCATAGGCAGGAATTTGAGCTACGGTCTGGGGAGAGATGCCTGAATATCCAGTTTGAGTAGATTTGATGGCATCAGGCCCCTGCAGGTCCCACCTGCTGGTATGGGGCCTACTGTCTGCATGGATGACTGGAAGTCGTGGCTCAGGCTTTGTCAGACAGAGCCTGAGTGCCCATGGCGGCCTAGGATATTAGGGTGCCAACGAGGGCCATGCTGGTGGATTCTCATGTAGGGTATCTGGGCAGACTCACCACGCACTTCTTCTTTCTGTTGGACAGGCAAATTCTGTGTTGTGGCTCCAGAAATCCATATCAAGAGGGTTTGGTGACCTGGAGGGTGAGGATGGACAAGGGCAGATGTCAGATGTTTGCTCACACTGGGGTTTGTTTCTCAGATGACCACCAAATGGAGGGGTGGCATCATGAGGCCATAGAGGATTTCCCACTCTGGGGCTTGTGAAATGCTCCAATCTGCAAGGTTTCCTTCTACTGGACAGGGGGAGTCTAGTTTGTTTGCTGCAGGGCCCCCCATAAAGTTAGGGTAGCAGATCTCTCCCGTATCAATGGCTGTAAGGTACCACTCCATTGATCATTGTAGCTGAGGAACATAACAGGTTCAATGTGGTGGCTCTGTAACGAAGTTCCTAGAGGTGTGAATTGACATGGAGTTTCATGCTGTTGGATCACAATGCTGGTTGATATACATGGAGACGTTAAAATGTTGGTGTAGTCAGGGGTCCATGCACGATTCTCCTACACTGTGTCTTGGACACAGTTACCAAGAGCAAGGTATCCTTCTGGGGATACGTTTGGTTCTATTGTGTGTTTCAGAGACCACATGTTGGAATATAAGTTGGTATTGGAGAACAGGCCTTTGGGGACAGGTGCCTGAAAACATAAATTAGGGTATCGATGATGTCCTAGAGGCATGTCAGGTCCAATCTTCTGACTCAGGGCCTTTGACTTGGATTTCTGCCTGGACACAGGTGCTCATTGTGTGTCAGTGCATACATTCGGGTCCCGAGCATTCTTTGGAATTGAGGTCATCTCAAGGGCTTTGTACTTTGCTCCTAATCTTCACAGTTTGGGCAACAGTGAAGGGCAGAGTATCCTTCGGGAGGGTAGGCTCACTCATCGTTGTGGCACCAGAGGCCACATCCTGGAGAGTATTTGGGCCAGGGATTTGGGGACAGAAATCTACAAATGCGAACCTGGGTTAGGGTGAGGGCCGATGTGATAACAGGCCCGATCTGCAGGCCGTGATTGCAGCTCATAGTGTACTGAAATTAAGATGTCATGGAGGTGGTAGCACAGGCTTCTTTTTCTGAATGTGTGTCCAGGATGGCCACAAAACATAAGGGAGTCTTCATGGGTCCATGGAAGATTCTTCATCTCTGTGGATACTGCCAAGCTCCCAAGAGTTTGGTGTCTCTGGAGGAAGGGAAGACTGCTGTTTTCCATCTCAGGGGACCCCCAAAAGAGGGAACCCAAAGACATGTTCTTGGTGTTGGTGCCAGAAAATCACGAACAAGGGTGGGAATTTGGCCCTTGGGACATGGCATTCCCTCTCGCCAGGCTCCTGGTCCAGCTACTGAGGGTTTTTTTTTTTTTTTTGAAAGAAGGCTCACACTGTGGGTCACAATGCCTGTTTGGGCCCAGGACGGCTCCCATGAGTGGCCATGGTGTAATGGGCAATGCAACTTGTTCCCACTCTGAGGGTTGGACACCCATCTCAACAGCCAGGTTTCCTGCTTTCAGGAAGGAGGAATACTCTTGTGCTTCAGGTTCACCCTTAGACAGGGATTTGATCTTCGTTCTGGGAACAGATGCCTGAATACCCATGTTGAGTAGAGCTGACGGTTTTGGGCCATGGTAGGTCCCACCTGCAGGATGTGGGGCCCACTGTCTGCATGGCTGTCTAGAGATCATGGCTCAGGCTTTGTCAGACAGAGACTGAGTGCCCATGGTGGCCTATGATATTAGGGTGCCGTCAAGGGCCATGCAGGTGGATCCTCATGTGGAGTTTCTGGGCAGACTTACCAGGCACGTCTTCTGTCTTTGGGGTAGGCAGAACGCTTTGTTTTGGGTCCAGAATTCCCTTGTCAAGAGTGCTTGGTGACAAGGAGGGTGAGGATGGAATTGTAATCACAAGCTATGGTTAAAGTCACTGACAAGCGGAAGGCAGCCAGTGTGCACCGGTTGATTAGAGATACCAGCACCTGAGTAACGGTGGATGTCAGATGCTTGCTCACACTGGACTTTGTGTCTATGATGACCACCAAATGGAGGTGTGGCATCACGAGGCCATGGAGGATGTGCCACGCTGGGGCTTGTGAGATGCTCCAAACAGCAAGGTTTCCTTGTATTGCACAGGGTGAATCTGGTTTGTTGGCTCCAGGGTCCCCATATGGAAAGTTTGGGTAGCAGAGCTCTCCTTATTGATGCGTGGAAAGCACACCTCCATTGACCATTGCAGCTGAGGAACATGGCAGGTTCGATCTCGAGGCTCTGAGGTGAGGTTCCAAGCAGCCTGAATTGACATGGTGTTTCATGCTGTTGGATCATAATGCTGGTTTGTATCCAGGGAGACGTTAGAATGTTGGGTTGGTCAGGGGCCATGCAGGATTCTCCTACACTGAGTCTTGGACATAGCTACGAAAAGCAAGGTATCCTACTGGGGACAGAAAGGGTCTGTTGTGTGACTTATGGACCACATGTTAGAATATAAGCTGGTCTTGGAGAAAAGGCCTCTGGGGACAGGCGCCTGAAAATATAAGCTAGGATATTGATGAAGTCCTAGGTGCATGTCAGGGTCAATCTTCTGAGTTGGGCTCTTTGACATCGATGTCTGCCTGGAGGCAGGTGCTCATGGTGTGACATAATGCGCTTTTCAGTCCAGAGATTTCCTCGCAATTGTGGTGGGCTCAGGGGCTTTGTACATTGCTCCTAATCTTCAGGATTTGGGCAACAGTGAAGGGCAGAGTTTCCTTCGGGAGAATAGGCACAGTCATCTGGTGTGGCTCCAGAGTCCCCTTCCTGAGGGCATGTGGGCCAGGGCTTGGGGACAGAAATCTACAAATGCAGACTAGGGTTAGGGCCGAGGTGATATAGGCCCGATCTACAGGCCCTGAGGGGAGCTCATAGTGTACTGAAATTAAGGTGTCATTGAAGCAATAGCACAGGCTTTTTGTCTGGACTGTGTCCAGGATGGTCGCAAAAAGTAGGGTTGGCTTCATGGGGCCATGGGAGATTCTTTGTCTCGGGATTCTGCCCAGCTCCCTATTTCGGTGTCTCTGGGGGATGGGAAAACTGCTTTTTTCCATCTCAGAGTACCCCCCCAAAAGAGGGATTCCAGAGATACGTTCTAGGTCTCGTCACCTGGAAAACACGAATGAGGGTGAGGATTTGCCCCTAGGGACCAGGCAGTCCCTCTCTGCGGGCTCCTGGTCCAGCTACTGAGGGGGTTTGTTTGAAAGCAGCCTCATGCTGAGTGTCACAATGCCTGTTTGTGCCCAGGGCGGCTCCTATGAGTGGCCGTGGTCTCATGGGCCATGGAGCTGGTTCCCCCTCTGAGGGTTGGACACCCATCTCAACAGCCAGGTTTTCTGCCATCGTGAAGGAGGAATACTCTTGTTCATCAGGTTCTCCCATTGTCAGGGATTTGAGCTACGGTCTGGGGAGAGATGCCTGAATATCCAGGTTGAGAAGATGTAGCTTCAGGCCAAGTCAGGTCCCACCAGCAGGTTACAGGACCCACTGTCTGCATGCCTGACTGGAGATTGTGGCTCATGCTGTGTCAGACAGAGCCTGGATGCCATATCAGCCTATGATATTAGGGTGCCATCAAGGGCCATGCAGGTGGATCCTCATGTGGGATTTATGGGCAGACTCACGAGGCACTTCATATTTCTGTGGGGCATGCAGAATGCTGCGCTGTGGCTCCAGAATTCCCTATCAAGAGGACTTAGGAACCAGGAGGGTGATGATGGAATTGTCAACACAAGCTCCAGTTAAATTTAGTGCCAAGCAGAAGGCAGTTCCAGTGTGTAGTGGCTGATTCGAGATATCCAGCACCTGAGTAAGGGCGGATGTCAGATGTTTGCTCACATTGGAGTTTGTATTTATGATGACCACCAAATGGAGGGGTGTAGTCTGGAGGTCATGGAGGATGTGCCACGCTGGGGCTTGTGAGTTTCACCAAACAGCAAGGTTTCCTTCTACTGGACAGGGCGAGTCTGGTTTGTTTACTCCACCGTACCCATAATGGAAAGTTTGCGTAGCAGAGCTCTCCAGTATGGATGCCTGGAAAGTACAACTCCATGGTCCATTTTAGCTGAGTAACATGGCAGGTTCGATCTGTTGGCTCTGGGGAAAAGTTCCTTCCGCCTTGAACTGACATGGAGTTGCATGCTGTTCAATCACAATGATGGCAGTTATCCACAGAGAAATTAGAATGTTGCTTGGTCAGAGGGCCATGCAAGATTCTCCTACTTTGTATCTGGGACACAGCTACCAAGATCAAGGTATCCTATTGGGAAAAGGATGGGTTCTATAGTGTGGCTCATGGACCACATGTTGGAATATAAATTGGTATTGGAGAACAGGCCTCTGGGGACTGGCACTTGAAAATCTAAGATAGGGTATCAATGAAGTCCTGGGGCATGTCAGGTTCAATCCTCTGACTCAGGGCCTTTTACTTAGATGTCTATCTGGAGGCAGGTGCTCATTGTGTGTCAGAATACGCATTTTGGTACAGAGCGTACTTTGAAATTGACATGGACTCAGGGGCTTTTGCTTTGCTTTTAATCTTCTGGTTTGAGGAACAGTGAAGTGTAGACACTCCTTCGGGGGGTTGGCACAATCACCTTGTGTTGCAACAGAGGCCCCATCCAGGATGGCATGTGGGCCAGGGCTTTGGGGACAGAAATCTGCAAACATGAATCAGGGTTAGGGTGAGGCCCAAGGTGATCACAGGCCCGATCTGCAGGCCCTGAGGTCAGCTCATATTGTACTGAAATTAAGGTGTCATGGAGGCGGTAGTGCAGGCTATTTTGTCTGGATTCTATGTCCAGGACAGTCGCAAAATATAGGGGTGGCTTTATGGGGCCATGGGAGATTCTTTGTCTCTGGGTATTCTGTCCAGACCCCAAGAGTTTGGTGTCTCTGGGGGAAGAGAAGACTGCTGTTTTCAGTCTCAGGGAAACCCGAACAGAGAGATTCCAGAAACAATTTCTGGGTCTGGGTGCCTGGAAAACAGCAACGATGGAGAGGATTTGGCTGTAGCAACCTCGTAGGCCCACTCTGTGGACCCCTGGTGCAGCTAACGAGGGGTATTTTTTGAAAGCAGGCTCACACTGAGGGTCACAATGCCTTTCTGTGCCCAGGGCGTCTCTCATGAGTGACCGTGGTCTCAAGGGCCATGCAGCTGGTTCCCACTCTGAGGGTTGGACACCCATTTCACAGGCCAGATTTCCTACCATTGGGAAGGAGGAGTACTCTTGTGCTTCAGGTTCCCACATAAGCAGGGATTTGAGCTACGTTCTGGGGACAGAGCCCTGAACAACCAGGTTGAGCAGAGATGACAGTTTCAGACCACGCCAGGTCCCACTTGCAGGATATGGGGACCAATGTTTAGGTGGCTGACTGGAGGTTGTGGGTCAGGTTATGTCAGACAGAGCTTTAGTGCCCATGGTGTCCTAAGATATTAGCACATTGTTGAGGGTCATGCAGGTGGATCCTAATGTGGGAGATCTGGGCAGATACACCAGGCACTTCTTCTTTCTATGGGCCAGGCAAAATGCTGCGTTGTGGCTCCAGAATGCCCTGTCAGGAGGGCTTGGGGACAATTAGGGTGAGGATGGAATTGTAAACACAACTATGATTAAATTCAGTGCCAAGCAGAAGGCAATTCCAATGTGCAGGGGCTTATTTGAGATATCCAGCAACTGAGTAAGGGCGGGTGTCAGATGTTTGCTCACACTGGAGTTTGTGTCTATGATGACCGAAAAATGGGGTGAGGGGTGGCATCGAGAGGCCATAGAGGATTTCCCATCCTGGGGCTTGTGACATGCTCCAAAGGGCAAGGTTTCGTTCTACTGGACAGGTGGAATCTGGTTTGTTTGCTCCAGGGTCCTCCATGTTGAAATTCTGGATAGCAGACTCTCCGACATGGATGCCTGGAGAGCACACCTCCATTAACCATTGCACCTGAGGAACATGGCAGGGGTTCTGTTGGCTCTGGGGCGAAGTACCAAGGGTGATGAGTTAACATGGAATCTCCTTCAGATGGGCCACAATTCTGGTTTGTTATCAGGGAGATCTTAGAATGTGCTGGTGGCTAAGGTGCCATGTAGGATTTTCTTTTCCAGAGGGTTTGAGACAGGTCAAAGAGCACGGCTCCTTTTGGGGACAGGAGATGTTCTGTTGTGTGACTCAGGGACCACATGTTGTATCATAAGTTGGTATTCCAGAATAGGCTCCTGAGGACAGATGATTGACAACCTAATCAAGTGTTCCAATTAGGTCAAAGGGCATGTCAGGTTCAATCTCTGACTCAGGACCATTGACCTGGCTGTCTGCCTGGATGGAGGGGATCAGGTTGTTTCAGACTGCGCATTTGTGTCCAAAGCGGCCACCAATATTGGGGTGGGCTCAGGGCCCTTGCAGGTTTCTCTTAATCTGTAAGGTTTGGGCAATTGTGAAGGGCACGGTTTTCTTGGGGATAGCAGCCACAGACCTTAGGTGTACTTCGAGTGACCCTATCCCGGAGGGCATGTGAGCCATGGTTTTGAAAGAGAAGTCTGCAAACACAAATTCCGGTACAGGTTATTCGAGAGGCGATCGCAAGCCCAATGCATAGATCTGGGGAGAAGTTCGACAGGAACTGTAATTAGGGTGACTGGAAGATGGTAGCACAGACTTATCTATCTGGATTGTGTGTCCAGAATGGCCTCGGAATCCATGGGTCCATGGGAGACTTTTCCGCTCTAAGGATTCTGGCAGCTCCACATAGTTTGGTGGCTTTTTCGGGGAAGATAACAGTGCTGTTTTCCATCTTAGAGGTGCCCCAAAACAGGGATTCCAGAGATGGGCTCTGGTTCTGGGCACCTGGAGAATCCCACCAAGGGTTAGGATTTGGGCCTAGGGGCATACCAGGCCAGCAATGTGGGAACCTTGTGGTGGAACTGAGAGTGTTTGTTTGAAAGCATAACCAGGTGAGGGTCACAATGCCTGTTTGTGCCCCTGGCAGCCCTCAGGAGTTGGTGTGGGCACATTGGCCATGCTCCTGACTCCAACTTGGAGGGATGGACACCCATACCAACAGCCAGGTTTCCTTATGTGGGGAAGGAGTTGTACTCAATTATGCTTCAAGTTCCCCCATTGGAAGGATTCCAAGAAAGTCTGGGGAAAGGCGCCAGAATAACAGGATGATTAGAGATGATGGACTTGGGCCATGGACAGTCCCACACGCTAGATATGGGGCCTGCTCTCTGGGTGACTGAAACTAGGTCAGGGCTCACGCTCTGTCAGACACAACACTAGAGGCCAGGGCAGTCCATATATAGGGGTTCCCTCGAGAGCTGAGCAGATTGATCCTCATGTGGGGATTCTGGCCAGACTCAGCAGGCACTTCTTTTTTCTATATAGAAGGCAGAATGCTGCACTGTGGCTTCAGAATTTAATATCAAGAGGCCTTGGGGACCAGTAGGGTGAGGATGGAATTGTAAACACAAGCTACTCTACAATTCAGTGCCAGCGGAATGCAGTTCCAATGTGAAGCATTTTTTTTTCGAGATATTTAGCACCTGAGTAAGGGCGGATGTTAGATGTTTGCTCACACTAGAGCTTGTGTCTATGATTACGAACAATTGGAGTGATGGCATCAAAAGCCCATGGAGGATTTCCCAGCTGAGGCTTGTGAGATGCTCCAAACAACAAGGCTTCCTTCTACTGGACAAATGGAGTCTGGTTTGTTTGCTCCACGGTACCCTATGTGGAAAGTTTGGGTAGCAGAGCTCTTTGGCATGGATGCCTGGAAAGCACACCTCCATTCTCCATTGCATGTGAGGAACATGGCAGGTTCATTCTGGTGGCTCTGGGGTGAAGGATCAAGGCTTTGAGTGGACATGGAATCTCTTGAAGATGGGCCACAATGCTGGTTTGTTACCAAGGAGATCTTAGAATGTGCTGGTGGCTAAGATGCCATGCGGGATTCTACTTCCCTGCACTTTGGCACAAATGGAAGGGCACAGTTTCCTTCTGGAGACAGGAGATGTTCTTTTGTGTTGCCCTGGGACCACGTGTTGTATCATCTGTTCGCATTCCAAAACAGGACTCTGAGGACAGATGTCTGAAAACCGAACCTAGGGTTCCAATGATGTCCTTAGGGGTATGTTAGGCTTATTTTTCGGATTCAGGACCATTGATTTGGCTGTCTGCCTGGATGTTGGTGATCAGGGTGTTTAAGCCTGCGCATTAGCTTTCAGAGATGCTACCAATATTAGGGTAGGCTCAGGGCCCTTGCAGATTTCTCCTAATCTAGAAGGTTTGGGCAACTGTGACGGGTACAGTTTCATTGGGGATGGTAGGGACAGTCTTGTGGTGTGGATCTGGAGACCAAAACCTGAAGGGCATGTGTGCCATGATTTTGGTAGAGAAGTCTGCAAACACAAATTCGAATTAAGGTTAGTGGCGAGGTGATCAAAGGCCCAATGCATACACCTAGAAGGCAGCTCGTCTGGAACTGTAATTAGGGTGACTGGAAGTCGGTAGCACATGCTTTTCTCTCTGGATTGTGTGTCCAGGATGGCCTATGAATGCAGGTGTGTTCTCATGGGTCCATTGGAGACTTTTCCTTTCTATGGATCCTGATGGCTCTCCATCGTTTGGTAGCTTTTTTGGGGGAAGGGAAGAGTGATGATTACCATCATGGGGTGCCCAATAAGAGACGGGCTTTGGGTCTGGGCACCTGGAATATCCCACCATGTTTTAGGGTTTGTGCCTAGAATCATACCAGGTCTAAAATGCGGGATTGTGGTGGTGCAACTGAGAGGGATTGTTTGAAAGCATGCTCAGGCTGAGGGTCACAAAGCCTGGTTGTGCCCAGGGCGGCACTCAGGTGTGCGTGTGGACTCATTGGTCTTGCAACTGGATCCCTGTTTGAGGGTTGAACACCCATCCCAAGAGCCAGGTTTATTGCTATGGTGAAAGAGGAGTTCTCTATTGTGCTTCAGTTTCCCCCATTGGCAGGGATTCCAGCAAAGGTCTGGGGACAGGTGCCTGAATACCAAGGATGGATAGAGATGACGTACTTGGACCATGACCATCCCAAGTGCTAGAAGTGAGGCCCGCTCTCTGGTGGCTGAAACTGGGTCGGCCCTCAGACTCTGTCAGACACAGCAGTAGTGGCCGTGGCAGCCTATAATTCAGGGTTGACTGGAGGGCTGAGCAGATGGATCGTCATGTGGGGTTTCTGGGCAGACTCACTAGGCTTTTCTTCATTTCATGTGGAAGGCAGAATGCTGCGTTGTGGCTCCAGATTTCCCTATCAAGAGGGCTTGGGGATCAGTAGGGTGAGGATGGAATTGTAAACACAAGCTACGGATCAATTCACTGCCAAGCAGAAGGCAGTTCCTATGTGCAGCGGTTTATTTGAAACATCCAGCACTGGAATAAGGGTGGATGTCAAATGTTTTCTCACACTTGAGTTTGTGTCTATGATGAACAAGAAATGGAGGGGTGGCATCAAAAGGACATGAAGGAGTTCACACGCTGAGGCCTGTGAGCTGCTCCAAACAGTAAGTTTCCTTCTACTGGGCAGGTGAAGTCTAGTGTTTTTTTTTTTGTTTGTTTTTTGTTTTTTTTTTTTGCTCCAGGCTCCCCCATGTGGAAAGTTTGTGAAGCAGAGCTCTCAGGCATGGATGCCTGGAAAGCACACCTCCATTGACCATTGCAGCTAGGAACATGGCAGGTTCGTTCTGGTGGCTCTGGGGTGAAGTTCCAAGGCCTTGAGTTGACATGGAATCTCTTGAAGATGGGCCACAATGCTGGTTTGTTACCAAGGAGATATTAGAATGTGCTGGTTGCTAAGGTGCCATGCAGGATTCTCCTACCCTTAGGGTTTGGCACAGGTCGAAGAGCATGGTATCATTCCGGGGACTGGAGATGTTCTGTCCTGTGGCTCAGGGATCACATGATGTGTCATAAGTTGATATTCCATAACAGGCCCCTGAGGACAGATGCCCGAAAACCTAATGGGGTTCCATTGAGGGCCTAGGGGCATTTCAGGTTCAATCTTTGAACTCACGATCATTGACTTGGCTGTCTCCCTGGATGGAGGTGTTCAGGATGTTTCAGGCTGTGCATTTGAGTCCAGAGTGGCTGGCAATATTGAGTTGGGCTCAGGGGCCTTAAAGGTTTCTCCTAATCTGGAAGGTTTGGGCAACTCTGATATGCAGTGTCCTTGGGGATGGCAACCAGAGTTGTGTGGTGTGGGTTCAGAGATCCCATTCTGGTGGGCATGTGAGCCATGGTTTTGGGAGAAAAGTCTGGAAACACAAATTTGGGTTAGGGTTAGTGGCAATGTGATTGCGGGCCCAATGTGTAGAACTGGAGGGCTGCTAGTCAGGAATTTTAATTAGGGTGACTGGAAGGCAGTAGCACAGGCTTTTCTCTATGGGTTGTGTGTCCAGGATGGCCTCGGAAGGCAGGTGTGGTCTCATGGGTCCCGAGGAGTCTTCTCCTCTCTATGGATCCTGGCGGCTCTTCATCGTTTGGTGGCTTTTTCAGGGAAGGGAAGAGTGCTGTTTTCCATCTTAAGGGTGCTCCAAAACAGGGATTCCAGAGACGGGCTCTGCTTCTTGGCATCTGGGATATCCCCCCAAGGGTTAGAATTTAGGCCTAGGGGCATACGAGACCTGCAATGTGGGATCATGGTGGTGCAACTGAAAGGGATTGTTTGAAATCATGGTCAGGCTCAGGGTCAAAATGCCTGTTTGCGCCCAGGGCACCCCTCAGGAGTGGGCGTGATCTCATTGGTCTTGTAACTGGCTCCCCCTTTATGGCTTGGACACCCATTCCAACAGCCAAGTGTCTGGCCATGAGGAAGGAGTAGTTCTCTATTGTGCTTCAGGGTCCCCAAATGGCAGGGATTCCAGCAAAGGTGTGGGGACAGATGCCTGAATACCAAGGATGGGTAGAGATGATGTACTTTTGCCATGGCAATCCCAAGTGCTAGATATGGGGCCCACTCTCTGTTGACTGATTCTAGGTCGTGGCTCAGGCTCTATCAGACACAGCACTAGTAGCCAAGGCAACCTAAAAATAGGGTTTCCCTCGAGGGACGAGCAGATGGATCCTCATGTGGTGTTTCTGGCCAGACTCACCAGGCACTTCTTTCTAGGGAAGTCAAAATGCTGCGTTGTGGCTCCAGAACTCCGTATCGAGATGGCTTGGGGACCAGTCGGGTGAGGATGGAATTGTAAACACAAGCCACGGTTCAATTCAGTGCCAAGCAGAAGGCAGTTCCTATGTGCAGCAGCTTATTCGAGATATCCAGCACCTGAGTAAGGCGGATGTCAGATATGAGCTCATATTGGAGGTTGTGTCTATGATGACTGCCAAATGGAGGGGTGGCGTCAAGAGGCCATGGAGGGATTTTCACGTAGAGGCCTATGAGCTGCTCCAAAAAGCAATGTTTTATTCTACTGGATAGGTGGAGTCTGGATTATTTGCCCCAGGGCCCCCCATGTGGAAAGTTTGGGTAGCAGATCTCTACCTCATGGATGCCTGCAAAACTCAACTCCATTGACCATTGCAGCTGAGGAACATGGCAGGTTCTTTCTGGTATCTCTGGGGTGAAGTACCAAGTCCCAGAGTTGACAGGGAATCTCTTGCAGATGGGCCACAATGCTGGTTTGTTACCAGGAAGATCCTAAAATGTGCTGGTAGCCCATGTGCTGTGCAGGATCTTACTTCCCTGTGCTTTGGCACAAATGGAAGGGCACGGTTTCCTCCTGGGGACAGGAGACATTCTTTTGTATGGCCCAGGGACCACATGTTGTATCATAAGTTCACATTGCAGAACAGGCCTCTGTGGACAGATGTCTGAAAACTGAATCTAGGGTTTCCAATGACATCCTAGGGGGATGTTAGATTCACTGCTCTGACTCAGATCCATTGATTTGGCTGTCTGTCTGGATGTAGGTGATCACGGTGCTTGTTTCAGACTGCTCATTTGCGTTTAGAGCAGCTGCCAATATTGGGGTCGGCTCAGGGACCTTGTAGATTTTTCCTAATCTAAAAGGTTTGGGCAATGGTGATGGGCATAGTTTCCTTGTGGATGGCATGGACATTACTTGGTTGTGGATCCAGGGACCCCATCCTAGAGGCCATGTGTGCCATAGTTTTGGTAGAGAAGTCTGCAAACACAAATTCAGATTAGGGTTAGTGGCACGGTGATCAAAGACCCAATGCATAGACCTGGAGGGAAGCTCGTCTGGAATTGTAATAAGGTGACTGGAAGGCAGTAGCCCATGCTTTTCTCTCTGGATTGTGTGTCCAGGATGGTCTTGGAATTCAGGTGTGCTCTCATTGTTCCATGGGAGACTTTTCCTCTCTATTGATCCTGGTGGCTCCCCATAGTTTGGGGGCTTTTCGGGGAAGGGAAGAGTGATGATTTCCATCTTAGTGGTGCCCCAGAACAGGGATTCCAGAGACGGGATCTGGGTCTGGGCATCTGGAAAATCCCACCAAGTTTTAGGATTTGTGCCTAGAGGCATACCTAGATCCCTGCAACTGAGAGGATTGTTTGAAAGCATGCTTAGGCTGAGGGTACAATGCCTGTTTGTTCCCAGGGCGGCCCTCAGGAGAGGGCCTGGGCTCATTGGTCTTGCAACTGTCTCCACCTTTGAAGGTTGGACACCCATCCCAACAGCCAGGTTTATTGCCATGGGGAAAGAAGAGTTCTCTATTTTGCTTCAGGTTCCACTTTTGGCAGGGATTGCAGCAAACGTCTAGGGACAGGTGCCTGAATACCAAGGATGGGTAGAGATGACGTATTTGGGTCATGACCATCCTAAATGCTAGATATGAGGACCGCTTTTGGGTGACTCAATCTCGGTCGGGGCTCAGGTTGTCAGACACAGCACTAGGGGCTGTGGCAGCCTATAAATTGGGGATGACTGAAGGTTCGAGCAGATTGATCCTCATGTGGGGTTTCTGGCCAGACTAACCAGGCACTTCTTCATTCGATGGGGAAGGCAGAATGCTGCATTGTGGCTCCAGAATTCCCTATCAAGAGGGCTTGGGGACCAGTCAGGTGAGGATGGAATTGTAAACACAAGCTACAGTAAAATTTAGTGCCAAAGGGAAGGCCGTTCCTATGTGCAGTGGCTTATTCGAGATATCCAGCACCTGAGTAAGGGCCGATGTCAGATATTTGCTCACACTGGAGTTTGTATCTATGATGGCTGCCATATGGATGGGTGGCATCAAGAGTCCATGGAGGGATTTTCACGTAGAGTCTTATGAGCTGCTCCAAACAGCAAGGTTTCATTCTACTGGACAGGTGGAGTCTGGTTTATTTGCTCTAGAGTCCCCCATGTGGAAAGTTTGGGTAGCAAAGCTCTAACGCATGGATGCCTGGAAAGCTCAACTCCATTGACCATTTCAGCTGAGGAACATGGCAGGTTCTTTCTGGAATCTCTGCAGTGAAGTACCAAGTCCTTGAGTTGACCTGGAAGCTCTTACAGATGGGCCACAACGCTGGTTTGTTACCAGAGAGATCTTAGAATGTTCTGGTGGCTAAGGTGCTAGCAGGTTTATACTCCCCTGAGCTTTGGCATAGATGGATGGGCACGGTTTCCTTCTAGGGACAGGAGATGTTCTGTTGTGTGGCCCAGGGACCACATGTTATATTATAAGTTCGCACTGTAGAACAGACCTCTGTGGACAGATGTTTGAAAATCTAATCTTGGGTTCCAATGACGTCCTAAGGGCATTTTAGGTGCACTATCCTGACTCAGGACTTTTGATTGGCTGTCTGCCTGTATGTAGGAGATCAGGGTGTTTCAGACTGCGTATTCGCATTCAGAGGGGCCGCCAATATTTGGGTAGGCTCAGGGGCCTTGAAGGTTCCTCCTAATCTTAAAGGTTTGGTCAAATGTGACAGGTAGAGTTTCCTTGGGGATGGCAGGGACAGTCCTGTGGTGTGGATCCAGATACCCCATCCTGGAAGGCATGTGTGCCATGGTTTTGGTAGAGAAGTCTACAAACTCAAATTCGGGTTAGGGTTAGTGTGGAGGTGATTGCAGGCCCAATGCATAGACCTGGAGGGCAGCTCGTCTGGAACTGTAATTATGGTGACAGGAAGTTGGAAGCACAGGCTTTTCTCTCTGGATTGTGTGTCCAGGATGGCTTCGGAATGCAGGTGTATTCTCATGGGTCTATGGGAGAATTTTCCTCTTTATGGATTCTGGTGGCTCCCCATAGTTTGGTGGCTTTTTCGGGGAAGGGAAGAGTGCTGAAGATCCTAGAATGTGATGGTGGCTAAGGGGCCATGCAGGATTCTCCTACCCTGAGAGTTTGGGACAGGTCAAAGGGCAAGGTATCCTTCTGGGGACAGGAGATGTTTTGTCATGTGGCTCAGGGACCACATGATGTGTCATAAATTGGCATTCCAGAACAGGCCCCTGAGGACAGATGCCCGAAAACCTAATGGGGTTCCATTGAGGGCCTAGGGGCATTTCAGGTTCTATCCTCGAACTCACAATAATTGACATGGCTGTCTCCTTGGATGGAGGTGATTAGGGTGTTTCAGAATGCACATTTGCGTCCAGAGTGGATGGCAATTTTAGGGTGGGCTCAGGGGCCTAACATGTTTCTCCTAATCTGGAAGGTTTGGGCAACTCTGATATGCACAGTGTCCTTGGGGATGGCAGGCAGAGTTCTGTGGTGTGGCTCCAGAGATTCCATTCTGGTGGGTATGTGAGCCATGGTTTTGGGAGAGAAGTCTGGAAACACAAATTTGACTAGGGTTAGTGGCAATGTGATTGCAGGCCCAATGCGTAGACCTGGAGGGCAGCTCATCAGGAAATTTAATTAGGCTGAGTGGAAGGCAGTAGCACAGGCTTTTCTCTCTGGATTGTATGTCCAGGATGGCCTCGGATTGCAGGTGTTGCCTCATGGGTCTAAAGGAGACCTCTCCTCTCTATGGATCCTGGCAGCTCTCCATAATTTGGTGGCTTTTTTAGGGAAGGGAAGAGTTCTGTTTTCCATCTTACGGGTCCCCCAAAACAGGGATTCCAGAGACGGGCTCTGCTTCTGGGCGTCTAGTACATCCCCCGCAAGGGTTAGCATTTAGGCCTAGGGGTGTATGAGGCCTGCAATGTGAGTCCATGGTGGAGCAACTGTGAGGGATTGTTTGAAAGCATTGTCAGGCTGAGGGTCAAAATGGCGGTTTGTGCCCAGGTCGGCCCTCAGGAGTGGGCATGGTCTCTTTGGCCTGATAACTGGCTCCCCTTAGACACCCAACCCAACAGCCACGTTTCTTGCCATGAGGAAGGAGGAGTTCTCTATTGTGCTTCAGGTTCTCCCATTGGCAGGGATTCCAGCAAAGGTCTGCGGACAGGTATTTTAATACCAAGGATGGGTAGAGATGACGTACTTTGGCCATGGCAATCCCAAATGCTAGATGTGGGGCCCACTCTCTTGTGACTGACTCTAGGACGGGGATCAGGCTCTGTCAGACACAGCACTTGTGGCCAGGGCATCCTATAAATCTGGGTTCCCTCAAGGGCCAAGCGGATTGACCCTCATGCAGGGTTTCTGGCCGGACTTACCATGCACTTCTTTCTATTGGGAAGGCAGAATGCTGCCTTGTGGCTCCAGAATTGCCTATCAAGAGGACTTGGGGACCAGTCGGGTGAGGATGGAATTGTAAACACAAGCTATGGTTCAATTCAGTGCCAAACAGAAGGCAGATCCTATGTGCAGCAGCTATTCGAGATATCCAGCACATGATTAAGGGTGGATGTCAGATATTTGCTCACATTGGAGTTTGTGTCTATTATGAATGACAAATGAAGGGGTGGCTTCAAGAGGCCATGGACGAATATTTACTTTGAGTCTTATGAGCTGCTCCAAACAGCAAGGTTTCATTCAACTGGACAGGTTGATTCTGGTTTACTTCCTCCAGTGTCCCCCATGTGGAAAGTTTGGGTAGCAGAGCTCTACAGCATGGATGCCTGGAAAGCTCAACTCCATTGACCATTGCAGCTGAGGAACATGGCAGATTCATTCTGCTCTCTCTGGAGAGAAGTACCAAGTCCTTGAGTTGACCAGGAGTCTCTTGCAGATGGGCCACAATGCTGGTTTGTTACGAGGGATGTCTTAAAATGTGCTGGTGGCTAAGGTGCTATGCAGGATCCTACTCCCCTGGGCTTTGGCACAGATGGAAGGGCACGGTTTCCTTCTGGGGACAGGAGATGTTCTGTTGTGTGGCCCAGGGACCACATGTTTTATCATAAGTTCACATTGCAGAACAGGCCTCTGAGGACAGATGTCTGAAAATTGAATCTAGAGTTCCAGTGACATCCTAGGGGCATGTAAGTTCACTGTTCTGACTCAGGACCATTGATTTGTCTGTCTGCCTAGAAGTAGGGGATCAGGGTGTTTAAGACTGTGCATTTGCTTACAGAGCAGCTGCCAATATTGGGGTCAGCTGAGGGGCCTTGCAGATTTCTCCTAATCTAGAAGATTTGGGCAACAGTGATGGGCACAGTTTCCTTGGGGATGGCAGGGACATTCCTGGGGTGTGGATTCAGGGACCCCATCCTGGAGGCCATGTGTGCCATGGTTTTAGTAGAGAAATTTGCATGCACAAATTCAGATTAGGGTCAGTGGCGTGGTGATCAAAGACCCAATGCATAGACCTGGAGGGCAGCTCGTCTGGAGCTGTAATTGGGTGACTGGAAGGCGGTAGCATAGGCATTTCTCTCTGTATTCTGTGTCCAGTTTGGTCTCGTAATGCAGGTGTGTTCTCATGGGACCATGGGAGACTTTTACTCTCTATGGATCCTGATGGCTCCCCATAGTTTGGTGGCTTTTTCGGGGAAGGCAAGAGTGCTGCTTTCCATCATAGGGGTGCACCAAAACATGGATTCCAGAGACGGGCTCTTGGTCAGGGCACCTGGAAAATCCCATCAAGTTTTAGGATTTGTGCCTAGGTGCGTACCAGGCCTGCAATGAGGGATCATGGTGCTGCAACTGAGAGGGACTGTTTGAAAGCATGCTCAGGCTGAGGGTCACAATGCCTGTTCGTGCCCAGGGCACTCCTCAGGAGTGGGCATGGGCTCATTGGTCTTATAACTGGCTCTGTTTGAGGGTTGGACACCCATCCCAACTGCCAGGTATATTGCCGTGGGCAAAGAGGAGTTCTCTATTTTGCTTCAGGTTTCACCATTGGCAGGGATTCCATCAATGGTCTATAGACAGTTGCCTGAATACCAAGCATGGGTAGAGATGATATACTTTGGCCATGGCAATCCCAAATGCTAGATACAGCGCCCACTATCTGGTGGATGAAACTCGGTCGGGCCTCAGGATCTGTCAGACACAGCACTAGTGGCCATGGTGGCCTATAAATCGGGGCTGAATCGAGGGCCGAGTAGATGGATCCTCATGTGGAATTTCTGGTCAGACTCACCAGGCTCTTCTTTATTCGATGGGGAAGGAAGAATGCTGTGTTGTGGCTCCAGATTTCCCTATCAAGAGGGCTTGGGGACCAGTCGGGTGAGGATGGAATTGTAAACACAAGCTACGTTTCAAATCACTGCCAAGTGGAAGGCAGTTTCAATGTGCAGCAATTTATTTGAGACATCCATCACTGGAATAATGGTGGATGTCAGATGTTTGCTCACACTAGAGTTTGTGTCTATGATGACTGACAAATGGAAGGGTGGTGTCAAGAGGCCATGGAGGAGTTCACATGCTCAGGCCTGTGAGCTGTTCCAAACAGTAAGATTTCCTTCTACTGGGCAGT
Organism: Mustela lutreola; assembly: GCF_030435805.1. Classification (NCBI taxonomy): domain Eukaryota; kingdom Metazoa; phylum Chordata; class Mammalia; order Carnivora; family Mustelidae; genus Mustela; species Mustela lutreola. The sequence goes on from NC_081294.1 coordinate 170,439,863, forward strand.
TGAAGTCTGGTTTGTTTGCTCTAGGTTCCCCCATGTTGAACATTTATGAAGCGAGCTCTCTGGCATGGATGCCTAGAAAGCATTACTCCATTGACCCTTGACACTGAGGAACATGGCAGGTTCATTCTGGTGGCTCTGGGGCAAAGTACCAAGACCTTGAGTTGACATGGAATCTTGCAGATGGGCCACAATGCTGGTTTGTCACCAAGGAGATCTTAGAATGTGTGGGTTGTTAAGGTCCCATGCAGGATTATCCTACCCTGAGGGCTTGTCACAGGTCGAGGAGCATGGTATCCTTCTGGGGACAGGAGATGTTTTGTCATGTGGCTCAGGGACCACATTATGTGTCATAAATTGGTATCCAGAACAGGCTCCTGAGGACAGATGCCTGAAAACCAAATGGCGTTCCATTGATCGCCTAGAGGCATTTCAGGTTCAATCTTCTAACTCACGATCATTGACTTGGTTGTCTCCCTGGATGGAGGTGATCAGAGTGTTTCAGACTGCGCATTTGCGTCCAGAATGGATGGCAATATTGGGTTGGGCTCAGGGGCTTAACAGGTTACTCCTAATCTGGAAGTTTTGGGCAACTCTGATATGCACAGTGTCCTTGGGGTTGGCAGCCAGAGTTGTGTGGTGTGGCTCCAGAGATCCCATTCTGGTGGACATTTGAGCCATGGTTTTGGGAGAGAAGCTTGGAAACACAAATTCACGTTAGGGTTAGTGGCAATGTGATCGCTGGCCTAATGCGTAGACCTGGAGTGCAGCTGGTCAGGAACTTTAATTAGGGTGACTGAAAGGCAGTATCACAGGCTTTTCTCTCTGGATTGTGTGTCCAGGATGGCATAGGAATGCAGGTGTGGTCTCATGGATCCATGGGAGACTTTTCCTCTCTATGGATCCTGGCGGCTCTCCATAGTTTGGTGGCTTTTTCGGGGAAGGGAAGAGTGCTGTTTTCTACCTTAGGGGTGCCCCAAAACAGGGATTCTAGAGACAGGCTCTGGTTCTGGGCGTCTGGGATATCCCCCCAAGGGTTAGGATTTAGGCCTAGGGATGTATGAAGCCTGTAATGCGGGATCATGGTTGTGCAACTGAGAGTGATTGTTTGAAAGCAAGCTCAAACTAAGGGTCAAAATGCCTGTTGGCACCCAGGGCAGCCCTCCGGAGTTGCGTGGTCTCATTGGTATTGTAACTGGATCCCCTTTTGAGAGTTGGACACCCATCCCAACAGTGAAGAGTCCTGTCATGAGGAAGGAGGAATTTTCTATTGTGCTTCAGGTTGCCCCATTGGCAGGGATTCCAGCAACGGTCTGGGGACAGGTGCCTGAATACCAAGGATGTGTAGAGATGACGTACTTGGGCCATGGCCATCCCAAATGTTAGATGTGGGTCCCGCTCTCTGGTGACTGACACTAGGTCGGGGATCAGGCTCTGTCAGACACTGCACTAGTCGCTGTGGCAGCCTATAAATTGGGGTTGACTGAAGGGCTAAGCAGATTTATCCTCATGTGGGGTGTCTGGACAGACGCACCAGGTACTTCTTCATTCGATAGGGAAGGCAGAATGCTGCGTTGTGGCTCCAGATTTCCCTATCAAGAGGGCTTGTGGACCAGTTGGGTGAGGATGGAATTGTAAATACAATGTACAGTTAAATTCTGTGCCAAGCAGAAGGCAGTTCCAATGTGCAGAGGTTTATTTGAGACATCCAGTACTGGAATAAGGGTGGATGTCAGATGTTTGCTCACACTAGAGTTTGTGTCTATTATGGCCGACAAATGAAAGGGTGGTGTCAAGAGGCCATGGAGGAGTCCACACGCTGAGGCCTGTGAGCTGCTCTGAACAGTAAGGTTTACTTTTATTTGGCAGGTAAAGTCTGGTTTGTTTGCTCTAGGCTACCTCATGTGGAAAGTTTGTGAAGCAGAGCCCTCCAGCATGGATGCCTGGAAAGCACACCTTCATTGACCATTGCAGCTGAGGAACATGGCAGGTTAATTCTGGTGGCTCTGGGGCGAAGGACCAAGTCCTTGAGTTGACATGGAATCATTTGCAGATGGGCCACAATGCTGGTTTGTTACCAAGAAGATCTTAGAATGTGCTGGTTGTTAAGGTGCCATGAAGATTTCTTCTGCCCTGAGGGTCTGGCACAGTTCGAAAAGCATGGGATCCTTCTGAGCACCGGAGATGTTCTGTCGTGTGGCTCAGGGATCACATGATGTGTCAAAAATTGGTATTCTACAACAGGCCCCTGAGGACAGATACCTGAAATCCTAATGGGGTTCCATTGAGGGCCTAGTGGCAGTTCAGGTTCAATCTTAAAACTCATGATCATTGACTTGGCTGTATCCCTGGATGGGGGTGATCAGGGTGTTTCAGGCTGCGCATTTGAGTCCAGAGTGTCCAGCTAAATTGGGGTGGGCTCAGGGGCCTTACAAGTTTCTCCTAATCTAGAAGGTTTGGGCAACTCATTGTCCTGGCAACAGTGTGGGCAACAGTGTCCTTCGGGATGGCAGCCAGAGTTCTGTGGTGTGGCTCCAGAGATCCCATTCTGGTAGGCATGTGAGCCATGGTTTTGGGAGAGAAATCTGGAAACACAAATTCGGTTTAGGGTTAGTGGCGATGTGATCGCAGGCCCAATACGTAGACATGGAGAGAAGCTCATAAGGAACTTTAATTAGGGTGACTGGAAGGCAGTAGCACAGGCTTTTCTCTTTTGATTTTGTGTCCAGGATGGCCTCAAAAGGCATGTGAGACTCAAAATTCAAAGTGTCCATGGGAGACTTTTCTCTCTATGCATCCTGGCGGCTCTCCATAGTTTGGTGGCTTTTTCGGGGAAGAGAAGAGTGCTGTTTTCCACCTTAGGGGTGCCCCCAAACAGGGATTCCAGATACAGGCTCTGATTCTGGGCCTCAGGGACATCACCCAAGGGTTAGGATTTGGGCCTAGGGGCGTATGAGGCCTTCAGTACAGGATTATGGTGGTGCAACTGAGAGGTATTGTTTGAAATAATGGTCAGGCTGAGGGTCAAAATGCCTGTTTGCAGCCAGGGCATCCCTTAGGAGTGGGTGTGGTCTCATTGGTCTTGTAACTGGCTCCCCCTTTGAGGGTGGGCATCCATCCCAACAGCCAAGTGTCCTGCCATGAGGAAGGAGGAATTTTCTATTGTGCTTCAGGTTCCCTCATTGGAAATGATTTCAGCAAAGTCTGGGGACAGGTGCCTGTATACCAAGGATGAGTAGAGATGATGGACATTGGCCATGGCCAGTCTCAAATGGTGAATAATGGCCCCAATGTCTTGGTCGCTGACACTAGGTTTTGGCTCAAGATCTGTCAGACACAGCACTAGATTAGGCTTTCAAGAGCCCACGGAAATATATAAATCTGGGTTCCCTTGAGTGCCGAGCAAATTGATCCTCATGTGGGGTTTCGGGGCAGACTCACCAGGCCCTTCTTGTTCTATGGGGAAGTCAGAATGCTGTGTTGTGGATCCAGATTTCCCTATCAAAAGGGCTTGCAGAACCAGGAGGCTGAAAATGGAATTATAACCCCAAGCTATGGTTACATTCAGTATCAAGCCAAAGGCACTTCCAGTGTGCAGTGGTTGAATCAAATATCCAGCACCTGATTAAGGGCGGATGTCAGATATTTGTTCCTGCTGGAGTTTGTGTCTATGATGACCGACAAATGGAGGGGTGGCGTCAAGAAGCCATGGAGGATTTCCCACGCTGTGTCTTTTTAGATGCTTCAAACAGCAAGGATTCCTTCTACTGGGCAGGGGCAGTCTAGTTTGTTTGCTCCAGGGTCCCACACGTGGAAAGAATGGGTAGCATAGCTCTCCCACATGGATGCCTGGAAAGCACACCTCCATTAACCATTGCTGCTAAGGATAATGGCAGGTTCATTCTGGTGGCTCTGTGGTGAAGTCCCAAGGATTGGATTGGACATGGAATATCATGAAAATAGGTCACAATGCTGGTTTGTTACCAGGGAGATCTAAGAATGTGCTGGTGCCTAAGGGGCCATGCAGGATTCATCTACCCTGAGAATTTGACACAGGTCTAAGAGCCTGGATTCCGTCTGGGGACAGGAGATGTTCTGTTGTGTGGCTCAGGGACCATATGTTGTATCATAAGTTGGTATTCCAAAACAGGCCTCTGAGGAAAGATGCTTGAAAGCCTAATCTAGGGTACCTATGAGGTCCTAGGGGCATGTCAGGCTCAATCTTCTTACTCAGAACCATTGACTCTGGTTTCTGCCTGGATGGAGGTGATCAGGGTATTTCAGATTGCACATTTTTGTCCAGAGTGGCCTCCAATATTGTGGTGGGCTCATGGTCCTTGCAGTTTTCTCCTTCTCAGGAAGGTTTTAGCAGCTGTGATGGGCACAGTTTCCTTGGGGATGGCAGGAACAGTCCTGTGGTGTGGCTCCAGAGACCCCATCCTGGAGGGCATGTGAGCCATGGTTTTGGGAGATAAGTCTGGAAACACAAACTCAGGTTAGGTTTATCGGCGAGGTGATCAGAGGCCCAATGCATAGACCTAGAGGGCAGCAACTCAGGAACTATAAATCAGGTGACTTGAAAGCAGTAGCACAGGCTATTGTATCTGGATTGAATTTCCAGGGTGGCCTTGGAATGCAGTGTGGTCTCATGGGTCCATGGAGATTTTTCCTCTCAAGGATCCTGGTGGGTCCCAATAGTTTGGTGGCTTTCTCAGAGAAGGGGAGAGTGTTGTCTTCCATCTTAGAGGTGCCACAGAAAAGGGATGCCAGAGACAGGCTTTGTCTTTAGGTGCATGGAAAATCCCACCAAGGGTTAGGAGTTTGGCCTAGGGCTGTACCAGACCAGCATTGCAGGTCCTGGAGGTGCAACTGAGATCATTTGATTGAAAGCATGCTCAAGTTGAGAGTCACAATGCCTGCTTGTGCCTAGGAAGCTCTCAGGAGTGGGTGTGTCTCATTGCCCATGCAGCTGAACCCCATTCTGAGGCTTGAACACTCATTCCAAAGCCAGGATTCCTGTCATGGGGAAAGAGGAGAGTTCTCTATTGTGCTTCAGGTTCCCCCAATAGAAGGGATTAAAGCAAAGGTATAGAGACAGATGCCTGAATATCAAGGATGGGTAGTGATGATGGCCCTGGGCCATGGCCAGTCTCAGATATTTGATATGGGCCCCACCCTCTGGGTGACTGACACGAGGTCGGGGGCTCTGGCTCTGTAAGACACAGCACTATTTGCCAGGGAAAACTATAAATAGGTGTTCCCTCCTGCTCTGAGTATATTGATCCCCATGTGCAGCTTCTGGGCAGACTCACCAGGTCCTTCTTTCTATGGGGAAGGCAGAATTCTGTGTTGTGGCTCCAGAAGTCCCTATAAAGAGATATGGCAGACCAATAGGGTAAGGATGGAATTGTAATCCGGGGCTAGGGTTAAATTCAGTGCCAAGTGAAAGGCACTTCCAGTGTGCAGCAGTTGATTCCAATATCAGCACCTGAGTATGGGTGGATGTCAGATGTTTGCTCAGGCTGGAGTTTGTGTCTATTATGACCCACAAATGGAGGGGCTGCATCATGAGGCCATGGAGGATTTCCCACTCTGGGGCTTGTGAGATGCTCCAAACAACAATGTTTCTTTCTACCAGTCAGGGGAAGTCTGGTTTGTTTGCTCCAGTTTCTCATGTGGAAAATTTGTGGAGCAGAGCACTCCTGTATGGAGGCCTGGAAAGCACACCTCCGTTGACCATTGCAGCTGAGGAACATGGCAGGTTTGTTTTGGTGGCTCTGGGGCGAAGTATCAAGGACTTGAGTTGACAAGGAGTCTCATGAAGATGGGTCACAATGCTAGTTTGTTACCAGGGAGATCATAGAATGTGCTGGTTGCTAAGGGGCCATGCAGGATTCATCTACCCTGAGGGTTTGACACAGGTCCACGAGAACTGCTTCCTTCTGGGTCCAGGAGATGTTCTGTTCTGTGGCTCAGGGACCACATGTTGTATCATAAGTTGGTATTCCAGAACAGGTCTATGAGGAAATATACCTGAAAACCTAATCTAGTGTCCCAATGAAGTCCTCGGGTCATGTCAGGTTCAATCTTCTGACTCAGGACCATTGACTTGGTTGGTTGGATGGAGGTGATCAGGTTGCTTCAGACTGTGCATTTGAGTCCAGAGTGGCCTCCAATATTGGGCTGGGCTCAGGGGCCTTATAGGTTTCTGCTAATCTAGAGGTTTGGGGCAAGAGTGATGGGCACAGTTTCCTTGTGTATGGCAGGCACAGTCCTTTAGTGTGGCTCGAGATACCACAACGTGGAGGGCATGTGAAGCATGGTTTTGGGAGAGAAGTCTGCAAACACAAACTCGGGTTAGGGTTAGTGGCGAGGTAATCACAGGCCCAATGCATATACCTGGAAGGCAGGTACTCAGGAACTGTAAATCGGATGACTACAAGGTGGTAGCTCAGGCTTTTGTATCTGGATTGTGTGTCCAGGATGGCCTCGGATTGCAGGTGTGGTCTCATGGGTCCATGGAAGATTTTTGCTCTCTAAGTTTTTTGGGGGCTCCCAATAGTTTTGTGGCTTTCTAGGAGAAGAGAAGAGTGCTGTTTTCCAAATTATGGGTGCCCCAAAATAGGGCTTGCAGAGACGGGCTCAGGTTTTGGGCCACTGGAAAATCCCACCAAGTGTTAGGATTTGGGCCTAGGGCATACCAGGCCTGCAATGCGAGATCATGAAGGTGCAACTGAAAGCATTTTTTGAAAGCATGCTCAGGCTGAGGGTCACAGTGCCTGCTTGTGCCCAGGGTTGCACTCATGAGTGGGCATGGTCTCCTTGGGCATGGAGCCGGCTCCCACTTTGAGTGTTGGAAACCCATCCCAACAGCTAGGATCCCTGCCGTGGCGAAGGAGGAGTTCTCTATTGTGCTTCAGGTTCTCCCATTGGCTGGGATTCCAACAAAGGTCTGGGGACAGGTGCCTGAATACCAAGGATGGGTGGAGATGGCGGACTTGAGCCATGGCCAGTCTCACATGCTGGATATGGGCCCCGATCCCTTGGTGGTTGAAACTAGGTCTTGGCTAGGCTCTGTCAGACACAGCACTAGTGCCCAGTGCAGCCTATAAATCGGGGTTCCCTTGAACGCCGAGCAGACTGATTCTCATGTGGAGTGTCTGGGAAGACTCACCAGGCTCTTATTCTTTCTAGGAAAGGCAGAATGTTGCATTGTGGCTCTAGAATTCCCTTTCAAGAGGGCTTGCGGAACAGAAGGGTAAGGATGGAATTGTAAACACAAGCTACGGTTCAATTCAGGGTCAAGTGGAAGGCAGTTCCAATATGTAGCAGTTTATTCGAGATATTCAGCACCTGAGCAAGGGCAGATGTCAGATGGTTGCTCACACTGGAGTTTGTGTCTATGATGACCGAAAAATGGGGGGTGGGTGGCATCAAGAGGCCATAGAGTATTTCCCACGCTGAGGCTTGTGAGATGCTCCAAACAGCAAGGTTTTCTTCTACCAGACAGGTGGAGTCTGGTTTGTTTGCTACAAGGTCCCACATATGGAAAGTTTGGGTAGCGGAGGTCTTCCGCATGGATGGCTGGAAAGCACAACTTCATTGGCCATTGCAGCTGAGGAACATGGCAGGATCATTCTGGTGGCTGTTGGACGAAGTAAAATGGCCTTGAGTTGACATGGAATCTCTTGAAGTTGGGCCACAATCCTCGTTTGTTACCAGGGAGATCATAGAATGTGCTGGTGGCTAAGGTGCCATGTAGGATTCTCCTACCAAGAGGGTTTGACACAGGTCAATGAGCACGGTTTCCTTCTGGGGACAGATGTTTTGTTCTGTTTCTCAGGGACCACATATTGTATCATAAGTTGGTATTCAGTACAGGCCCCTTAGGGCAGATGCCTGAAAACCCAATCTAGTGTTCCAGTGAGGTCCTAGGGGAATGGCAGGTTATATCTTCTGACTCAGGACCATTGGTGTGGCTGTCTGCCTGGTTGGAGGTGTTCAGGTTGTTTCAGACTGCGCATTGCATCCGTGACATTCACCAACATTGGGGTGGGCTGGGGGTCTTTCAGGTTTCTCCTAATATGGAAGGTTTCGGCAACTTTGATGTGCACAGTTTCCTTGGGTATGGCAGCCACAGTCTTGTGGTAGCCTTGTGAGACCCCATCTGGGAGGGCATGTGAGCCATGGTTTTGGGAGTGAAGACTGCAAACACAAATTCGGGTTCAGGTTAGTCGCGAGACGATCGCAGACCCAATGCATAGACCTTGAGGGCAGCTAATCAGTAACTGAAATTAGGGTGACTGGAAGGCGGTGGCACAGGCTTTTCTATCTGGATTGTGTTTTCAGGATCGCCTTGGAATGCAGGTGTAGTCTAATGGGTCCATGGGAGACTTTTCCTCTCTAAGGATCTTGGCTGCTCCCCATAGTTTGGAGGCTTTTTCGGGAAAGGGAAGAGAGCTTTTTTCCATCTTAGAGGTGCCCCAAAACAGGGATTCCATAGGATGGGCTCTGGGACTGAGTGCCTGGAAAATCCCACCAAGGTTTAGGATTTGGACCTAGGGGCATACCAGGCCTGCAATATGGGAAACTTGTGGTGGAACTGAGAAGGTTCGTTTGAAAGCATGTTCAGATTGAGGGTCACAATGCCTGTTTGTGCCCAGGACAGCCTTCAGGAGAGGACGTATCACATTGTCCATGCAGCTGGCTCCAACGTTCAGAGTGGAAACCCATCACAACAGTGAACTTTCCTGCCATAGGGAAGGAATAGTAGTCTATTGTGCTTCAGGTTCCCCCACTGGAAGGATTCCAGCAAAGTCTGGGGAAAGGTGCCAGAATACCAAAGATGGGTAGAGATGACGGACTTGGGCCATGGCCAGTCACACATACTAGATATCGGGCACAATCTGTGGGTGGCAGACACACGATCGGGTCTGGGGCTGTCAGACCCAGCTCCAGTGGCCAGGACAGCCTATAAATCAGGGTTCCCTCAAGGTCCGAGCAGATTGATCATCAGGTGGAGATTCTGGGCAGACTCAGTAGGCAATTATTCTTTCTATGGGGAAGACAGAATGCTGCATTGTGGCTCCAGAATTCCCCATCAAGTGTGCTGGGGACCAGTAGGTTGAGGATGGAATTGTAAACCAAAGCTACGGTTAAATTCAGTGCCAAGCAAAAGACAGTTACAGTGTGTAATGGCTGATTCGAGATATCCAGCACCTGAGTAAGGATGGATGTCTGATGTTTGCTCATACTGGAGTTTGTATCTATGATGACTGACAAATGGAAAGGTGGCATCAAGAGACCAAGGAATATTTCCAATGATGAAGCTTTTGAGATGCTCCAAACAGCAAGGTTTCCTTCTACTGGACAGATGGAATCTGGTTTGTTTGCTTAAGGGTCTCCTATGTGGGAAGTTTGTGTATCAGAGCACTCCCGCATGGATGCCGGGAAAGCACACCTCCATAGAGCATTGCAGCTGAGGAACATGGCAGGCTCGTCCCGGTGGCTTTGGAGGGAAGTGCCAAGGCCTTGAGTTGACATGACATCTCTTGCAGATGGGCCACAATGTTAGTTTGTTACCAGGGAGATCTTAGAATGTGCTGGTGGCTAAGGGCCCGTGCAGGATTCTCCTATCCTGAGGATTTGGCACAAGTCGAAGCTCACGGTTTCCTTCTAGGGACAGGAGATGTTCTGTTGCGGGGTTCAGGGACCACATGTTTTATTATAAGTTGGCATTCAAAACAGGACTCTGATGACTGATGCCTGAAAACCTAATCTAGGGTTCCAATGAGGTCCTAGGTGCATGCCAGGTTCAATCTTCTAACTCAGGACCATTGACTTTCTGTCTGCCTGGATGTAGGTGTTTAGGGTGTTTTAGAACACACATCTGCATTCTGAGAGGCCTCCAATATTTGAGTGTGCTCAGGAGCCTTGCAATATTCTCCTAATCTGGAGTGTTTGGATAACTGTGACACATACAGTTTCCTTGGGGATGGCAGGCACAATCCTGTGGTGTGGTTCCAGAGACCCAATCCTGGAGGGCATGTGAGCCATGGTTTTGGGAGAGAAGTCTGCAAATACAAACTCGGATTAGGGTTAGTGATGAGTTGATATAAGACACAGTGCATAGACCTGGAGGGAAGCTCATCAGGAACGGTAAATCGGGTGACTAGAAGGTTGTAGCCCAGATTTTTGTATCTGGATTTTTGGTCCAGGATGGCCTTGAAATACAGGTGTGGTCTCATGGGTCTATCGGAATTTTTTCCTCTCTAAGGATCCTTGTGGCTCCCCATAGTTTAGTGGCTTTCTCGGGGAAGGTTAGAGCACTGTTTTTCATCTTAGGGATGCCACAAAACAGGGATTCCAGAGGCGGGCTCTGGGTCTGTCTGGCTGGAAAATCCCACCAAGTGTTAGGATTTTGGCCTAGGGACATACCAAGCTTGCAATGCAGGATCTTGGAGGTGCAACAGAGAGGGTTTATTTGAAAGCATGCTCAGTGTGAGTGTCACAATGCCTTTTTGTGCCCAGGTCGGCCCTAATGAGTTGGTGTGGTCTCATGGTCCATGCAGCTGGCTCCAACTCTGAGGTTTGGACATCCCAAAAGCCAGGATTCCTATAATGGGGAAGGAGGAGTTCACTATTGAGCTTCAGCTTCCCCCATTGGCAGGGATTCCAGCAAAGGTCTGGAGACAGATGCCTGAATAAGAAGGATGTGTCGAGATGACAGCCCTAGGCCATGGTTGGTCTCACATGCTGGATATGGACCCCGCTCTCCTGGTGGCTGTTGAAGAGCACGGTTTCCTTCTGGGAACAGGAGATGTTCTGTTGTGTGGCTCAGGGACCACATGTTGTAATATAAGTCAAAGGTATTCCAGAACAGGCCTCTGAGGACAGATGCCTGAGAACCTTATCTAGGGTTCCAATGAGGTCCTTGGGGGATATCAAGTTCAATCTTTTGACTCAGGCCAGTGACTTGGCTGTCTGCCTGGATGTAGGGGATCGGGTTGTTTCAGCCTGCACATTTGCGTCCATAGCGGCCACCGATATTGGTTGGGTTCAGGGGTCTTGCAGGTTTCTCCTAATCTGGAAGATTTTGCAAATGTGACGGGCTCAGTTTCCTTGGGCATGGCAGGCATAGTCCTGTGGTTTGGCTCCAGAGACCCCATTCTGGAGGGCAAGTGAGCCATAGTTTTGGGAAAGAAGTCTGCAAAAACACAAATTAGAGTTAGGGTTAGTGGCATGGTATTCACAGGCCCAATGCACAGACCTGGAGGGCAGCTCATCAGAAACTGTAATTAGGGTGACTGGAAGAAGGTAGCACAGGCTTTTTCATCTGGATTGTGTGTCAAAGAAGGCCTCGGATTAGAGGTGTGGACTCATGGATTCATGGGAGATTTTTCCTCTCTAAGGATCCTGGCGGCTCCCCATAGTTAGGTGGCTTCTTTGGGGAAGGGAAGATTGCTTTTTACATCTTAGCAGTGTACCAAAACAGGTATTCTAGAGACAGGCTCTGGGTTTGGGCGCTGGGAGAATCCCACCTACAGTGAGGATTTTGGATGAGGGGTGTCCCAGGCCTGCAACGTGGGATCCTGGTGGTGCCATTGAGAGGACTTGTTTGAATGCATGCTCAGGCTGAGTGTCACAATGCCTGTTTGTGCCCAAGGCTGCCGTCAGGGGTGGGCATGGTTTCATTGTCCATGCAGCTGGCTCCCACTTTGAGGGTTGGACACCCATCCCAACAGCCAGGTTTTCTGCCATTGGGAAGGAGGAATTCTCTATTGTGCTATATGTTCCCCCATTGGCAGGGATTCCAGCAAAAGTCTGGGGACTGGTGCCTGAATACCAAGGATAGGTAGAGATGACCGAATTGGTCCATGGCCGGTCTCATTGCTGGATACGGGCCCTGTTATCTGGGAGGCTGACACCAGGTCTGGGCTCATGCTTTTTCAGACACAGAACTAGTGGCCAGGGCAGCCTATAAATTGGGGCTCCCTCAAGGGCCGAGCACATTGATCCTCATGTTGGGTTTCTGGGCAGACTCACCAGACACTTCTTCTTTCTATGGGGCAGGAAGAATGTTGCATTGTGGCTCCATAATTCCCTATCAAGAGGGCTTGGGGAACAGTAGGGGGAGGATGGAATTGTAAACACCAGCTACAGTTCATTACAGTGCCAAGCGGAAGGTAGTTCCAATGTGCAGCAGCTGATTTTAGAATCCAGGACCTAAGTAAGTGCGGATATTAGATGCTTGCTCCCACTGGATTTTGTGTCTATGATGACCAACAAATGGAGGAGTGGCGTCAAGAGGCCATGGAGGATTTCCCACGCTGAGGCTTGTGAGATGCTCCAAACAGCAAGGTTTCCTTGCTGGACAGTTGGAGTCTTGTTTGTTTGCTCCAGGGTCGCCCATGTGGAAAGATTTGTTAGCAGAGCTCTCCTGCATGGATGCCTGGAACGCACACCTCCATTGGTGATTGCAGCTGAGGAACATGGCATGTTTGTTCTGGTGGCTCTGGGGCTAAGGAGCAAGGCCTTGAGTTGACATAGAATATCTTCAAGATGGTCTACAATGCTGGTTTGTCACCTGGAGATCTTAGAATATGCTGGTGGCTAAGAAGCCATGCAGGATTCTCCTACTCTGAGGGTTTGGCACAGATCATAGAGCATGGTTTCCTTCTGGGGACAGGAGATGTTCTGTTTGTGGCTCAGGGACTAAATGTTTGAATATAAGTTGGTATTCCAGAACAGGCCTCCGAGGACAGATGCCTGAAAATCTAATCTCGGGTTCCAATGAGGTCTTATGGGCATGTCAGTTTCAATCTTCTTTCTCAGGACCATTGCCTTGGCTGTCTACCTGGATGTATGTAATCAGGGTGTTTCAGACTGCACATTTGTATCCAGAGTGACCGCCAATTTTGTGATGGGCTCAGGGATCTAGCAGGTTTCTCCTAATCTGGAAGGCTTGGGCAACTGTGATGGGCACAGGTTCCTTGGGGATGGCAGCTACAGTCCTGTGGTGTGGCTCTAGAGACCCTATCCTGGAGGGCATGTGTGCCATGGTTTTGGTAGAGAAATCTGCAAACACAAATTCGGGTTAGGGTTAGTGGCGAAGTGATCACAGCAGCCCCAATGCATAGACAGGGCAGTTCGTCAGGAACTGTAATTAGGGCACAGGCTTTTCTATCTAGATTGTGTGTCCAAGTTGACCTCAGAATGCAGGTATGGTCTCATGGGTACATGTCAGATTTTTTCTCTCTAAAAGTCCTGGCGTCTCCCTATAGTTTGGTGGCTTTTTCAGGGGAGGTAAGAGTGCAGTTATCCATCTTATGGGGGCCCCAGAACAGGGATACCAGAAACGGGCTATGTGTCTGGATGCCTGGAAAGTCCCACCAAGTTTTAATATTTGGGCCTAGGGTCGTAACATGCCTGCTATGCGGGATCCTCGTGGTGAAACTGAAAGGGCTTTTTTGAAAGCATGCTCAGGCAGAGGGTAAAGGTGCCTGCTTGTGCTCAATGAGGTCCTCAGGAGTGGACGTGATCTCATTGGCCATGCAGCTGGTTCCCACATTGAGGTTTGGAGACCCATCCCAACAGCCAGGTTTCCTGCCATGGGGAAGGTGGAGTTCTCTATCGTGCTTCAGGTTTCTGGCAGAGATTCCAGCAAAGGTCTGGGGAGAGGTGCCTGAATACCAAAGATGGGTCACGATTATAGCCCTGGGCCATGGTTGGTTTCATATGCTGGATATGTGTCCGCTGTCTGGATGGCTGACACTAGGTTGAGAATCAGGTGCTGTCAGACACAGCAACAGTGCTTAGGGCAGTGTATATATTGGGGTTCCCTCGAGGGCCAAGCTGATTGATCATCATATGGGGTTTCTGGGCAGACTCATCAGTCACTACTTCTTTCTATGGGGAAGGCAGAATGTTGCATTGTGGCTCCAGAATTCCCTATCTACAGGGAATATGCTGTAGGGTGAGGATTGAATAGTAAACACAAGCTACGGTTCAATTCAGTGCCAAGTGGAAAGCAGTTCCAATGTGCAGGAGGTTATACGAGATATCCAACACCTGTGTAAGGGCAGATGTCAGATGTTTGCTCACAGTGGAGTTTGTTCCTATGATGACCAAAAAATGGAGGGGTGGCGTCAAGAGGCTATGGAGAATTTCCCATGCTCAGGCATGTGAGATGTTTCAAACAGCAAGGTTTCCTTTTACTGTAAATGTGGAGTCTGGTTTATTTGCTCCAGGGTCGCCCATATGGAATGTTTGGGTAGCAGAGTTCTCCCACATGGATGCCTGGAAAGCACACGTCCAATGACCATTGAGATGAGGAAAATGGTAGGTTCGTTCTGGTGTCTCTGAGACAAAGTACCAAGGCCTAGAGTTGACATGGGATCACTTGCAGATGGGCCACAATGCTCGTTTCTTTTCAGGGAGATCCTATAATGTGTCTGTGGCTAAGGTTTCGTGTAGGATTCTCCTACCTGAGGGTTTGGGACGTGTCGAAGAGCACTGTTAACTTCTGGAAACAGGAGATGTTCTGTTGTGTGGCCCATGGACCACATGTTGTATCATTAGTATTCTAGAACAGTCCTGTGTGGATTGATGCCTGACAACATAATATAGGGTTCCAATGAAGTCCTAGGGGCATGTCAGGTTCAATCTTCTGACTCAGGACAATTGCCTTGGCTGTCTTGCTGCATGTATGTGATCAGGGTGTTTCACCTACTCAATTGTGTCCAGAGGGGCCTCCAATATTGTGGTGATCTCAGGGGCCTTGCAGGTTTCTCCTAATCTGGACTGTTTGGGCAACTGTGACAGGCACAGTTTCCTTGGGGATGTCATGCACAGTCCTCTGGTGAGGCTCCAGATACCACAACCTGGAGAACATGTGAGCCATAGTTTTTGGAGAATAGTCTCCAAAGACAAATTCGGGTTAGGGTTATTGGCGAGATGGTCACAGGCCCAATGCGTAGACCTGGTTGGCTGATTGTCAGGAACTGTAATTAGGGTGAATGGAAAGTGGTAGCACAGGCTTTTCTATCTGCATTGTGTGTCCAGGTTGGCCTCGGAATGCAGGCATGGTCTCATGGATCCATGGGAGATTTTTCCTCTCTAAGGGTCCTGGCATCTCCTAATAGTTTGGTGGATTTTTTGGGAAAGGGAAGAGTTTTGTTTTCCATCTTAGCAGTGCACCAAAACAGGGATGCCAGAGACAGGCTCTGTGTCTGGGCGCCTGGAAAATCCCACCAATGTGTAGAATTTGGTCCTAGGGGAGTACCAGGCCTGCAATGTGGGATCCTGGTGGTGCAACTGAGAGGGATTGTTTGAAAACATGCTCAAACTGAGGGTCACAATGGCTGTTTGTGCCCAGGACGGCTCTCAGGAGTGGCCATGCTCTCATTGGTCATAAAGCTGGCTCTCACTTTGAGGTTTGGATATCATACCAAAAGCCACGTTTCATGCCATGAGTAAGGAGGACTTCTCTATTGTGCTTCAGGTTCCCCCATAGGCAGGGATTCCAGCAAAGGTAAGGGACAGGTGCCTGAATACCAAGGATGGTACAGATGTTGGACTTGGACCATGGCAGGTCTCACATGCTGAATATGGGGCCCTCTCTCTTGGTGGCTGACATTAGGTCGAGGCTCAAGCTCTGTCAGACACAAAACTAGTGGCCAGAGCAGCTTTTATTGGGGTAAACTCGAGGGTCGAGCAGATTGATCCTCATGTGGGGTTTCTGGGCAGACTCACCAGGCACATCTTTTTTCTATGGGCAAAGCAGAATGCAGCATTGTGGCTCCAGAATTCCCTAAGGAGAAGGCTTGAGGACCAGTAGGGAGAGGATGGAATTGTAAACACAAGCTGCAGTTCAATTCAGTGCTAAGCGGAAGGCAGTTCCAATGTGCAGCCGTTGATTCGAGATATCCAGCACCTGAGTAAGGGCGGATTTCAGATGTTTGCTCACACTAGAGTTTGTATCTATGATGACCAACAAATGGAGGGGTGGTGTCAAGACGCCATGGAGCATTTCCCAAGATGAGGCTTGTGAGATGCTCGATACAGCAAGGTTTTCATACACTGGGCAAGTGGACTCTGGTTTGTTTGCTCCAGGGTCCCCCATGTGGAAAGTTTGGGTAGCAGAGCTCTCCCGCATGGATCCCTGGAAAGCACACCTCCATTGACGACTGCACCTGAGGAACATGGCAGTTTCATCCTGATGACTCTGGGGCGATGTACCAATGCCTCGAGTTGACATGTAATCTCTTGCAGTTGGGCGACAATGTTGGTTGGTTATCAGGGAGGTCTTAGAATGTGCTGGTGGCTAAGGTTCCGGGCAGGATTCTCCAAGCCCAAAGGTTTGGCACAGGTCGAAGAGCATGGTTTCCATCTGGGGACAGGAGATGTTCTGTTGTGTGGCTCAGGGACCACATGTTGTATCATAAGTTGGTATTCCAGAACAGGCCCCTGAAGACAGATGCCTGAAAACCTAATCTAGGGTTCCAATGGTGTCCTAGGGTCATGTCAGGTTCAATCTTCTGACTCAGGAACAATGACGTGGATGTCTGCCTGCATGGAGATGATCGGGGTGTTTCAGACTGGGCATTTGCATCCAGAGTGTATGCCAATATTTGGGTGGGCTCCGGGGCCTTGCAGGTTTCGCCTAATCTGGAAGGTTTGGGCAACTGTGACGGGCTCAGGTTCCTTTGGGATGGCAGGCACAGTCCTGTGGTGTGGCTCGAGAGACCTCATCCTGGAAAGCATTTGAGCCATGGTTTTGGGAGAGAAGTCTGTAAAAACACAAAGTTGGGTTAGGGTTAGTGGCGAGTTGATCGCAGGCCCAATGCATAGACTCACACAACAGCTCGTCAGGAACTGTAATTAGGGTGACTCGAAGGCGGTAGCACAGGCTTTTCTATCTGCATTGTGTGTCCAGGATGGCCTTGGAATGCAGGTGTGTTCTTCTGGGTCCATGGGACATTTTTCCTCTCTAAGGATCCTGGCGGCTCCCCATAGTTTGGTGGCTTTTTCGGGGAAGGGAAGAGTGCTGTTTTACATCTTAGGGGTGTCCCAAAAGAGGGATTACAGAGGTGGGCTCTGGGTCTGGGCACCTGGAAAATCCCCCCAAGTTTTAGGATTTGGTCCTAGGACTGTAACAGGCTTGCAGTGCGGGATTCTGGTGTTGCCACTGAGAGAGCTTTTTTGACAGCATGATCAGGCTGAGGGTCACAATGCCTGTTTGTGCCCAGGGATGCCCTCAGTAGTGTGAGTGGTCTCATTGTCCATGCAGCTGCCTCCCAATGTGAGGGTTGGAAACCCATCTCAACAGTCAGGTTTTCCTGCCATGAGGAAGAAGTAGTACGCTATTGTGCTTCATGTTCCCACATTGGCAGGGATTCCAGCAAAGGTCTGGGGATAGATGCCTGAATACCAATGATGGGTGAGATGACAGACTTGGGCCATGGCCGGTTTCACATGCTGGATATGGTTCCCGCACCCTGGGTGGCTGTCACTAGGTTGGGGCTCAGGCTCTGTCAGACAGAGCACTAGTGGCCAGAGAAGCCTATGTATGGGGGTTCCTTCGAGGACTGAGCAGATTTATCATCATGTGGGGTTTCTGGACAGACTCACCAGGCACTTCTTTCTATGGCGAAGGCAGAATGTGGTGTTGTGGCTCCAGAATTCTTCAAGAGGGCATGGGGACCAGTATGGTGAGGATGGAATTGTAAACACAAGCTACAGTTCAGTTCCGTGCCAAGCAGAAGGCAGCTCCAATGTGCAGCAGCTTATTTGAGATATCCAGCAACTGCATAAGGGCGGATGTCAGATGATTGATCACACTGGATTTTGTGTCCATGATGACCAACAAATGGAGGGGTGGCGTCAAGAGACCATGGATGATATCCCATGCTGAGGCTTTTGAGATGCTCCAAACAGCAAGGTTTCCTTCTACTGGACAGGTGGAGCCTGGTTTGTTTGCTCCAGTGTCCCCCTGTGGAAAATTTGGTTAGAAGAGCTATCCCAAATGGATGCCTGGAAAGCACACCTCCATTGACTATTGCAGCTGAAGATCATGGCAGATTCTTTCTGGTGGCTATGTGGCAAAGTACCAAGGCCATGAGTTGACATGAAATCTCTTGCAGATGTGCCACAATGATGGTTTGTTACCAGGGAGATCATAGAATGTGCTGGTGGCTAAGGTGCCTTGCAGGATTCTCCTTTCCTGAGGGTTTGGCACAAGTCGAGGAACGTGGTTTCCTTCTGGGGACAGGAGATGTTCTGTTGTGTGGCTCAGGAACCACATGTTGTATTATAAGTTGGTATTCCAGAACATGCCTCTGAGGACAGATGCCTGAAAACCTAATCTAGGGTTCATATGTGGTCCTAGGGGCATATATGGTTCAGTCTTCTGACTTCGAACCATTGACTTGGCTGTCTGACTGGATGTAGGTGATCACATTGTTTCAGACTGCACATTTGCATACAGAGCAGCCATTTGTATTAGGGTGTTCTCAGGGGCCTCATGTTTCTCCTAATGCGGAGGATTTGGGCAACTGTGATGGACACAGTTAACTTGGGAATCACAGGCAAGTCCTGTGGTGTGGGTCCACAGGCCCAATCCTGGAGGGCATGTGAACCATGGTATTCTTAGAGAAGTCTGCAAACATATGTTTGGGTTAGGGTTAGTGTCTATGTTATCACAGGTGCAATGTGTAGACCTGGTGTGCAGCTCATCAGGAACTGTAATGAGGGAGACTGGAAGGCGGTAGTACAGGCTTTTCTATCTGGATTGTTTGTCCAGGATGACCTCAGAATACAGGTGTGGTCTCTTGTGTCCAAGGAAGATTTTTCCTCTCTAAGGATCCTGATGGCTCCCCATAGTTTGGTGGCTTTTTAGGGGGAAGGGAAGAGTGCTGTATTCCATATCCTGTGTGCCCCAAAACAGGGATTCCAGATAATCCCTCTGGGGATTCTGGGCTCTCGGTCTGGGTGCCTCGGAAATCACACCGAGTCAGAATTTGGGCGTTCGGGCGTAACAGGCTTTCAATGCAGGATCCTGTTGGTGCAACTGCGAGGGGAAGTTGGAAAGCATGCTCAGGCTGAGGGTCACAATTCTTGTTTGTTCCCAGGTTGGGGCACCTCAGGCGTGGGTATAGTCTCATTGGACATGCAGCTAGCTCTGACTTTGAGGGTTGGACACCCATCCCAACAGCCAGGTTTCCTGCCATGGGGAAGGAGCAGTTCTCTATTATTCTTCCGGTTCCCCCATTGGCAGGGATTCCAGCAAAACTCTATGGACAGGTGGCTGAATACAAAGGATGGATATAGATGATGGACCTGGGCCATGGCCAGTCTCACATGCTGGATATGCGGCTGCCCTCTGGCTGGCTGACACTAGGTCAAGACTCAGGGGCTGTCAGACACAGCCCCAGTGGCCAGGGCAGCCTATAAATCTGGGCTTTCTCGAGGGTCAAAGATTGATTCCCATGTGGGGTTTCTGGGCACTTCGTCTTTCTATGGGGAAGGCAGAATGCTGCGTTATGGCTCCAGAATACATCATCAAGAGGGCTTGGGGACCAGTATGGTTATGATGGAATTGTAAACACAAGCTACAGTCCAATTCACTACCAAGTGAAAGGCAGTTCCAATGTGCAGCGGCTGATTCGAGATATCTAGCACCTGAGTAACGACGGATGTCAGATGTTTGATCATGCTCGAGTTTTTGTCTATGATGACCAATAAAATGGAGCGGTGGGGACAAGAGACCACGGAGGATCACTTAGGATTGTGAAATGCCCCAAACAACAAGGTTTCCTTCTACTGGACAGGTGGAGCCTGGTTTGTTTACTCCAGGGTTCCACATCTGGAAAGTTCAGGTAGCAGAGGTCACCCACCTGGATGCCTGGGAATCACACTGTTTCTGTGAGGATGGCAGGCACAGTCCTGTGGTGTGGATCCAGAGACACCATCCTGGAGGGCATGTGAGCCGTGGTTTTGGGAGAGAAGTCTGCAAACACAAATTCGGGTTAGGGTTAGTGGCAAGGTGATCGCAGGCCCAATATGTAGACCTGGTGAGCAGCTCATCAGGAACTGTAATTAGGGTGACAGTAAGGCAGTAGCACAGGTATTTATATCTGGATTGTGTATCCTGGATGGCCTTGGAATGAAGGTGTGGTCTCAGAGGTCCATAGGAGACTTTTCATCTCTAAGAATCCTGTTGGCTCTCCATTGTTTGGTGGCTTTTTCAGGGAAGGGATGGGTGCTGTTTTCCATCTAAGGTGTGCCCCAACAGGGATTCCAGAGACAGTCTATGGGTCTGGGCGCCTGGAAAATCCCACCAAGGTTTAGGAATTAGGCATAGGGGCCTACTAGGCCTTCAATACGGGATCCTACTGGTGCAAATGAGAGGGCTTGTTTGAAAACATGTTCAGGCTGAGGATCAAAATGCATGTTTGTGCCCAGGGTAGCCCTCAAGAGTGGGTGAGATTTCATTGCCCATGCTGCTGCCTATTAAGGGTTGGGCACCCAACCCAACAGCCAGGTTTCCTGCCATGGGGAAAGAGGAGTTCTCTATTGTGCTTCAGGTTCCACATTGGCAGGGATTCCGGCAAAGTTCTGGGGACAGGTGCCTGAACACCAAGGATGTGTAGAGATGACAGCCTTGGGCAATGGCCAGTCTCACATGCTGGATATGGGAACAGCCCTCTGGGTGGTTCACAAGAGGTCGGGGCTCAGGCACTGTCACACAGCACTAGTGACCAGGGTAACATATAAATGGGGTTCCCTTGAGGGCCAAGGAGATTGATCCTCATGTGGGGTTTATTGGCAGACTCACCAGGCACTTCTTCTTTCTATGGAGACAGAGAATGCTGCATTGTGGCTCCAGCATACCCTATCAAGAGGACCAGTAGGGTGAGGATGGAGTTGTAAACACAATCTACAGTTCAATTCAATTCCAAGCTGAAGACAGTTCCAATGTGCAGAGGCTGATTCGAGATATCCAGCACGTGAGTAAGGGCAGTTTTCAGAAGTTTTCTCACAATGGAGTTTGAGTCTATGATGACCAACAATTGGAGGGGTGGCGTCAAGAGGACATGGAGGATTTCCCTTGCTGAGGCTTGTGATATGCTCCAAACAGAAAGGTTTCCTTCTATTGGACAGGTGGAGTCTGGTGTGTGTGCTCCAGTGTCCTCCATGTGGAAAGTTTGGATAGCAGAGATCTCTGGCAAGGATGACTGGAAAGCACACCTCCATTGGCTATTTCAGCTGAGGAACATGGCAGGTTCATTCTGATGGTTCTGGGGTAAAATACCAAGGCCTTGAGGTGACATGGAATCTCTTGCAGAGGATCCACAATGCTGATTTGTTACCAGGGAGATCTTAGAATCTGCTGATGTCTACACTGCCGTGCAGTATTCTCCTACCCTGATGGTTTGGCACAGGTCGAAGTGCTTGGTATCCTTCTGGAGACAGAAGATATTCTGTTGTGTGGCTCAGGGACCACATGTTGTATCATAAGTAGATGTTCCAGAACAGGCCTCTGAGGATAGATGCCTGAAAAAGAAATCTGGGGTTCCAATCTCATATTCCAAGGGCATGTTAGTTGTGAGGTGATCGCAGGCCCAATGCATATACCTGGAGGGAAGATGATTAGGAACTGCTATTAGGGTGACTGTCAGTCTATTCTATCAGGATTATGTGTCCAGGATGGCCTCGGAATGCAAGTGTGGTCTCATGTGTCCATGGGAGAATTTTCCTCTCTAAGGATCCTGGTGGATCTCCGTAGTTTGGTGGCTTTTCAGGGAAGGAAAGAGTGCTGGTTTCCATCTTAGGGGTGCCCTAAAACAGGGATTCCAGAGACGGACTCTGGGTCTGGGTGCCTGGAAAATCTCACCAAGTGATAGGATTTGGACCAAGGGGCATACCAGTCCTGCAATGTGGGATGCTGGTGGTACAACTAAGAGGGCTTGTTTGAAAGCATGCTCAGGCATGCTCAGGCAGGGTCACAATGCCTGTTTGTGTCCAGGGCGGACCTCAGGAGAGGGCGTGGATCTCATTGTCATGCAGCTGCCTGCACTGTGAGGGTTGGACACCCATCACAATAGCCAGGTTTCCTGCCATGGGGAAGGATGAGTTTTCTATTTTGCTTAACCTTTCCCCATTGGCAGTGATTCCGGAAAAGGGCTGGGGACAGGTGCCTGAAAACCAAGGACGGGTAGAAATGATGGACTTGGGTCATGGCTGTTCTCACATGCTGGATATGGAGCATGCTCTCTGGGTGGCTGACATTAGGTCGGGTCGAGGCTCAGGCTCTGTCACACAGAGCACTAGTGATCAGGGTAGCCTATAAGTCGGGGTTCCCTCGAGGGCCGAGCAGATTTCTCCTCATGTGGGAAATCTGGGCAAACTCACCAGGCACTTCATTTTTCTATGAGGAAGGCAGAATGCTGCGTTTCGGCTCCAGAATTCCCTATCAAGAGGTCTTGGGGCCAGTAGGGTGAGGATGGAGTTATAAACACAAGCTATGGTTCAATTCAGTGCCAATAAGAAGGCAGTTCCAATGTGCAGCAGCTGTTTCGAGATATTCACCACTTGAATAAGGGCAGATGTAAGATGCTTGCACACACTGGAGTTTTTATCTATGAAGACTGACAAATGGAGTGGTGATGTCAAGAGGCCATGGACTATTTCCCACACTGAGAATTGTGAGGTTGTTCAAACAGCAAGGATCCCTTCTAATAGACAGGTGGAGTCTGGTTTGTTTGCTCCAGGGTCCCCCATGTGAAAATTTTCTGTAGCAGAGCTATCGCACATTGCTTGGAAAGCAAACCTCCATTGGCCATTTCAGCTAAGGAACATGGCAGGTTCGTTTTGGTGGCTCTTGGGCGAAGTACCAAGGTCTTGATTTCACATGGAATCTCTTACAGATGGGCCACAATGCTGGTTTGTTACCATGGAGATATTAGAATGTGCTGGTGGCTAAGGTACCATGTAGGATTCTACTGACCTAACGGTTTGGCACAGGTTGAAGAGCATGGTTTCCTTCTGGGGACAGGAGATGTTCTATTGTGTGGCTCAGGGACCACATGCTGTATCATAAATTGGTATTCCAGAACAAGCCCCTGAAGACAGATGCCTGAAAACGTAATCTAGGGTACTAATGAGGTCTTAGGGGCATGTCAGGTTCAGTCTTCTGACTCAAGACCATTGACGTGCATGCCTCCCTGGATGCAGGTGATTAGGATGTTTCAGACTCCACATTTACATCCAGAGCGGCCTCCAGTATTGATTGGGCTCAGGGGCCCTACAGGTTTATCCTAATCTAGAGGGTTTGGGCAACTGTGAAAGCCACACTTTCCTTGGGGATGGCAGGCACTGTCCTGTGGTGTGGCTCCTGAGACCCCATCCTGGAGGACATGTGAACCATGGTTTTGCAAGAGAAGTCTGCAAGCACAAATTCTGGTTAGGGTTAGTGGCAAGGTGATCGCAGGCCCAATGTGTAAACCTGGAGGGAAGCTCGTCAGTAACTGTAATTATGGTGACTGGAAGGCAGTAGCACAGGCTTTTCTATCTGGATTGTTTGTCTGGGATGGTCTCAGAATGCAGGTGTGGTCACATGGGTCTATGGGATTTTTTTCCTCTCTAAGGATCCTGGCAGCGCCCCATAGTTTGGTGGCTTTTTAAAGGAAGGGAAGAGTGCTATTTTATATCTTATGGGTGCCCCAAAATAAGGATTCCAGATACTGGCTCTAGGTCTGGACTCCTGGAAAATCCTACTAAGGGTTAGGATTTGGGCCTAGGGACATACCAGGCCTGCAATGCGGGATCCTGGTGGTGCAACTGAGAGGGCTTGTTTGAAAGCCTGCTCAGGCTGAGGGTCACAATGCTCGTTTGTGCCCAGGGCTGCTTTCAGGCATGGGTGTGGTCTCATTGGCGATGCAGCTTGCTCCCACTCTGAGTGTTGGACACCTATCTCAACAGCCAGGTTCCTTTCATCTAGAAGACCGAGTTCTCTATTGTGCTTAAGGTTCCCATATAAGGGTCTAGTTGGCAAGAGAGAGTCATTTTGTTTTTATGTAGTGAACTTAGATTGACCCTATGCAGTAAACTTAGATTGACCCCACCCTTTCCAGAGGAACATACTTGCAAATTCTAGATACAAGGGCGGGTAGGCCAGGTGAAGACATCCAATCAGTGGGGCGTGAATATATCTACTAGGGTAAATTGAAATTCAACTGGACACCCGTGTTTTACATAGCATTTTTTTTTTTCTGTGTGTAGCAGATTTAGCATGACTATTCACTGTTCTCTGTGTATTGCAATCTCATTGGCCACCTGTGTATAGCCCAACTAAACTACCTCTATAAAAGTTATTCTGTGATGCTGGGAGGGCTCACCTCTTTGCAAGAGGCAGCCCTGACTGGTCAGTTTGATTCTCGATGCTTGGCACGAATTAAAGCTTTGCTTGACCTTCGCTTTGTATCAGTCTCACTCCTTTGATTACGAACAATAACATTGGAGGAGGCACCCAGATTTAAATGACGATACCTGAGCCAGTATGGAATTTTTGGGAAACGCCTCTGGAGGTAAGATCATGGGATCCTACCTGTCTGCCTGGTTGGAGCTCCAGGGTATGGCCCACCACGGAGCAGATGGATGCAGCTGTTCTCCCCAGGGCTGGAGTTGATGCACGGATGCCCCATCCCTCTGCTGGTAGATCGACGGGGGGTTCGGGTCGCCCTGGGTGGTCGGGGGTTTTGTGTCCCCCTAGGTGGTCACCAGGGTGTTCGAGTCCCCCTGGTAGGTCAGGGGCCTGCAGGGGGGTTCGTGTCCCTTAGGCGGTCGGGGGGTTCGAGTCCCAATAGACGGTCAGGGGGTTTGAGTACCACTAGACGGTCGGGGGGTTCGAGTGCCCCTAGAAAGTCAATGGGTTCGAGTCCCCCTAGACAGTTGGGGGGGTTGAGTCACCCTGGGCGGTTGATGGGTTCGAGTCCCCCTAGGTGGTTGGGGGATAAAGCTCCCACCAGTGGCAGGTTATGTGTAAGAATCCTTGGGCCTGCGGTTGTCTTTGCCTGGTCCTTTTGTTGTCTGTTGTGTTGTTTGTTATGATTGAAGGAATGGACCAAGCAGAGAGTAAGGGGACTTTGAATTTCATCTCTCCGTTCTTCATAATAGATGTGAGGCTTCTCGCTCACTCATTTTGTGTGTTAAGAGCTATGACTGGAGCCAACTGGGGTTAGCCTTAGCCAAATGCCAGGTTAAGGTGCCCAATGCTGGCTAATTGGAGCCAGGCGTGGAATATGGCCCACTTACCTAGTGGGCCACGTTTGGTAAACAGAACTGGAACTGCGGCATGAACCGACCTCGGGACAGAGACTTTAAAGAATATTCCCAAGCAGCTGCTAAAACTTCCTTTTTTTTGGTAATTCCTTGCCTTTTCTGGTCCAACATGGACTGCATAGCCCCTCCCCCTTGCTGGCAGAAGAGCATGGCATCTGACATGGAGATGGTTATTTGTCTGTCTCAAGGTTTTAATGGGTAATTGTTAAAGTGGCTTCCGAAGTCTTTGGTAACCTGAAACTCTGAAGAGTTGCTTGAATGACAAATGAAATTAAATTTGATGGACATGTAGGTCTCAACAAAATGGGATAAAATACTAGAGCGTTGCCTGCTGGAACTGGGTTTGTGCTTTTGAAATCTGCTGGTAAACATGTTCTGTGCTTAACTGATTGTTAAATTTGCCATCTAAAAAATTCCATTGTCATAACTCACAATTGGTTTATATTTAGTCTTCAGTAGAGGTTCAGGTATTTCTAAGAGTACAAAATTCTGTTAAGTGTAATTAAGACTGATGGAAATGAGAAAACAACTCTGTATATAAAAAGTAGGAGATATGTAAAAGTTTGAATCTGAAGAGTGCCTGACTGTGAATGTGTCTGTATGGCTCCACTTCCGCTATGGAGTCTGAGTGGGCTGCACCCTGTGTCTCACGGGATGTCATATGGCAATAATGGCCATCTACTCCATGGAGTATCCTGGTCCAGGGTTTATACAGACAGACCTTAGCTAAGGCTCGCCCAAGTTCCCACCAGGGATGCGAGCAGGACAGCATCTGAGAGATCCCCCTCCCTTTGTCTGTGACATCTTTCACGATGGGAGGGAAACCTAGTAAACTCATTATCTGCATACTTAAATAAAAAGAAACTGGTATAGAAAAGATGGTTTTCTCCCTGTTTAAAAAGACAGTTTTCTTAAGTTAATTGATCTCTTATGGTTTTCTCTTTGCCTGCCCAGAAAATTCAGTTTCTATGTTTTGTTTTATCAGGTGTTTAACATTCCTAATTATATTAGGCATGTATTTTTTAACTTTCTAAGGTTTTAGCAATTTTGGCAGGATTTAAACCAAGGATAAACCTTGGGTTACATTTGGGAAAATGCCATACATTTCCTAAAGTTTCAATACGTTCATAGATAACAACTTCATATTGTGATTATGGAAATGTTATGTGTCACAGAAGTAACCTGATTTTCTTACCAGTTACATTGTAAATTCTCATCTCACCA
The DNA here is from genome assembly GCF_030435805.1 of Mustela lutreola. Classification (NCBI taxonomy): domain Eukaryota; kingdom Metazoa; phylum Chordata; class Mammalia; order Carnivora; family Mustelidae; genus Mustela; species Mustela lutreola. Next base: position 170,466,425 of record NC_081294.1, read on the forward strand.
GCTCTTTACCATATATATTCTGAGTTTTTTTTTTTTTTTGTCATTTGTAATTGTTTTAATTCTCTTATAAGATAAATTCTATCTCATAGAAAATTCATATGGGAAACTTTCAGGACAAATACAGGTTTTTGATATGTTGAAATTCTGGAACTGAAATGGCTAAGAATTTACAGAAGTAAAAGCTGCATTCAGACTAAACCAGAATTATTAACATGGGACTAAGTGAACTGAAAGACTGTAATGTTGTATCTCTTGATGTTTTGTATTATGTTTGCTCTTCCAGACTAGGGAAACTTATTCTTAAGTTATCTGTAACTTACAGAAATAAAATGTAGTAATTTATAAACAAATCAAGGTATTCAACTGTTTCTCTCTATCTCAACCCTCTGAAACCAAAAGGCCTCAGCAAGTATTCTTTCTTCCATGGCAATCAGTCATTTCATAAGTCCAATAAGAATCCGTTCTCCTTGTAACAGGACACCAATGGAAACATTGGTTATTTTATTTTACCATGGCTTTGACTGGAATACCATCTTAGAAAAGACTCAGATATGACTAGACAGCTTAAAGGGACTAAGGTTGACTTTATAAAACCTGGAACCGTAAAGCTCTTTGGAACTGTTGGCCTGATACCTTGCTTTCAGAGTTCCCAGCAGCCTCACCAGGTGAGTAAAGGATGTTACTTACTGGCATGTGAGGAAACCTCAGGATGCTTTGGGAGCCTCAGGAAAAGGAGTTCACCAAAATTGACAGGTATTGCAGGCATATCTGATGGCAACTATGTAGCTTGGCTTCTGGCCTGGAGAGGCTATCATAAGTTCAACAGAGAGATTGCTTATGAGAAGTTCCAGCAGAGAAGATTATAAAATATTTATTTGATCCCTCACTGTTCTTGCTGAGCTTATGTAAATAATCAGGCCAAGCTTTTTAAAACTGGACTTGTTTTTCAAATAAATTAGTCCTGATTTGGCTATCTCTGAAAACGAGGGTTATTGTAGAGAGAAAAATTATGTTTTAATAACACACCTTTATGGATGTCAAATTCTAGATTTGATTGTCTTTAAATATTTGTTTACTTAAGCTAGACAGCTTGAGGTAATGTTCAGGGAAGTTGCATGATAGATCACTTAGACGATCTTACTTTGGCAATCAGTCAGCCCCAGATATAGGATACCAGATTATTGAAGGATTTGACGGGAAGTATCTGACAGAGTTAATGTGAGTAGCAGAAAAGTTGTTTAACAACAGGGATACATGAGAGAATAAAAAGCCGAAAAAAAAAAAAAACTGGTTAAGGTTTTGGCATTATATGGGGCATAGAGGAGATGTGTAAGGGATAGTAAATGGAAGGAAAAGCCTAAGCACAGAGAAGGCAGGCAGGAAGATGTAGATTCAGATCTGTGTGCTTACTGTAAAGAAAGAGGACATTGGGCCAGTGAGTGCCCCAAAAGGAAGAGAACAGTGCTTGCCACCAGAGATTTAAGGGGTAATGGTTTGGAGCTCCTTCCCAAACCTCGGGTAAAAATTGAAGTGGAGGCGAAATAAGTTGATTTTTTTTGGTGGACATGGGAGCCCATTTTTCATCATTACTTAAACCTTTGGGAAAACCACTTGGAGAGGAATCTGGGGGCAAGGAGGAAATGTCACAGAAAGGACTCTAAATTTGACCTCAGGAAGAGTTAAACATCAATTTTTGGTCCTCACTAATGCTCCATATAACTTGATGGGAAGAGGTCTCCTCCACAAGTTAAGAGCTGGCATTCAATTCTCCGAAGGAGGCATGACTGTAGGCTTGAGACAACCCACTGTACAAGTGCTTATTGCAGCAGTAGATGAATACTTCCTTTACGAGACAGTCTCAAAACCAGAGGAAACAAAGGAAGGGTGAGCTTTCACCAAATCCTACAGGACGAGTTTCCCGAGGTCTAGGCAGAAGGGAAGACACTTGCCTTGGCCAAGGAACAACCTACAGTGGTGGTACAATTAAAGGTGACAGCTGTGGCTGTTAGCGTTTGGCAGTACCCCCCCCCCTTCCTCAGAAAGCAAAGGAAGGGATCATAGAACACATTAACCACCTCTGAGGAGAGGGGATCCTAGTTTTTTACAAATGTCCACGGAACACACCTTTGCTGCCTATCAAAAAACCGAGACTGGGGAGTACCGACCTGTCCAGGACTTGTGGGAAGTTAATAAATGGGTTGAAGATATCCACCTGATGGTGCCTAACCCCTATACCCTACTCTCCTTCCTGGGCCCCAAAAGAACTGTGTATACCGTCTTAGAGCTAAAGGATGCATTTATTCTGCATGTCTTTAGCAAAGGAATATTCAGCACCTTTTTGCTTTTGAGTGGTCTGACCCACAGGAAGGATTCCAAGCCCAGCTCACATGGACAAGACTTCCCCAAGGGTTCAAGAACTTGCCCACTGTATTCGACGAGGTCCTCCATGAGGATCTGCATGAGTACAGAACCTCCAACCCAGGAGTCACTCTGTTTCAATAAATTGATTACTTGCTAGTATCCTATGAGGACTATGAGTCATGTTTGCAGGGTATGAGAGCTCTCTTACAGACTCTGCAGGTAAAAGGGTATTGGGTGTCAGCGAAGAAAGCACAGCTCTGTCAGAGCCATACCACTTAAAGGCTTTGATCTCCACGAGGGAGTGCGTTCACTCCCTGAGTCCAGGAAACAGCTGATTACCCGATACCCATGCCCCACCACGTCCTGACAAGTGAGGGAGTTTCTTGGGACAGTGGCCTACTGTAGGCTGTGGATACTGCGGTTTGTAGAAATTGCCTGCCCTCTCTACGAACTGGCAAAAGGAGGGATCACTATGATAGAGTGTACAGCTGAGGCAGGAGGAGCATTTTGGGAATTACAAACTTCCTTACTGAGTGCCCTAGCATTGGCCATCCCTGATGTTACCAATCCCTTCCACTTGCATGTGGATGAAAAAGCAGGGGTGGCCAAAGGAGTTTTAACTCAGACTGTAGGGCCTTGGCAAAGGCCAGTAGCCTAAATTAGCAAGAAACTAGATCCAGTAGCAGCTGGGTCCCCCTCCGCCATGCCTTTGCATAATTGCTGCCATGGCCCTCCTGGTCAAGGATGCAAGTTTTGACTTTGCAAGGGTGCAAATTTTGACTTTGGGTCAAAATCTCATCTTGACCACCACCTATTGAAGGCATTCTCTGGACTCCACCCGACTGATGCATGATGAACACCTGAGTGACAGGGTATCAGGCCCTCCTCTTCAATGAACGTAGAGTGACCTTCCAGCCCCGGGTGGTGCTAAATCCAACTACACTGCTGCCAGAGAAGCTGATGACCATCCACATGACCGTAGGAGGGTCCTCACCCAAGTCACAGGAATAAGGCCGGATCTCAGAGACATTCCCCTCCCGGATGCTGAGATGACTCTCTTCACAGATGGAAGTATGGAAAGAGGTCGTCATCCATGGTCAATGGAAAGAGGTGTGCAGGGGCTGTTTTGGTTTCTCTTGAGCAGGAACTCTAGAGAGCAGCCCTGCAACATGGAACTTCAGCACAAAAAGTGAAACTGATTGCACTCACTAAGGCACTGCAGATGGCCAAAGGTAAAACCACCAATATCTATATGGACAGCAGGTATGTATTTGCTACTCTCCATATACATGGGGCTATTTATAAAGAAAAGGGCCTATTAGCAGCAGAAGGAAAAGGAATTAAAAACAGAGGAAAAATATTGGCTCTCCTCCAGGCTATTTGGGACCCAAAAGATGTAGCTGTTATTCATTGCCCTGGACACCAAAAGGGGACTGATCTGATTTCAAAAGGAAACCACTTAGCTAATCGAGCCGCAAAACAAGCAGCCCGAGAAACAGTGCAAGAGCTGGTGACACTTGCAGCTCTAGCTCTAACAGAAAAACTGGACTATTCAGAGGAAGGTTTAAAGTATTTACAAAAATGGGCTAAATTAGACTCTGAAGGGGACTGGGCTAAGACTAAAAGAGGAAATTTAATTCTTCTTTGAAGACTAAGTAAGAAGTTAGTAGACCAGATACATCAAGGTACTTATTTGGGGATACACAAACTCAAGGACCTTATAGGAAAGCAATTCCAGGTTTCTAAATTAGGGCATATGGTTCAGGATGTAGTTGATAGATATGCTCAATGCCAGGCAGTTGAGGTGGGAGGAATGAGAATTGGAAGAGGGAAAAGAGAAAGAGGTAAGAAACGAGGAATTTATTGGGAAATTGATTTTACAGAAATGAAACCTCTAAAATATGGACACAAGTATATGTTAGTTTTTGTAGATACCTTTTCAGGCTGGGTAGAGGCTTTTTCCACCAAATGTGGGGCGGTAGGAGTGGTAGGCAAAAAAATGAAACTAGAAGAAATAATTCCCAGGTTTGGGCTGCCTCTCACGATTGGGTCAGACAATGGCATTGCATTTGTGAGTTCAGCCTCACAGACATTGGCCAAGGCTGTGGGCACAAATTGGAAACAACATTGTGCCTATCAGCCCCAGAGTTCCGGACAAGTAGAGAGAATGAACCGGACTCTTAAAGAGACCTTGAAAAAACTAATTCTGGAGACTGGCAGTGGATGGGTGGATCTCCTTCCTTTGCCCTCCTCAGGGAATGATGTACACCCTATTTAAATAAGGTGACCCCATTTGAAATAATGTTTGGGAGACCACACCCCTCCCCCGGTCTGTCCTCGGCTACAAGAGGTTGCCCTAGCGTAAATGACTGATCAGTCTGTACTCCAGTCACTGCAGGCATTACAGGCTGTCTTAAAAAAAAAAAAAATCCCATGCCAGGATATGGCCTGCCCACACTGGGATGGAGACTGAGGTGGAACCATATCTTTACCAACCCAAGGATTTGGATTGGATATGTCGCTATCATGTGGAGAACTTGGAGCCTCGCTGAAAGGGACCATTTACTGTCATCCTGAGCATCACTACAGCAATAAAAGTAGAAGGCATAAGGACCTGGATTAACGAGGGTCACGTCAAGTGAGCTGAGGATGAAGATGCCTCCCAGAGGTAGAAGCCTCAGCCAATGGACCCTACTGACCATGGACTAAAGCTAAGACTCAAAAGACTATGAGTTTATTGTTGCTCTTATTGTAAAGTATAGGTAGGAAATTAGATGAAGCAGTAAATGGCTAACTCCTCAGCCGACTGTGCACTAGTGTCATTTTTACAAAAGAATACTAGAGAGATAAAAATGTTAGACTTACATGCTCAATTAACACCTTACAACCAGAGAACATAGAACTGGATGAAAAGTCAAAGATTTGACTAATCTCCAAAGAAAAGAGGGAATGTAAGGGCCTGGTTGGCCAAAGGGCGTCATTTTGTGTTTGTAGCGAACTTAGATTGACCCTATACACTAAACTTAGATTGACCCTGCCCCTCCCAGAGGAACTTAATTGCAGAGACTAGATACAAGGGCGGGTCAGGCCAGATGAAAACATCCAATCAGTGGGGCATGCATATATCTCCTAGGTTAAATTGAAATTCAGCTGGGCACATGTGTGTTACTTAGTATTTTTTATTCTGTGTGAGGCAGACTTACCATGCATGTGCAGTATTCTCTGTGTACTGCAATCTCATTGGCCACCTGTGTATAGGCTGGCTAAACTACCTCTATAAAAGTTAGTCTGTGAGGCTGGGAGGGGTTGCCTCTTTGCAATAGATGGCCCTGACCGGTCAGTTTGATTCTCGATGCTTGGCACGAAATAAAGCTTTGCTTGACCTTTGCTTTGTATCAGTCCTGCTTCTTTGATTATGGACCGTAACACCCCAATTTGCAGGGATTCCAGGAAAGGACTGGGGAGAGATGCCTGAATAACAAGGATGGGTATAGATGATTGACTTGAGCCATTACCAGTCTCACATGCTGGATATGGGCCCCGCTCTCTGGGAGGAGGGAACTATGTAAGGGCTCAGGTTCTGTCAGACAAAGTACTAGTGGCCAAAGCAGCCTATAAATTGGGGATCCCTCGAGGGCCGCTCAGATTGATCCTCAAGTGGGGTTTTGGGAGAGACTCACCAGGCACATCTTCTTTCTATGGGGATGGCAGAATGTTGTGATTGTGATGTGGCTGGAGAATTCACTTGACTTCACATGGAATTTCTCAATGCTAGTTTGTTACCAGGGAGATCTTAGAATGTGCTGGTGGCTAAGTGGCCATGCAGGATTCTTGCAACTTGAGGGTTTGACACAGGTCGAAGGGCACTGTTTTCTTCTAGGGACATGAGATGTTCTGTTGCATGGCTCAGGGAACACATGTTGTATCCCAAGTTGGTATTCCAGAACAGTCCTCTGAGGACAGAGGCCTGAAAACCTAATCTAGGGTTCCAATGAGGTCCTAGGGGCATGTCAGGTTCAATCTTCTCACTCAGGACCATTGACATTGGTGTCTGCCTTGATGGAGGTGATTAGGGTGTTTCAGATGCACATTTGTGTCGAGACTGGCCTCCAATATTTGGATGGGCTCAGGGGCCTTGCAGGTTTCTCTTAAACTGGAGGGTTTTGGCATATGTCACGCCCACAGTTTCCTTTAAGATGGCCGGTACAGCCCTCTGGTGTGGCTGCAGAGACCCCATCCTGGAGAGCATGTGAGTCATGGTTTTGTGAGAGAAGACTGCAAATACGAACTCAGGTTAGGGTTAGTGGCGAGGTGATTACAGGCCCAATGCATAAAACTGGAGGACAGCTTATCAGAAACTGTAATTAGGGTAACTCGAAAGTGGTAGTACAGGCTTTAATGTCTGGATTGTGTGTCCAGGATGGCCTCAGAATGCAGATGTGGTCTCATGGGTCCATGAGAGATCTTTCCTCTCTAAGGATCCCACTGGCTCCCAATACTTTGGTGGGTTTTTGTGGAAAGGAAGAGTGATGGTTTCAAACTTAGGGGTGCCCCAAAATAGGGATTCCAGAGATGGGCTCTGTGTCTGGGCGCTTGGAATATCCCACCAAGGATTATTATCTGGTCCTAGGGGCATACCAGGCCTTCAGTGCCCGATCATGGTGGTGCAACTGAGAGGGCTGGCTTGAAAGCATGCTCAAGCTGAGTGTCACAATGCCTGTTTGTGCCCATGGTGGCCCTCAGGAGTGGGCGTGGTCTCATTGGCCATGCAGCTGGCTCCCCCTCTGAGGGTTGGAAACCCATCCCAAAAGCCACATTTCCTGCTTTGGGGAAATAGGAGTTCTCTATTGTGCTTCAGGTTCCCCTTTAGCAGGGATTCCAGCAAAGGGCTGGGGACAGATGCCTGAGTACTAAGGATGAGTAGAGATGACGGACCTGGGACATGGCAAGTCTAACATGCTGGATATGGGCCCAGTTCTCTGGGTGGCTGACAGGAGGTCGGGGCTCAGGCTCTGTCAGACACAGAACTAGTGGTCAAGGTAGCCTATAAATCGAGGCAGCCTATAAAACCCTCGAGGGCCGAGAAGATTGAACCTCATGTGGGATTTCCTGGCAATCTCACCAGGCACTACTTTCTGTGGGGAAGGCAGAAGGCTGTGTTGTTGCTCCAGAATTCCCTATCAAGAGGGCTTGGCGACCAGTAGGGTGAGGGTGGAATTGTAAACTCACCCTATGGTTAATTCAGTGCCAAACTGAATGCAGTTCCAACGTGCAGCAGCTGATTCGAGATATCCAGCTCCTGAGTAAGGGTGGATGTCAGATGTTTTCTCACACTGGAGTTTGTTGTCTATGATGACCAACAAATGGTGTGGTGGCTTCAAAAGACCATGGAGGATTTCCCAAGCTGAGGTTTGTGAGATGCTCCAAAGAGCAAGGTTTCCTTCTACTGGACAGGTGGAGACTGGTTTGTTAGCTTCATGGTCCTCCATGTGGAAAGTTTGGGTAGCAGAGCTCTCCCGCATGGATGCCTGGAATGCACACCTCCATTGACCATTGCAGCTGAGGAGCATGGCAGGTTCGTTCTGATGGCTCTAGGGCGAGTACCAAGGCCTTGAGTTGAGAGGTAATCATTTGCAGATGGGTCAAAATGCTGGTTTGTTACCCAGGAGATCTTAGAATGTTCTGGTGGCTAAGGGGCCGTGCAGGGTTCTCCCATCTTGAGGGTTTGACACAGGTCTAAGAGCACGGCTTCCTTATGGGGTTAGGAGATGTTCTGTTGTGTGGCTCAGGGACCACATGTTGTATCATATATTGGTATTCCAGAACAGGCCTCTGAGAACAGAGGCCTTAAAACCTAATCTAGGGTTCCAATGAGGTCCTAGGGGCATATCAGATTCAATCTTCTGACTACCTGGATGTAGGTGATCAGGTTGTTACAGACTGTGCATTTGCATGCTGAGCGGCCTCCAGTATTGAGGTGGGCTCAGGGGCCTTGCGGATTTCTTTTAATCTGGAGGGTTTGGACAAATTTGATGGGCACATTTTCCTTGGTAAAGGTAGGCACAGTCCTGTGGTTTGGATCCAGAGACTCAATCCTGGAGGGCATGTGAAGCATGATTTTGGGAGAAAAGTCTGAAAACACAAACTCGGGTTAGGGTTATTGGTGAGGTGATTGCATGCCCAATGCATAGACTTGGAGGGCAACTCGTCAGGAACTGTAATTACAGTGACTTGAAGGAGGTAGCACAGGCTTTTCTATCTGGATTGTGTGTCCAGGATGGTTTGGAATGCAGGTGTGGTCTCATGGATGCATGAGAGATTTTTCCTCTCTAAGGATCCCAGCGGTTCCCAATACTTTTTTGGCTTTTTCATTGAAGGGAAGAGTGCTGTTTTCCATCTTAGGAGTGTCCCAAAACAGAAATTCCAGAGACAGACTCTGGGTTGGGTGCATGGAAAATCCCACATAGGGTTAGGGTTTGGGCCTAGGGGCGTACCAGGCCTTCAAAGCTAGATCATGGTGGGGCAACCAGGAAGGCTGGCTTGAAAGCATGCTCAGGCTGAGAGTCTACATGCCTGTTTGTGCCCAGGGGGGCCCACACAAGTGGGCGTGTTCTCATTGGCCATGCAGATTTCTCCTTCTCTGATGGTTGGAAAACCATCCCAAAAGCCATGTTTCCTGTCTTGGGGAAATAAGAGTTCTCTATTGTGCTCAAGGTTCCCCCATTGGCAGGGATTCCAGCACAGGTCTGGATACAGATGCCTGAATACCAAGGATGGGTAGAGAGGACATATGTTTGCCATGGCCGGTCTTATATGCTGGATATTGGCCCAACTCTCTGGGTGGCTGAAATGAGGTCCGGGCTCAGGCTCTGCCAGACACAACACTAGTGGCCAGTGAACCTATAAATCAGGGTTCCCTCGAGGGCTGAGCAGGCAGATCCTCATGTGGGATTTCCTGGCATTCTCTCAGGCACTTCTTCTTTCTATGTGGAAGGCAGAATGCTGCGTTTTGGCTCCAGAATTCCCTATCAAGAGGGCATGGTGAAGAGTAGGGTGAGAATGGAATTGTAAACCGAAGACACGGTTAAGTTCAGTGCCAGGCTGAAGACAGTTCTAATGTTCAGCATCTTATTTGAGATATCCAGCACGTGAGAAAGGGCAGATGTCACATGTTTGCTCACACTGGAGTTTATGTCTATGATGAGCAACAAATGGAAAGGTGGTGTAAAGAGGCCCTGGAGGATTTCCCACACTGAGGCTTTTGAGATGCTCTAAACAGCAAGGTTTCCCTCTACTGGACAGGCAGAGTCTGATTTGATTGCTCCAGGGTCCCCATGTGGAAAGTTTGGGTAGCAGTGCTCTCCTGCACGGATGCCTGGAAGGCACATCTTCATGGACCATGCAGCTTTGAAGCATGGCAGGTTCACTCTGGTGGCTCTGTGATGAAGTACCAAGGCCTTGAGTTGACATGGAATCTCTAACAAAGGGGTCACCATGATGGTTTGTTACAAGGGAGATCTTAGAATGCATTGGTGGCTAAGATGCCAGGAAGGATTCTCCTACCTTGAGGGTTTGACACGGGTCCAAGAGCACGGTTTCCTTCTAGGGGCAGAAGGTTTTCTGTTGTGTGGCTCAGGGACCACATGTTGTATTATAAGTTGTTATTCCAGAACAGGCCTCTGAGAACAGATGCCTGAAAACCTAATGGGAGTTCCAAGGCGATACTATGGGTCTGTCAGGTTCAATCTTCAGACTCGGAACCATTGACTTGGATGTCTGTCTGGATATAGGGAATCAGGGTGTTTCAGACTGTGCATTCACCTCCAGAGCGGCCTCCAATATTGGGGTGGGCTCAGGGGCTTTGCAGGTTTATCCTAATCTTGAGGGTTTGGGCAACTGTGAAGGCCAAATTTTCCTTGGGGATGTAGACACAGTCCTGTGGTGTGGCTCCAGAGACCATATCCTGGAGGGCATGTGAGCCATGGTTTTGAGAGAGAAGTCTGCCAACACAAACTTGGGTTAGGTTTAGTGGCAATGTGATCGAAGGCCCAGTGTGTAGAACTGTAGCACAGATTGTCAGGAATTGTAATTAGGGTGACTCTAGGCAGTAATACAGCCTTTTATATCTGGATTGTGTGTCCACAATGGCCTCGGAATACAGGTGTTGTCTCATGAATAAATGAGAGATTTTTCCTCTCAAAGGATCCTGGCAGTTCCCAATATTTTGGTGGCTTTTTCGGGGAAGGGATGAGTGCTGATTTCCATCTTAAGGGTGTCCCAAAACAGGGATTCCAGAGACGGGCTCTGTGTTTGGGTGCCTAGATATTCCAACCAAGGGTTAGGATTTGGGCTTAGGGGAGCCCCAGGCCTGCAATGTGGTATCCTGGTGGTGTAACTGAGTTGTCTTGTTTGAATGCATGCTCAGGTTTAGGGTCACAATGCCGGTTTGTGCCCAAGGTGGCTGTCAGGAGTGGGCGTGGTCTCATTGGCCATGCAGCTGGCTCCCAATTTGAGGGTTGGACACCCATCTCAACAACCTTGTTTCCTGCCATGGGGAAGGAGGTGTTCTCCATTGTGCTTCAGGTTCCCCCATTGGCAGGGATTCCAGCAAAGATCTGGAAACAAATGCCTGAATATCAAGGATGGGTAGAGATGATGGCCTTGGGACATGGACGGTCTTACATGCTGGATTCGGGCCCCACTCTCTGGAAGGCTGACATGAGGTCGGGGCTCAGGCTCTGTCAGAAATAGCACTAGTTGCCAGGGAAGTCTATATATCAGGGTTTCCTCAAGTCAGGAGTAGAATGATCCTCAAGTGGGGTTCCTGGGAAGACTCTCCAGGCATTTCTTCTTTTTATGAGGAAGGAAGAATGCTGTGTTGTGGCTCCAGAATTCCCTATCAAGTGGGCTTGGGGACCAGTAGGGTGAGGATGGAATTGTAAACACAAGCTATAGTTAAATTCAGTGCCAGGTGGAAGGCAGTTCCAATGGGCTGCTTCTTATACGAGATATCCAGCATGTGAGTAAAGGTAGATGTCAGATATTTGCTCACACTGTAGTTTGTGTCTATGATGACCGACGAATGAAGGGTTGGCATCCAGAGGCCATGGAGGATTTCCCGTGCTGAGGCTTGTGAAATGATCCAAACAGCAAGGTTTCTTTCTACTGGCTAGTTGGAGTTTGCTGTGTTAGCTCCAGGGTCCCCCATATGGAAATTTTTGTTAACAGAGCTCTCCCACATGGCCAAAAAGCATATTTCAATGGACCACGCAGCTGAGCAACATGGCAGTTTCGTTTTGGTGGCTCTGGGGTGAAGGACCAAGGCCTTGAGTTGAAAAAGAATGTCTTGCACAGGGTTTACAATGCTGGTTTGTTACCAAGGAGATCTTAGACTGTGCTGGTGGCTAAAATGCCATTCAGGAGTCTCCTACCTTTAGGGTTTGACACAGGTCCAAGAGCACGTTTTCCTTCTGGGGAAAGGAGTTTTTCTGCTGTTTACCTTAGGGACCACATGTTGTATCATAAGTTGGTATTCCAAAACAGGCCTCTGAGGACAGATGCATTAAAACCTAATTGCGGTTCCAATGAGGTCCTAGGGGCATGTGTGTTTCAATCTTCAGACTTCGGACCAGTGACTTGATTGTCTGCCTAGATGTAGGGACTAAGGGTGTTTCAGACTGCACATTTACGTCTAGAGCAGCCTCCAATATTGGGGTGGGCTCAGGGGCTTTGCAGGTTTTTCTAATCTGGAGGGTTTGGCAAGTGGGTTGGGCAAAGTTTCCTTGGGTATGTCAGGCAAAGTCCTGTGGTGTGGCTCCAGAGACACCCTCCTGGAGGGAATGCGATCCATGGTTTGAGAGAGAAGTCTGCAAACACAAACTAGAGTTAGGATTAGTGGAGATGTGATCACATGCCCAGTGTGTAGTCCTGGAGGGCAGTTTGTCAGGAACTCTAATTAGGGTGATGCGAGGCAGTAGCACAAGCATTTATATCTGGACTCTTGTCTCGGATGGCCTCGGAATGCAGATATTGTCTCATGGGTACGTGGGAAATTTTTCCTCTCTTAGGATCCTAGTGGCTCCTAATAGTTTGTTGGCTTTTTTGGGGAAGTGAAGAATGCTGTTTTCCATCTTAGGGGTGATCCAAAACAGGGATTCCAGAAACAGGCTCTGCGTCTGGGCCCCTGGAATATCCCAACAAGGGTTAGTATTTGGGACTAGGGGAATACCAGGCCTTCAATGTGGGATCTGGGTGGTGCAACTGAGGGCTTGGTTGAAAGCATGCTCAGGCTGAGGGTCTCAATGCCTCTTTGTGCCCAGGGCAGCTCCTCTGAGTGACCGTGGCCTCATGGGACATGCAGCTGGTTCCACTCTGAGGGTTGAACATTAATCCCAACAGCCAGATTTCCTCCCATCAGGAAGGAGGAGTGCTCCTGGGCTTCAGTTTCCCCCATAGGCAGGGATTTAAGCTATGGTCTGAATAGAGATGCCTGAATATCCAGGTTGAGTAGATGTGAAGGCTTTGGGCCATCAGGCTTCGGGCCAACAGGCTTTGGGCCAACAGGTCCCAACTGCAGAATATGGGCCCGCTGTCTGCGTGGCTGAATGGAGGTCGTGGCTCAGGTTGTGTCAGACAGAACCTGAGTGCCCACGGTGGCCTATGATATTAGGGTTCCGTCAAGGGTCATGCAGGTTAATCCTCATGTGGGTTTTCTTGGCAGACTCACCAGGCACTTCTTTCTGTGGGAGAGGCAGAATGCTGCATCATGGCTCCAGAATTCCCTATCAAGAGGCCTTGGGGACCAGGAGGGTGAGGATGGAATGGTAATCACAAATTACAGTTCAATCCAGTACCAATCAGAAGGCTGATTTGAGCTATCCAGCACCTGAGTAAGGGCGAATGTCAGATGTTTGCTCACACTGTAGTTTGTGTCTATGATGACCGACAAATGGAGGGGTGGCACAAGAGGCCATGGGTGGCACAAGAGGGCAGTATTGGGAACCGCCAGGATCCTTAGAGAGAAAAAATCTCCCAAGGACCCATAAGGCCACACCTGCATTCTGAGGCCATTCTGGACACACAATCCAGATACAAAAGCCTGTGCTACCACCTTCGAGTCACCCTACTTACAGTTCCTGATGAGCTGCCCTCCAGGTCTATGCATCGAGACTGTGACCACCCCTCCACTAATCCTAACCCAAGTTTGTATTTGCAGAGTTCTCTCCAAAACCATGGCTCACATTCCTTCCAGGGTGGGGTTTCTGGAGCCACACCACAGCTCAGTGCATGCCATCCCCTAGGAAACTGTGCACATCACAGTGTCCCAACCCTCCTGATTAGGAGAAACCTGCAAAGCCTGTGAGTACTCCCCAATATTGGAGGCCACACTGGAAGCAAATGGACAGTCTGAAACAGCCTGATCACCTACATCTAGGCAGACACCCAAGTCACCTGTCCTCAGTCTGAAGATTGAAACTGACATGCCCATAAGACCTCATTGGAGCCCTAGATTAGGTTATCAGGCACCTGTACTCAGAGACCTGTTCTGGAATACAAACTTATGATACAACATGTGGTCACTGAGCCACACAACACTACATCTCCTGTCCCCAGAAGGTGACACAGTTCTTCAACCTGTGTCAAACCCTCTGGGTAGATGAATCCTACACGGACCCTTAGCCACCAGCACATTCTAAGATCTTCCTGTTAAAATACCAGCATTGTGATCCATCTGCAAGAGATTCCATGTCAACTCAAGGCCTTGGTACCTCCTCCCAGAGCCACCAGAATGAACCTGCCATGTTCCTCAGTTACAATGGTCAAAGGAGGTGTGCTTTCCAGGCATCCATGTGGGAGAGCTCTGCTATCCATACATTCCACATGGGGGACCCTGGAGGAAACAAACCAAACTCCACCTTTCCAGTAGAAAAATAAACCTAGATGTTTGGAGCATCTCACAAGAATCAGGGTTGGGAATCCTCCATGGCCTCTTGAAGCTACTCCTCCATTTGTCGGTCATCATACACACAATTATCTGACATCAGCGCTTACTCAGGTGCTGTATATCTTGTTCATTGGCCATCATAGATACAAACTCCAGCGTGAGCACACATCTGACCCTCACCCATACTCAGGTTCTGGAGATCTTGAAAAAACTGCTGCACATAGGAACGGCCATGTGCTCACCACTGAGATTAACTGTAGCTTGTGTTTTCAGACCTCTGTCCTCACACTCCTCACTTGAAATCCTTCCATATTGGGAATTCGGGAGCCACAATGCAGCCTTCTGTCCACCACAAAGAAGTGCCTTATGGGTGTGCACAGAATACCCATATGAGGATCTGACTGCACGGCCCTCTGGCACCCCAATATCATATGCCACCCTGTGCACTAATGCTCTGTCTGACACAGCCTGAGCCCTTACCTCCTGGCAGCCCCCCAAGTAGCAAGCCCCATATTCTGCAGGTGTGACCTCCCTTGACCTGAGTCCTTCATCTAGAACCAACCTGGGTGTTCAGGTATTTGTCCCAGAACATAGTTCAAACCCCTGCCTATGGGGACACTGAAGCACAAAAGAGTACTCCTCCTTCCCCATGACTGGAAAACTAAATGTTGAGATGGTCGTCCAACCCTCAGATTGGGATCCAGGTGCATGGATAAAGAGACAATGCCCACTCACGATGGGCAGCATGGCACAAACATGCATTGTGACCCTCACCCTGAGACCCATTTCCAAGAAGCCCCCGTGGGAGCTGGATCAGGACCCCACAAAGTGGTCTTGTCATGCCCCTAGGCCCAAATCCTAAGCCTTGGTGGGTTATCCAGGCACTAGGACCCAGAACCCATCTCTGAAATCCCTGTTTTTACAGGAACTCTGTCAAGATAAAACACACTCTCCCTTTGCCCCAGTAAGATACCAAGGTCTTGGGTGCTGGGCAGAATCCCCAGATAGGAAAAATCTCCCATGGACACATAAGGACACCCCTCCATTCCGTGGCCATCTTTGACACACAATCCAGACAGAAAAGCCTGTGCTCCTGCCTCCCAGCCGCCCGAAAATCAAGTCCCGAGGAGCTGCCCTCAGCATCTGCAGATCGGGCCTGCCATCACCTCGCCCCTTATTCTTACCCGATTTTGTGTCTGAAGACTTTGGTCCCCAGAGCCCTGAACCACATGGCTTACAGGATGGGGCCTCCAGAACCACACCATATCACTGGACCTGCTCTCTGGAGGAAACTCTGCCTGTCTCAGTTGCCCAAACCCTCCAGATAGGAGAAACCTGCAAGGCTCCTGAGCCCACCCCAATTTCATAGGCCGCTCTGGAAAAAATGCACAGTCTGACACAGTCTCAGCACGTACCTCCAGGCAGAAACACAGGTCAGAGGCCCTGAGTCCAAAGGTTGAACCTGACATGCCCCTAGGATCTGATCAGAACACTAGCTTAGCATTTCAGGGCTCTGTGCATAGAGGCCTGTGCTTGAAATCCAACATATGGTCCGACATGTGGTCCCTGAGACATACAAGAGAACCCCTCCTGTCCCAAGAAGGAAACCTGGCTCCTGGGAACAGGGTATAACCCTCAGGTAGAAGAATCCTGCATGGCCGCAAATCCATTGCCACATTCTAAGGTCTCCCTGGAAACTAAGCAACATTGTGACCCATTAGACTTAGTATGTCCATCAACTCAGATCACTTGGAACTTCGAACCAGTGCCAGTGATCAAGACTGCCCAGTTCCTCAGCTGCAATGGTAACGCGAGGAAGGCATCCCAGGCCTCCATTCAGAGACCTGTGCTATTGAATCTTCCATATGGGGGACCCTGGAGAATACAAATGAGGCTCCACCTCTCCAGTTGTTTGTAGCATCTCACAAGTCTCAGCATGGGAAATCCTCGATGGACTCTTGACGCCACCCCTTCAATTGTCGGTCATCATAGACACAAACTCCAGTGTGAGCAAACATCTGACATTAGCCCTAACTCAGGTGCTGGATATCTCCAATAAGCCAAACATTGGAACTGCCTTCTGCTTGGCACTGAATTGAACCCTATCGTGTGTTTACATTTCCATCCTCACCCTACTGTTCCTCAAGCCCTGTTGAAAGGGAATTCTGAAGCCACAGCCCACAATTCTGCCTTTCCCATAGTAAAATGAAATGCCTGGTGAGTCTGCCCATGTACCCCACTTGAGGATCATTCTGATCAGCCCTCGAGGGTAACCCAATTTATAGGCTGCCCTGGACACTAGAGATGTGTTTGACATAACCTGAGCTCAGACCTAGTGTCACCAGGAAGAGAGTGGGCCCCATATCTAGCATGTAAGACTGGCCATGACCCAATTCCATCAGTTCTACCCATCCTCAGTATTCAGGCACCTGTCCTCAGAACTTTGCTGGAGTCCTTGCCAATTGGGGAACCTAAAGCAGAATAGAGAACTCCTCCTTTCCCATGGCAGGAAACCTGGCTGTTGGAATGGGTGTCCAACCCTCAAAGTAGAAGCCAGCTGCATGGCCAATGAGACTGCCCCCACTCCTGAGGGCCCGCCCTGGGAACAAACAGGCATTGTGACCCTCACCCTGAGCATGCTTTCAAACAAGCCCTCTCAGTTGCACCAGCAGGATCATTCATTGCAGGCCTGGTACACCCCTATGCCCAAATCCCAACCCTTGGTCGGATTTTCCAGGCACCCAGACCTAGAGCTCATCCCTGGAATCCCTGTTTTCGGGTACCCCTAAGATGGAAAACCACACTCTTCCCTTCCTCGAAAAATTCACGAGCTGCCAGAATCCTTAGAGAGGAAAAATCTCCCATGGACCATGAGACCATAGCTGAATTCTGAGGCCATCCTGGACACACAATCCATATAGAAAAGCCTGTGCTACTGCCTTCCTGTCACCCTAATTATAGTTCATGACGAGCTCCCTACAGTTGTAGTAATTGGGCCTGCAATAACCTCGCAACTAACCCTAACCCAAACTTGTGTTTGCAGACTTGTCTAACAACACTGTGGCTCACGTGTCCTCCAGGGTGGGGTCTATGGAGCCACACCAGAGGACTGTGCCTGCCATCCCCAAGAAAACTGTGCCCATCAGAGTTGCCCAACCCTCCAAATCAGGGGAAACCTGGCCCCTGAGACCACCCCATTATTCGCGGCTGCTCTATATGCTAATGCGCAGTCTGAAACAACCGGATCATCTACACCCAGGCAGACAGCCAAGTAAATGGTTTGAGGTCAGAAGATTGAACCATACATGCTCCTCGGACCACATTTGAACCCAAGATTAGGTTTTCATGTATCTTTACTCAGAGGCCTCTTCTGGAATACCAACTTTACTACAACATGTGGTTCCTGAACGACACAACAGAACATCTCTTGTCCTCAGAAGGAAACCATCACCTTTGACTTGTGCCACAACCTCAGAATAGGAGAATCCTTCACGGCACCTTAGCTACCAGCAAATGCTAAGATCTCCCTGGTAACAAACCAGCATTGTGACCCATCTCCAAGACATTCCATGTCAACTCAAGGCCTTGGTACTTCACTGCAGAGTCACCAGAATGAATCTGCCATGGTCCTCAGCTGCAATGGTCAATGGAGGTATGCTTTCCAGACATCCATGCCAGAGAGCTCTGCTACCCAAACTTTCCACAGTGGGACACTGGAGCAAACAAACCAGGCTCCACCTTTCCAGTAGAAGGAAACCTTGCTGATTGAAGCATCTCACAAGCCTCAGCATGGGATATACTCCAAGGCTTCTTGACGCCACCCCTCCATTTGTTGGTCGTCATAGACTCAAACTCCAGTGTGAGCAAACATCTGACATCCGCCCTTACTCAGGTGCTGGATATCTCGAAAAAGTCATTGCACATTGGAACTATCTTCCGCTTGGCACTGAATTGAACCCTAGCTTGTGTTTACAATCCCATCCTCACCCTACTGGTCCCCAAGCCCTCTTGATGAGGAATTCTGGAGCCACAATGCAACATTCTGCCTTCTCCAGAAAAAGAAGTGGTGCCTGGTGAGTTGGCCTAGAAACACCACATGAGAATTAATCTGCTCGGCTTCAAGGGAATCCCAATTTAGAAGCTGCCTTGGCCACTAATACTGTTTCTGACAGGGCCTGAGCCTCGACCTAGTGTCAGCCATCCAAAGCGCGGAACCATATCCAGCATGTGAGACTGGCCATGGCCCAAGTCCGTCATCTCTAGCCATCCTTGGTATTCAGGCACCTGTCCAAGTCTTTTGCTGGAATCGCTGCCAATGGAGGAACCAGAAGCATAATAGAGATTCCTCCTTCCCAATGACTGGAACCCTAGCTGTTGGTATGGTTGTCCATCCCTCGCAGTGAGAGCCAGCTTCATGGCAAATGAGACCACACCCACTCCTGAGAGCTGCCCTGGCACAAACAGGCATTGTGACCCTCAGTCTCAACGTGCTTTCAAAGAAGCACTCTCAGTGGAAACACCACCAGAATCCCGCATTGCAAGCCTGGTATGCCCCTAGGCCCAAATCATAACTCTTGGTGGGATTGTCCAGTTGCCCAGACACAGAGCCCGTCTCTGGAAACCCTGTTTTGGCAACCCACAAGATGGAAAACGGCACTCTTCTCTTCCCCGAAAAAGCCACCAAACTATGGGGAGCCTCAGGATCTTTAGAGAGGAAAAATCTCCCATAGACCCAGGAGACCAAACGTACATTCTGAGGCCATCCTGGACACACAATCCAGATAGAGAAGCCTGTACTACTGCCTTCCAGTTACCCTAAATATAGTTCCGGACGATCTACACTCCAGGTCTATGCATTGGGCCTGTGATCACTCGCCACTAACCCTAACCTGAATTTGTGTTTGCAGACATCTCTGCCAAAATCATGGCTCACATGCACTCCAGAATGGCATCTCTGGAGCCACAGCACAGGACTGTGTCTGCCATCTCCAAGGAAATTGTGCCCATCACAGTTGTGAAAACCTCTCAAAGTAGGAGAAACCTGCAAGGCCCCTGAGCCCACCCCAATACTGGCGACCACTCTGGATGCAAATGCACAGTCTGAAACACCCTTATCACCTACATCAAGGCAGGCAGCCAAGTCAATGATCCTCAGTCATAAGATTGAACCTGACATGCCCCTAGGATCTCATTGGAACCCTAGATTAAGTTTTCAGGCATTTGTCCTCAGGGGCCTGTTCTGGAATACCAACATATGATACAATATGTGGGCTCTGAGCCACACAACAGAAATCTCCTAACCCCAGAAGGAAACCATGCTCTTCGACCTTTGCCAAACCCTCAGGGTAGGAGAATCCTTCTGGGCATCTTAGCCTCCAGCACATTCTAAGATCTCCCTGGTAACAGTCTAGCATTGTGACCCATCTGGAAGAGATTCCTTGTCAACTCAAGTCCTTGGTACTTCGCCACAGAGCCACCCAAACAAACCTGCCATGTTCCTTAGCTGCAATGGTCAATGAAGGTGTGTTTTCCCGGCATCTATTCTGGAGAGCTCTGCTACCCAAACTTTCCACATGGGGGACCCTGGAGCAAACAACCAGGTTCTACCTGTCCAGTAGAAGGGAAGACGGAAACCTTGCTGTTTGGTTCATCAATCAGCCGCTGCACACTGGAAATGCCATTCGCTTGTCACTGAATTTATCTGTAGCTTGGGTTTACAATTCCATCCACACCCTACTTGTTCACAAGCCCTCATGATAGGAAATTCTGCAGCCACAATGCAGCATTCTGCCTTCCCCATAAAAAGAAAGTGCCTGGTGAGTGTGCCCAGAAACCCAACATGAGAATCAATCTGCTCGGTTTTCAAGTGAACCCCGATTTATAGGCTGCCTGGGCCACTAGTGATGTGTTGTACAGAGCCTGAGCCCAGACCTAGTTTCAGCCACCCAGTGAGAGGACCCCATATCCAGTATGTGAGACTGGCCATGGCCCAAGTGAGTCCTCTCTACACATCCTTGGTATTCAGATATCTGTCCCCAGACCTTTGCTGGAATCGCTGTCAATGGGGAAACTGAAGCACAATAGAGAACTCCTCCTTCCACATGGCTGTTGGAATGGGTGTTCAACCCTCAATGTCAGAGCTAGTTGCATGTCCAATGAGACCACGCCCACTCCTGAGGGCCCGCCCTGGGCACAAACAAGCATTGTGATCCACAGCCTGAGCATGCTTTCAAACAAGCCCTCTCAGTTGCACCACCAGGATCCCACATTGAAAGCCTGCTATGCCCCTACACCCAAATTCTAAACCTTGACGTGATTTCCCGAGGTAACCAGACCCAGAACTCGTCTCTGGCATCCCTGTTTTGGTGCACTGCTAAGATGAAAAACACCACTCTTCCCTTCCCCAGAGAAAGCCACCAAACTAGGGGGAGCTGCCAGCATCCTTATAGAGGAAAAATCTCCCATAGACCTGGGATACCACACCTGCATTCCCGGCTAACCTAGACAAACAATCAAGATAGAAAAGCTTGTACTACTGTCTTCCAGTCACCCTAATTACAGTTCCTGACAAGCTGCCATCCAGGTGTAGGCATTGGGCCTGCGATCACCTCGCCACTAACCATAAGCCGGTCTTGTGTTTGCAGACTTCTCTCCCAAAACCATGGCTCCAATGCCCTCCAGAAAAGGATCTCTGGAGACACACCACAAGATTGTGCCTGCCATCCCCAAGGAAACTGTGCCCATTACACTTGCCCAAACCCTCCAGATTAGGTGAAACCTGCAAGACCCCTGAGCCTACCCCCATGTTGATGGCAGCTCTGGACACAAATGCACAGTCTTAAACACCCTGATCACAAACATCCAGGCACACACCCAAGTCAATAGTCCTGAGCCAGAAGACTGAACCTGACTTGCCCATATAAGGCAATTGGAACCCTAGATTAGGTTTTCAGGATTCTGTCTTCAGGGGCTTGTTCTGGAATACCAATTTATGATACAACATGTGGTCCCTGAGCCACACAACAGAACATGTCCTGTACCCAGAAGGAAACTGTGCTCTTCGACCTGTGCCAAACCCTCATGGTAGGAGAATCCTGCATGGCACCTTAGCCACCAGCACATTCTAAGATCTCCCTGGTTCCAAACCAGCATTGTTGCCCATCTGCAAGAGATTCCATGTCAACTCAAGGCCTTGATACTTCGCCCCAGAGCCACCAGAACGAACCTACCATGTTCCTCAGCTGCAATGGTCAATGGAGTTGTGATTTCCAGGCATCTATGTGGGAGAGCTTCGCTCCCCAAACTTTCCACATGGGGAACCCTGTAGCAAACAAACCAGGCTCCACCTGCCCAGTAGTAGAAAACCTTGCTGTTTGGAGCATCTCACAAGACTCAGCGTGGGAAATCCTCCATGAATTCTTGATGCTACCCCTCCATTTTTCTGTCATCATAGACAGAAATTCCAGTGTGAGCAAACATCGACATCCACCCTTAATCAGGTGCTGTATATCTTGAATAAGCTGCTGCACATTGGAACTGCCTTCCGCGTGGCACTGAATTGAACCCTAGCTTGTGTTTACAGTTCCATGTACACCATACTGGTCCCCAAGCCCTGTTGAAACCTCCAGGATCCCACACTGCAGGCCTGGTACACCCCTAGGCCCAAATCCTAAACCTTGGTGGGATTTTCCAGGCGCCCAGACCCAGAGCCCGTCTCTGGAAGCCCTGTTTTGGGGCACCCCTAAGATGGAAAATAGCACTCTTCTGTTCCTCAGGAAAGCCACCAAACTATGGGGAGCTGCCAGGATATTTAGAGAGGAACAATCTCCCATGAACCCATGAGTCCAGACATACATTCCAAGGCCATTGTGAACACACAATCCCGATCCAAAGGCTTGTGCTACTACCTTTGAGTCACCCTAATTACAGTTCCTGATGAGCTTATTTCCAGGAATATGCATTGGGCCTGCAATCACCTCGCCACTAACCCTAACCCAAGTTTGTGTTGCAGACTTCTTTCCCAAAACCATAGCTCACTTGAGCTCCAGGATGTGTTCTCTGAAGCCGCACCTTAGGACTGTGCTGTCATCTCTAAGGAAACTATGACTGGCACAGTTGCCAAAAACTTCCAGTTTAGGAGAAACCTGAAAATACCCTTAGCACACCCCAATATTTGTGGCCGCTCTGGAGACAAATGCACAGTCTGAAAAACCCTGATCACCTTAACCCAGGCATACAGCCAAGTCAATGGACCTGAGTCTGAAGAATGAACATGAGATGCCCATAGGACCTCATTAGAACCCTGGATTAGGTTTTCAGGCATCTGTCCTCAGGGGCCTGTTCTGAAATACCAACTTATGATACAACATTTGGTCCCTGAGCTGCACAACAGAACATCTCCTCTCCCTATAAGGAAAGCGTGCTCGTCCACCTGTGCCAGGCCCTAACGTAGGAGAACACTGCAAGGCACCTAAGCCAATAGAACATTCTAAGATCTTCCTGGGAACAAACTAGCATTGTGGCCCATCTGCAAGAGATTCCATATCAACTCAAGGCCTTGGTACTTCGCCCCAAAGCCACCAGAAAGAACCTGCCATGTTCCTCAGCTGCAATGGTCAATGGAATTGTGCTTTCCAGACATCCATACAGGAGAGCTCTGCTACACAAACTTTCCACATGGGGGACCCTGGAGCAAACAAACCAGAGTCCACCTGTCCAGTAAAAGGAAACATTGTTGTTTGGATCATCTCACAAGCCTCAGCGTGGGAAAACTTCCATGGTCTCTTGACGCCACCCCTCCATTTTTCAGTCATCATAGACACAAACTCTAGCATGAGGAAACATCTAACATCAGCCCTTACTTAGGTGATGGATATTCTAATCAGCCACTGCACACTGGAACTGCCTTTTGCTTGGCACTGAATTGGACCGCAGCTTGGATTTACAATTCCAACCCCACCCTACTGGTCCACAAGCCATCTTGATAGAAAATTCTGGAGCCACAACGCAGCATCCTGCCTTCCCCATAGAAACAAGAAGGGCTTGATGAGTCTGCCCAGAAATACCACATGAGGATCAATCTCGGCCCTCGACAGGACCCCGGTTTATAGGCTGCCCGGGCCACTAGTGCTGTGTCCGACAGAGCCTGAGCCCCAACCTCATGTCAGGGAACTAGAAGGCGGGACACATATCCAGCATGTGAGACCAGCCATGGCCCAGGGCTGTCATCTCTACCCATCCTTGGCATTCAGGCATCTGTCCCCAGACCTTTACTATAATCCATGCCAATAGGGGAACCTGGAGCCCAATAGAGAACTCCTCCTTCTCCATGGCAGGATTCCTGGCTGTAGGGATGGTTTTCCAATCCTCAGATTGGGAGCCAACTGCAAGGCCAATGAGACAACGCCCACTCCTGAAGGCTTCCCTGGGCACAAATGGGCTTTATGGCCCTCAGCATGAGCATGCTTTCAAACAAGCCCTCACAGTTGCACCTCCAGGATCCTGTGTTGCCTGGTACGCCCGTAGGCCCAAATCCCAAACCTTGGTGGGACTTTCCAGGCACCTGGACCCAGAGTATGTTTCTGGAATCCCTGTTTTGGGGTACCCATAACATGGAAAACATCACTCTTCCCTTTCCCGAGAAAGCCACCAAACTATTGGGAGCCGCCAGGATCCTCAGAGAGGAAAAATCTCCCATGGACCCATGAGAACACAGCTACATTCAGAGGACATCCTGGACACACAATCCAGATAAAAAAGCCTGTGCTACCGCCTTCCCATCACCCTAACTACAGTTCCTGACGAGCTGCACTCCAGGTCTACCCATTGGACCTGAGATCACCTTGCCACTAACCCTACACGAATCTGTGTTTGCAGACTTCTCTCCCAAAACCATGGCATGCATGCCCTACATGGTGGGCTCTCTGGAGCCACACCACAGAACTGTGCCTGCCATCCCCAAGGAAACTGCCCAACACGGTTACCCAAACCTTCCATATTAGAAGAAACCTGCATGGCCCTTGAGCCCACCCCAATATCGGCGGCCGCTCAGGACACAAATGCACAGTCTGAAACAACCTGCTCAATTACATCCAGGCAGACAGCCACGTCAATGGTTCTGAGTCAGAAGATTGAACCTGACATACCCCTAGGACTGCATTGGAACCCTAGATTGGTTTTCAGGCATCTGTCCTCAGGGGCCTGTTCTGGAATACTGTAATGCTATGTTACAACATGGTGTCCCTGAGCCACACAACAGAACATATCTTGTCCCAAGAAGGAAACCGTGCTCTTCAACCTGTGCCAAATGCTCATGTTAGGAGAATCCTGCATGGAACCTTAACCACCCGCACATTCTAATATCTCCCTGGTAACAAACCAGCCTTATGGGCCTCTCAGTTGAACCACCAGGATCCCACACTGCAGGCCTGCCTGGTACGCCCCTAGCCCCAAATACTAACCCTTGCTGGGATATTCAAGGCACCCTAATCTAGAGCCCATCTCTGCAATCCCTGTTTTGGGGCATCCCTAAGATGGAAAACAGAACTAGTCCCTTCCCTGAAAAAGCCAGCAAACGATTGGCAACCGCCAGGATCCTTAGAGAGGAAAAGTATACTATGGACCCACGAGAACAGACCTGCATTCCGAAGCCATCTTGGACACAAAATCCAGATACAAACGCCTGTGCTACAGCCTTCGAGTTTCCCAATTTACATATCCTGACGAGCTGAACTCCAGGTCTTTGCATTGGACTTGCGATCACCTCGCCACTCACCCTAACCCAAGTTCGTGTTTGCAGACTTCTCTCCCAATACCACGGCTCACAAGCCCTCCAGGATGAGGTCTCTGGAGCCACACCACAGGATTGGGCCTGCCACCCCAAGGAAACTGTGCCCGTCACAATTGCCCAAACCCACCAGATTAGGAGAAACCTGCAAGAACCCTGAGCCCACTACAATATTGGAGGCCTCTCTTGATACCAAAGTGCTGTCTGAAACACCCTGATTTCCTCCATCAAGGCAGACACCCAAGTCAAAGGGCCTGAGTCAGAAGATTGAACCTGGCAACCCCTAGGACTTCATTGGAAACCTAGATTAGGTTTTCAGGCATCTGTCCTCAGAGGCCTGTTCTGGATTACCAACTGATGATACAACATGTGGTCCCTGGACCTGACAACAAAACATCTCCTGTCCCCAGACTGAAGCCGTGCTCTTGGACCTGTGTCAAACCCTCAGGGTAGATGAATCCTGCACGGCCCCTTAGCTACCAGAACATTCTTAAATCTCCCTGGCAACAAACCAGCATTGTGACCCATCTTCATGAGACTCCATGTCAACTCAAGGCCTTGGTACTTTACCACAGAGCCACCAGAACAACCCTGCCATGTTCCTCAGTTGCAATGGTCAATGGAAGTCTGCTTGCCAGGCATCCATGTGGGAGTGCTCTGCTACCCGAACTTTCAACATGGGGGACCCTGGAGCAAACAAACCAGACTCCCCCTGTCCAGTAGAAAGAAACCATGATGTTTGGAGAATCTCATAAGCCCAGCGTGGGTAATCCTCCATGGCCTCTTGATGCCACCCCTCCATTTATCGGTCAACATAGACACAAACTCCAGCATAAGCAAACATCTCATCTCTGCCCTTACTCAGGTGCGGGATACCTCGAATTAGCCACTGTACACTGGAACTGCTTTCTGCTTGGCACTGAATATAACCATAGCTTGTGTTTACAATTCTATCCTCACCCGACTGGTCCCCAAGCCCTCTTGATAGGGAATTCTAGAGCCACAGCACAGCATTCTGACTTCCCCATAGAAAGAAGAAGGGCCTCATGAGTCTGCCAAGAAACTCCATATGAGGATCCATCTGCCAGCCCTCAAGGGAACCCCAATTTATATGCTGCCCTGGCCACTGGTGCTGAGTCTGACAGAGCCTGAACCCCAACCTAGTGTCAGCCACCCAGAGAGTGAGGCCCATATCCAGCATGTGAGACTGGCCATGGCCCAGGCCCGTCATCTCTACCCATCCTTGGTATTCAGGCATCTGTCCCCAGACCTTTTCTGGAATTATTGTCAATGGGGGAACCTGAAGCACAATAGAGAACTCCTCCTACCACATGGCAGGAATCCTGGCTGTGGGGATGGGTGTCCAACTCTCAGAGTGGGAGCCAGCTGCATGGCCAATGAGACCACGCCCACTCATGAGGGCCACCTTGGACACAAGCAGGCATTGTGACCCTCAGCCTGAGAATAATTTCAAACAAATGCTCTCAGTTGCACCTCCAGGATCCCGAATTGCAGGCCTGGTACACACCTAGGCCCAAATCCTAACACTTGGTGGGATTTTTGAGGTGCCCGGACACAGAGCCTGTCTCTGAAATCCCTGTTTTGGGGCACCCTAGGATGGAAAATAGCAATCTTCACTTCCCCCAAAAAGCCACCAAACTAGAGGGAGCTGCCAGGATTTTTAGAGAGGAAAAATCTCCCATAGAGCCATGAGAACACACTTGCATTCCGAAGCCATCCTGGACACACAATCCAGATAAAAAACCTGTGCTAACGCCTTTGAATCACCCTAATTACAGTTTCGAACTAGCTACCCTCCATGTCTACACATTGGACCTGTGATCACATCGCCACTAACCGTAACCAGTGTTTATGTTGTCAGAATACTCTCCATAACCATGGCTCACATACCCTCCAGGATGAGGTCTCTGGAGCCACACCAGAGGACTGTGCCTGCTGTCCCCAAAGAAACTGTGCCTGTCACAGTTGACCAAGCACTCCATATAAGGAGAAATCTGGAAAGCCCCTGATCCAATCTCAATGTTGGGCGCCCCTCTGTATGCAAATGAGCAATCTGAAACACCCTGATCACCTACATCCAAGCAGTGGACCAAGTTAGTGGTCCAGAGTCAGAGATTAAACCTGACAAGCCCCTAGGACCTCATTGGATCCCTAGATTAGGTTTTCCGGCATTTGTCCTCAGAGGCCTGTTCTGGAATATCAACATATGATAAAACATGTTGTCCCTGAGCCACACAACAGAAATCTCCTGTCCCCAGAAGGAAACCATGCTCTTCGACCTGTGTCAAAGATGCAGGTTAGGGGGCACCTGGGTGGCTCAGTGGGTTAAAGCCTCTGCCTTCAGCTCAGGTCATGATCCCAGGGTCCTGGGATCGAGCCCCATATCGGGATCTCTGCTCCGCGGGGAACCTGCTTTCTGCCTGCCTCTCTGCCTACTTGTGATTTCTCTCTCTCTCTCTGTCAAATAAATAAAATCTTTAAAAGAAAAAAAGATGCAGGTTAGGAGAATCCTGCATGGTCCTTTAGCCAGCAGCACATTCAAAGATCTCCCTGGTAACAAACCAGCATTGTGACCCATCTTCAAGAGATTCCATGTCACTCAAGGCCTTGTTACTTCACCCCAGAGCCACTAGAACAAACCTGCCATGTTCCTCAGCTCAATCATCAATGGAGGTGTGCTTTCCAAGCATCCATGCGGCAGAGCTCTGCTATCCAAATTTATCACATGGGGAACCCTCCAGAAAAACAACTCAGACTCCACCTGTCCATTAGAAGCAAACATTGCTGTTTGGAGCACATCACAAGCCTCAGCGTGGGAAATCCTCCATGGCTTCTTGACACCTCCCCTCCATTTGTCCGTCACCATAGGCACAATCTCTAATGTGAGCAAATATCTGACATCCGTCCTTACTCAGGTTTTGATTATCTTGAATAATCCACTGAGTATTGGGACTGCCTTTCACCTGGAACTGAATTTAACCATAGCTAGTGTTTACATTTCCATCCTCAAATTGCTGGATAGGGAAATCTGGAGCCACAGTGCAGCAATCTGAATTCACCATAGAAAGAAGAAGTTCCTGGTGAGTCTGCCCAGAAACGCCACATGAGGATCCAATTACTCTGCGCTCGATGGAACCCCAATTTATAGGTTTCCCTAGCCACTAGTGCTGTGTCTGACAGAGCCTGAGTCTCAACCTAGTGTCAGCCACCCAGAGAGAGGGCCCTACATATAGTATGTGGGACTGAACGTGGCCTTACTCCCTCATCTCTACTCATCCTTGCTATTCAGACATCTGTCCCCATACCTTTGCTGGAATCCCTGCCAATGTGGTAACCTGAAGCACAACAGAGAACTCCTCCTTTTCCACGGCAGGAATTCTGGCGGTTGGGATGGGTGTCCAGCTCTCAGAGTTAGAGCCAGGTGCATGGCCAATGAGACCACACCCACACATGAAGGCCGCCTAGGGCACAAACAGGTATTATGACCCTCAGCCTGAGCATGCTTTCAAAAAAGCCCTCTCAGTTGCACTACCAGTAACCTGCATTGCAGGCCAGGTACGCCCCTATGCCAAAATCCTAACCCTTTGTGGGAATTTCCAGGTACCCAGACCCAGAGCCCGTCTCTGGAATCCCTCTTTTGGAGCACCCCTAAGATTCAAAACAGTACTCTTCCCTTCCTTGAAAAGACACAAAACTATTGGGAGCTGCCAGGATCCTTAGAGAGATAAAATCTCCCAAGGACCCATGAGACCACAACCTGCATTCTGAGGCAATTCTGGACACACAATCCAGATAAAAGCCTGTGTTACCGCCTTTGGGTCGCCCTAATTACAGTTCCTGATGAGCAGCCCTCCAGGTCTACACATTGGGACTGCGATCACCTTGCAACTATCCCTACTCCAAGTTTGTGTTTGCAGACTTCTCTCCATAACCATGGCTCACTTGCCCTCTATGGTGGGGTCTGTGGAGCCACACCACAGCACTGTGCATGCCATACCCTAGGAAACTGTGCATGTCACAATTTCCCAACCCTCCAGATTAGGGGAAAACTGGAAAGCCCCTGCACACCCCAATATTGAAGCCCGCTTTGGATGCAAATTCACAGTCTGAAACACTCTGTTCACCTACATCTAGGCAGATACCCAAATCAACTGTCCTGTTTCTGAAGTTTAAACCTGACATGTCCCCAGGACCTCATTGGAACCCTAGATTATGTTGTCAGGCTTCTCTCCTCAGAGGCCTGTTCTGGAATACTAACTTATGATACAACATGCGGTCCCTGAGCCACACAACTCTACATCTCCTGTCCCCAGAAGGGGACACAGATCGTCGACCTGTGTTAAACACTCAGGGTAGGAGAATCCTGCACGGCACCTTAGCCACCAACACATTCTAAGATCTCCCTGGTAACAAACCAGCATTGTGACCCATCTGCAAGAGATTCAATACTATCTCAAGGCCTTGGTATGTCACCCCAGAGCCACCAAAAGAAACCTGCCGTGTTCCTCAGCTGCAATGGTCATTGCAAAGGTGTGCTTTCCGGGCATCCATGCGGGAGAGCTCTGCTATCCATACTTTCCACATGGGTCACCGTGGAGCAAACAAACCAGACTTCACCTGTCCAGTAGAAAAAACAACCTTGCTGACTGGTTCATCTAACGAGCATCAGCGTGGGGAATCCTTCCATGGCCTCTTGACGCCACTCCTACATTTGTTGGTCATCATAGACACAAACTCCAGTGTGAGCAAACATCTGACATCCGCCCTTACTCAGGTGCTGGATATCTCATTCATTGGCCATCATAGATACAAATTACAGCGTGAGGAGACATCTGACCCTCGCCCATACTCAGGTGCTGGAGATCTCGAAACAACTACTGCACAATGGAATGGCCATGTGCTTGGCAATGAGCTTAAATGTAGCTTTTCTGTTCAGACTTCTGTCCTCACACTCTTCGCCTGTAAGCCCTCCATATTGGGAATTTGGCAGCCACAATGCAACCTTCTGCTTGCCCATCAGAAAGAAGAAGTGCCCTATGTCTGCACAGAAACCTCATATGAGGATCCACCTGCACTGCCCTCTATGGCACCCCAATATAATAGGCCATCCTATGCACTATTGCTCTGTCGGACACAGCCTGAGCCCCAACGTCCTGGAAGCCACCCAGATAGCGGGCCCCATATCCGGCAGGTGTGACCTGCCTTGACCTGAGTCCTTCATCTTGAACCAACCTAGGTATTCAGGTATATGTCCCAGAACATAGCTTAAATTCCTGCCCATGAGGGACACTGAAGCACAAAAGAGTATACCTCATTCCCCCTGGAAGGAAAACTAAATGTTGAGATGGTTATCCAACCCTCAGATTGGGATCCAGGTGCATGGAACAAGAGACAACGCTCACTCAGGATGGGCATCTGGGTACAAACAGGTATTGAAACCCTCATCCTGAGATTCATTTCCCACAAGCCCCCATGAGAACTGGAGAAGTAACCCACAAAGCGGGCCTGTCATACCTCTAGGCCCAAATCCTAAGCCTTGGTGGGATTACCCAGGCATCAGGACCCAGATCCCATCTCTGGAATCCCTGTTTTGACAGGAACCCTGACACGGTAAAACGTGATCTCCCCTTCCCCAGTAAGACACCAAACTCATGGGTGCCAGGCAGAATCCCCAGATAGGAAGAATCTCCCATGGACACATGAGGACATGCCTCCATTCCGTGGCCATCATAGACACACAATCCAGAAAGAAAAGTCTTTGCTCCTGCCTCCTAGCCACCCAAATTTCCAATCCTGAGGAGCTGCCCTCAGGGTCAGCAGATCGGACCTGCCATCCCATCGCCCCTAACTCTTACCCGATTTTTTGTCTGAAGACATAGGTCCCAGAGCCCTGAACCACATGCCCTCCAGGATGGGGCCTCCAGAACCACAGCACATAAATGGGCCTGCTCTTCAGAGGAAACTATGCCTGTCTCAGATGCCCAAACCCTCTACATTAGGAGAAACCTGCAAGGTCTCTAAGCCCACCCCAATTTCATAGGCTGCTCTTGAAAAAAATGCACAGTCTGACACAGTCTCTGCACATACCTCCAAGAAGACACGCAGGTCAATGGCGCTGAGACCAAAGATTGAATCTGCCATGCCCCTAGGACCTCATTAGAACCCTAGCTTAGGTTTTCAGGCCCCTGTCCCCAGAGGCCTGTTCTGTAAAACCAATACATGGTCCAACCTGTGGTCCGTGAGCCATACAAGAGAACTGCTCCTGTGCCGAGAAGGAATCCTGGCTCCAGAGAACTGGAGGGATAGGAGAATCCTGCATGGCTCCAGGGCCTTCACCACATTCTAAGGTCTCCCTGGACACAAAGCAGCATTGGGACCATTTAGACTGAGAAATTCTGTCAACGCAGATCACTTGGAACTTAGAACCAGAGACAGCGGATCAGGCCTACCTTTTTCCTAGGCTGTAATGGTAACGCGAGGTGGGCTTCCCAGGTCTCCATTCAGAGAGCTGTGCTATCGAATCTTTCCATATGGGGGACCCTGGAGCCCTCGATGCAGACTTGCCCTGTCCCACAGTTGGACACCTTAATGTTTGGAGCAGCTCACAAGCTCCAGCTCGGGAAAACCTCCAAGGATTCTCGAGGCCACCCCACCATTCGTTGGCCATCATGGATACAAACTCTAGTATGAGCAGACATCAGACTCTCCTGCATACTCAGGTGCTGGAGATCTCGAAAGTACCGCTGCATATTGGAATGGCCATGGGCTCAGCACTTAGCTTAACCGTAGCTAGTGTTTTCAGAATTATCACCTTACATTCCTAGCCTGCAAGCCCTCCATATTGGAAAATATGGAGCCACAACACAGCCTACTGCCTGCTGAACAGAAAGAAGTATCCTATGGGTCTTCGCAGAAACCCACATGAGGATCCACTTGCACAGTCCTCAGCGCCACCCCAATATCATACGTCGTCCACTGCACTAATGCTCTGTCTGACACAGCCCGAGCCCCAAACTCCTGCCAAGAACCCAGATAGCAGGCCCCATCCTGCAGGTGGGTCCTGCCTTGGCCCGAGGCGGTCAGCTCGAACCAACCTGGGTATTTAGGTACCTGTCCCAGAACTAAGATCAAATTCCTGCCCATGGGGGACTCTGAAGCACAAAAGAGTACTCCTCCTTCCCAGTAGCAGGAAAACTGAATGCTGAGATGACTGTACAACCCTCAGAATGGGAGCCAGGTGCATGGCCCATGAGA
This sequence comes from Mustela lutreola, assembly GCF_030435805.1. Lineage (NCBI taxonomy): Eukaryota > Metazoa > Chordata > Mammalia > Carnivora > Mustelidae > Mustela > Mustela lutreola. Next base: position 170,498,791 of record NC_081294.1, read on the forward strand.
CCATGCCCACTCACCACGGGCAGCTGGGCACAAACAGGCATTGTGACCCTCAGCCTGAGACCCCTTTCCAACAATCCTCCTCAAAAGCTAGACCAGGATCCCACAGAACAGGCCTGTCATGCCCCTAGGCACAAATCCTAAGCCTTGGATGCGTTATCCAGGTGTCCGGACCCAGAACCCATCTCTGGAATCCCTGTTTGGACGGGAATCCTGACACGGAAAACCGCGCACTCCCCTTTCCCCAGAAAGACACCAAAATCTTGGGTGCCAGGCAGAATTCCCAGATCGGAAGAATCTCCCATGGACCCACAAGGCCACCTCTCCATTCCGTGGCCATCCTACACACACAATGCAGACAGAAATGTTTATGCTCCTGCCTCCCAGCCACTCTAATTTCCAATCCTGAGGAGCTTCCCTCAGGGTGTGCAGATCGGGAATGCCATCAGCTCGCCCCTAACTCCTACCTGAGTTACTTACTGAAGACTTTGGTCCCAAAGCCCTGACCCACATGCACTCCACGTTGGGTCCTCCAGAACCACACCACATCACTGGGCCTGCTCTCTGAAGGAAACTCTGCCCATCTCAGTTGCATAAACCCTCCAGATTAGGAGAAACCTTCAAGGACCCTGAGCCCATCCCAATTTCATAGGCTGTTCTGGAAAAAATGCACATTGTGACACAGACTCAGCAACCTCCTCAAGGAAGACACACAGGTCCATGGTCCTGCTTCCAACAATTGAAACTGCCATGCCCCTAAGACCTCATCAGAACCCTAGCATAGGTTTTCAGGCCTCTGTCCTCAGAGACCTGTTCTGGAAAACCAACTCATGGTCCAACATGTGGTCCGTGAGCCATACAAGAGAATCCCTCCTTTTCTGAGAAGGAAACCTGGCTCCTGGGAACTGGGTCTAACCCTCAGGTAGGAGAATCCTGCATGGGCCCAGGGACACCACCACATTTTAAGGTCTCCCTGGACACGAAGCAGCATTGTGACTCGTTAGACTGAGAACTACCGTCAGTGCAGAACTCCTGGTACTTGGAGAGAGCCAGCGGATCAAGCCTTCCCTGTTCCTCGGCTACAATGGTAACATGAGGAAAGCTTCCCAGACCTTCATTCAGAGAGCGTCGCTATCGAATCTTTCCATAAGGGGGATCATGGAACCCCACAGTAGGACACCTTGCTGTTTGGAGTAGCTCACAAGCTCCAGCTTGGGAAAACCTCCAAGGCTTCTTGAGGCCACTGCACCATTCGTTGGCCATCACGGATACAAACTCCAGCATGAGCAGACATCAGACCCTCACCCATACTCAGGTGCTGGAGATCTCGAAACAACTGCTGCACATTGGAAGGGCGTTGTGCTTGGCACTGAGCTTATCCAGGGCTTGTGTTTTCAGACTTCCGTCCTCACACTCCTCACCTACAAGCCCTCTATATTGGGAATTCTGGATCCACAACGCAGCCTTCTGCCAGCCCACCAGAATGAAGAAGTGTCCTATGGTTCTGTGCAGAAACCCCACATGAGGATCCACCTGCACAGCCCTCAATGGCACCCCAATATCATAGGTCGCCCTCTGCATGAATGCTCTGTCTACAGCAGCCCGTTCTCCGACCTCTTGTCAGCCACCCAGATAGCGGGCTCCATATCTGGCAGGTGGGTCCTGTCTTGGCCCAAGGAAGCCAGCTTGAATCAACTTGGGTATTAAGGTACCTGTCCCAGAACTTAGCTCAAATTCCTGCCCATAGGGGACCCTGAAGCACAAAAGAGTACTCCTCTTTCCCAATGGCAGGAAAACTGAATGTTGAGATGGTTGTCTAACCCTCAGTGTGGGAGACAAGGGCATGGCCCATGAGACCACGCCCACTCAGGATGGGCAACTGGGTACAAACAGGCATTGCAACCCTTAGCCTGTGAACCTCTTCAAACACGCCCACTCGGGTACTGGGCCAGGAGCCCACAGAGAGGGCCTTTCATGCCCCTAGGCCCAAATCCTAAGCCTTGGTTGGGTTATCCAGTCACCTGAACCCAGAACTCATCTCTGGAATCCCTGTTTGAGGGGACTCCTGAGGTGGAAAACAGCATTTTCCTCTACCCCAGAAAGACATCAAAATCTAGGGTGCCGGGCAGAATCCCCAGATAGGAAGAATATCCCATGGACCCATGAGGCAAGCCCTCCATTCTGTGGCCATCCTAGACACACAATCCATACATAAAATCCTGTGCTCCCACCCCCCAGCTGCCCGAATTTCCAATCCCGAGGAGCTGCCCTCAGTGTCTGCAGATCAGGCCTGCCATCACATCGCCCTTAACTCTTACCCGAGTGTGTGTCTGAAGACTTTGGTCCACAATCTCTAACCCACATGCCCTCCAGAATGGGGCCTACAGAACCACAGCACATCACTGGGCTTGCTCCCTGAGGAAATTCTGCCCGTCTCAGTTGCCCAAGCCTTCCACAATAGGGGAAAACTGCAAGGCCCCTGAGCCGACCCCACTATCATAGGCCACTCTGGAAAAAATGCACAGTCTGACACAGCCTCAGCCCCTACCTCCAGGAAGATACGCAGGTCAATGGACCTGAGTCCAAAGATTGAAGCTGCCATGCCCCTAGGACCTCATCGGAACCCTAGCCTAGGTTTTTAGGCTTCTGTCCCCAGAGGCCTGTTCTGGAAAACCAACATATGGTCCAACATGTGGTGTGTGAGCCATACAAGAGAACCCCACCTGTCCCGAGAAGGAAACCTGGCTCTTGGAAACTGGGTCTATCCCTGAGGAAAGAGAATCCTGCCTGGCTGCAGAGCCATCACCACATTCTGTGTTCTTTCTGGACACAAGCAGCATTGGGACCCGTTCGACTGAGAACTGTCATTGCAGATCACTTGGAACTTGGAATCAGAGCCAGCGAATCAAGCCTACCCTGTTCCTTGACTGTAGGCCTCCATTCAGAGAGCTGTGCTATCGAATCTTTCCATAAGGGGGACCCTGGAGCCCTCGAAGCAGACTACACCTGTCCTGCAGTAGGACACCTTGCTCTTTGGAGCAGATCACAAGATCCAGCTTGGGAAAACTTCCAAGGCTTCTTGAGGCCACCCAACCATTCATTGGCCATCGTGGATACAAACTCGAGTGTGAGCAGACATCTGACCCTGGTGCATAATCAGGTGTTGGAGATCTCGAAACAACTGCTGCACATTGGAACGACCATGTGCACAGCACTGAGCTTAACTATAGCTTGTGTATTCACACTTCTGTCCTCACACTTCTCTCCTGCAAGCCCACCATATTGGGAATTCTGGATCCATAATGCAGCCTTCTGCCTGCCCACCAGAAAGAAGAAGTGCCCTATGGGTCTGCGCAGAAATCCCACATGAAGATCCAGCTGCACGGCTCTCAACGGCACCCCATTATCATAGGCCGTCCTCTGCACGAATGCTCTGTCTGACACAGCTCAAGCCCCAACCTCCTATCAGCCACCCAACAGCACACCCCATATCCTGCAGGGGGGTCCTGCCTTGGCCTGAGGCAGTCATCTTGAGGCAACGTAGGTAATCAGGTACATGTCCCAGAATGTAGCTCAAATTCCTGCCCATGGGGGACCCTGAAGCATAAAAGGATACTCCTCCTTCCCAGTGGCAGGAAAACTGAATGGTGAGCCATTCCCACTCCCAGAGTGGGAGCCAGATGCATGGCCCATGAGACCATTCCCACTCACCATGGGCAGTTGGGCACAAACAGGTATTATGACCCTCAGCATGAGACCCCTTTCCAACAAGCCCCCTCACGAGCTGGACCAGGAGCCCACAGAGCGGGCCTGTCATGTCCCTAGGCCCAATCCTAAGCCTTGGTGTGGTTATCCAGGCGCCCGGACCCAGAACCAATCTCTGGAATGCCTGTTTGGACCGGACCCCTGAGACAGAAAACCTCGCCCTCCCCTTCCGCCAGAAAGATACTAAATTCTTTGGTGCCAGGCAGAATCCCCAGAGAGGTATAATCTCCCATGGACCCTTGAATCCACCCCTAGATTCCATGTCCATCCTAGACACACAATCCATACAGAAAACCTGTGCTCCTGCATCCCAGATGTCCGAATTTCCAATCCCGAGGAGCTGCCCTCAGGGTCTGCAGATCGGGCCTGTCTTCACCTCGCCCTAATTCTTACCCAAGTTTGTGTCTGAAGACTTTGGTCCCAAAGTCCTGACCCACATGCCCTCCAAGATGGGGCCTCCAGAACCACATGACATCACTGGGCCTGCTCTCCTGAGGAAACTGCCCATATCAGTTACCTACATATTCCAGATTTATAGAAACCTGTAAGATCCCTAAGTGGTCCTGCAGGCATTTGTCTCTGAATGTTCTGTCTAGGATAGCCATGGATTGTAGAGGTGGCCTCAGGGGCTATGGACAAGTCTCCCTCTCTGGTGATTTGCCCAGCTCCCAAGAGTTTGGGGTCATTCTGTGGGAAGGGAAGAGTCCTGTTTTCTGCCTCAGGTGTCCCCCCAATAGAGGGACTTTAGAACAGAGCAGTGGGTACAGGCAATTGTAATACCCGCCCTCTGGCTCGGCCTGGGGGCCTATGGGCATGGCAAGCCCCATATGCAGGCTCTTGGTTCAGTTACTGAGAGTCGTTACTTGAATACAGGACTCACGCTGATCGTCTCAATGCCTCTTTGTGCCCAAGGCTGCCCTCAAGCATGGGTGTGGCCTCATGGGTCATTCAGGTTTCTCCTACACTGAAGGTTTGACTCACTGCCAACAGCAAGGTTTCTTGCCTGGGGAAGGTGGAGTTTTGACTTGTGCATCAGGTTCCCACTTGTGCAGGGATTGGAGATAAGGTCTAGGTTCTGATGCCTGAAAAGCCAGGTTGGGAAAGGTTGATGGCCTAATTCCGGGGCAGGACCAATGTGCTAGGTGTGCGGCCACTGTCTCGGTGTCTGTCAGAAGGTCTGAGCTCAGGCTATGTAAGACAGAGCATTAGTGCTTAGGGTAGCCTATGCAATTGGGGTGTTGCCAAGGGCTGAGCAAGTTGATCCTCATTTGAGGTTTCTGGGAAACGCCATAGACAATGTTTTTCTTCTGGGGGGCAGGCAAAGTGCTTCCTTGCAGCCCCAGAATTCCCAATCAGAGGGCTTGTGGGCCAGGAATTTGAGGACGGAAGTCTGAAAACACAAGCCTGGGTGAGATTTGGGGCCAAAAGCCCGGCAAGGCCACTCTGCAGAGGCTGAATAGAGATCTCCTGCATCTGAAGTCATGGTTAGGATCAAACGTTGGCTGAGGTTTGGGTTTGTGTCCATGATGGCCCCTTCATGAAGCGGGGACTCATGAGGCCAAGGAGGTTTTCCCATGTTGTGTTTGTGCATTGCTCCAAACCACAAGGTTGCCTTCTGCTGTATAGTCGAGGCCTGTTGGATGACTCCAGGACATGCCATACGGAAGGACTAGAGAGCAGGGTTGGAAGGATGGATGCCTGCACAGCATACCTCGCATTCCTGCTGGCTATTAGCGACAAGACATCTTTGATCTGCTGGCTCTGGGGCAAGCTACCCATGCGGCTGAGTTGAAATGGCATTTCCTGAGGATGGGCCATAATGTGGGTTTTTGTCCATGGAGACCTTGGAATATGCCCGTGGCTCAAGGGCCTTGCAGAATTCGTCTACCTGAAGGGTTTGATATAGCTCCAATAAGAATGTTCCCATGTGGAGATGAGAGAGGTTCTGTTTGGAGCGGCAGAAAAGCCCCATATGCTAGTCATTGAAACAAGTCCTCTGAGGAACGACACCTGGATACCAAAGCTATGGTTCAGATTAGGGCCTAGGGGCCTGTCCATTTCAATCTTCTGTCTCTGGGGACACTGTCTGAGTGTCTAAGTGGAGATAGTTGCTCAGCTGGTGTCAGAGTACCTTCTTACTCCAGGGCGGCCCACACAATTGGGATGGCCTCGGGGGCCTTTGAGGTTTCTCCTAATCTGTAGGTTGTGGCCAATGGATTGGGCAGAGATTCCTTGGAGAGGACAAGCACAGTTCTTCGGTGTGGGTCCAGAGGCCTTAGACTGGAGGGTGTGTGGGTCCAGGCTCTTGGCACAGAAGTCTGAAAACAAATATTCGGCTTAGGTGTGTTGTCGAGTGTATGGCAGGCTGGATCTACAGACCGTGAGGGGAGCTCCTTGGCTTATGAATGAAGGGCGAGTGGGAGGCAGTCCCTCAGGATTTTGTCTTTGGATGTTGTGTCCAGGATAGCCGTGGATTGTGGGTGTGGCCTCAGGAGCTATGGATGAGTCTCCCTCTCTGGGGATTTGGCCCAGCTCCCAAGAGTTTGGTGTCATTTTTTGGGAAGGTTGGAGTCCTGTTGTATGGCTCAGGTGTCTCTCCAAGTGAGGGATTCCAGAGCAGAGCCCCAGGTACAGGCAACTGGAAAAGTCGAAATCTGGTGCTGATTGGGAGCATAGGGGCTTGGAAAGCCCCATATGCACGCTCTTGGTCCAGGACCTGAGAGGCTTTACTTCAACATGCTGAGGGTCACCATGCTAGTTTGTGCCCAAGTCGGCACACAAGTTTGGGCGTGGCCTCGGGGGCCATGAAGGTTTCTTCTACCCTGAAGGCGTGACACCATGCCAACAGAAAGCTTTACAGCCATGGGAAAGGAGGATTCTGATTTGTGCTTCAGGTACCCACCTGTGCAAGGATTTTATATAATATCTAGGTTCAGATGTCTGAAAACCCAGGTTGGGAAGTGATGACGGCCTAAGCCAATGGCGTGTCCAATGTGCTGGGTGTGTGGCCAGCTGTCTCCTTTTCTGTCCAGACTTCTGGCCTCAGGATGTGTCAGACAGAGCATTGGTGCCCAGGGCAGCCTCTCCAACTAGGGTGCGGTCGAGGCCCGAGCAAGTTGATCCTCATTTGGGGATTCTGGAAAGTCCCATAGGGCAATGTTTTTCTTCTAGTGGTCAGGCAGAGGGCTGCGTTGTGGTTCCGGAATTCCCAATCTAGAGGGCTTGTTTGCCAGGAGTGTGAGGGAGGAAGTCTGAAAACACAAGCTAGCGTTAAGTTTGGGGCCAAGGGCACGGCAGGCCCACTCTACAGAGGCTGAATCAAGATCTCCTGCATCTGAGGTCAGGGCGAGTATCAGACCTTGCCTCAGGCTGGAGTTTGTGTCCATGATGGCCACTTCATGAAGGGGGTGGGGGCGTCACGAGGCCAGGAAGGTTTCCCTATGCTGGGAGTTGTGAGCTGCTCCAAACCTCAAGGTTTCCTTCTGCAGGACAGTGGAGTCCTATGGATGGTTCCATGATGCCCTATACAGAAAGACTCAAGAGCAGGGATCTAAGCATGGATGCCTGTAAACGCCACCTCACATTTCCATTGGCTGGTCGGGACAAGGCAGGCTCAATCTCCGGGCTCTTGGGAGAGCTACCCAGAGGGATGAGTGTAAATGGACTCTCCTGAAGATGGGTCATAATGTGGGTTGTTGACCATGGAGACCTTGGAATGTGGCAGTGGCTCAGGGACTCTGCAGGATTCTCCAACCCAAAGGGTTTGACACAGCTCCAACAAGGAAGCTTCCCAAGTGGAGATGAGAAGTGTTCTGTTTGGTGCCTCAGGAAAGCCCCATATGCTAGTCTTCGAACCCAAGCCTCTGAGGAGTGACACCTGGAAACCAAAGCAAGAGATCAGATTAGGGCCTAGGGGCCTGTCCAATTCAATCTTCTGTTCCTGCGGACATCTTTCTGTGCTTCTGCATGGAGGTAATTGCTCAGCTTGTGTCAGAATTCCCCTGTTTTCCCAGGACGTCTTACAGTTATGGGATGCCCTTGGGGGCCTTGAGGTTTCTCCTATTCTGTAGGGTTGTAGCCAACGGAATTGGCACAGTTTCCTAGGAGAAGGCAGGCACAGTCCTGTGGTGTGGCTCCAGAGGCCCCAGCCTAGAGGCTGTGTGTGCCAGGGCTGTGAGGACAGACGTCTGAAAACATAAACTTGGCTCAGGTTTGGGGCCGAGGTTATGGCAGGCCTGATCTACAGTCCGTGAAGGCATCTCCTCTGGATATGAAAGGAGGGCGACTGGGAGGCTGTTGCTCAGGCTTTTGTTTCTGGTTGTTGTGTCCACGATGGCCGTTTAATGTAGAGGAGCCTCATGGGACTTGGAAGAGTCTCCTGGTAATTTGCCCAGCTCCCTAGAGTTTGGGGTCATTCTGTGGGAAGGGAGGAGTCCTGTTTTCTGCCCCGGGTCTCCCCCCAATAGAGAGATTCTAAAGCAGAGCAGTGGGTGCTGACAGCTGGAATACCTGCCCTCTGGTTTGGCCTGGGGTCCTATGGGCATGTCAAGCCCCGTATGCAGGCTCTAGGTCCAGGCACTGAGAGGAATTACTTGAAAACAGGACTCATGCTGAGGGTCCCAATGTGTGTCTGTGCCCAAGGTGGCCCTCAAGCACTGGCGTGGCCTCATGGACCATGCAGGTTTCTCCTACACTGAGAGTTGGACAACATGCAAACCAAAAGTTTCTTGCCATGGGGAAGGAGGAATTCTGATTTCTGCATCATGTTCACCCCTGGGCAGTGGTTGAAAATAAGTTTTAGGTTCTGAAGACTGAAAACCGAGGTTGGGAAGAGATGACAACGTAAGGCCATGGCAGGTCCAATGTGTTCAGTTTGGGGCCAGCTGTCTGGGTGTCGTTTGAGAGGTCTGGTCTCAGGCTGTGACAGACAGGGTATTAGTCCCCAGGGTATGCTGTATAATTGGGGTTCATTTGAGTGGCGTGCATTAGATAATCATTTGGGGTTTCTCATTAGCAGCCTCGGGCAAAGATTTTCTTCTGGAGGGCAGGCAGAGTGCAGCATTGTAGCTCCTGATTTCCCAAATTGGAGGGCTTATGGGCCAGGATAGTGAGGATAGAAGTCTGAGAATACAAGCTAGGCTTAGATTTTGGGGCGAGGGCACGGCAGGCACACTCTGCAGAGCTGAATCTAGATCTCGTGCATCTGAAGTAAGGGCGAGGATCAGACGTTGGCTCAGGTTGCAGTTTCTGTACAAGGTGGCCCTTTCATGAAGGGGGCGGTCATCATGAGGCCATGGAGGTTTTCCCACGATGGGAGTTGTGAGATGCTGAAAACTGCAAGGATTGCTACTGTGAGCCAATTAAGACCTTTTGAATGTCTCCAGACATCCCATACAGAACGACTCCAGAGCAGGGTTCTAATGATGGATGCCTGGGCAGCAGGCTTCACATTCTAATTGTCACCTAGTGACAAGACATGTTTGTTCTGCTGGTTCTGGGCTAGCAACCGAGGGGGCTAAGTTGAAATGGACTCTCCTGAGGATGGGTCATAATGTGGGTTTGAGTCCATGGAGACCTTGGAATTGGGCAGTGGCACCTGGGCCCAGAAAGCTTCTTCTAACCAGAGGTTTTGACACAGCTCCAATGAGCACGTTTTCCATGGGGAGACGAGATTTGTTCTTATTGGTGCCTCAGGAAACCACTGTATGCCAGTATTGGAAACCAGTCCTCTGAGGACAGATGCCTGGAAATCAAAGCAATGGATCTGATTAGGGCCTAGAGGCCTGTCTGTTCAATCTTCTTCTCTGGGGACATCTTTCTATAGGTATTAGTGGATGTAATTGCGCAGCTGGTGTCAGATCACCCCTGTTTGTCCTGGGCAGCCTATACTATTGGGATGGCCTCGGTGACTTTGGAGGTTTCTCCTAATTTGCAAGGTTGTAGCCAATGGAATGTAAAGAATTCCCTTGGAGAGGGCAGGCAGAGTCCTGAGGTGTGGCTCCAGGGACCCAAGCAATGAGGGTGTGTGGGCCAGGGCTGTGGGGTCAGAAGTCTGAACACACAAATTCTGCTTAGGTTTGGGGACGTAGGTATTGCAGGCCCGATCTACAGACGATGATGAGAACTCTTTGGGATATGAACAAAGGGCAAGTGTGAGGTGCTTGCTCAGGTTTTGTCTCTGGATTCTGTGTCACCAATGGCCGTGGAATGTCGGGGTGGCCTCATGGGCCATGGACGAGTCTCCCTCTCTGGGGTTGTAGCCCGATCCCAAGAGTTTGGGGTCATTCTGTGGGAAGCGAGGGGGCCTTTCTGTTTTTTACCTCAGGTGTCCCACCAAAAGAGGGGTTCCAGAGCAGAGCCCTAGGGAGGGGCAACTGGACAACCCAACCTCTGTTTCACTTTGGGGACCTAGTGGCATGGCAAACCCCACATGTGAGCAATTGGTCCAATCACTGAGAGGACTTCCTTGAGGACAGGGCTTACGCTGAGGGTCACAAAGCGTGTTTGCACCCAAAGCGGCCCTCAACATGGCCGGGGCCTCATGGGCCACGCTGGTTTCTCCTACACTGAATTTTGGACCACATGCAAACCACAAGGTTTCTGGGCATGGGGAAGGAAGAGTTCTGATTTCTGCAACACGTTCATGTCTGGGCAGTGATTGGAGATAAGGTCCAGTTTCTGAAGCCCAAAAAACGAGGTTGGGAAGATATGATTACCTAAGGTCCTCACGGATCCGATTTGTTTATTGAGCAGCCAGCTGTCTGGGTGACAGTTGGCACATCCGGGTTCAGGCTGTGTCAGACAGCACATTAGTGCCCAAGGAAGACTGTATCATTGAGGTACAGTTGAGTGGCGTGAATGTTGATCTTCATTTGGGGATTCTGGGTATCCCCATAGCCCAACGATTTACTTCTGGAGGACAGGCAGAATGTTGCATTGTGGCTCCAGTATTCCTAAATTGGAGGGCTTGTGGACCAGGAGTGTGAGGACGGAAGTCTGAGAACACAAGCTAGGCTTAGATTTCGAGGCGAGGGCATGGCAGGCACACTCTGCAGAGCTGAATTGAGAACTAGTGCATCTGAAGTCAGGGCGAGATTCAGACATTGGGCTGGTTGGAGTTTCTGTCCATAATGTCCCCTTCAAGAATGGGGATGGTCTCACAAGGCCATGATAGTTTTCCCACGATGGTTGTTGTGAGATACTCGAAACCATTAGCTCTAAATTGCAAGGATTCCTTCAGTGGGATAGTCGCGTCCTGTTTGATGGCTCCAGGACATCACATATGGAACAACTCTAGAGCAGGGTTCGAAGGATGGATGCCTGGGCAGGCTTCCTCCCATTCCAGTTGTCTCCTAGTGACAAGGCGGGTTCGATCTGCTGGCTCTAGATGAGCAACCGAGAGGGTTGAGTTGAAATGGACTCTACTGAGAATGGGTCATAATGTGGGTTTGAATCCATGGAGACCTAGGAATGGGACGGTGATACCAGGGCCCTGAAGGATTCTCCTAACTGGATGTTTTGACACAGCTCTGTTGAGCAAGTTTCCCATATGGATGTGACATTTTTTATGTTTGGTGCCTCTGGAAACCCCCATATGGTGTTACTGGAAACCAGTCCTCTGAGGAGAGATGGCTGGAAATAAAAGCAAAGGATACGATTCAGGTCTAGGGGCCTATCCATTTCAATCTGTTTCTCTGGGGACATCTGTCTACTGGTCTGAGTGGAGGTAGTTACTCAGCTTATGTCAGATCGCCCCTGTTAGTCCTGGGCGGCCTACACTATCAGGATGGCCTCATCTGACTTTGGAGGTTTCACCTAATCTCTAGGGTTGTGGCCAATGGAATGGGAAAAATTCCCTTGAAGAGGGCACACACTCATGAGAGATGGTTTCAGGGGCCCCAGCCTTGAGGGTGTGTGGGCCAGGGCTGTGGGGACAGAAGTCTTAAAACACAAACTCTGCTTAGGTTTGGGGACATAGGTATGGCAGGCCCGATCTACAGACTGTGAGGAGAACTCTTCGGGATATGAACAAAGGGTGAGTGTTAGGTGCTTGCTCAGTCTTTTCTTTTTAGATTTTGTGTGAACGATGGCCGTGGAATGTAGGGGTGGCATAATGGGCCCTGCATGAGTCTCTCTCTCTGGGGATTTGGCCCGAACCCAAGAGTTTGGGGTCATTCTATGGGATGGGAGGAGTTCTCTCTGGTGTTTTTTGTTTTGTTTTGTTTTTTGTTTTTTGTTTTTTTGTTTTTGTTTTTGTTTTTGTTTTTGTTTTACCTCAGGTGTCCCACCAAAAAAGTTATTCCAGAGCAGATCCCTGGGGATGTGCCACAGGACAACTCGACCTGTTGTTAATATTGGGCCTAGGGGCATGGCAAACCCCTTGTGCTTGCTCTTGGTCCAGCCTCTGAGAGGCCTTACTTGAGGACACAGATCACGCTGAGGGTCACAACGTGTGTTTGTGCCCAACCTGGCCCTCAACAGGGGTGGGGCCTCATGTTGGCCACGCTGGTTTCTCCTGCACTGAATGGTGGACATCATGCCAACCACAAGGTTTCTGGCCATGGGGAATGTGGAGTTCTAATTTCTGCATCACGTTCACCCCTGGGCAGTGATTGGAGATAATGTCTAGGTTCTAAGCCCGACAACCGAGGTTGGGAAGAGATGACGACCTAAGGCCCTGGCAAGTCTGATGTGCTCAGTGTGCGGCCAGCTGTCTTGGTTTTGGTCAGGACGTCTGGGCTTAGGCTGTGTCAGAAAGAGCATTAATGCCCAAGATAGAATGTGAAATTTGGGTATAGTCTAGTGGCATGCAGGTGATTCTCATTTGGTGTTTCTGGATATCCACATAGGACATTTTTCTTCTGGAGGGCAGGCACAATGCTGCATTGTGGCTCCGGAATTCTGAAACTGGAGGACTTTTGGGCCAGGATTGTGAGGACAGAGGTCTGAGAACACAAGCTAGGCTTAGGTGGGAGTATCTCATGAGGCCATGGAGGTTTTCACACAATGGGAGATGTGAGATGCTCCAAACTGCAATGATTCCTACTACGGGACAGTTAAGACTTGTTGGTTGGCTCCAGGACATCCCATATGGAACGACTCAGAGCAGGGTTTGGAGGATGGATGCCTGAGCAGCCCTCCTCGCATTCCAGTGTCTCCTAGAGACAAGGCAGGTTCCATCTGCTGGTTCTGGAGGAGCAAGCGACGGGACTGAGTTGAAATTGACTCTCCTGAATATGGGTCATAATGTGGGTTTGAGTCCATGGAAACCTTGAAATGAGGAAGGGATACAGGACCCTGAAGGATTCTCCTAACTGGAGGTTTTGACACAGCTCTGACGAGCAAGTTTCCCATGTGGAGATGACATTTTTTCTGATTGTTGCCTCAGGAAACGCCCATATGCTGGTATTGGAAACCAGACCTCTGAGGAGGGATGACGGGAAACCAAAGAAATGGATCCAATTAGGGACTAGGTTTCTGCCCGGTTCAATCTGCTTCTGTGAGGACATCTGTCTAAAGGTTTCATTGGAGGAAGATGCCCAGCTTGTGTCAGATCGCCCATGTTTATCCAGGGCAGCCTATATTATTGGGATGGCCTCAGAGACTTTGGAGGTTTCTCCTAATCTGTACAGTTGAGGCCAATGGAATGGGCAGAATTCCCTTGGAGAGGGCAGGCACACTCCTGATGTGTGGCTCCAAGGTCCCCAGCCTTGAGTGTGTGGGAGTCAGGGCTGTGGGGACAGACATCTGAAAACATATACTTGGCTTAGGTTTGGGGAGTTAGGTATGGCAGGCCTGATCTACAGACCATGAAGAGAACCATTCAGGATATGAACAAAAGGCTTTTGTGAGGCGCTTGCTCAGGCATTTATCTCTGGATTTTGTGTCAACAATGGCCGTGGAATGTTGGGGTGGCCTCATGGGCCATGGACCAGTCTCCCTTTCTGGGGTTTTGGCCCTATCCCAAGAGTTTGGGTACATTCTGTGGGATGGGAGGTGTATTTTCTGGGTTTTCCTTTTCTTTTTTATTTTTTTTTCCTCAGGTATCCCACCAAAAGAGGGATTCAGAGCAGAGCACTGGGGAGGGTCGACTGCACAAACTGACATGTAGTTGATATTGGGGGTCTAGGTGCATGGCAAGCCCCATATGTGAGCTCTTGTTCCAGCCACTGAGAATACTTAAATAAAGATAGGGCTCACGCTGTGGGTCACAATGTTTGTGCCCAACGAGGCACTCAAGCCTTGTCAGGGTCTCATGGGCCAGGCTGCTTTCTCCTACACTGAATGTTGGACAGCATGCCTACCTCCAGTGTTCTGGCCATGGTGAAGGAGGAGTTCTAATTTCTGCATCATGTTCACCACTGGGCAGTGATTGGAGATAAGGTCTAGATTCTGAAGCCTGAAATTCGAGGTTGGGAATACATGAATACCTAAGTACCTGGCGGGTCCAATGTGCTCAGTGTGTGGCCAGCTGTCTGGATGTCAGTAGGGAGGTGCGGGCTCAGGCTGTGTCAGACAGCACATTAGTGTTCCGGGTACACTGTATCATTGAGGTACAGTCGAGTGGCGTGCAGGTTGATTCTCACTTGGCATTTCTGGGTAGCCCCATAGGGCAAAGTTTTACTTCTGGAAGACAGGCAGAATGTTGCATTGTGATTCAGGAATTCCCAAACTGGAGGGCTTGTGGGCCTGGAGTGTGAAAATGGAAGTCTGAGAATACGAGCTAGGCTTAGTTTCAGGGCGAGGGCACAGCAGGCACACTCTGCAGAGCTGAATTGAGATCTCCTACAATTGAAGTCAGGGTGATAATCAGACGTTGTGCTGGTTGGAGCTTCTGTCCATGCCGGCCCCTTGATGAAGTGGGAGTGTCTTACCTGGCCATGGAGGTTTTCCCATGATGGGAGTTATGAGATGCTCCAAACTGCAAGGATTCCTTCAGCTGGATATTTGGGACCAGTTGGATGGATCCAGGACGTCACACTAGGAACGGATCCAGAGCACATTTCTAAGGATGGATGCCTGGGCAGCCCGCGTCCCATTCCAGTTGTCTCTTAGCGACAAGGCAGGTTCAATCTGCTGATTCTGGGGGGGGGGGGGCAACTGAGGGGGCTCTCTGTTGAAATGGACTCTCCTTAGGATGGGTCATAATGTGGGTTTGAGTCCACGGAGACCTTGGAATGGGGCAGTGGCACCGGGGCCCTGAAGGATTCTCCTAACCGCAGGTTTTGAGACAACTCTGATGAGCAAGTTTCCCATATGGAGACATTTGTTATGATTGGTACCTCAGAATACCCCCATATGACGGTATTAGAAAACAGACCTCTGAGTAGAGATGCCTGGAAAGCAAAGCAATGGATCCGATTAGGGCCTGTCCGTTCCAAACTGCATCTCTGGGGATATCTGTCTACATGTCTGAGTGGAGGTAGTTTCTCAGATTGTGTCAGATCACCCCTGTTAGTCCTTGCCATCCTACACTATTGGCATGGCCTCTTCGAGTTTGGAGGTTTCTCCTAATCTGTAGGGTTGTGGCCAATGGAATGGGCTTAATTCCCTTGGAGAGGGCAGGCACGGTCCTGAGGTGTGGCTCAAGGGTACCCAGCCTGGAGGATCTGTGGGCCGGGGCTGTGGGGACAAAATTCTCAGAACACAAACTCCACTTAGGTTTAGGGACATAAGTATGGCAGGCCCGATCTACAGACCATGAGAAGCTCTCTTCAGGATATGAACAAATGGCGAGTGTGAGGCGATTGCTCAGGCTTTTGTCTCTGCATTTTGTGTGAAGGATGGCCATGGAATGTAGGGGTGGCCTAATGGGCCATGGATGATTCTCCCTCTCTGAGGATTTGTCCCAACCCCAAGAGTTTGGGTACATTCTGTGGGATTGGAGGAGTTCTTGATTTTTTTTTTTTTTTTCATTATATGTCCCACTGAAAGATGGATTCCAGAGCAGAGCCCTGGGGATAGGTGACTGGACAACCCGACAACAGGTTAAGACTGGGGGCCTTGGGGCAATCTCCATATGCCAGCTCTTGTTCCAGCCACTGAGAGGCCTTCCTTGAGGACAGGGCTCACACTGAGGGTCGCAAAGTATGTTTACGCCCAATGCAGCCCTCAACATGGGCGGGGCCTCATGCGCTACGCTGGTTTCTCCTACACTGAATGTTGGACAACATGCCAACCACAAGGTTTCTGGTGATGGGGAAGGAGGAGTTCTGATTTCGGCATTACGTTCACCCCTGGGCAGTGATTGGAGATAAGGTCTAGGTTTGAAGTCTGAAAACCGAATTGGGAAGAGATGACGACCTGAGGCCCTGGCAAGTACGATGTGCTCAGTGTGTTGTCAGCTCTCTGGGTGTCGGTCGGGAAGTCCAGGCTCAGGCTGTGTAAAACAGTGTATTAGTGCACATGGTAAATTGTATCATTGGAGTATAGTCAAATGGACTGCAGTATGATCCTCATTTGGGCATTCTGGGTATCCCCATAGGGCAAGGTTTTACTTCTGGAGGACAGGCAGAATGCTGCATTGTCGCTCAGTATTCCCAAACTGGAGGGCTTGTGGGCCAGGAGTATGAGGACGCAAGTCTGAGAACACGAACTAGGCTTGGGTTTTGGGCTAGGGCACGGCGGCACACTCTGCAGAGCTGATAGGAGAACTCGTGCATCTGAAATCAGGGCGAGGATCAGACATTAGGCTGGTTGGAGTTTCTGTCCATGATGTCCTCTATGAAGGGGGATGGTCTTATTAAGCTATGGATGTTTTCCCACTATAGAAGATGTGAGATGGCTTCCTTCTCCAAGACAGTCGAGACCTGTTCGATGGCCCCATGACGTCCCAAATGGAACAACTCCAGAGCAGGGTTCTAAGGATGGATACCTGGGCAGCCCGCATCCCATTCCAGTTGTCTCCTAGTGACAAGGCAGGTTTGGTCTGCTGGCTCTGGTGGAGCAACCGAGGATGCTGAGTTGAAATGGAGCCTCCTGAGAATAGGTAATAATGTGGGTTTGAGTCCATGGAGTCCTTGAAATGGGGCGGTGGCTACGGGACCCTGAAAGATTCTCCTAAATGGAGGTTTTGACACAGCTCCGAAGAGCAAGTTTCCCATGTGGAGATGACATTTGTTCTGATTGTTGCCTCAGGAAACCCCCATATGCTGATATTGGAAAGCAAACCTCTGAGGAGAGATGCATGGAAACCAAAGTAATGGATCCCATTAGGGCCTAGCGTCCTGTCAGATTCAATCTGCTTCTCTGGGGACATGTGTCTACAGTCTGATGGGAGATAGTTGCTCAGGTTGTGTCAGATCGCCCCTATTTGTCCTGGGCGTCCTACACTATTGGGATGGTCTAGGGGACATTGGAGGTTTCTTCTAATCTGTAGGGTTGTGGCCCATGGAATGGGAAAAATTTCCATCGAGAGGGCAGGCACAATCCTGAGGTGTGGGTCCAGGGGCCCCAGCCTAGATGGTGTGTGGGCCAGGGCTCTGGGGACAGATGTCTGAAAACACATACTCAGCTTAGGTTTGGGGACGTAGGTATGGCATGACCGATCTACAAACCGTGAGGAGATCTCTTTGGGATATGAAGAAAGGGCAATTGTGAGGTGCTTGCTCAGGCTTTTGTCTCTGGATTTTGTGTCAACAATGGCCATGGAATGCTGGGGTGGCCTCATGGTCCATGGACGAGTTTCCCTCTCTGGGTATTTGGCCCGATCCCAAGAGTTTGTGGACATTCTGTAGGATGGGAGGAGTATTTTCTATTTTTTTTTTTTTGACCTCAGGTGTCTCACCAAAAGATGAATTCCAGAACAGAGACCTCAGGAGGGGCGACTGCACAACCCGACCTCTGGTTAAGATTGTGGGACTAGGGGCATGGCAATCCCCATATGTGGGCTCTTGGTCTAGGCACTGAGAGGCTTTAATTGAGTACAGGGCTCACGCTGAGAGTCACAACGCCAGTTTGTTCCCATAGTGGCACTCAGGCATGGGCGGTGCCCATTTGCCACGCTGGTGTCTCCTACAGTGAACGTTGGAGAACATGCCAACCACAAGGTTTCTGGACATGGGGAATGAGAGTTCTGATTTCTGCATCACCCCTGGGCAGAGTTTGGAGATAAAATCTAGATTCTGAAGCCTAAAGACCGAGGTTGGGAAGCGATGATGACCTAAGGCCCTGGCAGTTCCGATGTGCTCAGTATGAGGTAAGTCATCTGGGTGTTGTTTAGGACATCCGACCTCAGGCTGTGTCAGACTGGGCATTAGTGCACAGGGTAGACTCTATCATTGGGGTACAGTAGAGTGGCATGCAGGCTGACCCTCATTTGGGGTGTCTGGTTATCCCCATAGGACAACGTTTTATTGCTGTAGGACAGGCAGAATACAGCATTGTTGCCCAGAATTCTCAAACTGGAGGGCATGAGGGATAGGAGTGTGAGGACAGAGGTCTGAGAACAGAAGCTAAGTTTAGGTTTCAGGACGAGGGCACAGCAGGCACACTCTGCAGGGCTGAAATGAGAACTCGTGTATCTGAAGTCAGGGCGAGGATCAGACATTGTGTAGGTTGGAGTTTCTGTCCAGGATGGCCCCTTCATGAAGGGAGAGGGTCTCACGAGGCCATCAATGTTTTCCCACGATGGGAGTTGTGAGATGCTCCAAACCACAACGATTCCTTCTGTGGGACACACTAGACCAGTTGGATGGCTCCAGGACATCCCATATGGAAAGAATGCAGAGCAGCTTTTTAAGGATGGATGCCTGGGCAGCCCACCTCCCATTCCATTTGTCTCCTAGTGACAAGGCAGGTTTGATCTGCTGGCTCTGGGGGAGAAACCAAGGGGGCTGAGTTGAAATATACTCTCATGAGGATGGATAATAATATGGGTTTGTATTCATGGAGACATAGGAAAGGGGTTGTGGCTATGGGGCCTTGAAGGATTCTCCTAACCAGAGGTTTTGACACAGCTCTGAGGAGCAATTTTCCAATGTGCAGAGGACATTTATTCTGATTTGTGGCTCAGGAAACCCCCATATGCTGGTATTAGAAACCAGGCCTCTGAGGAGAGATGCCTGGAAAACAATGCAATGGATCTGATTAGGGCCTAGGGCTCTGTCCTATTCAATCTGATTCTCTGGAGACATCTGTCTACAGGTCTGACTGGAGGTAGTTGCTCAGGTTTGGTCAGATCGCTCCTGTTTGTCCCGGGCGGCCTACAATATTGGCATGGCCTCAGGGACATTGGAGGTTTCTCCTAATCTATATGGTTGTGGCCAAATTAATGGGTAGAATTCCCTTGGAGAGGGCAGGCACAGTCCTGAGGTGTGGCTCTAGGGGCCCCAGCCTGGAGGGTGTGTGGACCAAGGCTGTGGGCAAAGAAGTCTGAAAACACATACTTGGCTTAGGTTTGTGGACGTAGGTATGGCAGGCCCGATCTACAGACCGTGAGGAGAACTCTTCCGAATATGAACAAATGGTGAGTGTCAGGCGCTTGCTAAGGCTTTTGTCTCTGGATTTTGTGTCAACAATGGCCTTGGAATGTCTGAGTGGTCTCATGGACGATGGGCGGGACTCCTCTGGGGATTTGACATGATCCCAAGAGTTTGGGTACATTCTGTGGGATGGGAGGAATCCTTTCTGTTTTTATACCTCATGTGTCCCACCAAAGGAGGGATTCCAGAGCTAGCCCTTCAGAAAGCTAACTGGACAACCAGAATTCTGGTTAAGTTTGTGGCCCAGGGGCATGGCAAACCCCATATGTGGGCTCTTGGTCCAGCCATTAAGAGGACTTCCTTGAATGTAGGGCTCATGCTGAGGTTCACAATGCGTGTTTGTCCCCAACGCAGCCCTCAACATGGGCGGGCCCTCATGGGCCATGCTGGTTTATCCTACACTGAACGGTGAAAAACTTGCCAACCACAAGATTTCTGGCCATGGGAAAGGAAGTGTTCTGATTTCAGCATCACGTTCACCCCTGCTCAGTGATTGGAGTTAAGGCCTACGTTCTGAAGCCTGAAAACAGAGGCTGGGAAGAGATGAAGATCTAAGGCCATGGCATGTCCGATGTGATCAGTGTGCAGCCAGCTCTCTGGTTGTCAGTCAGGAGGTCAGGGCTTAGGCGGTGTCAGACAGGGCATTAGTGCCCACGGTAGACTGTATAATTGGAGTGCAGTTGAGTGGCGTGCAGGTTGATCCTCATTTGGGGTTTCTGGGTAGCTCCATAGGACGTTTTTCTTCACGAGGGCAAGCAGAGTGCTTCATTGTGCCTCCAGAATTCCCAAACTGGAGTACTTATGGGCCAGGAGTGTGAGGACAGAAGTCTGAGAACACAAGCTAGGCTTAGGTTTCAGGGCGAGGGCATGGCAGGCACACTCTTCAGATCTGAATCGAGATCTTGTGCACCTGAAGCCGGGCGAGGATCAGATGATGGCTCTGGTTGTAGTTTCTGTCCATGACAGCCCCTTCACGAAAGGGAGAGTCTCAGGAGGCCATGAATGTTTTCGCTTCATGGGAGTTGTGAGATGCTCCAAACTTCAATGATTCCTTCTGCGCTACACTTGAGACCTGTTGGATGGCTCCCGGATGTCCCATATGGAATGACTCTAGAGCAGGTTACTACGGTTGGGTGCCTGGGCAACCTGCCTCCCATTCCAGTTGACTCCTAGCTACAAGGCAGGTCGATCTGCTGGCTCTGGGGGAGCAACTTGAGGGCGTTGAGTTGAAGTGTACTCTCCTGAGGATGGGTCATAGTGTGCGTTTGTGTCAATGGAAAACTTGGAATGGGGTGGTGGATCCTGGGCCCTGAAGGATTCTCTTAACTGGAGGTTTTGACAGAGCTCCAAAGAGTATGTTTCCTATGTGGAGACGAGATATTTCTGATGAGTGCCTCAGGAATCCTCCATATGCTGGTATTGGAGACCAGGCCTCTGAGGAGAGATGCCTGGATACAAAAGCAATTGATCAGATTAGAGCCTAGGTGCCTGTCTGGTTCAATTTTCTTCTCTGGGGATATCTGTCTATGGGTCTGAGGGAGGTAGTTGCTCCACTTGTGTCACATCACCCCTGTTTGTCTTGGGCTGCCTACATTATTGGGATGGCCTCAGGGACATTGGAGGTTTCTCCTAATCTGTAGGGTTGTGTGCAGTGGAATGGGAAGAATTCCCTTGGAGAGGGCAGACACAGTTCTGAGGTGTGGCTCCAGAGGCCTCAGCCTAGAGGTTGTGTGTGCCATGGCTGTGGGGATAGAAGTATGAAAACACATACTTCACTTAAGATGGGGACGTAGGTATGGCAGGCCCGATATACAGACCGTGAGGAGATCTCTTTGGGATATGAACAAAGGGCAAGTGTGATGCGCTTGCTCAGGCTTTTGTCTCTGGATTTTGTGTCAACAGTGGCCATGGAATGTTGGGGTGGCCTCATGGTCCATGGACGAGTCTCCCTCTCTGGGGATTTGTCCCAATCCCAAGATTTTGGGTATATTCTGTGGGATGGGAGGAGTATTTTTTTTTTTTTTTACCTCATCAGTCCCAACAAAAATGGGATTCCAGAGCAAGCCCTGGGGAGGGGCACCTGGACGACCCGACCTCTTGTTAAGATTGGGAGCCTAGGGGTATGTCAAGCCCCATATGCGGGCACTTGGTCCTGCCACTGAGAGGCCTTATTTGAGGACAGAGCTTACGCTGAGGGTCACAACGCGTTTTTGTGCCCAATGAGGCCCTCAAGCATGGGCGGGGCCTCATGGGCCACGCTGGTTTCTCCTACACTGAACAGTGAAAAACTTGCCAGCCACAAGATTTCTGGCCATGGGGAAGGAGGTGTTCTAATTACTGCATCACGTTCACCCCAAGGCAGTGATTGGAGATAAGGTCTAGACTCTGAAGCCTGAAAACCTAGGTTGGGAAGAGATGAAGACCTAAGGCCCTGGCGGGTCCTATGTGCTCAGTGTGTGGCCAGATGTCTGTGTGTCAGTCACAATGTGCGGGCTCAGTCTGTGTCAGACATGGCATTAATGCCCATGGTATACTGTACAATTGGGGTACAGTCGAGTGGAATGCTGTTTGATCCTCATTTTGCATTTCTGGGTACCCCCAAAGGGCAAAGTTTTTCTTCTGAAGGGCAGGCAGAATGCTGCATTGTGGCTTCGGAATTCCCAAACTGGAGGGCTTGTGGGCCAGGAGTGTGAGGACAGAAGTCTGAGAACACAAGCTTGGTTTAGGTTTCAGGGCGAGGATATAGCAGGCCCACTCTGCAGAGCTGAATCGAAAACTTGTGCATCTGAAGTCAAGGCGAGTATCAGACATTGGGCTGGTTGGAGTTTCTTTCCATGATGTCCTCCTCATGAAGGGGGATGGTTTCATGAGGCCATGTGGGGGCATCACGAGGCCATGGATGTTTTCTTATGGAGAGAATGTATGATGCTCCAATCCGCAAGGATTCCTTCTCCAGGACATTTGAGAACTGTTGGATGTCTCCAGGACGTCTCATACAGAACGACGCCAGAGCAGGGTTCTAAGGATGAATTCTTGAAGAGCCCGCCTCGCATTCCAATTGTCTCCTAGCGACAAGGCAGGTTCGATCTGCTGGCTCTGGGGGAGCAACCAAGGGGACTGGGTCGAAATGGACTGTTCTGAGGATGGGTCATAATGTGGGTTTGAGTCCATGGAGAACTATAAATGAGGCGGTGGCTATGGGGCCCTGAAGGATTTTCCTAACCAGAGGTTGTGACACATCTCTGATGAGCAAGTTTCCCATGTGGAGATGACATTTTTTCTGACTGGTGCCTCAGGTAACCACCATATGGTGGTATTGAAAACCAGGCCTCTGAGGAGAGATGCCTGGAAACAAAAGCAATGGATCTGATTATGGCCTAGGGCCTGTCCATTTCAATCTGCTTCTCTGGGGACATCTGTCTATGGGTCTGAGTGGATGTAGTTGTTCAGCTTGTGTCAAATCGCCCCTGTTGTCCCGGGAATCCTACACTATTGGGATGGCCTCGGGGACGTTGGAGGTTTCTCCTAATCTGTAGGTTTGGGGACATAGGTATGGCAGGCATCATCTACAGAGTGTGAGGAGAACTCTTCTTGATATGAACAAAGGGCAAATGTGAGGCGCTTCCTCAAGCTTTTATCTGTGGATTTTGCATCAACAATAGCCATTGAATGTGTAGGTGGCTTCATTGGCCATCAATGAGTATCCTTCTCTGGGGATTTAGCCCAATCCCAAGATTTTGGAGTCATTCTTTGGGATGTTTGGGATGGGAGGAGTCCTTTCTGGTTTGGTTTTTTTTTTTTTTTTTTTTTTTTTTTTTTTTTTTTTTAATCTCAAGTGTCCCAACAAAAGACGGAATCCAGAAGAGAGCCCTGAGGAGGGGTGACTGGACAACACGACCTCTGGTTTAGAATAGGGACCTAGGAACCTGGGAAGCCTCACATGCTGGCTCATGGTCCAGCCACTGAGAGGCCTCACTTGAGGACAGGGCTCATGCTGAAGGTCACAATGTGAATTTGTGCCCAACCCGGCCCTCAAGCATGGGTGGGGCCTCATGGGCCACGCTGGTTTCTGCTACTTTGAACATGCTACAACATGCCAACCACATTGTTTCTTTCCATGAGGAAGAAGGAGTTCTGATTTCTGCATCACGTTCACTCCTGGGCAGTGATTGGAGATAAGATCTAGGTTCTGAAGCCTGACAAACGAGGTTGGGAAGAGATGACGAGCTAAGGCCATGACGGGTCAGATGTGCTCAGTGTGCAGCCAGCTGTCTGGGTGTCGGTCGGGAGGTCCGGACTCAGGTTGTGTCAGACAGGGCATTAGTGTTCAGCGTAGACTGTATAATTGGAGTACAGTCGAGTGGCATGTAGGTTGATCCTCATTTGGGGTTTCTGGGCAGCCCCATAGGGCAACTATTTTCTTATGGAGCACAGGCAGTATGCTGCATTGTGGCTCTGGAATTGCGAATCTGTAGGGCTTGTGGGCCAGGAATGTGAGGACGGAAGTCTGATAACACAAGCTAGGCTTAGGTTTCGGGGCGAGGGCACAGCAGGCACACTCTGCAGAGCTGAATCGAGATCTCCAGCATATGAACTCAGGATGAGGATCAGTCTTTGGCTCAGGTTGGCGTTTCTGTACATGATGGCCCCTTCATGAAGGGGGAGGATCTCAAGAGGCCATGTCGGTATTTCCACAATAGGAGTTGTGAGATGCCCCAAACTACAATGATTCCTTCTATAGGACCCTTGAGATCTGTTGGATGGCTTCCGGAGGTCCCATATAGAATGACTCCAGAGCAGGATTCTAAGGATGGATGTGCGGTCTGCCTGTCTCACATTCCAATTATTTCCTAGTGACAAGGCAGGTTCGATCTGCTGGCTCTGGGGGAGTAACAGGGGGGCTGAGTTGAAATGGACTCTCCTGAGGATGGGTCATATTGTGCGTTTCTGTCCATGGGGACCTTGGATTGGAGCAGCGGATCTGGGGCCCTGAAGGATTCTCCAAACCGGAGGTTTTGACAGAGCTCCAAAGAGTACATTTCCAATGTGGAAACGAGATTTTTCCGGTGAGTGCCTCAGGAATCCCCCATATGCTGGTATTGGAAACCAGGCCTCTGAGGAGAGATGTCTGGAAACCAAAGCAATGGATCTGATTAAGGCCTAGGGGCCTGACTGGTTCAATATGATTCTCTGGGTACATCAGTCTATGGGTCTTATTGGAGACAGTTGCTCAGCTTTTGTCACATCGCCCCAGTTTGTCCTGGATGGCCTACACTATTGGGATAGCCTCAGGGTCTTTGGAGGTTTATCCTAATCTGTATGGTTGTAGCCAATGGAATGGGCAGAATTCCCTTGGAGAGAGCAGGCACAGTCCTGAGTTGTGGCTCCAGGGGCCCAAGCTTGGAGGTTGTGTGCGCCAGGGCTGTGGGGACAGAAGCCTGGAAACACAAACTCAGCTTAGGTTTGGGGACGTAGGTATGGCAGGCCCAATATACAGACCATGAGGAGAATTTTTCAGGCTATGAACAAAGGGTGAGTGTGAGGCACTTGCTCAGGCTTTTGTCTCTGGATTTTGTCTCAATGGTGAGCGTGGAATGTTGGGGTGGCCTCATGGGCCATGGACGAGTCTTTCTCCCTGAGGATTTGGTCCAATCCCAAGAGTTTGGGGTCATTCTGTGGGATGGGAGGAGTCCTTTCTGTTTTTATACCTCAGGTGTCCCACCAAAAGAGGGATTCCAGGGCAGAGCACTGGGGAGGGGCGATTGGAAAATCCGAACTCCTGTTAAGAATGGAGGCCTAGTGGAATGAACACCCCATATGCGGGCTCTTGGTCCAGCCACCAGAGGCCTTACTTGAGAACAGGGCATATGCTGAGGGTCACAATGCATGTTTGTGCCCAATGCCGCCGGCAAGCATGGGTGGAGCCTCATGGGCAACTCTGGTTTCTCCTACACTGAATGTTGGACAACATACCAACCACAAGGTTTCTGGCCATGAGGAAGGAGTTCTGATTTGTGCATCACGCTCAACCCTGGGCAGTGGATGGATATAAGGTCTAGGTTCTGAAGCCTAAAAACCGAGGTTGGGAAGAGATGACAACATAAGGCCATGGCGGGTCCGATATCCTCAGTGTTGGGCCAGCAGTCAGGGTGTGGATCGGGAGGACAGGGCTCAGATTGTGTCAGACAGGGCATTAGTGCTCAGTGTAGGCTATATAATGGGGATACAGTTAAGTGTCCTGCAGGTTGATCCTAACTTGGGGTTTCTGGGTAGCTGTCGGTGCCCGAGCGGCTTGTAGCGCATGCGCGGTGATGCTTCTGGGCTCCGCCGTGCCCGCTCATTGCCTCGGCCGCTGCTGCCTCAAGCCATCGCCGCCGCCGGGTGGCGATGGTGCGGAGCTGCTCTGTCTGGGCCCGCTGGGGGGCCCCGGGCGTCGCACGACTTTTTCGGTGCCCGAAAGTAAACACGCCATTAAGATGGCGGCTGGATGCGAGCCAGTAGGCAGAACTTAGGATTTTATATCTATGTGGCTGTGAGTGATTGGTTGTGCAACCTCGGTATATATAGACATGCACGGGCAGGGGAGAGGGAGATCACAACAGCTACGCAGAAATAAAGCTTGCTTTGCTGAGGTCTCCTGGTCGTTCTTGCTGGCAAGAGCGACAGGTAGCTCTTCTGGAGGGCAGGCGAAGTACTGCATTCTGTATCTGGAATTCCCAAACAGTAGGGCTGTTGGCCAGGAGTGTGAGTATTGAAGTCTGAGAACACAATCTAGGCTTAAGTCTCGGGGCGAGGGCACAGCAGGCACACTCTGCAGAGCTGAATTGAGATCTCGTGCATCTCAAGTCAGGGTGAGGATCGGATGTTGGCTCAGGTTCGAGTTTCTGTCGATATGATCCCTTCATTGAGGGGGTCGGGCATCATGGGGCCATGGGGGTTTTCCCACGAGGAGAGTTGTGAGATGCTGCAAACGGCAAGGATTCCTTCTTCGTGACAGTCAAGAACTGTTGGATGGCTCCCGGAAGTCCCATATAAAACGACTTCAGATGAGGATTCTAAGGATGGATTCCTGGGCAGCCCACCTCGAATTCCAATTGTCTCCAACGACAAGGCAGGTTCCATCTGCTGGCTCTAGGGGAGCAACCAAGGGGTCTGAGTTGAAATGGACTCTCCAGCAGTTGGGTAATAATGTGGGTTTGTGTCCCTGAAGACCTTGCAATGGGGCATTGGCACCGGTCCCTGAAGGATTGTCCTAATTGCAAGTTTTGATACTGCTCCAAAGAGCAAGTTTCCCATGTGGGGACGAGATTTGTTCAGATTGGTGCCTCAGAAGACCCCCATATGGTGGTATTGGAAACCAGGCCTTCAGAGAGAGATGCATGGAAACCAAAGCAATGGATCTGATTAGGGCCTAGGGGCCTGTCGGGTTAATGTTCTTCTATGGGGATATCTGTCTCCAGTCTGACTGGAGGTAGTTGTTCAACTGTTGGCAGATCGCCCCTGTTTGTCCCGAGGGTCCTACACTATTGGGATGGCCACGGGGACTTTGGAGATTTGTCCTAACCTGTAGGGTTGTGGCCAATTCAATGGGCAGAATCTCCTTGGAGAGGACAGCAGAATCCTGAGGTGTGACCCCAGGTGCCCAAGCATGGTGGGTTTGTGGGCCAGTGCTTTGGGAACAGAAGCGTAAAAACACAAACTCGGCTTAGGGTTGGGGACAACGTTATGGCCGGCCTGAAATACAGACTGTGAGGAGAACTCTTTGGGTATGAACAAAGGGTGAGTGTGAAGCGCTGGCTCAGGCTTTTGTCTCTGGATTTTGTGTCGCCGATGGCTATGCAATGTTGAGTTGGCCTCATGGGCCATGAACGAGTCTCCCTCTCTGGGCATTTGGCCTGACTCCAAAATTTTGGGGTCATTCTGTGGGATGGGAGGAGTCCTTTCTGGTTTTTTATTTTTTTTATTTTTTTTATTTATTTATTTTTTTTTTTTACCTCAGGTGTCCCAACAAAGAGGGATTCCAGAGCTGAACCCTGGGGAGGGGCAATTGGACAACCAGAACTCTGGTTAAGAATGGGGGCCTAGAAGCATGAATGCCCCATATGCGGGCTCTTGGTCCATCCACTGAGAGGCCTTACTTGAGGACAGGGCACATGCTGAGGGTCACAATGCGTGTTTGTGCACAACGGGGCAGACAAGTATGGGCGGGGCCTTCAGGGCAACACTGGTTTCTCCTACACTGAAATTTGGACATGCCAACCACAAAGTTTCTAGACATGGTGTAGGAGGAGTTGTGATTTCTGCATCACGTTCACCCCTGGATGGTGAATGTACATAATGTCTTGGTTTTGAAGCCTGAAAACCTAGAGGCTTCCAGGTTTGGGAAGAGATGACGAGCTAAGGACATGGCGGGTCCAAAGTGCTCAGTGTGCAGCCAGCTGCTGTCTGGGTGTCGGTTGGGAGGTCCGGGCTCAGACTGTGTCACAGAGGGCATTAGTGCTCAGGGTAGGCTGTGTAATGGGGGTATAGTCAAGTGGCATGCAGGTTGATCCTCATTTGGGGTTTCTGGGTAGCCCCATAGTGCAACGTTTTTCTTCTGGAGGGCAGGCAGAGTGCTGCATTGTGGGACGAAATTCCCAAACTTAAGGGCTGAGGGCCAAATGTGTGAGGTCGGAAATCTGAAAACACAAGCTAGGCTTAGGTTTCAGGGCAAGATCTCGTACATCTGAAGTCAGTGCGAGGATCAGATGTTGGCTCACGTAGGAGTTTCTGTCCATCATGGCCCCTTCATGAAGGGGTGGCGGCATCATGGGGCCATGTGGGTTTTCCCATAATGAGAGTTGTGAGATGCTCCAAACAGTAAGGATTCCTTCTGCAGGACAGTCGAGACCTGTTGGATGGCTCCAGGATGTCCCATATAAAATGACACTGGAGCAGGGTTCTAAGGATGGATGCCTGTGCATCCCGTTCGCATTCCAATTGTCTCCTAGTGACAAGGCAGTTCCGATCTGATGGCTCTGGGGGAGCAACCAAAGGTGCTGAGTTGAAATGGACTCTCCTGTGGATGAGTAATAATGTGGATTTGTGTACATGGAGACTTTGGAATGGGGTGGTGGCTCCAGGCCCTGAAGGATTACTCTAATCAGAAGTTTTGATACAGCTCCAAAGAGCAAGTTTCCCATGTGGGTATGAGATTTGTAGTGATTGGTGCATCAGGAAACCCCATATGGTGGTATTGGGAACCAGACCTTTGGGTAGAGATGCCTGGAAAACAAAGCAATGGATCTGATTAGGGTCTAGGGGCCTCTCCCGTTAATGTTCTTCTCTGAGGACATCTGTCTCCAGGTCTGAGTGGAGGTAGTTGCTCAGCTGGTGGCAGATCGCCCCTATTTGTCCTGGTGGGGCTACACTATTGGGATGGCCACGGGGACTTTGGATGTTTCTCTTAACCTGTAGGGTTGTGGTCAGGCAGGCAGAGTCCTAAGGTGTGGCTCCAGGGGCCCAAGCATGGAGGGTTTGTGGGCCAGGGCTTTGTGGACAGAAGTCTGAAAACACGAACTCGACTTAGGTTTGGGGACGAATGCTTGGCCGGCCTGAAATACAGACCGTGTTGAGAATCTTCGGGATATGTATAAAGGGCAAGTGTGAGGCGCTTGCTCAGGCTTTTGTCTCTGGATTTAGTGTCAAAGATAGCAGTAGAATGTTGGTGTGGCCTCATGGGCCATGAACGAGTCTCCCTCTTTGGATTTTTGGCCCAATCCCAAGAGTTTGGGCTTATTCTGTGGGATGGGACGAATGCTTTCTGGTTTGTTGTTGTTGTTGTTATTGTTGTTTTGTTTTGTTTTTTAAACCTAAGGTGTCCCACCAAAAGAGGGAGTCCAGAGGAGATCCTTGGGGAGGGGTGACTGGAAAGCTTGACCTCTGGTTAAGACTGGGGACCTTGGGGTATGACAAGCCACATATGCAGGCTCTTGTTCCAGCCACTGAGTGGACTTACTTGACAACGTGGCTCACTTGGAGGGACACAATGCGTGTTTGTGCCCAATGCGGCCTTCAAGCATGGGTGAGTCCTCATGGTCCACGCTGTTTTCTCCTACACTGTACATTGGAAAGCATTCCAACCAAAAGGTTTCTTTCCATGGGGAAGGAGGAGTTCTGATTTCGGCATCACGTTCACCCCTGGGCAGTGATTGGAGATAAGGTCTAGGTTCTGAAGACTGAAAACTGAATCTGGGAAGAGATGACGACCTAGGGTCATGGTGGGTGCCATGTGTTCAGTGTGTGGCCAGCTGTCTGGGTGTCGGTCAGGAGGTCTGGGCTCAGGCTGTGTCAGACAGGGCATTAGTGCCCAGGGTAAGCTGTATAATTGGGGTACAGTTGAGTGGCCTGTAGGTTGATTCTTATTTGGGGTTTATGGGTAGCCCCATAAGGTAACTTTTTTTCTTCTGGAGATCAGGCAGATTGCTGCATTATTTCCCCAGAATCCCCAAATTTGAGGGCTTTTTTGGACAGGAGTGTGAGGACGAAAATCTGAGAGCACAAGCTAGTCTTAGGTTTCGGGGAGAGGGCAGGGAAGGCACACTCTGCAGAGCTAAATTGAGATCTCGTGCATCTGATGTCAGGGCGAGGTACAGACGTTGGCTCACGTTGGAGTTTCTTTCCATGATGACCCCTTCATGAAGCGGGGGGGTGGTGGCATCAGGAGTCCACTGAGGTTTTTCCATGAGGGGAAATGTGAGATGCTCCAATAAGCAAGGATTCCATATGTGGTACATGAGACCTGTTGGATGGCTCCAGGACGTCCCATAGGAAAAGACTCCAGAGCAGGGTTCTAAGGATGGATGTTTGGGAAGACCGCCTCACATTCCAATTGTCTCCTTGCAAAAGACAAGTTCTATCTGCTGGCTCTGGGGGCACAACCGAGGGTGCTGCACTGAAATGGACTTTCCTGCAGATCGGTAATATTGTGGGTTTGTGTCCATGGAGACCATTAAATGGGGTGGTGGCACCAGGGCCCTGAAGGATTCTCCTATCCAGAAGTTTTGACACAGTTCCAAAGAGCACGTTGAACATATGGAGATGACATTTGTTCTGATCAATGCCTCAGGAAACCCCATATGCTGGTATTGGAAACCAGGCCTCTGGGGCGAGATAACTGGAAACCAAAGCAATGGATCCGATTAGGGGCTAGGGGCCTGTCGGGTACAAAGTTTTTCCTCTGGTGATATCTGCCTATGGGTCTGAGTGGAGGTAGTTGTTCAGCTGGTGGCAGATTGCCCCTGTTTTTCCATGGTGACCTACACCATTGTGATAACTTCAGAGATTTTGGAAGTTTCTATAATTTGTACTGTTGTGGTCAATAGAATGGCAGAATTCCCTTGGGGAGGGCAGGCACAGTCCTGAGTTGGGATCTAGGGTCCCCACCTGGAGGGTGTGTGGTCCAGGGCTTTAGGGACAGAAGTCTGAAAACACAAACTTGGAATAGGTTTGGGGAGCTAGGTTAGGCAGGCCCGATGTACAGACCATGAGAACTCTTCGGGATATGAACAGAGAGCGAGTGTGAGGCACTTGCTGAGGCTTTTATCTGGATTTTGTGTCAAAGATGCCTGTGGAATGTCAGGGTGCCCTCATGGGACATGGACGTGTATCCCTCTCAAAAAATTTGGCCGTATCCCAAGAGTTTGGGTTCATTCTGTGGGATGGGATAAGTCCTTTCTGTTTTTATACCTCAGTTGTCCCACCAAAAGTGGATTCCAGAGCAGAGCCCTGGAGAGGGGCAACTGGATAATCCGACCTCTGGGGCCTAGGGGCATGGCAACCCCCATATGCGGACTCTTGGTCCACCCACTGAGAGGCCTTACTTGAGGACAGAGTTAACACTGAGGGTCACAAAGCGTGTTTGTGCCAAACGAGGCCTTCAAGCATGGGTGGGGCCTCAGGGGCCACACTGGTTTTTCCTATACTGAACGTTGGACAACATGCCAATCACAAGTTTTCTTGCCATGGAGAAGGAGGAGTTCTGATTTCTGCATCACGTTCATCCCTGGGTAGAGATGGGAGATAAGGTCTAGGTTCTGAAGCCTGAAAACTGAGGTTGAGAAGAGATGAT
This sequence comes from Mustela lutreola, assembly GCF_030435805.1. Classification (NCBI taxonomy): domain Eukaryota; kingdom Metazoa; phylum Chordata; class Mammalia; order Carnivora; family Mustelidae; genus Mustela; species Mustela lutreola. The sequence goes on from NC_081294.1 coordinate 170,530,144, forward strand.
GAACTAAGGCCATGGCAGGTCCAATGTGCTCAGTATGTGGCTTGCTCTCTGGGTGTCTTTCAGCAGGCTGGGCTCAAGCTGTGTCAGAAGGGCATTAATGCCCAGAGGAGACTGTATAATTAGGGTACAGTCAAGTGGCGTGGAGGTTGATTCTCATTTGGGGTTTCTGGGTAACACCATAAAGCAACGTTTGTCTTCTGGAGGGCAGGCAGAGTGCTGCATTGTGGCTCTGGAATTGCCAAACAGGGGGGCTTGTGGGCCAGGAGTGTGAGGACAGAATTCTGAAAACACAAGCTAGGCTTAGGTTTTGGGGCGAGGGCACGGCAGGCACACTCTGCAGAGCTGAATTGAGATCTCGTGCATCTCAAGTCAGGGCTAGGATCAGACGTTGACTCATGTTGGAGTTTCTGTCCATTATGGTCCCTCCTTGAAGGGGGGGCATTAGGAGGCTATGGAGTTTTTCCTTTGATGGGAGTTGTGAGAAGATCCAATCTCCGAAGATTCCTTCTGCGGGACAGTTGAGACCTGTTGGATGGCTCCAGGACCTCCCATACGGAATGACTCCAGAGCAGAGTTCTAAGGACAGATGCCTGGGCAGCCTGCCTAGCATTCCAACTGTATCCTATCGACAAGACAAGTTTGATCTGCTGGCTCTTGGGGAGCAACCAAGGGAGCTGAGTTGAAATGGACTCTCAAGCGGATGGCTTATTATGGGGGTTTGTGTTCATGGAGACCTTGGAATGGGGCGGTGGCACCGGGGCACTGAAGGATTCTCCTAACTGGAAGTTTTCACACAGCTCCAATGAGCAAGTATCCCATGCGGAGATGCGATTTGTTCTGATCAGTGCCTTGGGAAACCCCCATATGCTGGTATTGGAAACGAGGCCTCTAAGTAAAGATGCTTGCAAACCAAAGCAATGGATCCAATTAGGGCCTAGGGGCCTGTCTGGTTCAAACCACTTCTCTGTGGACATGGGTCTATGGGTCTGAGTGGAGCTAGTTGCTCAGCTGTTGTCAGATCTCCCCTGTTTGTCCCTGTTGGCCTACACTATTGGAATGGCCTTGGGGAATTTGGATGTTTCTCTAATTTGAGAGGTTATGGCCAATGGAATGGGCATAATTCCCTTGTAGAGGGCAGGCACAGTCCTGAGGTGTGGCTCCAGGAGCCCGAGCCTGGAGGGTGTGTGGGCCATGGCTGTGGGGACAGAAGGCTGAAAAAGTGAACTCGGCTAAGTTTGGGGACATAGGTATGGCAGGCCTGATCTAAAGACTGTGAGGAGAACTCTTCAGGATATGAACAAAGTACGAGTGTGAGGCACTTGCTCAGGCTTGTCTCTAGATTTTGTGTCACCGATGGCCATGAACTGTAGGTGTGGCACCATACAGAACAATTTAGGAGAAAGTTCCTGGTGAGTCATTTGTGTTTAGGTAGTAAACTTAGATTGACCCCGCCCTTCCCAGAGGAACTTACTTGTAAAGCCTAGATACAAGGGCGGGTCAGGCCAGGTGAAGACATCCAATCAGGGGGGCATGCATATATCTACTAGGGTAAACTGAAATTCAGTTGGGCACCCGTGTGTTACCTAGCATTTTTTTTTTCTGTGTGTGGCAGACTTAGCATGACTGTGCAGTGTTTTCTGTGTACTGCAATCTCATTGGCCACCTGTGCATAGCCCGGCTAAACTACCTCTATAAAAGTTAGTCTGGGAAAAAATGAACTACTGGGATTTCATCAAGATCAAAAGCTTTTGCACAGCAAAGGAAACAGTTAACAAAATCAAAAGACAACTGACAGAATGGGAGAAGATATTTGCAAACGACATATCAGATAAAGGACTAGTGTCCAGAATCTATAAGGAACTTAGCAAACTCAACACCCAAAGAACAAATAATCCAATCAAGAAATGGGCAGAGGACATGAACAGACATTTCTGCAAAGAAGACATCCAGATGGCGAACAGACACATGAAAAAGTGCTCCATATCACTCGGCATCAGGGAAATACAAATCAAAACCACAATGAGATATCACCTCACACCAGTCAGAATGGCTAAAATCAACAAGTCAGGAAATGACAGATGCTGGCGAGGATGCGGAGAAAGGGGAACCCTCCTACACTGTTGGTGGGAATGCAAGCTGGTGCAGCCACTCTGGAAAACAGCATGGAGGTTCCTCAAAATGTTGAAAATAGAACTGCCCTATGACCCAGCAATTGCACTATGGGTATTTACCCTAAAGATACAAATGTAGTGATCCAAAGGGGCACATGCACCCGAATGTTTATAGCAGCAATGTCCACAATAGCCAAACTATGGAAAGAACCTAGATGTCCATCATCAGATGAATGGATCAAGAAGATGTATATAGGGGGGGAGGAGTCAAGATGGCGGAGAAGTAGCAAGCTGAGACTGCTTCAGCTAGCCGGAGATCAGCTAGATAGCTTATCTAAAGATTGCAAACACCTGAAAATCCATCGGCAGATCGAAGAGAAGAAGAACAGCAATTCTGGAAACAGAAAAACAACCACTTTCTGAAAGGTAGGACCGGCGGAGAAGTGAATCCAAAGCGACGGGAAGATAGACCCCGGGGGGAGGGGCCGGCTCCCGGCAAGCGGCGGAGCAACCGCGCACAAAATCAGGACTTTTAAAAGTCTGTTCCGCGGAGGGACATCGCTCCAGAGGCTAAACCGGAGCGAAGCCCACGCGGGGTCAGCGTGGCCTCAGGTCCCGCAGGGTCACAGAAGGATCGGGGGTGTCTGAGTGTCGCAGAGCTTGCGGGTATTGGAACGGGAAAGCCGGCTACAGAGACAGAGCCGACAGTAAGCTCGCAGCTCCGTGTTACCTTGAACCGGTCGCAGGCTCGGTGAGCTCGGAGCGCGGCCGGAGGTCAGGCAGACGGGAGTAACTGGGCGCTGTTCTCTGAGGGCGCACTGAGGAGTGGGGCCCTGGGCTCTCGGCTCCTCCGGGCCGGAGACCAGGAGGCCGCCATTTGTATTCCCGTCCTCTGGAACTCTACGGAAAGCGCTCAGGGAACAAAAGCTCCTGAAAGCAAACCCGAGCGGATTACTCACCCCGGCCCCGGGTAAGGGCGGTGTAATTCCGCCTGGGGCAAAGACACTTGAAAATCACTACAACAGGCCCCTCCCCCAGAAGATCAACAAGAAATCCAGCCGAGACCAAGCTCACCTACCAAGGAGTGCGGTTTCAATACCAAGGAGAGCAGCAGAATTCCAGAGGAGGAGAAAGCCAAGCACGGAACTCATGGCTTTTTTCCTGTGATTTTCTTTAGTCTTGCAGTTAATTTAATTTTTTCTTTTTCATTTTTTTTTTTTTTTTCTCGCCTTCGGGTAAAATTTTTTTTTTTTTAACTGTTACCTTTTTCTTTTTTAACGATTTTTTACTAGTTTATCTAATATATATATATATTTTTTTACATTTTTCTTAGGTGTTTTCTTTTTTTAAAAAAAATTCTTTTCTTTTTTTTTTTTTTTTTTTCTTTTTTCTTTCTTCCTTTTTGAACCTCTTTTTATCCCCTTTCTCCCCACTCACGATTTTGGATCTCTTCTAATTTGGCTAAAGCATATTTTCCTGGGGTTGTTGCCACCCTTTTAGTATTTTACTTGCCCCTTCATTTACTCTTATCTGGACAAAATGACAAGACGTAAAAATTCACCACAAAAAAAAGAACAAGAGGCAGTACCGAAGGCTAGGGACCTAATCAATACAGACATCGGTAATATGTCATATCTAGAGTTCAGAATGACAATTCTCAAGGTTCTAGCCGGGCTCGAAAAAGGCATGGAAGATATTAGAGAAACCCTCTCGAGAGATATAAAAGCCCTTTCTGGAGAAATAAAAGAACTAAAATCTAACCAAGTTGAAATCAAAAAAGCTATTAATGAGGTGCAATCAAAAATGGAGGCTCTCACTGCTAGGATAAATGAGGCAGAAGAAAGAATTAGTGATATAGAAGACCAAATGACAGAGAATAAAGAAGCTGATCAAAAGAGGGACAAACAGCTACTGGACCACGAGGGGAGAATTCGAGAAATAAGTGACACCATAAGACGAAACAACATTAGAATAATTGGGATTCCAGAAGAAGAAGAAAGTGAGAGGGGAGCAGAAGGTATACTGGAGAGAATTATTGGGGAGAATTTCCCCAATATGGCAAAGGGAACAAGCATCAAAATTCAGGAGGTTCAGAGAATGCCCCTCAAAATAAATAAGAATAGGCCCACACCCCGTCACATAATAGTAAAATTTACAAGTCTCAATGACAAAGAGAAAATCCTGAAAGCAGCCCGGGAAAAGAAGTCTGTAACATACAATGGTAAAAATATTAGATTGGCAGCTGACTTATCCACAGAGACCTGGCAGGCCAGAAAGAGCTGGCATGATATTTTCAGAGCACTAAACGAGAAAAACATGCAGCCAAGAATACTATATCCAGCTAGGCTATCATTGAAAATAGAAGGAGAGATTAAAAGCTTCCAGGACAAACAACAACTGAAAGAATTTGCAAATACCAAACCAGCTCTACAGGAAGTATTGAAAGGGGTCCTCTAAGCAAAGAGAGAGCCTACAAGTGGTAGATCAGAAAGGAACAGAGACCATATACAGTAACAGTCACCTTACAGGCAATACAATGGCACTAAATTCATATCTCTCAATAGTTACCCTGAATGTGAATGGGCTAAATGCCCCTGTCAAAAGACACAGGGTATCAGAATGGATAAAAAAACAAAACCCATCTATATGTTGCCTCCAAGAAACACATTTTAAGCCCGAAGACACCTCCAGATTTAAAGTGAGGGGGTGGAAAAGAATTTACCATGCTAATGGACATCAGAAGAAAGCAGGAGTGGCAATCCTTATATCAGATCAATTAGATTTTAAGCCAAAGACTGTAATAAGAGATGAGGAAGGACACTATATCATACTCAAAGGGTCTGTCCAACAAGAAGATTTAACAATTTTAAATATCTATGCCCCCAACGTGGGAGCAGCCAACTATATAAACCAATTAATAACAAAATCAAAGAAACACATAAACAACAATACAATAATAGTAGGGGACTTTAATATTCCCCTCACTGAAATGGACAGGTCATCCAAGCAAAAGATCAGCAAGGAAATAAAGGCCTTAAATGACACACTGGACCAGATGGACATCACAGATATATTCAGAATATTTCATCCCAAAGCAACAGAATACACATTCTTCTCTAGTGCACATGGTACATTCTCCAGAATAGATCACATCCTCGGTCCTAAATCAGGACTCAACTGGTATCAAAAGATTGGGATCATTCCCTGCATATTTTCAGACCACAATGCTCTAAAGCTAGAACTCAACCACAAAAGGAAGTTTGGAAAGAACCCAAATACATGGAGACTAAAGAGTATCCTTCTAAAGAATGAATGGGTCAACCGGGAAATTAAAGAAGAATTGAAAAAAATCATGGAAACAAATGATAATGAAAATACAACGGTTCAAAATCTGTGGGACACAACAAAGGCAGTCCTGAGAGGAAAATATATAGCGGTACAAGCCTTTCTCAAGAAACAAGAAAGGTCTCAGGTACACAACCTAACCCTACACCTAAAGGAGCTGGAGAAGGAACAAGAAAGAAACCCTAAGCCCAGCAGGAGAAGAGAAATCATAAAGATCAGAGCAGAAATCAATGAAATAGAAACCAAAAAAACAATAGAACAAATCAACGAAACTAGGAGCTGGTTCTTTGAAAGAATTAATAAAATTGATAAACCCCTGGCCCGACTTATCAAAAAGAAAAGAGAAAGGACCCAAATAAATAAAATCATGAATGAAAGAGGAGAGATCACAACTAACACCAAGGAAATACAAACTATTATAAGAACATACTATGAGCAACTCTACGGCAATAAATTTGACAATCTGGAAGAAATGGATGCATTCCTAGAAACATATAAACTACCACAACTGAACCATGAAGAAATAGAAAGCCTGAACAGACCCATAACCAGTAAGGAGATTGAAACAGTCATTAAAAATCTCCAAACAAACAAAAGCCCAGGGCCAGACGGCTTCCCGGGGGAATTCTACCAAACATTTAAAGAAGAACTAATTCCTATTCTCCTGAAACTGTTCCAAAAAATAGAAATGGAAGGAAAACTTCCAAACTCATTTTATGAGGCCAGCATCACCTTGATCCCAAAACCAGACAAGGATCCCACCAAAAAAGAGAGCTATAGACCGATATCCTTGATGAACACAGATGCGAAAATACTCAACAAAATACTAGCCAATCGGATTCAACAGTACATTAAAAAGATTATTCACCACGACCAAGTGGGATTTATTCCAGGGCTGCAAGGTTGGTTCAACATCCGCAAATCAGTCAATGTGATACAACACATCAATAAAAGTAAGAACAAGAACCATATGATACTCTCAATAGATGCTGAAAAAGCATTTGACAAAGTACAACATCCCTTCCTGATCAAAACTCTTCAAAGTGTAGGGATAGAGGGCACATACCTCAATATCATCAAAGCCATCTATGAAAAACCCACCGCAAATATCATTCTCAATGGAGAAAAACTGAAAGCTTTTCCGCTAAGGTCAGGAACACGGCAGGGATGTCCATTATCACCACTGCTATTCAACATCGTACTAGAGGTCCTAGCCTCAGCAATCAGACAACAAAAGGAAATTAAAGGCATCCAAATCGGCAAAGAAGAAGTCAAATTATCACTCTTCGCAGATGATATGATACTATATGTGGAAAACCCAAAAGACTCCACTCCAAAACTGCTAGAACTTATACAGGAATTCAGTAAAGTGTCAGGATATAAAATCAATGCACAGAAATCAGTTGCATTTCTCTACACCAACAGCAAGACAGAAGAAAGAGATATTAAGGAGTCAATCCCATTTACAATTGCATCCAAAACCATAAGATACCTAGGAATAAACCTAACCAAAGAGACACAGAATCTATACTCAGAAAACTATAAAGTACTCATGAAAGAAATTGAGGAAGACACAAAGAAATGGAAAAATGTTCCATGCTCCTGGATTGGAAGAATAAATATTGTGAAAATGTCTATGCTACCTAAAGCAATCTACACATTTAATGCAATTCCTATCAAAGTACCATCCATCTTTTTCAAAGAAATGGAACAAATAATTCTAAAATTTATATGGAACCAGAAAAGACCTCGAATAGCCAAAGGGATATTGAAAAAGAAAGCCAACGTTGGTGGCATCACAATTCCGGACTTCAAGCTCTATTACAAAGCTGTCATCATCAAGACAGCATGGTACTGGCACAAAAACAGACACATAGATCAATGGAACAGAATAGAGAGCCCAGAAATAGACCCTCAAATCTATGGTCAACTAATCTTCGACAAAGCAGGAAAGAATGTCCAATGGAAAAAAGACAGCCTTTTCAATAAATGGTGCTGGGAAAATTGGACAGCCACATGCAGAAAAATGAAATTGGACCATTTCCTTACACCACACACAAAAATAGACTCAAAATGGATGAAGGACCTCAATGTACGAAAGGAATCCATCAAAATCCTTGAGGAGAACACGGGCAGCAACCTCTTCGACCTCTGCCGCAGCAACATCTTCCTAGGAACAACGCAAAAGGCAAGGGAAGCAAGGGAAAAAATGAACTACTGGGATTTCATCAAGATCAAAAGCTTTTGCACAGCAAAGGAAACAGTTAACAAAATCAAAAGACAACTGACAGAATGGGAGAAGATATTTGCAAACGACATATCAGATAAAGGACTAGTGTCCAGAATCTATAAAGAACTTAGCAAACTCAACACCCAAAGAACAAATAATCCAATCAAGAAATGGGCAGAAGACATGAACAGACATTTCTGCAAAGAAGACATCCAGATGGCCAACAGACACATGAAAAAGTGCTCCATATCACTTGGCATCAGGGAAATACAAATCAAAACCACAATGAGATATCACCTCACACCAGTCAGAATGGCTAAAATCAACAAGTCAGGAAATGACAGATGCTGGCGAGGATGCGGAGAAAGGGGAACCCTCCTACACTGTTGGTGGGAATGCAAGCTGGTGCAGCCACTCTGGAAAACAGCATGGAGGTTCCTCAAAATGTTGAAAATAGAACTGCCCTATGACCCAGCAATTGCACTATTGGGTATTTACCCTAAAGATACAAATGTAGTGATCCAAAGGGACACATGCACCCGAATGTTTATAGCAGCAATGTCCACAATAGCCAAACTATGGAAAGAACCTAGATGTCCATCAACAGATGAATGGATCAAGAAGATGTGGTATATATACACAATGGAATACTATGCAGCCATCAAAAGAAATGAAATCTTGCCATTTGCAACAACATGGATGGAACTAGAGCGTATCATGCTTAGCGAAATAAGTCAAGCAGAGAAAGACAACTATCATATGATCTCCCTGATATGAGGAAGTGGTGATGCAACATGGAGGCTTAAGTGGGTAGAAGAATAAATGAAACAAGATGGGATTGGGAGGGAGACAAACCATAAGTGACTCTTAATCTCACAAAACAAACTGAGGGTTGCCGGGGGGAGGGGGTTGGGGAGAAGGGGGTGGGATTATGGACATTGGGGAGGGTATGTGATTTGGTGAGTGCTGTGAAGTGTGTAAACCTGGTGATTCACAGACCTGGGGATAAAAATATATGTATATAAAAAATATATGTTTATAAAAAATAAAAAATAAAAAAAAAAAAAAAAAAAAAAAAAAAAAAGAAGATGTATATATACACAATGGAATACTATGCAGCCATCAAAAGAAATGAAATCTTGCCATTTGCAACAACATGGATGGAACTAGAGCGTATCATGCTTAGCGAAATAAGTCAAGCAGAGAAAGACAACTATCATATGATCTCCCTGATATGAGGAAGTGGTGATGCAACATGGAGGCTTAAGTGGGTAGAAGAAGAATAAATGAAACAAGATGGGATTGGGAGGGAGACAAACCATAAGTGACTCTTAATCTCACAAAACAAACTGAGGGTTGCCGGGGGGAGGGGGTTTGGGAGAAGGGGTTTGGATTATGGACATTGGGGAGGGCATGCGATTTGGTGAGTGCTGTGAAGTGTATAAACCTGGTGATTCACAGACCTGTACCCCTGGGGATAAAAATATATGTTTATAAAAAATAAAAAAAATTATTAAAAAAAAAAAAAGTTAGTCTGTGAGGCTGTGTGGGCTCGCCTCTTTGCAAGAGATGGCTTGACCTGTCAGTTTGATTCTCAATGCTTGGCATGAAATAAAGCTTTGCTTGACCTTCGCTTTGTATCAGTCTTTCTACTTTTATTATGGACCCTAACATTGGAGGGGGCAACCAGATTAAAATGACGAGAACAGAGCCAGCATCGGAATTTTTGGGAAAAGCCTCCAGCAGTAAGATCACAGGATGCTATCTGTCTGTCTGGTTAGAGTTCCAGGGTATGGCTCATCAGGGAGAAGATGTATGCAGCAGTGCCTCCCAGGGCTGGAGTGGATGCGGGGATGCCCCATCCCTCTGCTGGTAGATCGAAGGGGGGGTTTCGAGTCCCCCAGGAGGTCGGGGGTTTCGAGTCCCCCTAGGCTGTCACCAGGGTGTTTGAGTCCCCCGGTCAGTCAGGGGCCTGCCAGGGGGTTTGAGTTCCCCTAGAAAGCCAGGGAATTTGAGTCCCAATAGATGATTGGGGGTATCAAGTCCCCCTTGGTGGTTGGGGGGTTTGAGTCCCCCTACACGGCCAGGGGGTTCAAGTCTCCCTATACGGTCAAAGGGTTTGAGTCCTGGTGGGCAGTCGGGGGGTTTGAGTCCCCCTAGACATTCGGGGGGTTCAAGCCTCTCTGGGCTGTTGGGGGTTTGAGTCTCCCTGGGCGGTTGAGGGGTTTGAGTCCCCTAGGTGGTCAGGGGATAAAGCCCACACCAGTGGCAGGTTATAGGTAAGAATCCTTGGGCCTGTGGTTGTCTTTGTCTGGTCCTTTTGTTGTCTGTTGTGTTGTTTGTTATGATTGAAGGAATGGGGCAAGCAGAGAGTAAGGGGACTCTGACTTCATCTCTCCGTTCTTCATAATAGATGTAAGCCTTCTCGCTCACTCATTTTGTGTGTTAAGGGCTAAGACTGGAGTCTACTGGGGTTAGTTGATTGCCGGGTTAAGGTGCCCAGTACTGGTTCATTGGAGCCGGGCGTGGAATATAGTGTCTAGTGGGCCACTTTGGGTAAGCAGAAATGGAACTGCAGGATGAACTGACCTCGAGACAGAAACTTTAAGGAATATCCCCAAGCAGCTTCAGAAACACTCCCTTTGTTTGGGGGAATCCCTTGCCTTTTCTGGCCCAACGTGAGCTGCAGCTGGCCCTCCTACTTGCTAGCAGGAAAGCATGGCATCTGACGTGAAGATGGTTATTTGTCTGTCTCAAGATTTTAATGGGTAATTGTTAAAGAGGTTTCCGAAGTCTTTGGTAACCTGAAATTCTGAAGGGTTGCTTGAATGACAAATGGAATTAAATTTGTTGGACGTGTAGGTCTTAACCAAATGGGATAAAATGCTAGAGCATTGGCTGCTGGAACTGGGTTTGTGCTTTTGAAATCTGCTGGTGAACACATTCTGTGCTTAACTGATTGATAAATTGACCATCTAAAGAATTCTGTTGTACTAACTCACAATTGGTTTTATTTAGTCTTCAGTAGAGGTTCAGGTAGTTCTAAGAGTACAAAATTCTGTTAAGTGTAATTAATACTGATGGAAATGAGAAAAGTAACTCTGTATGTAAAAAGTAGGAGAAATGTCATAGTTTGAATCTGAAGAGTGCCTGACTATGTGAATGTGTCTGTATGGCTCCACATCAGCTACGAAGTCTGAGTGGGCTGCACCCTGAATCTCATGGGGCGTCATATGGCATAACGGTCATGTACTCCACAGAGTATTCTGATCCAGGGTTTATACAGACAGACCTTAGCTAAGATGCTCCTAAGTTCCCGTGAGGGATGCGAGCAGGACAGCATCTGAAAGATCCTCCTATCTTTGTCTGCAACATCATTCACAATGGGAGGGAAACCAAGTAAACTCATTATCTGCTTACTTAAAAAAAAGACACTGGTATAGAAAAGCTGGCTTTCTCTCTGTTTAAAAAGACAAAGTTTTCTTAATTGATCTGTTATGGTTTTCTCTTTGCCTGCCCAGAAAATTCAGTTTCTATGTTTTGTTTTAGCAGGTCTTTAACATCCCTAATTATATTTAGGCATGTGATTTAAAACTTTCTAAGGTTTTAGCAATTGTTGACTGGATTTAAACCAATGATAAACCTTGGGTTACATTTCGGAAAATGCCATGCATTTCCTAAAGTTTTAATACGTTGATAGATCACCCTTGATATTGTGATTATGGATATGTTACATGTCACAGAAGTAGCCTGATTTTCTTACCAGTTACATTGTACATTCTCATCTCACCAGCTCTTTACCATATCTATTCTGAGTTTTTGTCATTTGTAATTGTTTTAATTCTCTTGGAAGATAAATTTCATCTCAAAGAATATTCATATGGGAGACTTTCATGACGAATACAGGTTTTTGATATGTTGAAATTCTGGAACTGAAATGGGTAAGAATTTAAAGAAATAAAAGCTGCATTCGGACTAAACCAGAAATATTAACATGGGACTAGGTGAACTGAAAGACTGTAATGTTGTATCTCTTGATGTTTTGTCTTATGTTTGCTCTTCCAGACTAGAGAAACATATTTAAGTTATCTGTAACTTACAGAGATAAAATGTAGTTATTTGTAACCAAATCAAGGTATTCAACTCTTTCTCTCTATCTGAACCCTCTGAAACCAAAAGGCCTCAGCAAGTATTCTTTCTTCCATGTAAATCAGTCATTTGAATAAGTTCAATAAGAATCCGTTCTCCTTGTAACAGGACACCATTGAAAACATTGGTTATTTTATTTTACCATGGCTTTGACTGGAATGCCATATTAGAAAAGACTCAGATACGACTAGACAGCTTATAGGAACTAAGATTGACTTTATAAAACCTGGAACTGTAAAGCCTTTTGGAACTGTTGGCCTGATACCTTGCTTACAGAGTTCCCAGCAGCCTCACCAGGTGAGTAAAAGATGTTACTCCCTGGCAGATGCAGGAACCTCAGGATTCTTTGGGGGCCTCAGGAAGAAGAATTCACCCAAATCAACAGGTATTGCAAGCATTCTGATGGCAAGTATGTAGATTGGCTTCTAGCCTGGAGAGGCTATCATAAGTTCAACCTAGAGATTCCTTACGAGAAGTTCCAGCAGAGCAGATTCTAAAAGATTTATATGATCCCTCACTTCTCTTGCTGAGCTTACGTAAATAATTAAGCCAAGATAGTTAAAACTGGCCTTGTTTTTCAAAAAAATTAGTCCTGATTTGGCTATCTCTGAAAACGAGGGTTACTGGAGAGAGAAAAATTATGTTTTAATAACACACCTTTATGGATGTTAAATTCTAGATTTGATTGTCTTTAAATGTTTACTTAAGCTAGACAACTTGAGGTAAACTTCACGGAAGTTGCACAATAGCTGACTTAGACAATCTTGCTTTGCCAGTCAGTCACCCCAGATATAAGGAACTTCAGAAAACTGAAGGATTTGAAGTGAAGAATCTGACTGAGTTAGTGGGAATAGCAGAAAAGGTGTTTAACAACAGGGATGCACAGGAGGTTGAAAAACAGACAAAAAAACTGGTTAACGTTTTGGCATTACATGAGGTAGAGAGGAGATGGGTAGGGGATAGTAAATGGAAGGAAAAGCCTAAGCACAGAGAAGGCAGGTGGGAAGACTTAGATTCAGATCGGTGCGCTTATTGTAAGGAAAGAGAACATTGGGCCTGGGAGTGCCCCAAAAGGAAGATAACAATGCTTGCCTCCAGAGACTGAAGGGGTCAAGGTTCGGAGCCTCTCCCCGAACCTCAGGTAAAAATTGAACTGGAGGGGAAATCAGTTTATTTTTTGGTGGACATGGGATCTGAATTTTCATCGTTACTTAAACTTATGGGAAAACTACTTGGAGAGGAAGTCTCCGTACAAGGAGGATATGGCACAGAGACACATAAATGGGCAACAGAAAGGACTTTAAATTTGCCCTCGGGAATAGTTAAACATCAATTTTTGGTCCCCCCAATGCCCCATATAACTTGTTGGTAAGAGATCTCCTCCACAAGGTAAGAGCTGGCATTCAGTTCTTGGAAGGAGGCATGGCTGTAACCTTGAGACAACCCACTGTACAAGTACTTATGGCAGCAGTAGATGAATACCTCCTTTACGAGCCAGTCTCAAAACCAGAGGAAACAAAGTTGGGGGAGCCTTCTCCAAATCCTACAGGAGGAGTTTCCCGAGGTCTGGGCAGAAGCTAAGCCCCCTGGCTTGGCCAAGGAACAACCTCCAGTGGTGGTACAATTAAAGATGACATCTATGTTTGTTCACATTCGGCAGTACCCACCTTCCCCGGGAAGCAAAGGAAAACACATTAACCACCTCCAAGGAGAGGGGATCCGAATTCCTTACAAATCTCCATGGAACACACATTTGCTGCCTGTCAAAAAGGCCGAGACTGGGAACTGTCTAGAACTTGCGGGAAGTTAATAAATGGGTTGAAGATATCCACCCTATGGTACCTAACCCCTATACCCTACTCTCCCTTCTAGGCCCCAAAAGAACTGTGTATACCATCTTAGAGTTCAAGGATGCATTTTTTATGCATGTCTTTAGCAAAGGAATTCTCAGCACCTTTTTGCTTTTGAGTGGTATCACCCACAGGAAGGATTCCAAGGCCAGCTCACCTGGACAAGACTTCCCCAGGGTTTCAAGAATTCGCCCACTATCTTCAATGAGGCCCTACATGAGGATTTGTGTTAGTACAGAACCTCCGACCCAGGACTCACTCTGTTACAGTATGTTGATGACTTGCTAGTAGCCACTGAGGACTACGAGTCATGTTTGCAGGGGACGAAAGCTCTTTTACAGACTCTTCAGGAAAAAGGGTATCGGGTGTCAGCAAAGAAAGCACAGCTCTGTTAGAGCCATGCCACTTAAAGGCTTTGATCTCCACGAGGGAGTGCGTTCACTGTCTGAGTCCAGGAAACAGGTGATACCTTGCCCCACCACATCCCGACAAGTGAGAGAGATTCTTGAGATGGTGGGATACTGCAGGCTGTGGATACTGCAGTTTGGGGAGGTTGCCTGACCTGTGCACAAACTGGCATAAGGAGGGCTCCATATGATACAGTGGACAGTTGAGGCAGAAGGAGCATTTCGGGAGTTACAAAATCTTTACTGAGTGCCCAAGCATTTGCCATCCCATATGTTACCAAGCCCTTCCACTTGTATGTAGATGAAAAAGCAGGGGTGGACGAAGGAATTTTAACTCAGACTCTGGGGCCTTGGCAAAGGCCAGTAGTGTATCTTAGCAAGAAACTAGATTCAGCAGCAGCTGGTCCCCCCCCTATGCCTTTACATAATTGCTGCCATGGCTCTCCTGGTCAAGGATGCAAGTTTTGACTTTGCAAGGATGTATCCTAAGTTGGTATTCCAGAACCGGCCCCTGAGGACAGATGCCTGAAAACCTAATCTAGGGTTCCAATGAGAACCTATGTGCATGTCAGGTTCAATCTTCTTACTCAGGATTATTGACGTGGCTTTCTGCCTGGATGTAGGTGATCAGGATGTTTCAGACTGCTCATTTGCGTCCAGAGTGGCCTCCAATATAGGAGTGGGCTCAGGGGTCTTGCAGGTTTCTCCTAATTTGAAAGGTTGGACAAATGTGACGGGCACAGTTTCCATGGAGATGGCAGGTACAGTCCTTCGGTGTGGCTCCAGAGACCCCATCTGGGAGGGCATGTGAGCCATGGTTTTTGGAGAGAAGTCTGCAAACACAATTTCTGGTTAGGTTTAGTGGCAAGGTGATCGAAGGCCCAATGTGTAGACCTAGAGGGTGGCTCATCAGGAAGTATATTTAGGATGACTGGAAGGCAGTAGCGCAAGCTTTTCTATCTGGATGGTGTGTCCAGAACAGCCTAGGAATGCAGGTCTCATTGTTCCATGGGAGATTTTTCCTCTCTAAGGATCCTAACGGCTCCCCATACTTTGGTGACTTTTTCAGGGAAGGGAATTGTGCTGTTTTCCATTTAGCATTGACACAAAACATTGATTCCAGAGGTAGGCTCTAGGTCTGGGCACCTGGTGAATCCCACCAAAGGTTAGGATTTGGGCCTGGGGGGGTACCAGGCCTTCAATGCGGGATCCTGGGGGTAACACTGAGAGAGGGTGTTTGAAAGAATGCTCAGGATGATGTTCACAATGTCTGTTTGTGCCCTTGGTGGCCCTCAGGTTTGGGCGTGGTCTCATTGGCCATGCAGCTGGCTCCAACTTTGAGGGTTCGACCCCTATCCCAACAGCCAGGTTTTCTGCCATGGGGAAGGAACAGTTCTCTATTGTGCTTCAGGGTCCTCAATTGTCAGGGTTTCAAGCAAAGGTCTGGGGACAGGTGCCTGAATACGAAGGATGGGTAGATGAACCAGGGCAATGGCAGGTCTCACATGCTGGATATGGGTCCCTCTCTCTGGGTGGCTGACACTAGGTTAGGGCTCAGGCTCAGACAGACACAGCACTATTGGCCAGGGAAGCCTAATAATCGGTGTGCCTTCAGGGGCTGAGCAGATTGATTCTCATGTGGGGTTTCTGGGGCAGACTCACCAGGCACTTTTTTCTACGGAGAAGGCAGAATGCTGCATTGTGGCTCCAGAATTCCCTATCAGGAGGGCTTGGGGACCAGTAGGGTGAAGGTGGAATTGTAAACACAAGCTGCAGTTAATTTCCGTGATAAGCAGAAGGCAGTTCAATGTGCAGCGTCTTATTCGAGATATCCAGCACCTGAGTAAGGGCGGATGTCAGATGTTTGCTCACACTGAAGATTGTTTCTTTGATGACCGATAAATGGAGGGGAGGCGTCAAGAGGCCATGGAGGATTTCCCACGCTGGGACTTGTGAGATGCTCCAAACAGCAAGGTTTCCTTCTACTTGACAGATGCAGCCTGGCTTGTTTGATCTGGGGTCCCCCATGTGGAAATTTTGGGTAGCAGACCTCTCCCGCATGGATTCCTGGAAAGCATACCTCCATTGACCATTGCAGCTGAGGAACATGGTAGGTTCATTCTGGTGGATCTGGGGAGAAGTACTAAGTCCATGACTTGACATGGAATCTTTTGCAGATAAGTCACAAAGCTGGATTGTTACCAGGGATATCTTAGAATGTTCTGGTGGCTAAGGAGACCTGCAGGAATCTCCTACCTCAAAGGTTTGACACAAGTTGAAGTACACGGTTTCCTTCTGGGGACAGGAGATGTTCTGTTGTGTGACTCTGGGACGACATGTTTTATCATATGTTGGTATTCCACAACATGACCCTGAGGACAGATGCCTGCAAACTTAATCTATGGTTCCAGTGAGGTCCAAGGGGTATGTCAGGTTTAATCTTCTGACTCAGGACCATTGACTTGGCTGTATGCCTGGATGTTAGGTGATCAAGGTGTTTCAGACTGCAAATGTGCATCCAGAGCAGCCCCCAATATTGAGGTGTGCTCAAGGGCCTTGCACATTTCTCATAATTTTAAAGGTTTGGGTATCTATGATGGGAATATTTTCCTTGGGGAGGGCAGGTACAGTCCTGTGGTGTGGCTCCAGAGACTCCATCCAGGAGGTCATGGGAGCCATGGTTTTGGGAAAGAAGTTTCCAAACACAAATTTGGGTTAGGGTTAGTGGCAAGGTGATTGCAGGCACAATGTGTAGACCTGGAGGGCAGCTCATCAGGAACTGTAATTGAGGTGACTGGACAGTGGTAGCACAGGATTTTCTATCTGGATTGTGTACCAGGATGGCCTCGGATAGCAGGTGTGGTCTCCTGGGTCCATGGGAGATTTTTCCTCTCTAAGGATCCTGGCGGCTCCCCATAATTTGGTAGATTTTCAGGGAAGTGATGAGTGATCTTTTCCATATTAAGGGTCCCTCAAAACAGGGATTCCAGAGACGGGCTCTGGGTCTCGGCACCTGGAAAATCCCACCAAGGGTTAGGATTTGTGCCTGGCAGTGTCCCAGACCTGCAATGTGGTATCCTGGATGTGAAAGTGAGAGGGCTTGTTTGAAAGCATGCTCAGGCTAAGGCTCACAATGCCTGATTGTGCCCAGGGGAACCCTTATGAGTGGGCGTTGTCTCATTGTCCATGAAGCTAGCTCTGCTGCTGAGGGTTGGACACTCATCCCAACAGCCAGGTTTTTTGCCATGGGGAAGGAGGAGTTCTCTATTGTGCTTAAGGTTTCCCCATTGGCACGGATACCAGCAAAGGTCTGGGGACAGATGCCTGAATACCAAGGATGGGTAGAGATGACGGAATTGGGCCATGGCATGTCTCACATGCTGGATAAGGGCCATGATCTCTGGGTGGCTGACATGAGGTCAGGGATCAGGCTCAGTCAGACACAGCACTAGTGGCCCCTTCGAGGGCTGAACAGAGTGATCTGCATGCGGTGTTTCTGTGCAGACTCACCTGGCACTACTTCTTTCTATGGGGAAGGCAGAATGCTGTGTTGTGGCTCCAGAATTCCCTATCAAGAAGGAATGCGGACCAGTAGTGTGAGGATGAAATTATAAACCCAAGTTATGGTTCAATCCTGTGCCAAGCAAAAGGCAGTTCCAGTGTACAGCGGCTTGTTCGAATATCCAGCACCTGAGTCAGGGTGGATGTCAGATATTTGCTCACACTGGAGTTTTTGTCTATAATGACTGACAAATGGAGGGGTGGCGTCAAGAGGCCATGGATTATTTCCCACGCTGGTGCTTGTGAGTTGCTACAAACAGCAAGGTTTCCTTCTACTAGACTGGGGGAGTCTGGTGTGTTTGCTCCAATGTCCCCCATGTGGAAAGATTGAGTAGCAGAGCTCTCCTTCAGGGATGCCTGGAATGCACACCTCCATTTACCATTGCAGCTAAGGAACATGGCAGGGTCGTTCTGTTGGATCATTGGAGAAGTACCAAGGTCTTCAGCTGACATGGAATCTCTTGCAAAGGGGTCACAGTGGTGGTTTTTAACCAGGGAGATTTTAGAATGTGCTTGTGGCTAAGGGGCCATGTAGTATTCTCCTACCCTGAGGCTTTGGCACAGGTCCAAGAGCATGGTTTCCTTCTGGGGACAGGTAATATTCTGTTGTGGGGGTCAGGGAATACAGGTTGTATCCTAATTTGGTATTCCAGAACAGGCCTCTGGGTACAGATGCCTGAAAACCTTATCTAGGGATCCCGTGAATTCCTAGGGGCATGTCAGTTTCAATATTCTGACTCAGGACCATTGACTTGGGTTTCTGCCTGGATGTAGGTAATCAGGATGATTCAGACTGCACATTTCCGCCCTAAGCGGTCGCCAGTATTGGGGTGGGCTCGGGGGCCTTGCAGGTTTCTCCTAATCTGAAGGGTTTGGGCAACTGTGACGGGCACAGTTTCCTTGGGGATGGCAGTCACAGTTCTGTGGTGTGGCTCCAAAGACCCCATTCCGGAGGGCATGTGAGCCATGGTTTTTAGAGAGAAGTCTGCAACTACAGACATGGGTTAGGAGGGTGGCAAAGTGATCGCAGGCACAATGCATACACATGGAATGTATCTCGTCAGGAACTGTAAATCAGGTGTCTCGATGGCGGAAGCACAGGCTTTTATATCTGGATTGTGTGTCCAGGATGGCCTCGGAATGCAGGTGTGGTGGCATGTGACCATGAGAAATATTTCCTATCTAAGGGTCCTGGCATCTCCCATAGTTTGGCGGCTATATCGTGGAAGGGAAGAGTGCTGTTTCCATCTTAGGGGTGCCCCAAAATAAAGATTCCAAAGACAGGCTCTGGGTATGGGCATCTGGAAATTCCCACCAAGTGTTAGGATTTGGACCAAGGGGCATACTGGTCCTTCAATGCGAGGTCCTAGAGGTGCAGCTGAGAGGACTTGTTTGAAAGCATGCTCATGCTGAGGTTCACAATGCCTGTTTGTGCCCAGGGAGGCCCTCATGAGTGGGCGTGCTCTCATTGGCCATGCAGCTGGCTCCCATGCTAAGGGTTGGACAACCAACCCAATAGACAGTATTCCTGCTGTGGGAGAGGAGGAGTTCTCTGTTTTGCTTCAGGTTCCCCATTGGCAGGGATTGCTGCAAAGTCTGGGGACAGATCCCTGAATAGCGAGGATGGGTAGAGATAATGCACTTGGGCCATGGCCAGTCTCATATGCTGGAAAAGGGCCCCACTATTTTGTGGCTGACATGATGTCAGCACTCACGCTTGACAGAAACAGCACCAGTGGACAGGGCAACCTATATATTGGTGTTCCCACGAGGGCCGAACAGATTGTGCCTCATGAGGAGTTTCTGAGCAGACTCACCTGGCACTTCTTTGATGGGGAAGGCAGAATGCTGAGTGGTGGCTCCAGAATTCCTTTTCAAGAGGGCTTGGGGACCAGTAGGGTGAGGATGGAATTGTAAACCAAGCTATGGATAAATCCAGTGCTAAGCGGAAGGCAGTTCCAGTGTGCAGTGGCTGATTCAAATATCCAGCTTCTGAGTATGGGCAGATGTCAGATGTTTGCTCACCCTTGAGTTTGTGTCTATGATGACAAAAAAATGGAGGGGTGGCATCAAGAGTCCATGGAGGAATTCCCACGTTGAGGCTTGTGAGAAGCTCCAAACAGTAAGGTTTCCTTCTACTGTACAAAAGGAGTCTGGTTTGTTTGATCCAGGGTCCCCTATGTGAAAAGTTTGGGGTACAGAGCACTCCTTCATGGATGCTTGGAAAGCACACCTCCATTGACCATTGCAGCTGAGGAACATGACAGGGTCTTTCTGGTGGCTCTGGGGCGAAAGACCAAGGCCTTGAGTTGACATGGAATCTCTTGCAAATGGGTCACAATGCTGGTTTGTTACCTTGGAGATCTTAGAATGTGCTGGTGGCTAAGTGGCCATGCAGGATTCATCTACCCTGAGGGTTTGACACAGGTCCAAGAGCACGGTTTCCTTCTGGAGACAGGGGATGTTCTGTTGTGGGGCTCAGGGAGCACATGTTGTATCCTAAGTTGGTATTCCAGAATAGGCCTCTGAGGACTGATGCCTAAAAACCATATCTATGGTTCTAATGAAGTCCAAGGGCCATGGCAGGTTCAATCTTCTGACTCAGGACCATTGACTTGGGTGTATGCCTGGATGGAGGTCATTGTTGTTTTTCAGACTGTGCATTTGCGTGCAGATTGGCCTCCTATATTGGGGTGGGATTAGGGGCCTTGCAGGTTTCGCCTAATCTGGGGGTTTAGGCATCTTTGTCAGGCACAGTTACCTTGGTGATGGCTGGCACAATCCTGTGGTGTGGCTCTAGAGACCCCATCCTGGAGGGCATGGGAGCCAACGTTTTGGGAGAGAAGTTTGCCAACACAAACTCGGGTTAGTGTTAGTGGTGAGGTGATCGCAGGCCCAATCCATAGACCTGGAAGGCAGCTCATCAGGACTAGAAATTAGGTGTCTTGAAGGTAGTAGCGCAGGCTTTTGTACCTGGATTGTGTTTCCAGGATGTCCTCAGGGGGAGGTTGGGTCTCATGGGCCCATGGGAGATTTTTCCTCTCTAAGGATGCTTCGGCTCCCCATAGTTAGGTGGCTTTTTTGGGGAGTGGAAGAGTGCTGTTTTCCATCTTAGGAGTGCCCCAAAACACAGATTCCAAAAACAGGATATGGGTCTGGGCACCTGGAAAATATCACCAAGGGTTAGGATTTAGGCCCAGGGGCAATACAGGACTGCAGTGCAGGATCCTGGAGGTGCAACTGAGAGGGATTGTTTGAAAGCATACTGAGGCTGAGGGTCATTATGCATGCTTGTTCACATGGGGTAAGTCATGAATGGGCGTGGTCTCATTGGCCAGGCAGCTGGCTCCCACGCTGATGGTTGGATATGCGTCCCAACAGCAAGGTTTCCTGACATGGGGAAGGAGGAGTTCTCTATTCTGCTTCTGGTTCCCTCATTGGCAGGGATTCGAGCAAAGGTCTGGGTACAGATGCCTGAATATCAATGATGGGTACAGCCCTGGGCCATGGCCGGTCTCACATGCTGGATATGGGCCCTGCTCCCTTTGTGGTTGACATGAAGTCGGATCTCAGGCTCTGTCAGACACACCATTATTGGCCAGGGTATCCTATAAATCGGGGTTCCCTAGAGGGCCAAGCACATTGATTCTCAAGTGGAATTTCCGGGCAGACTCACCAGGCCCTTCTTTTTCTATGGGTACAGTAGAATGCTACATTGTGGCTCTGTAATTCTCTATAAAGAGGGCTTGAGGCCAGTAGGGTGAGGATGGAATTGTAAACCCAAGCTATGGTTAAATTCAGTGCCAAGCAAAAGGCAGTTCCAGTGTGCAGCGGCTGATTCGAGATATCCAGCCCCTGAGTAAGGACGGATGTCAGATGTTTGCTCACACTGGAATTTGTGTCTATGATGACTGAAAAATGGAGGGGTGACATCAAGAGGCCATGGAATTTCCCACACATGGGTTTGAGATGCTCCAAATAGCAAGGTTTCCTTCTACTGGACATGAGGAGTCTGGTTTGTTTGCTCCAGGGTCCCCCATTTGGAAAGTTTGGGTTGCAGAACTCTCCCTCCTGGAGGCCTGGAAAGCACAGCTCAATTGGCCATTGCAGCTATGGAACATGGCAGGTTCGTTCTGGTGTCTCTGTGGCGAAGTACCAAGGTTGTGAGATGACATGGAGTTTCTTGCAGATGGGCCACAAAGCTTGTTTGTAACCAGGGAGATCTGAGAATGTGCTGGTGACTACGGCGCTCTGCAGGATTCTCCTACCCTGAGGGCTTGACACAGGTTGAAGATCACGATTTCTTTCTGGGTACAGGAGAGGTTCTGTTGTGCAGCTCAGGGACCATATGTTGTATCCTAAGTTGGTATTCCAGACAGGCCTTTCAGGACAGATACCTGAAAACCTAATCTTAGTTTCAAATGAGTTCCTAAGGGCATGTCAGGTTCAATCTTCTGACTCAGGACGATTGACTTGGCTGTCTGCATTGATGTAGGTGACCTGGGTGTTTTAGACAGTGCATTTGCGTCCATACTGGCCGCCAATATTGGGGTTGGCTCAGGGTTGCACCTTTCTTCTAATCTGGAAGGTTTGGGCAGCAGTGGCGGGCACAGTTTCCTTGGGGATGGCAGGCCCAGTCCTGTGGTGTGGCTCCAGGGACCCCATCCTTTAGGGCATGTGAGCCACGTTTTTGGGAGAGAAGTTTGCAAACACAAATCCGGGTTAGGGTTAGTGGCCAGGTGATCATAGGTCCAATGGGTAGACCTGAAGCACAGCTCACGAGTTAACTGTTATTAGGGTGACTGGAAGGCAGTATCACAGGCTTTTGTATCTGGATTCTGTGTCCAGGACGGCCTTAGAATGCAGGTGTGGTCTCATGGGTCCATAGAAGACTGCTCCTCTGGAAGGATCCTGGCGGTTTCCCATAGTCTGGTGGCTTTCTCAGGGAAGGGAAGAGTGCTGTTTTCCACCTTAGTGATGCCCCAAAACAGGTATTCCAGAGACGGGCTAGGTGTGTAAGAGCCTGGAAAACCCCACCAAGGGTTAGGATTTGGGCCTAGGGGCATACCCGGACTGCAATGAAGGATCCTTGTGGTGCCACTGAGAGGGCTTATTTTAAAGCATGCTCAGGCTAAGGATCACAAAGCATGTTTGTGCCCACGGATTCCATCAGGAGGGGACATTATCTCTTTGGCCATGTAGCTGTCTCCCACTTTAATGCTGGACACCCATCCCAACAGCCAGGTTTCCATCCACGGAAAAGGAAGAATTCTCTATTGTGCTTCAGGCTCCCCCATTGGCAGGGATCCTAGCAAAGGTCTTGGGACAGGAGCCTGAATAGCAAGGATGAGTAGAGATGACAGACTTGGGCCATAACCGGTATCACATGCTGAATATGGGGCCCGATGTCTTGGTGGCTGACACTAGGTCAGTGCTCAGATCTTGTCATACACATCACTAGTCGCCAGGGCAGCCTATAAATCGGTGTCCCCTTGAAGGACGAGCAGATGGATCCTCATGTGGGGCTTCTGGGAAGATGCAACAGACAATTCTTCTTTCTAAGAGGAAGGCAGAATGCTGCATTGTTGTTCCAGAATTCCCTATCAAGAGGAATTGGGGACAAGTAGGGTGAGGATGGAATTGTAAACAGAAGCTGTGGTTAAATTCAGTGCTAAGCAGGAAAGCAGTTCCAATATGCAGTGGCTTATTCGAGATATCCAGCACATGAGTAAGGGCAGATATCAGATGTTTGCTCACACGGAGTTTGTGCTTATGGTGACCAACAAATGGTGAGGTGTCGTCAAGAGGCCATGGAGGATTGCCCACGCTGAGGCTTGTAAGATGCTCCAAACAGCAACGTTTCTTTCTCCTGGACAGGTGGAGCCTGGTTTGTTTTCTCCAACCTTACATCCAGTGACCAATGCATCTGAGGAACAAGGCAGGTTCGTTCTGGTGGCTCTGGCATGAAGTACCATGGCCTTGAGTTGCCATGGAATGTCTTGCAGATGGGTGGCAATGCTGCTTTTTGTGTTTTTTGTTTGTATGTTTGTATGTTTTTTTTTTTTTTTTTTTACCAGGGTGATCTTATAATGTGCTGGTAGCTAAGGTCCCATGCAGGAATCTCCTACCCTGAGGGTTTGGGATGGTTCAAAAAGCATAGTTTCCTTCTGGGGACAGGAGATGTTCTGTTGTGTGGCTCAGGGACCACAAGTTGTATCATAATTTGGTTTTCTAGAACAGGGCCCTAGGACAGATGGCTGAATACCTAATCTAGGGTTCCAATGAGGTCCTAGGGCATGTCAGGGTTAATATTGGGATTCAGAGCGTTGACTTGGCGTTTTGCCTCGATGTAGGTGATCAGCAACTTTCAGACAGTGCATTTGTGACGATAGCGGCCCCCAATATTGGCGTTGGCTCAGGGACCTAGCCGATTTCTCCTAATCTGGAAGGTTTGGGCAACAGTGATGGGCACAGTTTTCTTGGGTATCGCAGGCACAGTCCTGTGGAGTAACTCCAGAGACAATATCCTGGAGGGCATGTGAGCCATGGTTTTGTGAGAGAAGTCTGCAAACACAAATTAGGGTTAGGTTGAGTGGCAAGGTGTTCACAGGCCCAATGCGTAGACCAGGAGTGCAGTTTATCAGGAACAGTAATTAGGGTTATTGGATGGCTGTAGCACAGACTTTTCTATCTGGATTGTGTCCAGGATGGCCTCAGAATGCAGGTGTGGTCTCATGGGTCCATGGGAGACTTTTTCCCCTCTAAGGATCCAGGCATCTCACCATAGTTTGGTGGATATTTCAGGGACGGAAAGCATGCTGTGTTATATCTTAGGGTGCCCCAGAACAGGGAGACGGTCTCTGGGTCTGTTCACCTGGAAAATCCGACCAATGTTAGGATTTGGGCCTAGGGGCACACCAGGCCTGAAATGTGGTATCCTGGGGTGCCACTATGATTGATTGTTTGAAAGCATGCTCAGCTGAGGGTCACAATGCCTGTTTGTGCCAAGGCGGCCCTCAGGGTTTGCATGGTCTCATTGGCCATGCAGCTGGCTCCTACTTGGAGGCTTGTACATCTGCCTCACCACCAGGTTACTGCCATAGGGATGGAGGAGATCTCTATTGTGCTTCAGGATCCCCCATTGGCAGGGATTCCAGCAAAGGTCTGCGGAGAGGTACCTGAATACCAAGGATGGGTAGAGATGACGGACTTGGGCCATGGCCGGGTCACATGCTAGATATGGGGCCCGCTCTCTGGGAAGCCGCCACTAGGTCAGGGCTCAGTCTCTGTCAGACAAGCTCTAGTGGTCAGGGAAGCTGATAAATCGGGTTTCCCTTGAGGGCCAATGGGACTGATCGTAATGTGGGGTTCTGGGCAAACGCACCAGGCACATCTTTCTATGAGGAAGGCAGAATGTTGTGTAGTAGCTCCAGAATTCCCTATCAAGAGGCCTTTGGGACAAACACGGTGTGCATAGAATTGTAAACACAAGGTACGGTTCAATTCAGTGCCAAGCAGAAGGCAGTTCTAATGTCCAGTGGCTTATTCGAGATATCCAGCACCTGAGGATGGGCGGGTGTTAGATGTTTGCTCACTTGAAGTTCGAATTCTTGCTGACTGAATAATGGAGGGGTGGCGTCAAGAGGCCATTGAGGATCTCCCTCACTGAGGCTTGGGATATGCTACATACAGCAAGGTTTCCTTTTACTGAACAGGTGGAGTCGGGTTTGTTTGAATCAAGGTCCCCCATGTGGAAAGTTTCGGTAGCAGAGTTCGCCCGCATGAATGCCGGGAAAGCCCACCTCCATTGACAATTGAGCTGAGGACCATGGAAGGTTCATTCTGGTGGCTGGGCAAAGTACCAAGCCCTTGACTTGACATCGGATCTCTTGCAGATGGGAAACAAAGCCAGCTTGTTACCAGAGAGATCTTAGAATGTGCTGGTGGCTATGGTGCCGTGCAGGATTCCCCTACCATGCATGATTGGCAATGGTCGAAGAGCACGGTTTCCTTCTGGGGAAAGGATATGTTCTGTTTTGTATCTCAGGGATGACATGTTGTATCATAAGTTGGTATTCTGTAACAGGCCCTTAGGACAGATGCCTTAAAACCTAATCTAGGGTTCCAATGAGGTCCTAGGGGCATGTCAGGTTCAATCTTCTGGCTCAGGACCATTGACTTGACTGTCTGCCTGGATGTCGGTGTTCAAGGCTTTTCAGACTGCGAATCTGCTTCCAGAGCAGCCGCCAATATTGCGGTAGGCTAAGGGACATTGAAGGTTTCTGCTAATCTGGAAGGTTTGGGTAAAAGTGAAGGGTACAGTTTCCTTGGCGTTGGCAGGCTCAGTCCTGTGGTTGGGCTCCAGAGACCCAATCATTGAGGGCATGTTAGGCATGGTTTTGGGAGAGAAGTCTGCAAACAGAAACTTGGGTTAGGCATAGGGGCGAGGTGATCGCAGGCCCAATGCATAGACCTGAGAGGTAGTGTGTCAGGAAGTGTAATTAGGGTACCTGGAAGGTGGTAGCATAGGCTTTTTTATCTCGATTGTGGTTCCAGGAATGTCTCTGAATGGAACTGAGTTCTCATAGGTCCATGAGAGATTTTTCCTCTCTACGGATCCTGTCGGCTCCTCATCATTTGGTGGCTTTTTCTGGGAAGGGAAGTGTGCTCTTTTGCTTCTTAGGGGTGCCCCAAAACAGGGATTCCAGAGACGGCCTCTGGAATGGGTGCCGGTAAAATCCCACCAAGTGTAAGGTTTTGGGCCTGGTGGTGTACCTGGCCTGCAATGCGAGGCCTTGGCGGTACAACTGAGAATGCATATTTGAAAGCATGCACTGACTGAGGGTCACATTGCCTGTTTGTGGACAGGGCGGCACTCAGGAGTGGGCAGGGTCTCATTGGCCATTCTGTTGGCTACCACTATGAGGGTTGGACACCAGTTTCAACAGCCAGTTTTTCTGCGATGGGAAGGAGTATTTCTCTATTGTGTTTCAAGTTTCCCCATTGACACGAATTCCAGCAAAGGTTTGGGGACAGATGCCTGAATACCAAGGATGGGTAGAGATGACGGATCTGGGCTTTGGCCAGTCTCACGTGCTGGATATAGGGCCCACTCTCTGTATGTCTGCTCTAGGATCAGGCCTCAGGCTCTGTCAGACTCAGCACTAGTGGTCAGGGCAGCCTAGAAATCGGGGTTCTCTCAAGGGCTCAGCAGATGGATCCTCATGTGGGGTCTCTGGGGAGAATCATCAGGCACTTCTTTCTATGGGGAAGGCAGATTGCAGCGATGTGGATCCAGAATTCCATATCAAGCAGGCTTCAGGACCAGTAGGATGAGCGTAGAATTGCAAACACAATTAACGGTTCACTTCAATGCCAAGCAGAAGGCAGTTCCAATGTGCAACGGCTTTTTGAGATATCCAGCACCTGAGTAAGGGCAGATTCCTGATGTTTGCTCACACTGGTCTTTGTGTTCATTATGACCGCCAAATGGAGGGGTGCCGTCTAAAGGCCAAGG
Source organism: Mustela lutreola (assembly GCF_030435805.1). NCBI lineage: Eukaryota > Metazoa > Chordata > Mammalia > Carnivora > Mustelidae > Mustela > Mustela lutreola. The sequence continues at coordinate 170,557,314 of NC_081294.1, forward strand.
GGGATTTACCACACTGAGGTTTGTGAGATGCTCCTAACACGAAGGTTTCCTTCTACTGAAGAGGTGGAGTCTGGTTTGTTTATTCCAGGCTCCCCCATGTGACAAGTTTGGGTAGCAGAGTTCACCTGCATGGATACTGGCAAAGCATACCTCCAGTGACCATTGCAGCTGAGGAACAAGGCAGGTTCGTTCTTGTAGCTCTGGCATGAAGTACCATGGCCGTGAGTTGCCATGGAATGTCTTGCAGATCGGTTGCAATGTTGCTTTTTGTTTTTTGTTTGCTTGTTTGTTTGTTTGTCTGTTTTTTTTTTTTTTTTTTTTTCCCCAGGGTGATCTAAGAATGTGCTGGTAGCTAAGGTCCCATGCAGGATTCTCCTACCCTGATGGTTTGGTAGGGTTCGAAAAGCATAGTTTCCTTCTGGGGAAAGGAGATGTTCTGTGTGTGACTCAGGGACCACAAGTTGTATCATAATTTGGTTTTCTAGAACAGGGCCCTAGCACAGATGGCTGAATACCTAATGTAGGGTTCCAATGACGTCCTAGGGCATGTCAGGGTTAATCTTCTGATTCAGGAGCGTTGACTTGGCTGTTTGTCTAGATGTAGGTGATCAGCATGTTTCAGACTGGACATTTGTGACCATAGCGGCCGCCAATATTGGGGTTGGCTCAGAGGCCTAGCAGTTTTCTCCTAATCTGGAAGGTTTGGGCAACAGTGATGGGCACAGTATTCTTCGGAATAGCAGGCACAGTCCTGTGGAGTAACTCCAGAGACAATATCCTGGAGGGCATGTGAGCCATGGTTTTGTGAGAGAAGTACGCAAACACAAATTAGGGTTAGGTTTAGTGGCAAGGTTTTCGCAGGCCCAAATCGTAGACCAGGAGTGCAGGTTTTCAGGAACTGTAATTAGGGTTATTGGATGGCAGTAGCACAGACTCTTCTACCTGGATTATGTCCAGGATGGCATCAGAATGCAGGTGTGGTCTCATGGGTCCATGGGAGAGTTTTTCCCCTCTAAGGATTCCGACATCTCCCCATAGTTTGGTGGCTTTTTCAGAGAAGGGAAGCATGCTGTTTTATATTTTAGGGTGCCCCACAACAGGGAGGCGGTCTCTGGGTCTGTTCGCCTGGAAAATCCGACCAATGTTAGGATTTGGGCCTAGGGGAATACCAGGCCTGCAATGTGGTATTCTGGGGTGCGACTATGATTGATTGTTTGAAAGCATGCTCAGCTGAGGGTCACAATGTCTGTTTGTGCCAAGGCGGCCCTCAGGGTTTGCATGGTCTCATTGGCCATGCAGCTGGCTCCTACTTGGAGGCTTGTACATCTGCCCCACCGCCAGGTTACTGCCATGGGGAAGGAGGAGATCTCTATTGTGCTTCAGGTTCCCCCATTGGCAGGGATTCCAGCAAAGGTCTGCAGACAGGTGCCTGAATACCAAGGATGGGTAGAGATGACGGACCTGGGCCATGGCCGGGTCACATGCTAGATATGGGGCCCGCTCTCTGGGTACCCGCCCCTCGGTCAGGGCTCAGTCTCCGTCAGACACAGCACTAGTGGTCAGGGAAGCTGATAAATCGGGGTTCCCTTGAGGGCCAATGGGACTGATCGTAATGTGGGGTTCTGGGCAAACGCACCAGGCACATCTTTCTATGAGGAAGGCAGAATGCTGTGTTGTAGCTCCAGAATTCCCTATCAAGAGGCCTTTGGGACAAACACGGTGTGCATAGAATTGTAATCACAAGGTACGGTTCAATTCAGTGCCAAGCAGAAGGCAGTTCTAATGTCCAGTGGCTTATTCGAGATATCCAGCACCTGAGGATGGGCGGGTGTTAGATGTTTGCTCACTTGAAGTTCGAATCCTTGATGACTGAATAATGGAGGGGCGGTGTCAAGAGGGCATTGAGGATCTCCCTCACTGAGGCTTGGGAGATGCTCCAGACAACAAGGTTTCCTTCTACTGAACAGGTGGAGTCGGGTTTGTTTAAATCAAGGTCCCGCATGTGGAAAGTTTCAGTAGCAGAGTTCTCCTGCATGAATGCCGGGAAAGCACACCTCCATTGACAATTGAGCTGAGGACCATGGAAGGTTCATTCTGGTGGCTGGGCAAAGTACCAAGCCCTTGACTTGACATCGAATCTCTTGCAGATGGGCCACAATGCTGGCTTGTTACCAGAGAGATCTTAGAATGTGCTGGTGGCTATGGTGCCATGCAGGATTCCCCTACCATGCATGATTGGCAATGGTCGAAGAGCACGGTTTCCTTCTGGGGAAAGGATATGTTCTGTTTTGTATCTCAGGGACGACATGTTGAATCATAAATTGGTATTCCGTAACAGGCCCCTGAGGACAGATGCCTTAAAACCTAATCTAGGGTTCCAATGAGGTCCTAGGGGCATGTCAGGTTCAATCTTCTGGCTTAGGACCCTTGACTTGGCTGTCTGCTTGGAGGTAGGTGATCAGGGCTTTTCAGACTGCACATCTGCTTCCAGAGCAGCCTCCAATATTACTTTAGGCTCAGGTACATTGAAGATTTCTGCTAATCTTGAAGGTTTGGGTTACAGTGAAGGGTACAGTTTCCTTCGCGTTGGCAAGCCTAGTCCTGTGGTGGGGCTCGAGACATCCAATCATTGAGGGCATGTTAGGCATGGTTTTGGGAGAGAAGTCTGCAAACAGAAACTCGGGTTAGGCTTAGTGGCGAGGTGATCGCAGGCCCAATGCATAGACCTGGGAGGTAGTCTGTCAGGAAGTGTAATTAGGGTGACTGGAATGCGGTAGCACAGGCTTTTCTACCTCAATTGTGGTTCCAGGAATGTCTCGGAATGCAGTTGTGTTCTTATGGGTCCATGGGAGATATTTTCTCTCTAAAGATTCTGTGGGCTCCTCATCATTTGGTGGCTTTTTCTGTGAAGGGAAGTGTGCTCTTTTCCTTCTTAGGGGTGCCCCAAAACAGGGATTCCAGAGACAGCCTCTGGGTCTGGGTGCCTGTAAAATCCCAAAAGGGTTAGGATTTGGGCCTAGTGGTGTACCAAGACTGCAATGCGAGACCTTGGTGGTGCAACTGAGAATGCATATTTGAACGCATGCTCTGACTGAGGGTCACATTGCCCGTTTGAGGACAGGGCGGCTCTCAGGAGTGGGCAGGGTCTCATTGGCCATTCTGCTGGCTACCACTTTGAGGGTTGGACACCAATTACAACAGCCAGGTTTTCTGCCATGGGGAAGGAGTAGTTCTCTATTGTGTTTCGAGTTTCCCCATTGGCACGAATTCCAGCAAAGGTCTTGGGACAGATGCCTGAATACCAAGGGTGGGTAGAGATGACGGACTTGGGCCATGGCCAGTCTCACGTGCTGGATATAGGGCCCGCTCTCTGGTTGGCTGACGTTAGGTCGGGCCTCAGGCTCTGTCAGACTCAGCACTAGTGGTCAGGGCTGCCTTGAAATCGGGGTTCTCTCCAGGGCTGAGCAGATGGATCCTCATGTGGGGTCTCTGGGGTGAATCATCAGGCACTTGTTTCTATGGGAAAGACAGATTGCAGTGATGTGGCTCAAGAATTCCATATCAAGCGGGCTTGAGGCCCTGTAGAGTGAGCATAGAATTGCAAACACAATCAGCGGTTCACTTCAGTGCCAAGCAGAAGGCAGTTCCATTGTGCAACGGCTTTTTGCGATATCCAGCACCTGAGTAAGGGCAGATGTCTGATGTTTGCTCACACTGGTCTTTGTGTTCATTATGACCGCCAAATGGATGGGTGTCGTCAAAAGGCCATGGAGGATTTCCCACACTGAGGTTTGTGAGATGCTCCAAACACGAAGAGGTGGAGTCTGATTTGTTTGCTCTAGGCTCCCCCATGTGAAAATTTGGGTAGCAGAGTTCACCTGCATGGATGCCTGCAAAGCATACCTCCAGTGACCATTGCAGCTGAGGAACAAGGCAGTTTCGTTCTGGTGGCTCTGGCATGAAGTACCATGGGCTTGAGTTGCCATGGAATGTCTTGCTGATGGGTGGCAATGCTGCTTTTTTTTTTGTTTGTTTGTTTGTTTGTTTGTTTTCTTTTACCAGGGTGATTAGTATGTGCTGGTAGTTAAGGTCCCATGCTGGATTCTCCTACCCTGAGGGGTTGGGATGGGTCAAAAAGCATACTTTCCTTGTGGGGACAGGAGATGTTCTTTTGTGTGGCTCAGGGACCACAAGTTGTATCATAATTTGGTTTTCTAGAACAGGGCCCTAAGACAGATGGCTGAATACCTAATCTAGGGTTCCAATGAGGTCCTAGGGCATGCCATTGTTAATCTTCTGATTCAGGATCTTTGACTTGGCTGTTTGCTTGGATGTAGGTGATCAGCATGTTTCAGACTGCGCATTTGTGACCATAGTGGCCGCCAATATTGGCGTTGGCTCAGGGACCTAGCCGATTTCTCCTAATCTGGAAGGTTTGGGCAACAGTGATGGGCACAGTTTTCTTGGGTATCGCATGCACAGTCCTGTGGAGTAACTCCAGAGACAATATCCTGGAGGGCATGTGAGCCATGGTTTTGTGAGAGAAGTCTGCAAACACAAATTAGGGTTAGGTTTAGTGGCAAGGTTTTCGCAGGCCCAATGCATAGACCAGGAGGGCAGTTTATCAGGAACTGTAATTAGGGTTATTGGATGGCAGTAGCACAGACTTTTCTATCTGGATTGTGTCCAGGACGGCCTCAGAATGCAGGTGTCGTCTCATGGGTCCGTGGGAGACTTTTTCCCCTCTAAGGATCCAGGCATCTCCCCATAGTTTGGTGGCTTTTTTTAGGGAAGTTAAGCATGCTGTTTTATATCTTAGGGTGCCCCAGAACAGGGAGACAGTCTCTGGGTCTGTTCGCCTGGAAAATCCCACCAAGGTTAGGATTTGGGCCTAGGGGAATACCAGGCCTTCAATGTTGTATCCTGGGGTGCCACTATGATTAATGGTTTGAAAGCATGCTCAGCTGAGTGTCACAATGCCTGTTTGTGCCAAGGCGGCCCTCAGGGTTTGCATGGTCTCATTGGCCTTGCTGGCTCCTACTTGGAGGCTTGTACATCTGCCCCACCTCCAGCTTTCCTGCCATGGGGAAGAAGGAGTTCTCTATTGTGCTACAGGTTTCCCCATTGGCACGGATTCCAGCAAAGGTCTGGGGACCGGTTGCAGAATACCAAGGATTGGTAGAGATGATGGAATTTGGCCATGGCCGGTCTTAAATGCTGGAAAAGGGGCCCGCTCTCTGTGTGGCTCACACCAGTTTTGGGCTCAGGCTCTTCTGACACAGTACTAGTGGCCACAGAATCTTCTAAATCAGGGTTCCCTTGAGAGCTGAGCAGATTGATTCTCATATGGGATTTCTAGGCAGACTCACAAGGTACTTTTTTCTCTGGGGATGGAAGAATGCTGCATTGTGGCTCTAGAATTCCTCATCAAGAGAGCTTGGGGACAAGTAAGGTAAGGATGGAATTGTGAACACAAGCTACGGTTCCATTCAGTGCAGTTCCAATGTGTATCGGCTGATTTGAGATATCCAGCACCTGAGTAAGGGCGGATGTCAGATGTTTGCTCACACTGGAGTTTTTGTCTATTATGACCGACAAATGGAGGGTTGGAGTCAAGATCCATGGAGGATTTCCCACGCTGAGGCTTGTGAGATGCTCCAAAGAGCAAGGTTTCATTCTAATGGACAGATGGAGCCTCGTTTATTTGCTCCAGCATCCCCCATGTGGAATGTTTGGGTAGCAGAGCTCTTCTGCATCGATGCCTGGAAAGTACACCTCCATAGACCATTGCAGTTGAGGAAATGGCAGGTTTGTTCTGGTGGTTCTGGGGTGAAGTAGCAAAAATTGAGTTGACATGGAATTTCCTGCAGATGGGTCACAATGATGGATTGTTACAAGGGAAATCTTAGAATGTGCTGGTGGCTAAGGTGCCACGCAGTATTCTTCTACCCTGACGGTTTGGCACAAGTTGAAGAGCACAGTTTCCTTCTGGGGACAGGAGATGTTCTGTTCTGTGGCTCATGGACCACATGTTGTATCATAAGTTGGTATTCCAGAACAGGCATCTGAGGACAGATGCCTTAAAATCTAATTTAGCGTTCCAATGATGTCTTAGTGGCATATTAGATTCAATATTCTGACTCCGGTCAATTGACTTGACTGTCTGCCTGGATGTAGGCGATGAGGTTGATAAGACTGCACATTTCCGACCAGAGTTGCCGCCAATATTGGGATGGGCTCAGGGGCCTTGCAGGTTTCTCCTAAGCTGGAATATTCAGGCAACTGTGATGGGCACAGTTTTTTGGGGATGGCAGGAACAATCCTGTGGTGTGACTGCAGAGACTCCATCCTGGACGACATGAGAGCCATGGTTTGTGGAGAGAAGTCTGCAAACACAAATTCGGGTAGGGTTAGTGATAGGTCATCACAGGCCCCATGCATAGGTCTGTAGGGCAGCTCATCAGGAAATGTAGTTAGGGTGACAGAGAGGCAGTAGCACAGACTTTTCTATTTGGATTGTGTCTCCAGGATGGCCTTGGAATGCAGATGTCGTCTCCTAGGTCCATGGGAGATTTTTTCCTCTCTAAAGATTCTGGCGGCTCCCCATAATATGGGTGTTTTTACGGTGAAGGGAAGCGTGGTGTTTTCCATCTTAGGGGTGCCCCAAAACAAGGATTCCAGAGACGGGCTCTGTGCCTGGTCACCTGGAAAATCCCACCAAGGTTTAAGATTTGGGTCTAGAGTCATACCAGAATAACAATGCAGGATCCTGGTGTTTCCACTGAGAGGGCTTGTTTGAAAGCATGTTTAGGCAGGGGGTCACAATGCCTGTTTGTGCCCAGGGCAGCCATCAGGAGTGGGTGTGGTTTCAATGGCCATGAAGCTGGCTCCTACTCTGAAAGTTGGACACCCATCCCAATAGCCAGGTTTTCTGCCATGGGGAAAGAGGAGTTCTCTATTCTGCTGCCGGTTCCCCCTTTGGCAGAGATTCCAGCAAAGGTCTGGGGACAGATTCCTGAATACCAAGGATGGGTAGAGATGATGAACTTGGGCCATGACTGTCTCACATGCTGGATATGGGTCATGCTCTCTGGGTGGCTAACACTAGGTTGGGACTCATTTCTCAAGTCCCTCATCTCTACCCATACTTGGTATTCAGGCACCTCTCCCCAGACATTTGCAGGAATCCCTGCCAATGGGGGACACTGAAGCACATCAGAGAACACCTCCTTACCCATGGCATGGTACCTGGCTGTTGGAATGGTTGTCTAACCCTCAAAGTGGGAGGCAGCTGCATGGCCAATAGGACCATGCCCACTCCTTAGGGCCGACCTGGGCACAAACAGGCATTGTGACCCTCAGACTGAGCATGCTTTCAAATAAGCTCTCTCAGTTGCACCAGCAGGATCTTGCATTGCAGGACTAGTAAGTCCCTAGCCCCAAATCAGAACCCTTGGTGGAATTTTCAATGCACCCAGAACGAGAGCCCATCTCTGGAATCATGTTTTGGGGCTCCCCGAATATGGAAAACAGCACTCTTCCCTTCCTCAATAAAGCCACCAAACTATGGAGAGCCACAAGGATCCTTAGAGAGGGAAAGAATCCCATGGACCCATGAGATCACACCTACATTCTGAGGCCATCCTGTACTCACAATCCCGATAGAAAAGCTGTGCTTCCGCCTTCCAATCAACATAAAACAGTTACTGACGGGATGCCCTCCAGGTCTATGCATTAAGCCTGCGATTGCCTAGCCACTAAACCTAACCTGAATTTCTGTTTGCAGACTTCCATCCCAAAACCATGGCTCACATGCCCTGCATGATAGGCTCTCTGGAGACACACAGATGTACTCGGGCTGCCATCCCCAAGGAACTGTGCCCGTTGCAGTTGCCCAAACCTTACAGATTAGGAGAATCCTGCAAGGCTCCTGAGCATACCCCAATATTGGTGGCTGATCTGGATTCAAATACACAGTCTGAAAAACACCCTGGTCACCTACATCCAGGCAGACAGCCAAGTCAATGGTCCTGAGTCAGAGGGTTCAACCTGATATGCCCCTAGCACCTCATTGGAACCCCAGATTTCGATTTCAGTCATCTGTCCTGGAGGCCTGTTCTCTAATACCAACTTAAGATACAACTTATGGTCCTTGAGCCACACACCAGAACATCTCCTGTCCCCAGAAGGAAACTGTGCTCTTCGACCTGTGCCAAACTCTCATGGTAGGAGAATCCTGCACGGCACCTTAGCCACCAGCACATTATAAGATCTCCCTGGTACCAAACCAGCATTGTTGCCCATCTGCAAGAGATTCCATGTCAACTCAAGGCCTTGGTACTTTGCCCCAGAGCCACCAGAACGAACCTGCCATGTTCCTCAGCTGCAATGGTCAATGGAGGTGTGCTTTCCAGGCCTCCATGCCGGAGAGCTCTGCTACCCAAACTTTCCACATGGGAGACACTCTAGCGAAAAAAACCAGACTCCACCTGTCCAGTAGAAGGAAACCTCGTTTTGGAGCATGTCACAAGCCTCAGTGTGGGAAATCTCCCATGGCCTCTTGACAACAACCCTCCATTTGTTGGTCATCATAGACACAAACTCCAGTGTGAGCAAACATCTGACATCTGCCCTTACTCAGGTGCTGGATATCTCGAATCAGCAGCTGCACGTTGGAACTGCCTTTGGCTTTGCACTGAATTGAACCATAGCTTGTGTTTACAATTCCATCCTCAACCAACTGGTTCTTTAGCACAGTTGATAGGGCATTCTGGAGCCACAATGCAGCATTCTGCCTTCGCCATAGAAAGAAGAAAAGCCTGGTGACTCTGCCCAGAGATGCCACATGAGGATCCATCTGCTCAGCCCTTGAGGGAACCCCGATTTATAGGCTACCTTGTCCGCTAGTGCTGTCGGACAGATCCTGAGCCCTGACCTAGTATCAGCCACCCAGAAAGTGGGCCACATATCTAGCATGTGAGACCGGCCATGGCCCAAATCCGTCATCTCTACCCATCCTTGGTGTTTAGGCACTTGTCCCCAAAACTTTGCTTGAATCCCTGCCCATGCAGAACCGGAAGCACAATAGAGAACTCCTCCTTCCCCATGGCAGGTAACAAGGCTCTTGGGATGGGTGCCCAACCCTCTATGTGGGAGAGAGCTACATGGGCAATGAAATCACGCACACTCATGAGGGCCGCCCTGGGCAAAAAGACATTGTGACCCTCAGCCGGAGCATGCTTTCAAACAAACACTCTCAGTTGTACCTCCCGGATCCTGCACTGCAGGCCTGGTACGCCCCTAGGCCCAAATCCTAACCCTTTGGTGGCATTTTACAGCCCAGATCCAGAGCCCATTTTTGGAATCCCTGTTTTGGGCACCCCTAAAATGTAAACAGCACTCTTCCCTTCAAAGAGAAAGCCACCAAACTATGGAGAGTCGCCAGGATCTTTAGAGAGAAAAAATCGCCCATGGACCCATGAGAGCACACCTGCATTCCGAGGCCATCCTGGACACACAGTCCAGAGAGAAAAGCCTGTGCTGCCACCTTCCAGTCACCCTAATTACAGTTCCTGATGAACTGCCCTCCAGGTCTATGCACTAAGCCTGCAAACACATTGCCACTAACCCTAATCCGAATTTGTCTTTGCAGACTTCTCTCCCAAAACCATGGCTCTCGTGCCCTCCAGGATGAGCTCTGTGGAGCCACACCACAGGAATGTGCCTGCTATTACCAAGAAAACTGTGCCCGTCACAGTTGCCCAAACATTCCAGATTAGGAGAAACCTGCAACGTCCCTGAGCTCTCCCCAGTATTTGCGGCCACTCTGGATGCAAATGCGCAGTCTGAAACAATCCAGTCAGACAGCTAAGTCAATGATCCTGAGACAGAAGATTGAACCTGACATGCCCCTAGGACCTCATTGGAACCCTAGATTAGGTTTTCATGCATCTGTTCCAAGGGGCCTGTTCTGGAATCCCAATTTATGATACAACATGTGGTCCCTGAGCCACACAACAGAACATCTCCTGTCCCCTGAAGGTAACCATGCTCTTCGACCTGTGCCAAACCCGCAGGATAGGAGAAACCTGCATGGCACCTTAGACACCAGCACATTCTAAGATCTCTCTGGTAACAAACCAGCATTGTGGCCCATCTGCAAGAGATTCCATGTCAGCTCAAGGCCTTGGTACTTCGCCACAGAGCCACCAAAATGAACTTGGAATATTCCTCAGCTGCAATGTTCAATATAGTTGTGTTTCCTAGGCATCAAAGCCAGATAGCTCTGCTACCCAAAATTTCCACATGCGGGACCATGGAGCAAACAAACCAGACCAACCGTCCAGTAGAAGAAATCATTGCTATTTGGAGCTTCTCACAACCCTCAGCGTGGGAAATCCTCCATGGTCTCTTGACTCCACCCCTCCATTTGTCTGTCATCATAGTCACAAACTCCACTGTGAGCAAACATCTGAAATCCGCCCTTACTCAGGTGCTGGATATTTTGAATCAGCCTCTGCACATTGGAACTGCCTTCTGCTTGGCACTGAATTCAACCGTAGCTTGTGTTTACTATTCCATCCTCACCTTACTAATACCCACGCCGACTTGATAGGGAACTCAGGAGCCACAACAAATCATACCTTCATCACACAACAAATCATCATCTTTCCCCATAGAAAGAATAAGTGCCTTGTGAGTCTGCCCAGAAATCCCACATGAGGATTAATCTGTTCAGCCCTCGAGGAAACCCCGATTTATAGGCTTCCCTGGGCAATAGTGCTGTGTCTGAAAGAGCCTGAGCCCTGACTGTATGTCAGCCACCCAGAGAGAAGGTCCCATATCCAGTATGTGAGACCGACCATGGCCCAAGTCTGTCATCTCTACTGATCCTTGCTATTCAGGCACCTGTCACCAGACAATTGCTACAATCCCTGCCCAATGGGGGAACCTGAAGCACAAGAGAGAACTCCTGCTTCCCCATGACAGGAATCCTAGCTGTTGGCGTGGGAGTCCAACACTCAAAGTGGGAGCCAGCTGCATGGCCAATTAGACCACGCCCACTCCTGAGGGTCCAGCCTGGGCACAAACAAGCATGGTGACCCTTAGTCTGAGCATGCTTTCCAAAATCCCCTCAGTTGCACCATCAGGATCCCGCATTGAAAGCCTGCTATGCCCCTACGCCCAAACTCTAACCCTTGGTGTGATATCCGAGGCTCCAAGACCCAGAGCCCGTCTCTGGAATCCCTGTTTCACACACTCCTAAGATGAAAAATAGCACTCTTCCCTTCCTCGAAAAAGCCACCCAACTATTGGTAGCTGCCAAAACACTTAGAGAGGAATATCTCTCATGCACCGATGAGACCATAGCTGAATTCCAAAGCCATCCTGGACACACAATCCTGATAGAAAAGCCTGTGCTTCTGCCTTCGAGTCACCCTAATTACAGTTCCTGCCGAGCTGCTCTCCAGGACTGTGCATTGGGCCTGCAGTCACCTCACCACTAACCCTAACCCGAGTTTTTTGTTTGCAGACTTCTCTCCCAAAAACATGGCTCACATGCCTTCCAGGATGGGGTGTCTGGCTCCAGAGCCACACCACATGACTGGGCCTGATAAACCCATGGAAATTTTCCCATCACAGTTGTCCAAACCCTCCAGATTAGGAGAAACCACAAGGCGCCTGACCCCACAAAAATATTGGAGGCTGCTCTGGACACAAATGTGCAGTCTGACACTCCCTGATCACCTATATCCAGAGAGACACCAACTTCAATGGTTCTGAGTCAGAAGATTGAACTTGACATGCCCCTAGGACCTCATTGGAACCCTAGATAGGTTGTCAGGCATCTTTCCTCAGAGGCCTGTCTGAAATACCAACTTATGATAAAACATATGGTCCCTGAGCTACACAGCAGAATATCTCCTGTCCCCAGAAGGAAACCATGCTCTTGGACATGTGTTAAACCCTCAGAGTAGGAGAATCCTGCATGTCACCTTAGCACAGCACATTCTCAGATCTCCCTGGTAACAAACCTGCATTGTGACCCATCTATAAAAGATTCCATTTCAACTCAAGGCCATGATACTAAGCCCCAGAACCACCAGAATGAACCTGTCATGTTCCTCAGCTGCAATGGTCCTTAGACGTGTGCTTTCCAGGCATCCATCCAGGCGAACTCTATGATAAACTTATCACATGGGGGACCCTGGAGCCAAAAAAAAAAAAAAAAAAAAAAAAAAAAAAAAAAAAAAAAAAACAGACTCCACCTGCCAGTAGAAGGAAACCTTGCTGTTTGGAGCATCTCATAAGCGCCAGTGTGGGAAATCCTCCATGGCCTCTGGACACCACCTCTCCATTTGTCAGTCATCATAGAGTCCAATTCCACAGTGTGCAAACATCTGACATCCTCCCTTACTCAGGTGCTGGATATCTTGAAGAAGCCACTGCAGATGTGGACTGCCTTCCACTTGGCACTGAATTTAACTGTAGCCTGTGTTTACAATTCCATTCTCACCCTACTGGTCCCCAAGCCCTCTGAATAGGGAATTCTAGAGCCAAAACACAGCATTCTGCCTTCCCCATAGAAAGAAGGAGTGCCTGGTGAGTCTGCCCAGAAAACCCACAAGAGGATCAATCTGCTAGGCCCTCGAAGGAACCCCGATTTATAGGCTGCCCTGGCCTCTAGTATGGTGTCTGTCAGAGCCTGAGCCCCGAGCTAGTGTTAGCTACCCAGAGAGCGGGACCCATATCTAGCATGTAGGACCGAACATAGCCCTACCCCTTCATTTCCACCCATCTTTGGTATTCAGGCATCTGTCCTCAGACCTTTGCTGGAATCCCTGCTAATGGGGTAACTACAGCACAAAAGAGAACTCCTCTTTCCCCATGGCAGGAATCCTGGCTGCTGGGATGGGTGTCCAACTCTCAGTTTGGAGCCTACTGCATGGCCAATGAGACCACACCCACACCGACCTGGGCACAAACAGGCATTGGGACTCTCAGCCTGAGCATGCTTTCAAACGAGCTTTCTCAGTCAGTTGCACCACCGGGATCCCACATTGAAGGCCTGATATGCCCCTAGGTCCAAATACTAACCATTTGTGGGAATTTCCAGGTGCCCAGACCCAGAGCACATCTCTGGAATCCCTGTTTGGGGCACCCCTAAGATTGAAAATAGTATTCTTCCCTTCCCCGAAAAAGACACCAAACTATTGGGACCCGCCAGGATCCTTAGAGAGAAAATATCTCCCAAGGACCCATAGGACACATGAGACCACACCTGCATTCTGAGGCCATTCTGAACACACAATCCAGATATAAAAGCCTGTGCTACTGCATTCGAGTCACCCTAATTACAGTTCCTGATGAGCTGCCCTCCAGGTCTAGGCATTGAGACTGTGATCATTCGTCACTAACCCTAACCCATGGTTGTGTTGCAGACTTCTCTCCATATCCATGGCTCACATGCCCTCCAGGGTGTGGTCTATGGAGCCACATCACAGGACTGTGCATGCCATCCCCTAGGAAACTGAGCATGTTACAGTTTCCCAACCCTCCTGATTAGGACAAACCTGCAAAGACCCTGCGCACACCCCCATATTAGAGGCTGCTCTGGACACAAATGCACAGTCTGAAAAACCCTGATCACCTGCATCTAGGCAGACACCCAAGTCAAATGTCCTGAGTCTGACGATTGAACCTGACATGCCTCTAGGACTTCATTGGAACCCTAGATTAGGTTGTCAGGCATCTGTCCTCAGAGGTTTGTTCTGGAATACAAACTTATGATACAAAATATGGTCCCTGGGCCACAGAAAACTACATCTCCTGCCCCAGAAGGGGACACATCTCTATAACCTGTGTTAAACCCTCAGGGTAGGAGAATCCTGCATGGTCCCTTAGCCACTAGCACATTCTAACATCACCCTGGTAACAAACCAGCATTGTGACCCATCTGCAAGAGATTCCATGTCAACTCAAGGCCTTGGCCCTTCGACCCCGAGCCACCAGAATGAACCTGCCATGTTCTTTAGCTCCAATGGTTAATGGAGGTGTGCTTTCCAGGCACCCATGCTGGAGAGCTCTGCGATCCATACTTTTCACATTGGGGACCCTGGAGAAAACAAACCAGACACTACCTGTCCATTAGAAAAAAACCAACCTTGCTGTTTGGAGCATCTCACAAGCATCAGTGTGGAGAATCCTCCATGACCTCTTGACACCACTCCTATATTTGTCAGTCATAATAGACACAAACTCCTGTGTGAGCAAATATCTGACATCTGCCCTTACTCAGGTGCTGGATTTCTCCTTTGTTGGCCATCACAAATAAACTCAAGCATGAGGAGACATCTGAACCTCGCCCATACTCAGGTGCTGGAGATCTCGAAATAATTGCTGCACATTGGAACGACCATGTGTTCGGCACTGAGCTTAACCTTTGCTTGTGTTTTCAGTCTTCCTTCCTCACACTCCTAACCTGGAAGGTCTCTATATTGGGAATTTGGGAACCACAATGCAGCCTCCTGCCTGCCCACCAGAAAGAAGTACCCTATGAGTCTGTGCAGAAACCCTAAATGAGAATCCACCTGCACGGCCTTCAATGGAACCCCAATATCATAGGCCACCCTGTGCACTAATGCTCTGTCTGACAGAGCCCTAGCCTTGACCTCTTGTCAGCCACCCATATATCGGGCCCCATATCCTTCAGGTCTGACCTGCCTTGATCTGATTCCTTCATCTCAAACCAACCTGGGTATTCAGGTACCTGTCCCATAACATAGCTAAAATTCCTGCCCATAGGGTACCCTGCACAAAAGAGTAAACTTCCTTCCCCATGGCAGGAAAACTAAATGTTGAGATGGTTGTCCAACCCTCAGATTGGGATCCAGGAGCATGGAACAAGAGACTACACCCACTCAGGATGGGCAGCTGGGCACAAACAAGCATTGTGACATTTAGCCTGAGACCCCTTTCCAACAAGCCCCCTCAGGAGCTGGAACAGGAGCCAACAGAGCGTGCCTGTCATGCCCCTAAGACCAAATCCTAAGCCTTGGTGGGAATTACCCAGGCGCCTGGACCCAAAACCCATCTCTGGAATGCCTGTTTGGATGGGACCCCTGACACGGAAAACCGCGCTCTCCCCTTTCCCCTGAGATACACCAAACTGTTGTGTGCCAGGCAGAATCTTCAGAGAGGAATAATCTTTCATGGATCCATGAGGACACCCTCCATTTCATGGCCATCCTAGACACACAATCCAGACATAAAAGCCTGTGCTCCTGCCTCCAAGCCACTAGAATTTCCAGTCCCGAGGAGCTGCCCTCAGGGTCTGCAGATCAGATCTGGTCCCAAAGCCCTGACCCACATAGCCTCTCCTAGATTGGGCATCTAGAACCACACTACATCACTGGGCCTGCTCTCCCAAAGAACCTCTGTCCATCTCAGCTACCACAAACCTCCAGATTAGGAGAAATCTGCAAGGTCCCTGAGTCCACCCCAATTTCATAGGCTGCTCTAGGAAAAAAAAAAAAAAAAGCACAGTATGACACAGCCTCAGCACCCACCTCTTCCTCCTTATGAGAAGGAAACCTGGCTCCTGGGAACTGGGTGTAACCCTCAGGATAGGAGAATCCTGCATGGCTCCAGGGCCACTGCCACATTCTAAGTTCTCCCTGGAGGTCAAGCAGCATTGGGACCCATTAGACTGAGAAATTCCATCAAAGCTGTTCACTTAGAACTTCGACCTTCGAACCAGAGCCAGAGGATCAAGCCTGCCCTGTACCTCTGTACCTTGGCTGCAGTGGCAACATGAGGTGGGCTTCACAGGACCCTGGAGCCCTCGAAGTGGACTTCCCATGTCCCACAGTAGGACACCTTGTTGTATGGAGCAGCACACAAGCTCTTGCTTGGGAAAACCTCCAAGGCTTCTTGAGGCCTCCCCACCATAGGGTGGCAATCATGGATACAAACTCAGTATGAGACGACATCTGACCCTCGCCCATACTCAGGTGCTGGAGATCTCGAAGTAACCACTGCACAATGAAATGGCACTGAGCTTAACCGGACCTTGTGTTTTCAGTCATATGTCCTCACATTACTCATCTGCAAGCCCTCCATATTGGGAAATCTGGAGCCACAATGCAGCCTTCTGCCTTCCCACCAGAAAGAAGTGCCCCATGGGTCTTTGCAGAAACCCCACATGAGGATCCACATGCATGACCCTAAACGGCAACCCAATATCATAAGCCTACCTTTGCACTAATGCTCTGTCTGACACAGCCCGATCCCTGACCTACTGTCAGCCTCCCAGATAGCAGGCCCCATATCCTACAGGTGGGTCCAGCCTTGGCCCGAGGCCCTCATCTAGAACCAAGCTGTGTATTCAGGTACCCGTCCCAGAACTTAGCTCAAATTCCTGCCTATGGGGGACCCTGAGGCAAAAAAGAGTACACCTCCTTCCCAATGGTAGGAAAACTGAATGTTGACAGGTGCCCAATCCTCAGCGTGGAAGCCAAGTGTATGTCCCATGAGACCATGCCCACTCACAATGGTCAGTTTGGCAGAAACAGGCATTGTGACCCTCAGCCTGAGACCCCTTTCCAACAAGCCCCCTCAGAAGCTGGACAAGGGATTTCCACAGGGAAATCATGTCATGCCCCTCAGCACAAATCCTAAGCCTTGTTTGGGTTATCCAGGTATCCAGACCCAGAACCCATCGCTGGAATCCCTGTTTGGAAGGGACTCCTGAAACGGAAAACCACTCTCTCCCCTTCCCCCAGAAAGAC
This sequence comes from Mustela lutreola, assembly GCF_030435805.1. Lineage (NCBI taxonomy): Eukaryota > Metazoa > Chordata > Mammalia > Carnivora > Mustelidae > Mustela > Mustela lutreola. The sequence goes on from NC_081294.1 coordinate 170,574,104, forward strand.
ACCAATATCTTGGGTGCCGGGAAGAATTCTCAGAGAGGAAGAATCTCCCATGGACCCATGAGGCCACCTCTCCATTCCGTGGCCAATCTAGACACACAATCTAGACAGAAAAGCCTGGCTCCTGCCTCCCAGCTGCCCGAATTTCCAATCTCGAGGAGCTATCCTCAGGGTCTGCATATCGGGCCTGTCATCACCTTGCCACTAACACTTACCCGAGTTAGTGACTGAAGACTTTGGTCCCAAAGCCCTGACCCACATGCATTCCACAATGGGTCCTCCAGGACCACACCGCATCACTGGGTCTGCTCTCTGGAGGAAACTATGCCTGGCTCAGTTGCCTAAACCCTCCAGATTAGGAGACACCTTCAAGGCCCCTGAGCCCACCCCAATTTCATAGGCCGCTCTGGAAAAAATGCACAGTCTGACACAGACTTAGTACCCTCCTCCATGAAGACATGCAGGTCAATGGTCCTGAGTCCAAAGATTGAACCTGCCATGCCCCTAGTACCTCATCAGAACCCGAGCATAGGTTTTAGGCCTCTGTCCCCAGAGGCCTATTCTGGAAAACCAACCTATGTTCTAATATGTGGTCTGTGAGCCATACAAGAGAACACCACCTGTCCCAAGAAGGAAACCTGGCTACTGGGAAGTGGGTCAAACCCTCAGGTAGGAGAATCCTGCATGGCCCCAGGGCCACCGCCACATTTTAAGGTCTCCCTGGACACGAAACAGCGCTGTGACCATTAGACTGAGTCTAATGGTCAACTAACCGTCAACTCAGATCTCCTGGTACTTGGAAGAAAGACAGTGGATCAATCCTGCCCTGTTCCTTGGCTGCAATGATAACGCAAGGAAAGGTTCCCAGGCCTCCATTAAGAGAGCTCTGCTATCAAATCTTTCCATATGGGGGGCCCTGGAGCCCTGTAAGCAGACTTCCCCTGTCTGTTTGGAGCAGCTCACAAGCTCCAGCTTGGGAAAACATCCTAGGCTTCTCGAGGCCACCCCACCATTCGTTGGCCATCATGGATACAAACTCCAGCGTCAGCAGACATCTGACCCTTGCCCATACTCAGGTGCTGGAGATCTCGAAACAATTGCTGCATATTGGAACGGCCATGTGCTTGGCACTGAGCTTATCCATCGCTTGTGTTTTCAAAATTCTGTTCTCAGACTTCTTGCCTAGAAGCACTCAATACTGGGAATTCTGGAGCCACAACACAGCCTTCTGCCAGCCTACCAGAATGAAGTGCCCTGTGGGTCTGCACAGAAACCCCACATGAGGATCTAGCTGCACGGCCTTCAACGGCACCCCAATATCATAGGCCTTTTTCACAAATGCTCTGTCTACAGCCACCCGTTCCCCGTCCTCCTGTCAGCCACCCAGACAGCGGAACCGATATCCCGCAGGAGGGTCCTGACTTGGCCCGAGGAAGCCATCTCGAACCAACTTGAATATTCAGGTACCTGTCCCAGAACTTAGGTCAAGTTCATGCCCATAGGGCACCCTGAAGCACAAAAGAGTACCTTTCCTTCCCAATGGCAGGAAGATTGAATGTTGAGATATTTGTCCAACCCTCAGAGTGGGAGACAAGGGCATGGCCCATGAGACCACGCACACTCAAGATGGGCAGCTGGGCTCAAACAGGCATTGAGACCCTCAGCCTGATAACCTCTTAAAACAAGCCCACTCGGGTACTGGACCAGGAGAGCAGAGAGCGAGACTCTCATGCCCCTAGGCACAAATCCTAAGCCTTGGTTGGGTTACCCAGTCACCTGGACCCAGAACCCATCTCTGGAATCCCTTTTTGGACGGGACTCCTGAGACGGAAAGCAGCGTTTTCCTGTTCCCCAGAAAGACATCAAAATCTTGGGTGCCAGGCAGAATCCCCAGATAGGAAGAATATCCCATGGACCCATGATGCCACCCCTCCATTCCGTGGCCATCCTAGACACACAATCCAGACAGAAAATCCTGTGCTCCTGCCTCCTCGCCACCCGAATTTCAAATTCCGAGGAGCTGCCTTCAGGGTCTGCAGATTGGGCATGCCACCACCTCGCCTCTAACTCTTACCTGAGTGTGTGCCTGAAGACTTTGGTCCCAAAGCCCTGACCCACATCCCCTCCAGGATGGGGCCTCCAAAACCACAGTAAATCAGTGAGCCTGCTCCCTGAGGAAATTCTGCCCGTCTCAGTTGCTCAAGCCCTCCACAATAGGAGAAAACTGCAAAGCCCCTGAGCCCACCCCAGGTTTATAGGATGCTCTGGAGAAAATGCACAGTCTGACACAGCCTCACCACATACCTCCAGGAAGACACACAGGTCAATGGCCCTGAGTCTGAAGATTGAACCTGTAATGCACCTAGGACCTCATTGGAACCCTAGCTTAGGTTCAGGTCTCTGTCCCCAGAGACCTGTTCTGGAAAACCAAAATATGGTCCAACATGTGGTGCGTGAGCCATATAAGAGAACCACACCTGTCTCGAGATGGAATCCTGGCTCCTGGGAACTGGATATAACCCTCAGGTAGGAGAATCCTGCATGGCCCTAGAGCCACTGCCACATTCTAAGGTCTCCCTGGACACCGAGCAACATTGGGAACCGTTAGACTGAGAACTTCCATTAACGCAGATAACTTGGAACTTGGAATCAGAGCCAGCGAATCAAGCCTGCCCAATTCCTCGGCTGCAATGGTAATGTGAGTTGGGCTTCCCAGGCCTCCATTCAGAGAGCTCTGATATCAAATATTTCCATATGGGGGACCCTGGAGCCCTGTAAGCAGACTACCCCTGTTCTGCTCTGCAGTAGGACACCATGCTGTTTGGAGCAGCTCACCAACTCCAGCTTGGGAAAACATCCAAGTCTTCTCAAGGCCACCCCACCATTCATTGGCCATCATGGATACAAACTCCAGAGTGAGCAGACATCTGACCCTCGCACATACTCAGGTGCTGGAGATCTTGAACAATCACTGCACATTAGAATGGTGATGTGCTCAGCACTGAGCTTAACCGTAGCTTGTGTCTTCAGACTTCTGTCCTCACACTTCTCGCCTGCAAGCCCTCCATATTAGGAATTCTGGAGCCACTACTCTGCCTTCTGCCTGCCCACCAGAAAGAAGAAGTGCCCTATGAGTTTGTGCAAAAACCCCACATGAGGATCCAACTCCACAGCTCTCAACAGCACCCCATTATCATAGGCCGCCCTCTGCTGAATGCTCTGTCTGACACAGCTCGAGCTCCGACCTTTTGTCAGCCACGCAGACAGCAGGCCCCATATCCTGCAGGTTGGTCCTGCCTTGGCCCAAGGCCATCATCTCAAACCAACCTGGGTATTCAGATACCTGTCCCAGAACTGAGAACAAATTCCTGCCCATGGGGAACCCTGAAACACAAAAGAGTACTCCTCCTCCCCCATGGCAGGAAAACTGAATGTTGAGATGGCTGTCCAACCCTCAGAGTGGGAGCCAAGTGCATGGTCCATGAGACCACGCCCACTCAGGATGGGCAACTGGGCAAAAACAGGCATTGTGACCCTCAGCCTGAAAACCCTTTTCAATAAGCCCCCTCGAGAGCTGGACCAGAAGCCCACAGAACAGGCCTGCCATGCCTGTAGGCCAAAATCCTAAGGCTTGGTGGTGTTATCCAGACTCCTGGACCCATAACCCATCTCTGGAATGCCTGTTGGGATGGGACACCTGACACGGAAATCCGCGCTATCCCCTTTCCCCAGAAAGACACCAAACTCTTGGGTGCCGGGCAGAAACCCTGGAGAGTTAGAATCTCCCATGGACCCATGAGGACACCCCTCCATTCTGTGGCCATCCTAGACACACAATCCAGACAGAAAAGCCTGTACTCCTGCTTCCAAGCCGTCCAATTTTCAAATCCTGAAGAGCTGCCCTCAGGGTCTACAGATCAGGAATGCCATCACCTCGCCCTTACTCTTACCTGAGTTTGTGTCTGAAGACTTTGGTCCCGAAGTCCTGACCTACATGCCCTCCAGGATGGGGCCTCCAGAACCACAGCACATCACTGGGCCTGCTTTCCAGAGGAATGTCTGCCCGTCTTAGTTGCCCAAACCCTCCAGATTAGAAGAAACCTGCAAGGCCCCTAAACCCACCCCAATTTCATAGGCCACTCTGGAAAAAATGCACAGTCTGACACAATCTCAGAACATACCTTGAGGAAGACATGCAGGCCAATGATAAGGGATGAATGACCTAAGACCATGGCATGTCCGATGTGCTGGGTGTGCGGCCAGCTGTCTCGGTGTCTGTCAGAAGGTCTGGGCTCAGGCTATGTAAGACAGAGCATTAGTGCTTAGGGTAGCCTATGCAACTGAGGTGTTGCCATGGGCCGAGCAGGTTGATCCTCATTTGGGGTTTCTGGGCAACACCATAGACCACGTTTTTCTTCTGGTGGGCAGGCAGCGTACTTTGTTTAGGCCCCAGAGTTCTCAATCAGGAGCGCCTGTGGGCCAGGAGTGTGAGGACGGAAGTCTGAAAACACAATCTAGGGTGAGGTTTGGGGCTAAGGGCACCACAGGCCTTCTCTGCCCAGGCTAAATCGAGATCTACAAGAGAAGTCAGGGTGAGGATCAGACGGTGGCTGAGGCTGGAGGTTGTGTCCATGATGGCCCCTTCATGAAGCGGGGGCCTCATGAGGCCAAGGAGGTTTTCCCACGCTGAGTTTGTAAATTGCTCCAAACCACAAGGTTTCATTCTGAGGGACCGTTGAGTCTTGTTGGATGGCTCCAGGATGTCCCATACAGAAATACTGGAGAGCAGCATTCGAAGGATGGATGCCTGTACAGCATACCTCGCATTCCCATTGGTTATTAGCAACAAGACATGTTTGAACTGCTGGCTCTGAGGCGAGCTACCAAGGGGGCTGAGTTGAAATGGACTCTCCTGAGGATGGGTCAGGCTGTGCCACACAGAGCATTAGTGCCCAGGTTAAGATGTATAATTGGGGTACAGATGAGGGGCGTGCTTTAGATAATCATTTGGAGTTTCTCGTTAGCAGCATACAGCAAAATTTTTCTTCTGGAGGGCAGGCAGACTGCTGCATTCTGGCTCCGGGATTGCCAAACTGGAGGGCTTGTGGGCCAGGAGAGTGAGTAATGTAAGTCTGAGAGCACAAGCTAAGCTTAGGTTTCGGGGCGAGGGCATGGCAGGCACATTCTGAAGAGCTGAATCAAGATCTCCTGCGTCTGAAGTCAGGGTGAGGATCAGACGTTGGCATTGATTGGAGTTTCTGTCCATGATGGCCCCTTCATGAAGGGGGGTGCATCACGAGGCCGTGGAGGTTTTCCCACGATGGGAGTTGTGAGACTCTCCAAACCACAGGGATTCCTTCTGCAGGACAATTGAGACCTGTTGGATGGCTCCAAGATATCCCATATGGAACAACTCCAGAGCAGGGTTCTAAGGATGGATGCCTGGGCGGTCACCCTCACATTCCAATTATCTCCTAGCGACAAGACACGTTTGACCTGCTGGCTCTGGGGTAGCAACCAATGGGGCTCAGTTGAAATGGACATTCCTAAAGATGGGTCATAATGTGGGTTTAAGTCCATGGAGACCTTGTAATGGGGCGTTGGCACCAGGGCCCTGAAGGCTTCTCCTAACCGGAGGTTTTGACACAGCTCCAACGAGCAAGTTTTCCATGGGGAGACAAGATTTGTTCTTATTGGTGCCTGAGGTAACCTCCATATGCTGGTATTGGAAAACAGGCCTCTGAGGAGAGATGCCTGGAAACCAAAGCAATGGATCTGATTAGAGCCTAGGGGCCTGTCCACTTCAATATTATTCTCTGAGGACATCTGTCATCAGGGCTGAGTGGAGGCAGTTGCTCAGCTGGTGTCAGATCACCCCGGTGTGTTCCTGGTGGGCTATACTATTGGGATGGCCTCGGGGACTTTGGAGGTTTCTCCTAATCTTAGGTTTTGTCCAATGGAATGGGCAGAATTCCCTTGGAGAGTGAAGGCGCAATCCTGAGGTGTGGCTCCAGGGACCCAAGCAATGAGGGTGTGTGGGCCAGGGCTGTGGGGACAGAAGTCTGAAAGACAAACTCAGCTTAGGTTTGGGGACTTAGGTATGGCAGGCACGATCTACAGACCATGAGGAGAACTCTTAAGGATTTGAACAAAGGGCGAGAGTGAGGCGCTTGCTCAGGCTTTTGTCTCTGGATTTTGTGTCACTGATGGCCGTGGAATGTCGGAATGGCCTCATGGTCCATGGACGAGTCTCTGTCTTTTGGGTTTTGGCCCAATCCCAAGAGTTTAGGGTCATTCTGTGGAATGGGAGGAGGCCTTTCTGTTTTTTACTTCGGGTGTCCCACCAAAAGAGGGATTCCAGAGCAGAGCCCTGGGGAGCAGCGACTGGACAACCCGACCTCTAGCTAAGATTGGAGTCCTAGGGGCATGGCAAGCACCATATGCGAGCTCTTGGTCCAGCCACTGAGAGGCCTTACTTGAGGACAAGGCTCACGCTGAGGGTCACCACGCGTTTTTGTGCCCTACACGGCCCTGAAGCATGGGCAAGGCCTCATGGGCCACGCTGGTTTCTCCTACACTGAACGTTGGACAACATGACAACCACGTGGTTTCCTGCTATGGGGAAGGAGTTCTGATTTCTTCATCACATTCACCCCTGGGCAGTGTGATTGGAGATAAGGTGTAGATCCTGAAACCTGAAACTCAAGGATGGGAGGAGAAGATGATGTGAGGCCCTGGCAGGTCCGATGTGCTCAGTTTGTGGCCAAATATCTGGGTGTTGGTCGGGAGGTGCAGGCTCAGACTGTGTCAGACAGTGAATTGGTGCCCAGGGTAGACTGTATCATTGGGATACAGTAGAGTGGAAGGCATGTTGATCCTCATTTTGCATTTCTGGGTAGCCCGATAGTGCAACGTTTTTCTTCTGGAGGGAAGGCAGAGTGCTGCATTGTGGCTCCGGAATTCCTAAACTGGAGGGCTTGTGGGCCAGTCGTGTGTGGATGGAACAGAGAACACAAGCTAGGCTTGGATTTCAGGGTGAGGGCACAGCAGACGCACTCTGCAGAGCTGAATGGAGATCTTGTCAGATGTTGGGCTGGTTGGAGCTTCTGTTCATGACGGCCCCTTGATGAAGGGGGATGATCTCATGAGGCTATGGAGATTTTCCCACGATGGGTGTGTGAGATGCTCCAAACTGCAAGGATTCCTTCTGCTGGACAGTCGAGACCTGTTGGTTGGCTCCAGGAAGTCCCATATTGAACGACTCCAGAGCAGGGTTCTAAGGATGGATGCCTGGGCATCCTGCCTCCCATTCCAGTTGTCTCCTAGCATCAAGGCAGGTTTGATATGCTGACTCTGGGGGAGCATCCAAGGGGGCTGAACTGAAATGGACTCTCCTGAGGATGGGTCATAATGTGTGTTTGAATTCATGGAGACCATGGAATTTGGCCGTGGCTACAGGTCCTTGAAGGATTCTCCTAACCGGAGGTTTTGACACAGCTCTGAAGAGCAATTTTCTCATGAGGAGACGACATTTTTTTCTGATTGTTGCCAAAGGAAACGCCCATATGCTGGTTGTTGGATACCAGGCCTCTGAGGACAGATGCATGGAAACCAGAGCAATGGATCCGAGTAGGGCCTAGTGGTCTGTCCAGTTTAATCTGCTTCTCTGGGGACATCTATCTACAGGTCTGAGTGGAGGTAGTTCCTCAGCTTGTGTCAGTTCAGCACTATTTGTCTGTGGATGCCTACACTATTGGTATGGCCTCGGGAACTTTGGAAGTTTCTCCTAATCTGTACCGTTGTAGCCAATGGAATGAGCAGAATTCCCTTGGAGAGGGCAGGCACAGTCCTGAGGTGTGGCTCCAGGGTCTCCAGGCTGGTGGGTGTGTGGGCTAGGGCTTTGGGGACAGAAATCTGAAAACACAAACTCGGGTTAGATTTGGGGACATAGGTTTGGCAGGCCTGATCTACAGACCATGAGTAGAACTCTTAGGGATATGAACAAAGAGAAAGTGTGAGGCGCTTGCTCAGGCTTTTATCTCTGGATTTTGTGTGAACAATGGCTGTGGAATGTCGGGGTGGCCAAATGGTCCATGGACGAGTCTCCTTCTCTGGGGATTTGGGCCGACCCCAGGAGTTTGGGGTCATTCTGTGGGATGGGAGGAGTCCTTTATGTTTTTTCACCTGAGATGTCCCAACAAAATAGGTATTCCAGAGCATAGCACTGGGGATGGGCAACTGGACAACTCAAACTCGAGTTAAGGTAGGGGGCGTAAGGGCATGGCAAGCCCCATATGCGGACAATTGGTCAAGCCACTGAGAGGCCTTCCTTGAGGACAGGGCTTATGGTGAGAGTCACAAAGCATGTTTGTTTCCAACGCGGCCCTCAACATGGGCAGAGCCTCATGGGCCATGCTGGTTTCTCCTACACTGAACATTGGACAACATGCCAACCACAAGGTTTCTGGGCATGGGGAAGGAGGAGTTCTGATTTCTGCATTACATTCACCCCTGGGCAGTGACTGGAGATAAGGTCTAGGTTCTGAAGCCTCAAAACCGAGATTGGGAAGACATGTCGACCTAAGGCCATGGCGGGTCTGATGTGCTCAGTGTGTGGCCAGCTGTCTGGGTGTTGGTTGGGAGGTGTGGGCTCAGACTGTGTCAGCCAGGGCATTAGTGCCCAGGGTAGACTGTAATATTGGGGTACAGTCGAGTGGCGTCCAGGTTTATCCTCCTTTAGGGTTCCTGGGTAGGCCCCTAAGGAAAGGTTTTACTTCTGGAGGGCAGGCAGAGTGCTGCATTGTTGCTCCAGAATTCCTAAACTGGAGGGCTTGTGGGCCAGGAGTGTGAGCATGGAATTTTGAGAACACAAGCTAGGCTTAAGACTCAGGGCGAGGGCATGGCAGGCACACTCTGCAGAGCTGAATAGAGAACTCATTCATCTGAAGTCAGGGCAAGGATCAGACATTGGGCTGGTTGGAGTTTCTGTCCATGATGGCCCCTTCATGAAGGGGGAGGGCCTCACGAGGTCATGGAGGTTTTCCCATGATGGGAGTTGTGAGATACTCCAAACCCCAAGAATTCCTTCTGCGAGACAGTCAAGACTTGTTGCTGGCTCCAGGATGTCCCATGTGGAACAACTCCAGAGCACTGTTCTAAGCATGGATGCCTGTGCAGCCTGTCTCCCATTCAGGTTGTCTCCTAGCAACAAGGCAGGTTTGATTTTCTGGCTCTGGGGGAGCAACCGAGGGTGCTGAGTTGAAATGGACTCTCCTGAGAATCGGTCATAATGTGTGTTTGAGTCCATAGAGACCATGGAATGGGGCCGTGGCTACGAGGCTCCAAAGGATTCCTCTAACCGGAGGTTTTGACACAGCTCCGAAAAGTAAGTTTCCTATGTGGAGACGAAATTTATTCTGATTGGTGCTTCAGGAAACCCCCATATGCTGGTATTAAAAAGCAGGCCTCTGAGGAGAGATGCCTGGAAACCAAAGCAATGGATCTGATTAAGGCCTAGGGGCCTGTCTGGTTTAATCTGCTTCTTTGGGGACTTCTGTCTTTGGGTGTGAATGGAGGTAGTTGCTCAGCTTGTGTCCAATTGCCCCTGTTATTCCCAGGTGACCTACAGTATTGGGATGGCCTCAGGCACTTTGGAGGTTTCTCCTAATCTGTAGGGTTGTGGCCAATGGAATGGGCAGCATATCCTTAGAAAGGGAAGGCACAATCCTGAGGTGTGGATCCAGGGTCCCCAACCTAGAGGGTGTATGGGCCAGGGATGTGGGGACAGAAATCTAAAAACTCAAACGTGGCTTAGGTTTGGGGAGGTAGGTATGGCAGGCCCGATCTACAGACTGTGAGATGAACTCTTTGGGAAATGAACAAAGGGCAAATGTAATGCGCTTGTTCAGGATTTTGTCTCTGGATTTTTGTCAGCGATGACCATGGAATGTCGGGTTCCCCTCCAAGGCCATGGAGGAGTCTCCCTCTTTGGGGATTTGGCCCCACCCCAAGAGTTTGGGGACATTCTGTGGGATGGGAGGAGTATTTCCTTTTTTTTTTTTTTTTAACCTCAGGTGTCCCACCAAAAGAGGGATTCCAGAGAAGAGCCCTGAGGAGTGTGGACTGCACAACCTGTCCTGTGTTTAAGATCGGGGGCCTAGGGGCAAGGCAAGCCCCATATGCGGTCTCTTGGTCCAGCCTCTGAGAGGCCTTCCTTGAGGACAGGGCTCATGCTGAGGGCCACAACGCATGTTTGTGCCTAACGCGGCCTGCAACATGGGCGGAGCCTCATGGTCCACGCTGGGTTCACCTACATTAAACGTTGGACAACATGCGATCCACAGGGTTTCTGGGCATGGGGAAGCAGGAATTCTGATTTCTGCATTACGTTCACCACTGGGCAGTGATTGGAGATAAGGTCTACGTTCTGAATCCCAAAAACCGAGGTTGGGAAGAGATGACGACCTAAGGCCCTGGCGGATCTGATGTGCTCAATGGGTGGCCAGCTGTCTGGGTGTCGGTTGGGAGGCCCAGGCTCAGGCTGTGTCAGAAAGGCTAGACTGTATAATTGGGATACAATCAAGAGGTGTGCAGGTTGATTCTCATTTGGGGTTTCTTTTAACACCATAGGGCATTTTTTTTCTTCCAGTGAGCATGGAAGAGTGCTGCATTGTGGCTCCGGAATTGCCAAACTGGAGGGCTTGTGGGTGAGGAGTGTGAGGACGGAAGTCTGAGAACACAAGCTGGGCTTAGGATTCGGGGCAAGGGCACAGAAGGCACACTCTGCAGAGCTGAATCGAGATCTTGTCCACCCGAAGCCAGGGCAAGAGTCAGACCTAGGCTCAGGTTGGAGATTCTGTTCATGACGGCCCTTTCATGAAGAGGGGGGGAAGGACATCACGAGGCCATGGAGGTTTTCCCACGATGGGAGTTGTGAGATGCTCCAAACCTATAGGATTCCTTCTGTGGGACGACCGAGACGTGTTGGATGGCTCCAGGACATCCCATACAAAACAACTCCAGAGCAGGGTTCTCAGGATGGATGCCTGGGCAGCCCACCTTTCATTAAAATTGTCTCCTAGTGACAAGACAGGTTTGATCTGCTGGATCTGGGGGAGCAACCGAGGGGTGTGGGTTGAAATGGACTCTCGTGAGGATGGGTCAGAATGTGCGTTTTTGTCCATGGAGATGTTGGAATGTGGCGGTGTATCCGGGATATTGAAGGATTCTCCTAACCGGCAGTTTTGACAGAGTTCCTAAGAGTACGTTTCCTGTATGGAGACACGATTTGTTTTGATTAGTGCCTCAGGAATCCCCCATATGCCGGTATTGGAAACCAGGCCTCTGAGGAGATATACAGGGAAACCAAAGCAATGGATCCGATTAGGGCCTCGTGTCCTGTCTGGTGCAATCTGCTTCTTTCAGGACATTTGTCTATGGGTATGACATTGCTAGGCTGGTTTCAGATCGACCCTGTTTGTCTCGGTCAGCCTACACTATTGGGATGGCCTCGGGGATGTTGGAATTCCTCCTAATTTGTAGGTTTGTGTCCAATGGAATGGGCAGAATTCCCTTGGAGAGTACAGGCACAGTCCTGTGGTGTGGCTCCAGGGGCCCCAGCCTGGAGGGTGGGTGGGCCAGGGATTGTGGGGACAGAAGTCTGAAAACACAAACTCTGCTTAAGTTTGGGTACATAGGTATGGCAGTTCTGATCTACAGACCGTGAGGACAACTCTGGAATATGAACAAAGGGCAATTGTGAGGCGCCTGCTCTGGCTTTTGTCTCTAGATTTTGTGTCAACGTTGGCCGTGGAATGTCAGGGTGGGCTCATGGGGCATGGATGATTCTCCCTCTCTGGGGATTTGGCCTGATCTCATGTTTTTGGGACATTCTGTGGGAAGGAAGGAGTATTTTTTTTTTTTTAACCTCAGGTGTCCCACCAAAGGAGGGATTCCAGAACAGAGCACTGGGGAAGGGCGACTGGAAAACTGGGCCTCTGGTTAAGATTGGGGTTATAGATGCATGGCAACACCCATATGCAGGCTCTTGGTCCAGCTACTGAAAGTCCTTCATTGAGGAAAGGGCTCATGCTGAGGGTCACAATGCGTGTTTGTGCCCAAGGCGGCCCTCAAGAATGAGCGGGGCCTCATGGGCCATGCTGGTTTCTCCTACAATGAATGTTGGACAACATGCCAACCACATTGTTTCCTGTCATAGGGAATGAGGAGTTCTGTTTTCTACATCAAGTTCACCCCTGGGCAGTGATTGGAATTAAGGTCTAGATTCTGAAGCCTGAAAACCGAGGTTGGGAAGAAATGAAGAACTATGAACCTGGTGGCTCTGATGTGTTCATTGTGTGCCAGCTGTCTGGGTGTCGGTTGGGAGGTGTGGGCTCAGATTGCGTCAGACAGGGCATTAGTGCCCCCGGGTAGACTGTATCATTGGGGTACAGTCTAGTGGCTTGCAGTTTGATCCTCATTTTTCGTTTCTGGGTTGCCCCATAGGGCAACATTTTACTTCCGGAAGGCAGGCAGAATGCGGCATTGTGGCTCCGGAATTCCCAAACTGGAGGGCTTGTGGGCCAGGAGTGTGAGGACGGAAGTCTGAGAACACAAGCTAGGCTTAACTTTTGGAACGAGGACAAAGGAGGCACACTGTGCAGAGCTGGATCGAGATCTCGTGTATCTGAAGTCAGGGCAAGGATTAGACCTTGGGCTGATTAGAGATTCTGTCCATGATGGCCCCTTGATGGAGAGGCAGTGTCTTACATGGCCATGGAGTTTTTCCTGCGATGGGAGTTGTGAGATGCTCCAAACCACAAGGATTCCTTCAGCGGGAGAGTCGAGACCCATTGGATGGATCCAGGACGTCCCATTAGGAATGACTCCAGAGCAGGTTTCTAAGGATGGATGCCAAGGCAGTCCGCCTCCCATTCCAGTCATCTCTTAACGACAGGCAGGTTCGATCTGCTGGCTCTGGGAAAGCAACCGAGGGGGCTGAGTAGAAATGGACTCTTTTTAGGATGGGCCATAATTGGGTTTGAGTCCATGTAGACCATGGAATGGGGTGGGGCCCTGAAGGATTCTCCTAAATGGAGGTTTTGACACAGCTTTGAAGAGCAAGTTTCCCAAGTGGAGATAACATTTTTCTGATTGGTGCCTCAGGAAACCCCCATAACCTGGTATTGGAATCCAGGCCTCTGAGGATAGATACCTGGAAACAAAAGCAATGGATCCGTTTAAAGCCCAGGTCCCTGCACCGTTCAATCTTCTTTTCTGGGGATATCTGTCTATGGTTCTGAGTGGAGGTTGTTTCTCAGCTTGTGACAGATCGCCCCTGTTAGTCCCAGGCGTCTGATACTATTGTCATGGCCTCATCGACTTTGGAGGCTTCTCCTAATCTGTAGGATTGTGGCCAATGGAATGGGCAGAATTCCCTTGGAGAGGACAGGCACAGTCCTGAGTGTTGGCTCCAGGGGCCCCAGCCTAGAGTGTGTGTGGACCAGGGCTGTGGGGACAGAAGTCTGAACCACAAACTCTGATTAGGTTTGGGGATGTAGGTATGACAGGCCCTATCTACAGACCATGAGGAGAACTCTTCAGGATATGAAGAAAGGGCGAGTGTGAGGTGTGTGCTCAGGCTTTTCTCTCTGGATTTTGTGTGAACAATGGCCGTGAAATGTAGAGGTGGCTTAATGGGCCATGGGTGAGTTTCCCTCTCTGGGAATTTGGCCTGATACCAAGTGTTTGGGGTCATCTTGTGGGATGGGAGGAGTATTATCTGTTTTTTTACCTCAGGTGTCCCTCCAAAAGAGGTATTCCAGAGCAGATCCCTGGGGATGAGCGACTGGACAAACTGACTTCTCATTAAGATTGGTGTCCTAGGGGCATGGCCAGCCCCATATGCAGGCAATTGGTCCAGCCTCTGAGAGGCCTTAAGTGAGCACAGGGCTCATGCTGAGGGTCACAAAGCGTGTTTGTGCCCTCACAGCCCTCAACATGGGTGGGGCCTCATGGGCCACACTGGTTTCTCCTACACTGATCGTTGGACAACATGCCAACTACATGGTTTCTGGCCATGGGGAAGGAGGAGTTCTGATTCCTGCATCACGTTCACTGCTGGGCAGTGATTGGAGATAAGGTGTAGGTTCTGCAGTCAAATGCTCTACCGCTGATCTATACCCCCAAGGTGTAGGTTCTGAAGCCTGAAAAGAGAGGTTGGGAAGAGATGACAACCTAAGGCCATGCCGGGACCTATGTGCTCAGTGTGGGCCAGCTCTCTGTGGGTTGTTCTGGAGGTGCGGGTTCATTCAGCCTGTGTCAGACAGGGCATTAATGCCCAGTGTAAACCGTATCATTGGGGTACAGTCAAGTAGCGGGCAGGTTGATCCACACTTGTGGTTTCTGCGTAGCCCCATAGGGCAACGTTTTTCTTCTGGAGGGCAGGCAGAGAGCAGCATTGTGGCTCTGGAATTTCCAGACTGGAGTGCTTGTGGGCCAGGAATGTGAGGACAGAAGTCTGAGAATACAAGCTAGGCTTATGCTTCAGGGCGAGGGCACGGCAGACACGCTGAGCAGAGCCAAATCGAGATCTTGTGCATCTGAAGTCAGGGCAAGGATCAGATGTTGGGCTGGTTGGAACTTCTGTCTATGCCGGCCCCTTCTTTAAGGGGGAGGGTCTTACGAGGCCATGTTGGTTTTCCCACGGTGGGAGTTGTGAGATGCTCCAAACAGCAAGGTTTCCTTCAAAGGGACAGTCCTGTCCTGTTGGATGGCTCTAGGACATCCCATATGGAACGAATCCAGAACAGGGTTCTAAGGATGGGTGCCTGGGCAGTCCACCTTCCATTACAGTTGTCTCCTAGTGACAAGGCAGGTTCGATCTACTGGCTCTGGGGGAGCAACCGAGGGGGCTGAGTTGAGATGGACTGTCCTTAGGGTGGTTCATAATATTGGTTTGAGTCCATGGAGACCTAGGAATGGGATGGTGGCTACGGGGCCTTGAAGGATTCTCCTAACCTGAGGTTTTGACACAGCTCTGACGAGCAAGTTTCCCATGTGGATATGACATTCTTTTTCTGATTGGTGAATCAGGAAACCCCCATATGCTGGTATTGGAAACCAGCCTCTGAGGAGAGATGCCTGGAAACCAAAGCAGTGGATCCAATTACGGCCTAGGCGCTTGTCTGTTTCAATCTGCTTCTCTGGGGACATCTGTCTATGGGTCTGAGTGAAGGTAGTTGCTCAGCTTGTGTCAGATCACCCCTGTTAGTCCCGGGTGGCTTACATTATTGGGATGGCCTCGTCGATTTTGGAGGTTTCTCCTAATCTGCAGGGTTGTGGCCAATGGAATGGGCAGAATTCCCTTGGAGAGGGCAGGCACATTCCTGAGGTGTGGCTCAAGGGACCCCAGCCTGGAGTTTGTGGGGGCCAGGGATTTGGGGACAGAAGTCTGAAAACACAAACTCCGCTTAGGTTTGGGGATGTAGGTATGGCAGGCCCGATCTAAAGACCATGAGAACTCTTTGGGATATGAACAAAGGGCGAGTGTTAGGTGCTTGCTAAGGTTTTTCTCTTTGGATTTTTTGTGAATGATGGCCGTGGAATGTAGGGGTAGCCTCATTGGCCATGGATGAATCTCCCTCTCTGGGGATTTGGCCCGATCCCAATAGTTTGGGCTCATTCTGTGGGATGGGAGGAGTCCTTTTTGCTTTTTACTTCAGATGTCCAACAAAGAGGAGTTCCAGAGCACATCCCTGGGGATGGGCCACTGGACAACCCGAAATGTGGTTTAGATTGGGGGCCTAGGGGCATAGAACGCCCCATAATCGGGCTCTTGGTCCAGCCTCTGAGGCCTTCCTTGATAACAGGGCTCACGCTGAGGGTCGCAAAGCGTATTTCTGCCCAATGCGGCCCTCAACATGAGGGGGGCCTCATGGGCCACACTGGCTTCTCCTACAATGAGCATTGGACAACATGCCAACCACAAGGTTTCTGGTCATGGGGAAGGAGGAGTACTGATTTCTGCATTAGCCTGGCAGTGAGTGGAGATAAGGTCTAGATTCTGAAGCCTGAAAACCGAGGTTGGGAAGTGATGACAACCTAATGCCCTGACGAGTCTTATGTGCTCAGTGTGCGGCCAGCTGTCTGGGTTTCAGTCAGGATGTCTGGGCTCAGGCTGTGTCAGACAGGGCATTAGTGCCCAAGATAGAATGTGTAATTGGGGTACAGTCGAGTGGAGTGCAGGTTGATCCTCATTTGGCGTTTCTGCATATTCCCATAAGACAAAGTTTTTCTTCTGTATGGCAGGCAGAATGCTGTATTGTGGTTCTGGAGTTCCCAAACTGGAGGGCTTTTGGGTCAGGAGTGGGAGGATGGATATCTCAGAATACAAGGTAGGCTTATGTGGGAGGATCTCACGAGGCCATGGAGGTTGTCCCATGATGCGAATTATGAGATGCTCCAATCTGCAAGGATTCCTACTGCAGGAAAGTCAGGACCACTTGGTTGGCTCCAGGACATCCCATATGGAATGACTTCAGGGCAGGGTTCGAAGAAAGGATGCTTGGGCAGCCCGCCTCCCATTCCAGTGTCTCCTAGCTACAAGGCAGGTAGGATATCCTGGATCTTTTGGAGCAAGCAAGGGGCCTGAGTTGAAATGGACTATCCTGAGGATGGGTCATAATGTGGGTTTGAGTCCATGGAAACCTAGGAATAGGGCGGTGGCTATGGGACCCCGAAGGTTTCTCCTAACTGGAGGCTTTGACACAGCTTCAAAGAGCAAGTTTTCCATGTGGAGACAAGATTTGTTCTGATTGGTACATCCGGAAACCCCCATATGATGGGATTGGAATCCAGGCCACTGAGGAGAGATGCCTGGAAACATAAGCAATGGATCCGATTAGGGCCTAGGTCCCTGTAGGGTTCAATCTTCTTCTCTGGGGATATCTCTCTATGGGTCTGAGTGGAGGTCGTTGCTCAGCTTGTGACAGTTCGCTTGTGTTTGTCCTGGGCGGCCTACACTATTGGGATGGTTTCAGGGACTTTGGAGGTTTCTCCTAATCTATGGGGTTGTGGCCAATGGAATGGGCAGAATTTCCTTGGAGAGGGAAGGCACAGTCCTGAAGTATGGCTCCAGGGGCCCCAGCCTGGATGGTGTGTGGGCCAGGACTCTGGGGACAGAAGTCTGAAAACACAAACTCAGCTTAGATTTGGGGACATAGCTATTGTATGCCCGATCTACAGACCGAGAGGAGAATTTTTCAGGCTATGAACAAAGTGCGTTGTGAGGCGCTTACTCAGGCTTTTGTCTCTGGATTTTGTGTCAATGGAGGACTTGGAATGTCTGGGTGGCCTCATGGGCCATGGAAGAATCTTTCTCTCTGGGGATTTGGCCCAATCCCAAGTGTTTGGGGTCATTCTGTAGATGGGAGGTGTCCTTTCTGTATTTCTTTACCTTAGGTTTCCCATCAAAGAGGGATTCCAGAGCAGAGCCGTGAGTGGCGGTTACTAGACATCTGGAACTCTGGTTAAGATTGGGAGACTAGGAACATGGCAAGCCCCATATGCATGCTCTTGGTCCAGCCAGTGAGAGGCTTTACTTGAGAACAGGGCTCACGCTGAGGGTCACAATGTGTGTTCGTGCCCATCGCGTACCCCAAACATGGGCGGGGCCTCATGGGTCACGGTGGTTTCTCCTACACTGAATGTTGGACAACATGCCAAGCACACGGTTTCTGGACACGGGGAAGGAAGGAGGAGTTCTGATTTCTGCATCACGTTTACCTCTGGGCAGTGAATGGAGATAAGTCTAGGTTCTAAAGCCTGAAAACCAAGGTTGGAAAGAGATGACGACCTAAGGCCATGGTGGGTTGGATGTATTCAGTGTGCGGCCAGATGTTTGGCTTTCAGTCGCCAGGTCCGGGCTCAGGCTGTGTCAGACAGGGCATTAGTGCCCAGGTAGACTGTATAGTTGGGATACAGTCAAGAGGTGTGCAGGTTTATTTTAATTTAGGCATTCTGGGTAGCCCCATAGGGCAACGTTTTTCTTCTGGAGGGCAGGCAGAGTGCTCCATTTTGTCTCCAGAATTCCGAAACTGGAGGGCTTGTGGGCCAGGAGTCTGAGGACAGAAGATAGAGAATACAAGTTAGTCTTAGGATTTGGGGCGAGGGCATGGCAGGCACACTCTGCAGAGCTGAATTGAGATCTCGTGCATCTGAAGTCAGGGGGAGGATCAGATGTTGGCTTAGGTTGGAATTTCTGTCCACGATGGTCCCTTCATTAAGGTGGGGGGAGGGTCATCACGAGTCCATGAAGGCTTTACCATGGTTGGAGTGTGTGATGCTCCAAACCACAAGGATTCCTGCTGGCACAGTTAAGACCTGTTGGATGGATCCAGGACATAGGCAATTTCTCCAGAACAGGGTTCTAATGATGGATGCCTGGAGAGCATCCCTCTCATTCCAATTGTCTCCTATTGACAAGTCAGGTTCGATCTGCTGGCTCTCGGGGAGCAACTGAGGGGGCTGAGTTGAAATGGACTCTCCTGAGGATCGTTCATTATGTGGGTGTGTGTCCTTGGAGACCTTGGAATGGGGCAGTATTTCTGGGAATCTGAATGTTTCTCCTAACTAAAGGTTTGAACACAGCTCCAAAGAGCAAGTTTCCCATGTGGAGATGAGATTTGTTCTGATTGGTACTTCAGGAACCTCCCATATGCTGTTATAGGAAACCAGGCCTCTGAGGAAAGATGCCTGGAACCATAAACAATGAATCTTCTTAGGGCCTAGGAGCCTGTCCTATTCAATCTTCTTCTCTGGGGATATTTTTCTATGGGTCTGAGACGAGGTCGTTGCTCAGCTTGTGACAGATCACTCGCATTTGTCCTGGGAAGCCTACACTATTGGGATGGCCTGGGGACTGTGGAGGTTTCTCCTAATCTGTAGAGCTGTGGCCAATGGAATGGGCAGAATTTTCTTGGAGAGGGAAGAAACAGTCCTGAGGTGTGGCCACAGCTGTCTGGGTGTCGGTTGGGATTTCTGGGCTTAGGCTGTGTCAGACAGGGCATTATTGTCCTGTGTAGACTGTATAATTGGGGTACAATCGAGAGGTGTGAAGGTTGATCCTCATTTGGGGTTTATGGGTAGTACCATAAGGCAATGTTTTCCTTCCAGTGGGCAGGCAGAGTCCTGCATTGTGGCTCTGGAATTTCCAAAGGAGGCCGTGTGGTCCAGGAGTGTGAGGATGGAACCTAAGCTAGGCTTAGGTTTCGGGGAGAAGGCACAGCAGGCAAACTCTGCAGAGCTGAATCGAGACCTCATGCATCTGAAGTCAGGGCAAGGATCAGACATTGGCTCAGGTTGGATTTTCTGTCCATGATCCCCCTTCATGAAGGGGGGTGCATCAAGAGGCCAAGGACGTTTTCCCACATTGGGAGTTGTGAGAAGCTCCATTTCGCAAGGAGTCCTTCTGCGTGACAGACGAGACCTGTTGGATGGCTCTAGGATGTCCCATACGGAAGGATGCCAGAGCAGGGTTCTAAGGATGGATGCCTGGAAAGCCCGCCTCAGATTCTAATTGTCTCCTAGCAACAAGGCAGGTTCGATCTGCTGGCTCTGCGGGAGCAACCGAGTGGGCTGAGTTGAAATGGACTCTCCTGAGGATGGGTCATAATATGGTTTAGTATTTATGGACACATTGGAATGGGGCAGTGGCTCTGGGGACCTGAAGTTTTCTCCTAAATGGAGCTTTTGACACAGCTCTCAAGAGCAAGTTTCCCATGTGGAGATGAGAGTGTTCTGATTGGTACCTCCGGAAACCCCCATATGCTGGTATTGGAAACCAGGCCTCTGATGAGATGCCTGGAAACCAAAGCAATGGATACACTTAGGGCCTAGGTCCCTGTCCAGTTCAATATTCTCTGGGGATATCTGTCTACAACTCTGAGTGGAGGTCATTGCTCTGCTTGTGACAGATTGCCCCCGTTATTCCTGGGCATCCGACACTATTGGGATGGCCTCAGTGACTTTGGAGGTTTCTCCTAATCTGTAGGGTTTTGGTCAATGGAATTTGCAGAATTACCTTCGAGAGGGCAGGCACAGTTCTGAGGTATGGCTCCAGTGGCCCCGGCCTAGAGCGTGTGTGCCAGGGCTGTGTAGACAGAAGTTTGAAAACATTAACTTGGCTTAGGTTTGGGGAAGTAGGTATGGCAGGCCCGATCTACAGAGCGTGAGGAGAACTCTTTGGGTTATGAAGAAAGGGCGAGTGTTAGGCGCTTGCTCAGGCTTTTCTCTCTGGTTTTTGTGTGAATGATGGCCGTGAAATGTAGTGGTGGCCTGATGGGCCATGGATGCGTCTTCCTCAGTAGAGATTTGGCCCTATCCCAAGAGTTTGGGGTCATTCTGTAGGATGGGAGGAATATTTTCTCTTTTTTACCTCAGGTGTCCTACTAAAAGAGGGATTCCAGAGCAGATCCCTGGGGATGAGCGACTGGACAACCCAATCTGTGGTTAAGATTGGTGTCCTAGGGGCATGGCCAGTCCAATATGCGGGCTCTTGGTCCAGCCTCTGAGAGGCCTTACTAGAGGACAGGGCTCACGCTGAGTGTTGCAAAGCATGTTTGTGCCCTCATGACCCTCAACATGGGCAGGGGCTCATGGGCAACGCTTGTTTATCCTACAATGAACTTTGGACAACACGAAAAACACAAGGTTTCTGGCCACGGGGAAGGAGGAGTTCTGATTTCTGAATCACATTCAACCCCAGCAGTGAGTGGAGATAAGGTCTAGGTTCTGAAGCCTGAAAACCGAGGCCCTGGCGAGTCTTATGGACTCAGTGTGCGGCCATCTGTCTGGGTTTTGGTAGGGACGTCGGGGCTCAGGCAGTGTCACACAGGACATTAGTGCCCTGTGTACACTGTATAATTGGGGTACAGTCGAGTGGTGTGAGGTTAATCCTCACTTTGCATTTCTGGGTAGCCCCATAGATCAAAGATTTCCTTCTGAAAGGCAGTCAGAGTACTGCGTTGTGGCTCTGGAATTCCCAAACTGGGGTCCTTGTGGTCCAAGAGTGTGAGTACGGAAGTATAAGAACACAAGCTAGGCTTAGGTTTTGGGGCGAGGGCACAGCAGGCACACTCTGCATAGCTGAATCGAGATCTCATGCATCTGAAGTCAGGATGAGTATCAGACTTTGGCTCAGGTTGGAGTTTCTGTCCATGATTCCTCTTCATGAAGGGGGAGAGGCATCATGAGGCTGTGGAGCTTTTCCCATGAGGGGAGTTGTGAGATTCTCCAGTTTACAAGGATTCGTTTGCAGGATAGTTGAGACATGTTGGATGGCTCCAGGATGTCCAATACAGAATGACACCAGGGCAGCGTTCTAAGGATGGATGACTGGGCAGCCCACCTCCCATTCCAGTGTCTCCAGTGACAAGGCAGGTTCAATCTGCTGGGTCTGGTGGAGCAAGCAAGGGGCCTGAGTTGAAATGGACTCTCCTGAGGATGGGTCATAATGTGGGTTTGAGTCCATGGAGACCTCGGAATAGGGTTGTGGCTAGGGGGCCCTGAAGGATTCTCCTAACTGGAGGTTTTGACACAGCTGTGAAGAGCAAGTTTCCCATGTGGAAACGAGATTTGTTCTGATTGGTACCTCTGGAAACCCCCATATGATGGGATTGGAAACCAGGCCTCTGAGGAGAGATGCCTGGAAACACAAGCAATGGATCCGATTAGAGCCTAGAGGCCTGTCTGGTTCAATCTTCTTCTCTGGGGATATCTCTTTATGGGTCTGAGTGGAGGTCATTGCTCAGCTTGTGACAGATTGCTCCTGTTGGTCCTGGGGGGCCTACACTATTGGAATGGCCTCAGGGAATTTGGAGGTTTCTCCTAATCTGTAGGGTTTGGGCAATGGAATGGGCAGTGTTTCATTGTAGATGGCAGGCACAGTCCTGAGCTGTGGCTCCAGGGGCCCCAGTCTGGACGGTGTGTGGGCCAGGACTATGGGGACAGAATTCTGAAAACACAAACTCGGCTTAGGTTTGGGGATGTAGGTATGGCAGGCCTGATCTACAGACCTTGAGGAGAATCTTTCCAGCTATTAACAAAGAGCGAGTGTGAGGAGCTTGCTCAGGCTTTTGTCTCTGGATTTTGTGTCAATGGTGGGCTTGGAATGTCCGAGTGGCCTCATGGGACATGGAAGAGTCTTTCTCTCTGGAGATTTGGCCTGATCCCAAGGGTTTGGGGTCATTCTGTGGATGGGAGGAGTCCTTTCTGTATTTCTTTACCTCAGGTGTCCCACCAAAGAGGGATTCCAGAGTAGGGCCCTGAGTAGGGGTGACTAGACATCTGCAACTCTGGTTAAGATTTGGGGACTAGGAACATGGCAAGCCCCATATGCGTACTCTTGGTCCAGCCAGTGAGAGGCTTTACTTGAGAACAGGGCTCACACTGATTGTCACAATGTGCGTTTGTGCCTATCACAGCCCTCAAGCATGGGCGGGGCATTATGGGTACACTGGTTTCTCCTACACTGAACGTTGGACAACATGCCAAGGACAAGGTTTCTGGCCGTGGGGAAGGAGATCTGATTTCTGCATCACGTTTACCTCTGGGCAGTGAGCGGAGATAAGTCTAGGTTCTGAAGCCTGAAAACCGAGGTTGCGAAGAGATGACGACCTAAGGCCATGGTGAGTCTGATGTGCTCAATGTGAGGCCAGCTGTCTGGCTGTCTGTCTCAAGGACCGGGCTCAGGCTGTGTCAGACAGGGCATTAGTGCCCAGGCTAGAGTGTATAGATGGGGTACAGTCGAGAGGTGTGCAGGTTGATCCTCATTTGGGCATTCTGGGTAGCCCCATAGGGCAACGTTTTTCTTCTGGAGGGCAGGCAGAGTGCTGCATTGTGCCTCCAGAATTCCCAAACTGGAGGGCTTGTGGGCCAGAATGTGAGGACAGAAGACTGAGAACACAAGCTAGGCTTAGATTTCGGGGCGAGGGCATGGCAGGCACACTCTGCAGAGCTGAATCGAAATATCGTTCATCTGAAGTCAGGGAGAGGATCAGACGTTTACTCAGGTTGGAGTTTCTGTCCGAGATGGCCCCTTAATGAAGGTGGGGGGGTCACCACGAGGCCATGGATTTTTTCCCACGGTGGGAGTGTGTGATGCTCCAAACTGAAAGGATTCATTCTGGGACAGTCAAGAACTATTGGATGTATCCAGCATGTCCCATAAGTATCTTCTCAAAAACAGGGTTTTAATGATGGATGCCTGGAGAACTGGCCTCGCATTCCAATTGTCTCCTATTGACAAGGCAGGTTCGATCTGCTGGCTCTGGGGGAGCAACCGAGGGGACTGACCTTAAATGAAATCTCCTGAGGATAGGTCATAATGTGTGTTTGTGTCCATGAAGACCTTGGAATGGGGCGGTGTCTCTGGGGACCTGAAAGTTTCTCCTAACTAGAGGTTTTGACAGAGCTCCAAAGAGCAAGTTTCCCATGTGGAGACGATATTTTTTTCTAATTGGTACCTCTGGAAACCCCCATATGCTGGTATTGGAAACCAGGCCACTGAGGAGAAATACTTGGAATCTAAAGCAATGGATCCACTTAGGGCCGAGGAGCCTGTCCAGTTCAATCTTATTCTCTGGGGGTATCTGCCTACGGGTCTGAGTGGAGGTCGTTGCTCAGCTTGTGACAGATCGCCCCCGTTAGTCCTGGCGTCCAAACTATTGGGATGGCCATGGTGACTTTGGAGGTTTCTCCTAATCTATAGGATTTAGGAAATGAAATGGACAGAATTTCCTTGGAGAGGGGCAGGCACAGTCCTGAGGTGTGGCTCCAGGGGCCCCAGCATGGATGGTGTGTGCACCAGGACTGTGTTGACAGAAGTCTGAAAACCAAAACTGGGCTTAGGTTAGGATTAGGGTTAAGGTTAAGGCCAGCTGGACATTCCACATCCACTGTTGACACAAAATCCAGAGACAAAAGCCTGAGTATGCGCCTCACACTCACCCTTTGTTCATAGCCCAAAAAATTCTCCTCATGGTCTGTCGATAAGGCCTGCTATACCTATGGCCCCAAACCTAAGGCGAGTTTGTGTTTTCAACTTTTGTCCCCATTGCCCTGGCCCACACACCCTACAGACAGGGGCCCCTGGATCCACAACACATGACTGTGCGTGCCCTCTCCAAAAGATTCTGTTCATTCCAATGGCCACAACTGTATTAATTTAGGAGAAACCTCCAAAGTCCCCGAGGCCATCCCAACAGTGTAGGCCATCCAGGACAAACACAAGCGATATGACACCAGCTGAGGAACTACCTCCACTCAGACCTGGACACAGATGTCTCCAGAGAAGATTATTAAGCCAGACAGGCCCCTAAGCCATAATCAGATCCAATGCTTTGGTTTCCGGCCTCTCTACTCAGAGGCCTGGTTTCCAATACCAACATCTGGGGGTTTCCTGAGGCACCCATCAGAACAAATATCGTCTCCACATGGGAAACTTGTGTATGGGAGCTGTGTGAAATCTTTGGTTAGGAGAATCCTTCAGGGCCCCGGTGCCACCGCTCCATTCCAAGGTCCTCATAGAAACAAACACACATTATGACCCATCCTCAGGAGGGTCCATCTCAGATCAGTCCTCTCTATTGCTCCTGCAGAACCAACAAATCAAAACTCTCCTGTTGCTAGGAGACAATTGAAATGTGAGGTGGGCTGCCCAGGAATCCATCCTTAGATCTATGCTCTGGAGTCATTCGGTTTGGGAGGTGCTGGACCCATCCAACAGGTCTCAATTGTCTTGCAGAAGGAATCTTTGTGCTTTGGAGCATCTCACAACTCCCACCGTGGGAAAACATCCATAGCCTCATGATGCCTCCCACTTCATGAAGGGACATCTCTTTTAAGAGGCCTTGTTTCCAATACCAGAATATGGGGGTTTCCTGAGGCACCCATTAGAAAAATTCTCATCTCCACATGGGAAACTTGCTCGTTGGAGCTGTGTCAAAACCTCCAGTTAGGAGAATCCTTCAGGACCCCAGTGCCACTGACCCAATCCAAGGTATCCATAGAGAGAAACACACATTATGACCCATACAAAGGAGAGCCCATTTAAACTCAGCCCCCTCAGTTGCTCCCCCACAGCCAGCATATTGAACATGACTTGTCATTAGGAGACAATTGGAATTAGAGGCGGGCTGCCTAGGCATGCATCCTTAGAACCCTGCTCTGGTGACGGTCCGTCTGGGATGGCTTGGAGGCATCCAACAGGTCTCAATTGTCCTGCAGAAGGAATCCTTGCAATTTGGAGCATCTTACAACTCCCGTCGTTGGAAAACCTCCATGGCCTCGTGATGCATCCCCCTTCACGAAGGGGCAATCATGGACAGAAACTCCAACATGAGCCAACGTCTTATCCTCGCACTGACTTCAGAGGCACAGGATCTTGATTCAGCTTTGCAGAGTGTGCCTGCCATGCCCTCGCCCCAAAACCTATGTCTAGCTTGTGTTCTCAGACTTCCATCATCAAACTCCTGGCCCACAAGCCCTCAATATTAGCAATACCAGAACTACAATGCAGCACTCTGCCTGCCCTCCAGAAGAAAAACGTTGCCCTATGGGGCTACCCTGAAGCCCCAAATGAGGATCAATCTGCATGCCACTAACTGTAACCCAATGAAACAATCTACCCTGGGCACTAATGCCCTGTCTGACACAGCCTGAGACTGGACCTCCCAACCCACACCCAGACAGCTGGCTGCACACTCAGCACATCGGACCCACCATCACCTTAGGTCGTCATCTCTTCCCAAACTCGGTTTTCAGGCTTCAGAACCTACACCTTATCTCCAATCACTGCCCCATGTTGAATGTGATGCAGAAATCAGAACTCCTCCTTCCCCATGGCAAGAAAACTGTGGTTGGCATGTTGTCCAACGTTCAGTGTATTAGAAACCAGCATGGACCATGAGGCCCTGCCCATGCTTGAGGGCCACGTTGGGCACAAACACGCATTGTGCCCCTCAGCGTGAGTTCTGCCCTCAAGTAAGGCCTCTTAGTGGCTAGACAAAGAGCCCACATATGGGGCTTGTGATGCCCCTAGGTCCCCAACCTTAACCAGAGTCGAATTGTCCAGCCGTCCCTTCCCAGGGCTCTTCTCTGGAATTCCTCTTTTGGTGGCACACCTGAGATATAAAAACAGAAAGGTCTCATCCCATCCCACAGAATGAACCCAAACTCTTGGGATCAGGCCAAATCTCCAGAGACGGTGACTCATCCATGGCCTCCGAGGCCACCCCAACATTCCACGTCCATCAGTGACACAAAATCCAGAGACATAGGCTGAACATGTGACTCACACTCACCCTTTGTTCATATCTCGAAGAGTTTTCTTCACAGTCTGTAGATCAGGACTGCCATACCTACATCCCCAAACCCAAGCCAAGTTTGGCCACAATGGTAAAAATTAGGAGAAACCTCCAAAGTCCCGGAGGCCATCCCATTAGTGTAGGTCGCCTGGGACAAACAGAGTCAATCTGACACCAGCTAAGCAACTACCACCTCTCATACCCATAGACAGATGCCCCCGAGAAGAAGATTGAACCGGACAGGCCCCTAGGCCATAATCGGATCCAATGCTTTGGTTTTCAGACCTCTATCCTGAGAGGCTTAGTTTCCAATACCACCATATGGGGGTTTCCTGAGGCACCCACCAGAACAAATCTCGTCTCCACATGGGAAACTTGCTCATTGGAGCTGTGTCAAAACCTCCAGTTAGGAGATTCCTTCAGGGCCCCATTGCCATGGCCCCATTCCAATGTCTCCATGATCACAAAACCACATTAGAACCCATCTGCAAGAGAGTCCATTTCAACTCAGCCCCCTCTGGTGCTCCCCCAGAGCCAGCAGATCCAACCTCTCTTGTTGCTAGGAGACATTTGGAATGCGAGGCAGGCTGCCCAGGCATAAAATTTTAGAACCCTGCTCTGGAGTTGTTCCGTATGGGATGTCCTGGAGCCATGCAACAGGTCTCAATTGTCCCGCAGAAAGAATCCTTGTGGTTTGGAGCATCTCAAAACTCCCATCAAGGGAAAAAATCCATGGTCTCGTGTTGCCCCACCCACCATCATGAAGGGGCCATCATGGACAGAAACTTGAACCTGAGCCAACGTCTGATTCTCGCCCTGACTTCAAATGCAGGAGATCTCGATTCAGCTCTGCAGAGTGTGCCTTCAGTGCCCTCGCCCCGAACCTATGCCTAGCTTGTGTTCTCAGACTTCCATCCTCACACTTCTGGCCCACAAGCCCTCCAGTTTGGCAATTCCGGACCCACTATTTAGCACTCTCCCTGCCCTCCAGAAGAAAAACGTTACCCTCTGGGGCTACCCAGAATGCCTAAATGAGGATCAACCTGCACGCCACTCGACTGTACCCCAATTATACAGTATACCCTGGGCACTAATGCCCTGTCTGACACAGCCTGAGCCTGGACCTCCCAACCAACACCCAGACAGCTGACCGCACACTGAGCACATCGGACCCATCATGCCCTTAGGTTGTCATATGTTTCCAGTCTCGGTTTTCAGGTTTCAGAACCTAGACCTTATATTCAATCACTGCCCAGGGGTGAACGTGATGCAGATATCAGAACTCCTCCTTCTTTATGGCAAGAAACCATGTGGGTGGCATGTTTTCCAACATTCAGTGTAGTAGAAAGCAGCGTGGCCCTTGGGGCTCCGCCCATGCTTGAAGGCAGCATTAGGCACAAACATGCATTGTGACCCTCAGCGTGAGTTCTGTCCTCAAGTAAGGCCTCTCAGTGACTGGACCAATAGCCCGCATATGGGAATTGCCATTCCCCTGGGCCCCCAAACTTAGCTAGAGGTCGGGTTGTCCAATTGCCCCACCCAGGCTCTGATCTGGAATCCCTCTTTCAGTGGGACACCTGAGGTAAAGAAACAGAATGGACTCCTCCCATCCCCCAGAATGACCCCAAACTCTTGGGATCAGGTGAAATCCCCAGAGAGGGAGACTCGTCCATGTCCCATGAGGCCACTGTGAAATTCCATGCCCATCGTTGACCCAAAACCTAGAGACAAAAGTCTGAGCAAGCGCCTCACACTCGCCCTTTGTTCATATCTCGAAGAGTTCTCCTCACGGTGTGTAGATAGGGCCTGCCATACCTACGTCCCCAAACCTAAGCCGAGTTTGTGTTTCCAGACTTCTGTCCCATAGCCCTAACCCACACACCCTCCAGGCTCGGGCCCCTGGAGCTAAACCTCAGGACTGTGCCTGCCCCATCCGAGGGAATTCTTCCCATTCCTTTGGCCACAGCCTTGCAAATTAGGAGAAACCTCCAAAATCCACGAGGCCACCCGGGACAAAAAGGGGCGATCTGACACAAGCTGAGCAAGTACCTTTACTCAGACCCATAGACAGATGTCCCCAGAGAAATAGATTGAACTGGAAAAACCCCTAGGCCCTAATTGGGTCCAGTGCTTTGGTTTCCAGGAACTTCTCCTCAGAGGCCTTGTTTCGAGTACTAGCATATGGGGTTTCCTGAGGCATCCACCTGAACAAGTCTCGTCTCCACATGGGAAACTTGCTCGTTGGAGCTGTGTCAAAACCTCCAGTTAGGAGACTCCTTCAGGGCCCTGGTGCCACCTCCTCATTTCAAGGTCTCCATAGACACAAACCCACATTAGAACCCATCCGTAGGAGAGTCCATTTCAACTCAGCCTCCTTGGTTGCTCCCCCAGAGCCAGCAGATCAAACCTATCTTGTCTCTAGGAGACAATTAGAGTGGGAGGTGGGCTGCCCAGGCATCCATCCTTAGAACCCTGTCCTGGAGTTGTTCCATATGGGACATCCTTGAGCCATCCAACAAGTCTCAATTGTCCCACAGAAGGAATCCTTGCAGTTAGGAGCATCTCACAACTCCCAAGGTGGGAAAAACTCCATGGCCTCATGATCCTCCCCCCCCCCAGGCTTCATGAAGGGGCCATCATGGACAGAAACTCCAACCTGAGCTAACGTCTGATCCTCGCCCTGGCTTCAGATGAACAAGATCTCCATTCAGCACTGCAGATTGTGCCTGCCATGCCCTTGCCCCGAAATCTATGCCTATCTTGTGTTCTCAGACTTCCATCCTCACACTCTTTGCCCACAAGCCCTCCACTTTGGAAATTCTGGAGCCACAATGCAGCACCCTGCCTGTTGTCCAGAAGATAAACGTTGCCCTCCGAGGCTATCCAGATGTCCCAAATTAGGATCAACCTGCACGCCACTCAACTATATCCCAATTATACAATCTACCCTGGGCACTAATGCCCTGTCTGAAACAGCCTAAGCTTGGACCTCCCAACCCACACCCAGACAGCTGGCCACACACTGAGCATATCGGACCCGTTATGCCCTTAGGTACTCATCTCTTCCCAAACTCTGTTTTCAGGCGTCAGAACCTAGACTTATCTCCAATCACTACCCAGGGGTGAATGTGATGCTGAAATCAGAACTCCTCTTTCCCCAAGGCAAGAAACCTTGTGGCTGGCATGTTGTCC
The DNA here is from genome assembly GCF_030435805.1 of Mustela lutreola. Taxonomy (NCBI): domain Eukaryota; kingdom Metazoa; phylum Chordata; class Mammalia; order Carnivora; family Mustelidae; genus Mustela; species Mustela lutreola. Next base: position 170,603,656 of record NC_081294.1, read on the forward strand.
AACATTCAGGGTAGGAGAAACCAGTGTGGCCCATGAGGCCCCGCCCATGCTTGAGGGCCTTGTTGGGCACAAACACGCATTGTGCCCCTCCCTGTGAGCCCTGTCCTCAAGTACGGCCTCTTAGTGGCGAGAAAAAGAGCCCACATATGGGGCTTGTGATGCCCCCAGGCCCACAGTTTTAACCAGAGTTCGGGTTGTCCAGTTGCCCCTCCCCAGGGATCTGCTCAGAAATCCCTCTTTTGGTGGCACACCTGATGTATAAAAACAGAGAGGTCTCCTCCCATGCTACAGAATGAATCCAAACTCTTGGGATCGGGATAAATCCCCAGAGAGGGAGACTCGTCGATGGCCCCAGAAGACACCCCGACATTCCATGGCCATTGGTAACACAAAATCCAGAGACAAAAGCCTGAACATGCACCTCACACTCACCCTTTGTTCATGTCCCGAAGAGATTTCGTCAGGGTCTGTAGATCAGGACTGCCATACCTACGTCCCCAAACCTAAGCCGAGATTGTGTTTTCAGAATTCTGTCCCCATTGCCCTGGCCCACACACCCTACAGACTGGGGCCCCTGGAGCCACACCTCACGACTGTGCTTGCCATCTCAATGGAAATTCTGCCCATTCCAATGGCCATAACCGTACAAATTAGGAGAAACCTCCAAAGTCCCTGAGGCCATCACAATAATGTAGGCTGCCCAGGACAAACAGGGGCGATATGACAGCAACTACCTCCACTCAGACCCAGAGACAGATGTCCCCAGAGAAGAAGATTGAACCGGACAGGCCCCTAGGTCCTCATCAGATCCATTGCTTTAGTTTCCAGGCATCTCTCCTCAGAGTCCTGGTTTCCAATACCAGCATAGGGGGGATTCCTGAGGCACCCATCAGAACAAATCTCGTCTCCACATTGGAAACTTGCACATTGGAGTTGTGTCAAAACCTCCAGTTAGGAGAATCCTTCATTATCCTGGTGCCACTGCCCCATTCCAAGGGGACACAAACCCACATTAGGACCCATACTCAGGAGAGTCCATTTCAACTCAGTCCCCTTGAATTCTCCTGCAGAGCCAGCAGATTGAACCTTTCTTGTCACAAGGAGACAATTGGAATGAGAGGTGGGCTGCCCAGGCATCCATCCTTAGAACCCTGATCTGGAGTTGTTCCATATGGGACATCCTGGAGACATCCAACGAGTATCAGTTTTCCCACAGAAGGAATCCTTGTGGTTAGGAGCATCTCGCAACTCCCATCGTGGGAAAACCTCTGTGGCCTCATGATGCTCCCCACCCCCCCCGATTAATGGGCATCTCTCTTAAGAGGCCTGGTTTTCAATACCAGCATATGGAGGTTTCCTGAGGCACCCATTAGAACAATTCTCTTCTCCACATGGGAAACTTGCTCATTGGAGCCTTGTCAAAACCTCCGGATAGGAGAATCCTTCAAGGCCCTGGTGCCAATGACCCATTCCAAGGTATCCATAGAGACAAACCCACATTATTACCGATCCTCAGGAGAGTCCATTTCAACTCAACCCCCTCGATTGCTCCCCACAGCCAGCAGATGGAACCTGTCTTGTCACTGGGAGACAATTGGAATGAGAGGCGAGCTGCCCAGGGATCCATTCTTAGAACTCTGCTCTGGAGTCATTCTGTATGGGACATCTTAGAGCCATTCAAAAGGTCTTAATTGTCCCCCAGAAGGAATCCTTGTGGTTTGAGTCATCTCACAACTTCCACCATGGGGAAAAATTCTATAGTCCTATGAATATATGCCCCCTTCATGAAGGGGCCATCATGGACAGAAACCATAACCTGAGCCAACGTCTGAACTTCGCCCTGACTTCAGATGCATGGGACCTCTATTCAGCTCTGCAGAGTGTGCCTTCCGTGCTCTTGCCCTGAAACCTAAGCCTAGCTTCTGTTCTCAGACTTCTGTCTTCATACTCCTGGACCACAAGTGCTCCAGTTTGGCAATACTGGAGCCACAATGCAGAACTCTGCCTGCCCTCCAGAAGAAAAACGTTGCCCTATGGGGCTACTCAGAAACCCAAATGAGGAACAACCTGCCCGCCACTCAACTGTACCACAATTATACAGTCTATCCTGGGCACTAATGCCCTGTCTGACACAGCGTGAGCCCAGAACTCCCGACCGACACCCAGACAGCTGGCCTCACAGTGAACACATTGGACCCACCATGGACTTAGGTCATCATCTCTTCCCAACCTCAGTTTTCAGGCTTCAGAATCTAGACCGTATCTCTAATCACTGCCCAGGGGTGACTGTGATGCAGAAATCAGAACTCCTTCCCCATGGCAAGAATCCTTGTGGTTGGCATGTTGTCCAATGTTCATTGTAGGAAAAACCAGCTGGATCATGAGGCCCCATCCATGCTTGAGGGCTTCGTTGGGCACAAACATGCATTGTGACACTCAGCGTGAGTTCTGTCCTCAAGTAAGTCCTCTCAGAGGCTGGACCAAGAGCCTGCATATTGGGCTACCCATTGCCCTAGGACCCCATTCTTAACCAGAATTCAGGTTGTCCAGTGGTCCCTCCCCAGGACTGTGGTCTGGAATCTCTCTTTTTGTGGGACACCTGAGGTTAAAAAAAAAGAATAGAAAGGTATCCTCCAATCCCACAGAATGAACCCAACCTCTTGGGATCGTGCCAAATACCCAGACAGGAAGACTCGTCCATGGCCCATGAGGCCACTCCAACATTCCACGGCCATCAGTGAAACAAAATCCAGAGACAAAAGCCTGAGCAAGCACCTAACACTCGCCCTTTGTTCATACCCCAAAGAGTTTTCCTCACCAGCTGTAGATTGGGCCTGCCATACCTACTTCCCCAACCCTAAGCCGAGTTTGTATTTTCACTGTGTCCCCACAGCCCTGGACCACGCACCCTCTGAGCTGGGGCCCCTGGTGCCACAACTCAGGACTGTGCCTGCCCACTTCACTGGAATTCTGCCCATTTTATTGCCCACAATCGTACAAAATAGGAGAAACCTCCAAAGTCCCCGAGGCCATCCCAATAGTGTAGGACGCCCAGAACAAACAGGGGTGGTCTGACACCAGCTGTACAACTACCTCCACTCATACCGTAGACAGATGTCCCTAGAGAAGAAGATTGAACTGGACAGGACCCTAAGCCCTAATCAGATCCATTGGTTTGATTTCCAGGCATCTCTCCTCAGAGGCCTGGTTTCCTATACCAGCATATGGGGTTTTCCTGATGCAACAATCAGAACAAATTTCGTCTCCACATGGGAAACTTGCTCTTTGGAGCTGTATCAAAACCACTGCTTAGGAGATTCCTTCAGGGCCCCGGTGCCCCCGCCCCATACCAAGGTCTCCAGGGATACAAACCAACATTAGGACCCATCCCCAGGAGAGTCCATTTCAACTCAGCCCCCTCAGTTGCTAACCCAGAGCCAGCAGATCGAATCTGTCTTGTCGCTAGGAGACCATTGGAATGGGAGGCGGGCTGCCCAAGCATCCATCCTTAGAACGCTGCTCTGGAGTCATTCCCTATGGGACGTCCTGGAGCCACCCAACAAGTTTCAATTGTCCGGTAGAAGGAATCTTTGTGGTTTGGAGCATCTCACTATTCCCATCCTGGGAAAACCTCCATGGCCTCGTCATGCCCCCCCCCTTCATAAAGGGGCCATCATGGACAGAAACTACAACCTGAGCCAACGTCTGATCCTTGCCGTGACTTCAGATGCACGAGATCTCGATTCAGCTCTGCAGAGTGTGCCTGCCATGCCCTTGCCCCGAAACCTAAGCCTGTGTTCTTAAACTTGTGTTCTTAAACTTCCGTCCTCATACTCCTGACCCACAAGCCCTCCAGTTTGGAAATTCTGGAGCCAGAATGCACCACTCTGCCTACCCTCAGTAAAAAAGAACTTAGCCCTATGGGGCTACTGAGAAACACCAAATGATTATCTTCTGCATGCCACTTGACTATACCCCAATTATGCAGGCTACCGTGGGCACTAATGCCCTGTCTGGCACAGCGTGAGCCCAGACCTCCTGAACAACACCCAGAAAGCTGGCCCCAAACTGAACAATCAGACCCGCCATGGCCTTAGGTCGTCATCTCTTCTCAACCTCGGTTTTCAGGCTTCAGAACCTACACCTTATCTCCAGTCACTGCCCAGGGTTGAACATAATGGAGAAATCAGAACTCCTCCTTCCCCATGGCAAGAAACCTTGTGGTTTGCATTTTGTCCAACATTCAATGTAGGAGAAACCTGGATGGTCCAGGAGGCCACACCCATGCTTAAGGGCCGCCTTGGGTACAAACACGCATTGTGACCTTCAACTTGAGTCCCGTATTCAAGTAACGCCTCTCAGTGGCTGGACCAAGAGCCCGCATATGGGGCTTGCCATGCCCATAGGCTTCGAGGCCTAACCGGAGTGTGGGTATTCCAGTTGTCAGTACCCACTGTTCTGCTATAGAATCCCTCTATTGGGGAGACACATGAGGCAGAAAACAGGACTCCACCCTTCCCACAGAATGACCCTAAGCTCTGGGGAGCTGGGCAAATCACCAGAGAGGGAGAATCTTTCATGGTCCATGAGGCCACCCCTACATTAAATGACCATCGTGGACATAATATCCAGAGACAAAAGGCTGAGCTACCGCCTCCCACTTGCCCTCCTTTCATATCTCAATGAGCTCCCCTCAAGTATTATAGATCAGGCCTGCCATAACCTTGGGCCCAAACCTGAGCTGAGTTTGTGTTTTTGGACGTCTGTCCCCACAGCCCGGGCCCACACAGCCTCCAGGATGGGGTCTCTGGAGCCACATCACAGGACTGTGCCTTCTTCTCCTAGGAAACTGTGCCCATTTCATTGGCCACAACCCTACAGAATAGGAGAAAATCAAGACCCCCGAGGACATCCCACTCCTGTAAGCTGCCCTGGACACACAGGGGTATTCTGACATAAGCTGTGCAACTACCTCCACACAGAAATGCAGACAGATGTCCGCAGATACAGAAGATTGAACTGAACAAGCCCCTAGGCCCTAATCTGAAATATTGCTTTGGCTTCCAGGTGTTACTCCTCAGAGGCCTGGGTTCGAAGACCAGCATATGGGGCTTTCCTGAGGCACCAAACAGAACACCACTCGTCTCCACATGGGAAGCTTCCTTGTTGGAGCTGTGTCAAACCCTTTGGGTTGTAGAATCCTGCAGAGTCCCTGAGCCACCTCCACATTCCCAGGTCTCCATGGCCACCAACCCACATTATGATCCATCCTCACGAGTGTCCATTTCAACTCAGCCCTCTGGATATCTCGCCCAGGAGCCTGCAGATTGAGCCTGCCTTGTCCCAACCAGCCAATGGGAATGTGAGGCCGCATTTCCAGGCATCCATTCTTAGACCCCTGCTCTCGCGTCTTTCCATATGGGGCATCCTGGTACCATCCAATAGGACTCGAATGTTCTGCAGAAGGAACCCTTGAGGTTTGGAGCAGCTCACAACTCCCAGTGGAGGGAAACCTCCCTGGCCTCATGCCATCCCCACCCACTTCAGGAAGGAACCATCATGGACACAAACTCCAGCCTGAGGCAACATCTCATACTCGCCCTGACCTCAGAGGCAGGAGATCTCAATTCAGCCTCTGCAGACTGGGCTTGCCGAGCAGTCGGCCCCAAACCTCATCCTAGCTTGTGTTTTCAGACTTCCGTCCTCACACTCTTGGCACACAAGCCCTCCCGATTGGGAATTCTGAGGCCACAAGGCAGCCCTCTGACTGCCCACCAGAAGAAAACATTGTCTATGGTGTTGCCCAGAAACCCCAAATGGGGATCAACCTGCTCGACCCTCGGAACACCCCAGTTGCATAAGCTACCCTAAGCACTAATGCTCTGTCTTACATAGACTGAGCCCAGACCTTCCGACAAACACCAAGAAAGATGGCTGCACACCCAGCATATCGGACCCGCCACGGCCTTAGGCCATCATCCCTTCCCAACCTGGGTTTTCAGGCATTGGAACCTAGACCTTATGGCCAATCCCTGCACAGGGGGAACCTGACACACATGTCAGAACTCCTCCTTCACCATGGCATAAAACCTTGCTGTTGGCATGGAGTCAAACCTTCAGTGTAGGAGAAACCTTCATGGCCCATGAGGCTACGCCTATGCTTGAGGGCCGCCTTGGGCAAAAGCACACATTGTGACCATCACTGTGAGCCCCATAATGAAGTTATGCCTCTCAGTGGCTGGACCAAGAGCCCGCATATGGGGTAATCCATATGCCCCATATCAGGCCTAACTAGAGGGCGGGTATTCTAGATGTCAGTACCGAGAGTTCTGCTCTAGAATCCCTCTACTGGGAGGAAGAAAATAAGACTCTTCCCTTCCCACATAATGACCCCAAACTCTTGGGAGCTGGGCAAATCACAAGAGAGGGAGACTCTTCCACAGCCCATGAGGCCAACCGTACTTTAAACGGCAATTGTGGACACAACATTCAGAGACAAAAGCCTGAGCGACCACCTCCCACTCGCCCTCCTTTCATATTGGGAGGACATCCCCTCATGGTCTATAGATTAGGCCTGCCATAACCTCGGCACTAAACCTGAGCCGAGGTAGTGTTTTGGGACGTCTGTCCCCAAAGCCCTGGCCCATACAGCCTCTAGGCTGGGGCCTTTGGAGCCACACCACAGGACTGTGCCTGCTCTCTCCTAGGAAACTTTGCCCATTCCATGGGCCACAACGCTACAGAATAGGAGAAACCTCAAGACCCCCGAGGACATCCCACTACTGTATGCCGCTCTGGACAAACAGTGGCATTCTAACATAAGCTGCAACTACCTCCACGCAGACATGCAGAAAGATGTCTGCCGAGACAGAAGATTGAACCGCACAAGCACCTAGGCCCTAATCTGAACTCTCGCTTTGGTTTCGGGTGTCACTCCTCAGAGGCCTGTCACTCCTGCAGAGTCCCTGAGCTACCGCCATATTTCAAGGTCTCCATGGCCACCAACCCACATTATGACCCATCCTCAGGAGAGTCCAGTGTAGAAAAACATCCCTGGCCTCATGACGCCCCGACCCCTTGAGGAAGGGGCCATCATGGACACAAACTCCAGCCTGAGGGAACGTCTGATACTCGCCCTGACTTCAGATGCAGGAGATCTTGACTCAGCCTCTGCATTGTGGGCCTGCCGTGCCCTCCACCCCAAACCTAATGCTAGCTTGTGTTTTCAGACTTCCTTCCTCACACTCCTGGCAAACAAGCCCTCCAGACTGGGAATTCTGGAACCACAACGAAGCCCTCTGCCTGCCCACCAGAGAAAATACATTGTCCTATGGGGCTCTCCAGAATCCCCAAATGAGGATGAACCTGCTGGGGCCTTGACCACACCCAAATTGGATAGGCTGCCCTGGGTACTGATGCACTGTCTGACACAGCCCTAGAGGCCAGTCATCCCAACAGACAAGGAGACAGCTGGCCGCAAACCCAGCATATCGGACACGCCATGGCCTTAGGCTGTCATCTTGTCCCAACCTGGGTTTTCAGACATCTGAACCTGGACATTATATCAAATCCCCACACAGGTGGGTAACTGAAGCACAAATCAGAACTCCTCATTCCCCATTGCTGTTGACATGGAGTCACACCTTCAGGATAGGATAAATCTTCATGGCCCTTGAGGCCACACCCAAACTTGAGTGCCGCCTTGGACACAAACTCCCATTGTGACCCTCAGCATGAACCCCATGTCGAAGGCCTCTCAGCTCCTGGACCAAAAGCCCGCATATGGGGCTTGACAAGCCATTATGCTCCCAATCCTCACCAGATTTAGAGTTTTGCAGTCATCCATACCTTGTGCTCTTCTCTGGATTCCCTCTCTTGGAGAGACACCTGAACCAGACAACAGGACTCCACCCTTCCCACAAAATGACCCCAAACTCTTGGGAACTGGGCCAAATCTCCAGAGTCGGAGACTCGTCCATAGCCCCTGAGGCCACCCCTACAATCCACGGCTATCCTGGACACAGCATCCAGAGACCAATGCCTGAGGGACCACCTCCCACTCGCCCTTCTTTCATAAGCTGAGGAGCTCCCCTCACAGTCTATAGATCCGGCCTGCCATACCCTCAGCACCACACCTAAGACAAGTTTGTGTGGCTAGGGCCTCTGGTGCCACACTGAAGGACTGTGCCTGTCCTGTCCAAGGAAACTGTGCCCAATCCTTTGACCACAACCCTACAGATTAGAATAAACCTCCAAGGCCCCCGAAGCCATCCTGATAGTGTAGGCTGCCCTGGACTAAGAGGGGCACTCTGACACCATCTGATCAACTATCTCCACTTAGACACTCAGACTGTGTCCCCAGAGACAGAAGATTGAAACGGACAGGCCCCAAGCCCTAATTTGAACACTAGCTTTGGTATCCAGGTGTCTGTCCTCAGAGGACTGGTTTCGAAAAGGAGCATATGGGGCTTTTCTGAGGCATCAAACAGAACCTCTCTCGTCTCCACATGGGGAGCTTTCTTATTGGAGCTGTATCAAACCCTTCAGGTAGACGAATTCTGCAGGGTCCCTGAACTATCAGCACATTCTAAGGTTTCCATGGACACAAAACCACATTATGACCATTCCTCAGGAGAGTCCATTTCAACTCATACCCCTGGGTAGCTCGCCCCAGAGTCAGCAGATCAAACATGTCTTGTCTCTAATAGCCAATGTGAATGCGAGGTATTGTGTACAGGCATCCATCCTTTGAACCCTGCTCTCCAGTCCTTCCGTATGGGAAGTCTTGGGGCCATCCAACAGGACTGGACTGTGCCGCAGCAGGAAACCTTGTGGTTTGGAGCAACTCACTAACTCAGCGTGGAAAAACCTCCTTGGTCTCATGAGGTCACCGCTTCATAAACGGGCCATGATGGACAAAAACTCCAGCCTCAGGCAACGTGTGGTCCTCACCCTTACTTCAGATGCAGGAGATCTCGATTCAGCCTCTGCAGAGTTGTCCTGTTATGCCCTTGGCCCCAAAGATCACTCTAGCTTGTGTTTTCAGACTTCCGTCCTCAAACTCCTGGCCCACAAGCCCTCCCGAATGGGAAGTCTTGGGCCACAACAAAGCACTCTGCCTGCACACCAGAAGAAAAACATTGTCTATGGAATTGCCCAGAAACCCCAAATGAGGATCAACCTGTTCAGCCCGTGGCAAAACCCCAATTGCCTAGGCGACCCTAAGCAATAATGGCCTGTCTTACATAGCCTGAGCCCAGACCTTCCAACAGACACTAAGACAGCTGGCCGCACACCCAGCACATCGGACCCGCCATGGTCTTAGGCCATTCATCCCTTCCCATTGACCGGTGCATCTTCCTGGAGGTACATTCTGAGGCTGTGTCAGACTATGCATTTTTTCCAGAGTGGCCTATGAAATTGGGGTGGGCTCAGGGGCCTTGCAGGTTTCACATAATCTGGAGGGTTTGGGCAACTGAGACGGGCAGACTTTCTTCTGGAGAGCAGGCCCAGTGATGTGCTGTGTTTCTGGAGGTCCCATCATGGAGGGCATATGGGTCAGGATTTTGGGACCAAAGTCTTCAGACACAAACTTGGGTAAGAGTTAGGGGTGAGGTGATGGCAGGCCCGATCTGCAGACCCTGAGGGCAACAACTCGGGATTTGAAATTCTGATGGCTGGGAGGCAGGAGCACAGTCTTTTCTGTCTGGATTGTGTGTCTAGGATGAGCCCACAATGGAGGGGTGGCCTCATGTGTCCATGGGAGATTCTACCTCTCTGGGGATTCTGCCTGCACCCAAGAATTTGGGGTCTTTCTGGGGGAAGGGCAGAGCCTGGATTTCCGTGTCTGTATTCCCATCCAAGCAGGCATTCCAGAGATGGGTTCTTGGTCTTGCTGCATGGATGACCCCACCAAGGCTTAAGATTTAGGCCTAGGGGCATGACAGGCCCAATCTGTGGGCTCCTGGTCCAGCTCCTGAGGGGGCTTGTTGGAAAGGGCTCTCAGGCTGAGGGTCACAATGCCTGTTTGTGCCAGGCTGCCCATTGTGAGTGGGCATGGTCTCATGTATAATGCACTGGGCTCCCACTATGAGTGTTGGATACCATCTCAAGATTCAGTTTTCCTGCCATTGGGAAGGAGGAGTACTCTTTTGTGCTTAGGCTCCCCCATGGGCAGGAATTTGAGCTAAGTTCTGGTACAGGTACCTGAATACCCAGGTTGCTTCGAGATGAGGTCCTCAGGTCAAGGCAGGACCCACCTTCAGGATATGGGGCCCGCTGTCTAGGTGGCTGACAGGAGGGCGGGGCTCGGGCTGTGTCAAACAGACCATTAGTGCAGAAGGTGGCCTATGATATTGGGGTCACATTGAGGGCCGTGCAAGTGGATCTTCATGTAGGGTTTCTGCGAAGACCCATAGGGTACTTCTTCTTTCTGGTTGGTAGGCAAAATGCTGAGTTGTGGCTCCAGATTTCCCAATATGGAGGGCGTTCAGGCAAGGAAAGTAAGGACATAAGTCTGAAAACACAAGGATCGGATAAGTTCAGTGCAGAGCACATGCCCGTTCCAATGTGCAGTGGTTGTTTCGAGATCTCCAGCACCTGATTATGGCCGAGGGTCAGATGTCTGCTCACGCTGGAGTTTGTACGCCTGATGGCCAGCGAATGGTTGGGTGGCCTCAAGATTCCTTGGAGCTTTTCCCAAGCTGGAGCTTTTGAGCTGCTCCAAACAGCAAGGTGTCCAACTGCAGGACAGGGGAAGTCTGCTTAGAGGGCTCCAGGGTCCCCAAATGGAAAGATATGATAGCAGAGATCTCTGAGTGGAGGCCTGGGAAGCCCACCTCATGTTCCAATTACAGCCGAGGAACAGAGCAGGTTTGATCCTCTGTCTCTGGTCCCAAGTTGCAAGTCATCTGTGTTGACAGAAGTTCTCAGTCTAATGGGTCTCAATGCTGCCTCTTGTCCAGGGAGACCTTAGAATGTGGTGGTGGCCATGGGGCCATGCAGAATTCTACTATCCTGAGGGTTATACCCTGTTCCCAGGGGCCAGGTTTCCTTCTCAGGGCAGGAGGAGTTCCCTTGTATGGCTCACGGACCACAGGTTGGACCATATGTTGGTTTTCCAGAACTGGCCTCTGGAGACAGAGGCCTGAAAACCTAGGCTAGGGTTCTAATGAGGTCCTAGGGGCATGGCAGATTCAATCTTTGGACTCAGCATCATTGACCTGCATGTCTTCCTAGAGGAAAGTGCTGATGCTGTGTCAGACTGTGCATTTTTTCCAGAGCGGCCTATGAAATTGGGGTGGGCTCAAGAGCCTTGTAGGTTTCTCCTAATGTGGAGCATTTGGGCAACTGAGACGAACAGAGTTTCCTCTGGAGAGCAGACCCAGTGAATGTGGTGTAGTTCTGAAGGTCCCATCCTGGAGGGCATATGGGTAAGGGCTGTGGGACTAAAATCTTCAGACACAAACTCGAGTAAGAATTAGGAGCAAGGTGATGGCAGACCCGATCTGCAGACCCTGAGGGCAGCTCCTCGGGACTGGAAATTCTGGCGGCTTGGAGGCAGGACCACAGGCTTTTCTTTCTGGATTGTGTGTCTAGCATGGCCACGGTATGGAGAGGTGGCCTCATTAGTCCAGGGGAGATTCCTCCTCTCTGGGGATTCTTCCCAGCACACAAGAGTTTGGAGTCTCTCTGGGGGAAGGGGAGAGCATGGTTTTCCATGTCAGGGGTCCCGTCCGAACAGGCATTCCCAGAACAGAGATGGGTTCTGGGTCTGGGCGCCTGGATAACCCAATCAAGGCTTAGGATTTGGGCCTAGGGTCATGACAGGCCTGCTCTGTGGGCTCCTGGTCCAGCGCCCGAAGGGGCTTGTTGGAAAGGGGTTTCAGGCTGAGAGTCATAATGCCTGTTTGTGCCCAGCTTCCCTTCCTGAGTGGGCGTCGTCTCATGGGCCATGAACCTGGCTCCCACTCTGAGGGTTGGACATCCATCTCAACATTCAGATTCCCTGCCATTGGGAAGGAGGAGTGCTCTTGTGCTTCAGCGTACCCTATGGGCAGGAATTTGAGCTATGTTCTGGTACAGGTACCTGAATATTCAGGTTGGTTCGACATGAAGGCCTCGGGCCAAGGCAGGACCCACCTGCAATATATGGGGCCCACTGTCTGGGTGGCTGACAGGAGGTCAGGTATCGGACTATGTCAGACAGAGCATTAGTGCAGAGGGAGGCCTATGATACTGGTGTGCCTTTTAGGGCCGTGCAGCTGGATCCTCATGTGGGGCTTCTGCGCAGACACATAGGGCACCTCTTCTTTCTGTTGGGCAGGCAGAAGGCTGCATTGTGGCTCCTGAACTCCCGATATGGATTGCAGGTGATGAGTGTGAGGACGGAAGTCTGAAAACACAAGAAAAGGTTAAGCTCAGTGCCAAGCACATGGTCGTTCCAGTGTGCAGCAGTTGTTTTGATCTTCAGCACCTGAGTATGGGCGAGGGTCAGATGTCTTCTCCTGCTGGAGTTTGTATCCATGATGGCCAATGAATTGTGGGGTAGCTTCAAGAAACCTTGGAGGTTTTCCCAAGCAGGAGCTGGTGAGCTGCTCCAAACATCAAGGTGTCCTACTGCAGGACAGGGGAAGTCCGCATAGAGGGCTCCAGGTTACCCTATATGGAAAGATTTGATAGCAGAGCTCTCTGAATGGAGGCCTGGGAAACTTTCCTCACATGAACATTGCAGCTGAGGAATGGGGCAAGCTTGATCCACTGTTTCTGGTTCCAAGTTCCAAGTTTTCTAAGTTGAGAGATGTTCTCAGTCTAATGGGTCTCAATGCTGCTTGATGTCCAGGGAGACCATAGAATGTGGTAGTGGATCTGTGGCCATACAGGATTCTCCTACTTGAGCGTTAGACCCAGTTCTCGGGAGCCAGGTTTCCTTCTCAGGACAGGAGGGGTACTCTTGTATGGCTCAGGGACCATATGTTGGACCATATGTTGGATTTAATGAATAGGCCTCTGGGCACAGAGGCCTGAAAACCTAAGCTAGGGTTCTGATGGCGTACTAGGGGCTTGTAAGTTTCAACCTCCAGACTCAGGGCCATTGATCTGCATGTCTTCCTGGAGGTAGCTTCTGATGCTGTGTCAGACTGTCCATTTATTCCAGAACGGCCTATGAAGTTGGGGTGGGCTCAGGGGCCTTGCAGGTTTCTCCTGATCTGGAGGGTTTGAGCAACTGAGACGGGCAAAGTTTCCTCAGGAGAGTAGGACCAGTGATGTGGTGTGGTTCTGGAGGTGCCATACTGGAAGCCATGTGTTTCAGGGTTATTGGACCAAAGTCTTCAGGCAAAAACTCGGGTAAGAGTTAGGAGTGAGGTGATGGCAGGCCCGATCTACAGACCCTGAGGGAAGATCCTCGGGATTTGAAATTCGAGCGGCTGGGAGGCAGAAGCTTTTCTGGAGGCAGAAGGCTTTTCTGTCTGTATTGTGGCTAGGATGGCCATGTAATTGAGGGGTGTCCTCATTGGTCCATGGGAGATTTTTCCTACCTGGGGATTCTGTACAGCACCCAAGAGTTTGGTGTCTTACTAGGGGAATGAGAGAGTGTGGTTTACCATGTCAGGGTTCCTGTCAAAACAGGGATTCCAGAGATGGGTTCTGGGTCCTGGTGCCTGGGTAACCGCACCAAGGCTTAGGACTTGGACCTAGGAGCATGACAGGCACGCTCTGTGGGGTCCTGGTCCAGCTCCTGTGGGGACTTTTTGGAAATGGGTCTCAGGATGAGAGTTTCAATGCCTGTTTGTGCCCAGCTGCCCATCATGAGTGGGCGTTATCGCTTGTTCCAGGCACCTGCATCCCAATATGATGGTTGGGCGACCATTTGAACATTTAGTTTTCCTGCCATGGTGAAGGAGGAAAACTCTTTTGTGCTTCAGGGTACCCCATGGGCATGAATTTGAGCTTAGTTCTGGTACAGGTACCTGAATACCCAGGTTGGTTCAAGATGAAGGAATCAGTTCAAGGCAGGTCACACCTGCAGAATATGGGGCCCGCTATCTGTGTGTCTGCCAGGAGGTCGGGGTTCGGGCTGTGTCAGACAGAGCATTAGTGCACAGTGTGGCCTATGATATCGGGGTGCCATTTAGGGCCGTGCAGGTGGATCCTCATGTGGGGGTTTCTGTGCAGACCCATAGGGCACTTCCTTCTGGTGGGCAGGCAGAAGGTTGCATTGTGGCTCCCAATTTCCCAATATGGATGGCTTGCAGGCGAGGAGTGTGAGGACAGAAGACTAAAAACACAAGCTTCGGTTAAGCTCAGTGTCGAGCACATGGCCGTTCCAATGTGCAGAAGTTGTTTGCAGATCTCCAGCAACTGAGTATGGGCGGGGGTCAGATGTGTGCACAGGCTGGAGTTTGTATCTATGATGGCCGACGAATGAGATATCCAGCACCTGACTAAGGGCGGATGTCAGGTATTTGCTCACACTGGAGTTTGTCTCTATGATGACCGACAAACAGAGGAGTGGCATCAAGAGGCCATGGAGGATTTCCCACGCTGATGCTTGTGAGATGCTCCAAACAGCAAGGTTTTTTTTTCTACTGGATGGGTGGTATCTGGTTTGTTTGCTCCAGGGTCCCCGATGTGGAAAGTTTGGGTAAGCAGAGCTCTCCCGCATGGATGCCTGGAAAGCACACCTCCATTGACCATTGCACCTGAGGAACAAGGCAGGTTTGGTCTGGTGGCTCTGGGGCGAAGTACCAAGGCCTTAAGTTGACATGGAATCTCTTGCAGATGGGTCACCATGCTGGATTGTTACCAGGGAGATCTTAGAATGTGCTGGTGGCTAAGGTGACATGTAGGACTCTCCTACCCTGAGGGTTTAACACAGGTCGAAGAGCACGGATTCCTTCTGGGGACAGAAGAATTAGTGTTGTGTGGCTCCGGTACCACATGTTGTATCATAAGTTCATATTCCAGAAGAGGCCTCTGATGAGAAATGCCTAACAACCTTATCTAGGGTTTCAATGAGGTCCTAGGGGCATGTCAGGTTCAACGTTAAGTCTCAGGATCATTGACGTGGGTGTCTGCCTGGATGGAGGTGATCAGGGTGTTTCAGACTGTGCATTTGCATCCAGAGTGGCCACCAATACTGAGGTGTACTCAGGGGCTTTGTAGATTTCTCCTAATCAGGAGGTTCGGGAAACTGTGATGTACACGCAAAGTGCTATGGTGTGGCTCCAGAGACCCCACCCTGGAAGGCATGTGATCCATTGTTATGGAGAGAATTCTGCAAACACAAACTCCGGTTAGAATTGATGGCGAGGTGATCACAGTCCCAACGTGTAGACCTGGAGGGAAGCTCATTAGGAACTGTTAATGAGGGTGACTAGAAGGCAGTAGCACAGGCTTTCCTATCTGGATTGTGTGTGCAGAATGGCCTCAGAATGCCGGTGTGGTCTAATGCGTCTTTAAGAGATTTTTTCTCTCTAAGGATCCTGGCGTTTCCCAATAGTTTTGAGGCTTTTCCGGGGAAGGGAAGAGTACTGTTTGCAATCTAAGGGGTGCCCCAAAACATGATTCCAGAGACGGGCTCTGGATCTGGACACCTAGAAACTCCCACCAAAGATTAGGATTTGGGCCTAGAGGCATACAAGACCTGCAATGCGGGATCCTGGTTGTGCAACTGAGAGGGCTTGTTTGAAAGCATGCTCTGGCTGAGGGTCACAATGCCTGCTTGTGCCAAGGGCGGCCCGCCGGAGTGGGCGTTTTCTCAATTGGCATGCAGCTGGCTCTGCCTCTGGGGGTTCGACACCCTCCCAACAGCCAGGTTTTCTGCCATGGGGAAGGAGGAGTTCTCTATTGGGCTTCAGGTTTCCCCACTGGCAGGGATTCCAGCAAAGGCCCTGGGACAGATGCCTTTATACAAAGGATGGGTAGAGATGATGGAGTTCGGCCATGGACGGACTCACATGCTCAATATGGGCGCCACTCTCTGGGTGCCCGACACGAGGTCGGGGTTCAGGATCTGTCAGACACAGCACTAGTGGCCAGGGCACTGTATAAATAGGGATTCCCTCGGGGGCTGAGCATTTTGATCCTCATGTGGGGTTTCTGGGCAGACTCACCAGGCACTTCTTTCTATGGGGAATGCAGAATGCTGGGTGGTGGCTCCAGAATTCCCTATCATAAGGGCTTGGGGACCAGGAAGTTGTGGATGGAATTGTAAACACTAGCTACGGTTCAATTCAGTGCCACACAGAAGGCAGTACCAATGTGCATCGGGTTATTTGAGATATCCAGCACCTGAGTAAGGGCGTATGGTAGATATTTGCTCACACTGGAGTTTGTGTCTATGATGACTGACAAATATAGTCATGGTGTCAAGAAGCCATGGAGGAGATTGACTGCTGGGGCTTGTGAGATTCTCCAAAGAGCAAGTTTTCCTTCTACTGGACAGGTGGTATCTGGTTTGTTTCCTCCAGGGCGCCCAGGTGGAAAGATTGGGTAGCAGACCTCTTCCGCATGGAAGCCTGGAATGCACACCTCCATTGACCATTGCAGCTGAGTAACATAGCAGTTTTGTTCTGGTCCTCTGGGGTGAAATACCAAGTCCTTGAGTTGACACGCAATCTCTTGCAGATGGACCAGAATGCTGGTTTGTTACCATGGAAATCTTAGAATGTGCTGGTGGTTAAGGACCCATGCAGGATTCTCCTACCCTGAGGGTTTGACACAGGTCAAAGGGCACGGTTTCCTTCTGGGGACAGGAGTTGTTCTGTTGTGTGGCTCAGGAACCACATGTCGTATCATAAGTTGGTATTCCAGAACAGGCCTCTAAGGACAGATTCCTGAAAACCAAATCTAGGGTTCCCATGAGGTCCTAGGGGCATGTCAGGTTCAATCTTCTGGCTCAGGACCATTGACGTGGGTGTCTGCCTGGATATAGGTGATCAGGGTGTTTCAACTGCTCATTTGTTTCCAGACCGGCCTCCAATATTGGGGTGAGCTCAGGGACCTTGCATATTTCTTCTTATGTGGAGGGTTTGAGCAACTTTGATAGCCAAAGTTTCCTTGGGGAAAGCTGGCACAGTCCTTTGGTGTGGCTCCAGGGACCCCATCGTGGAGGGCATGTGAGCCATTGTTTTGAAAGTGAAGTCTGCAAACACAAACTCTGGTTAGGGTTAGTGGAGCAGTAATGGTAGGCCCAATGCTTAGACCAGAGGGTAGCTCATCAGGAACTGTAATTAGGGTAACTCGAATGCAATAGCACAGGCTTTTATATAGGGATTCTGTGTCTAGAATGGCCTCGGAATGCAGGTGTGGTCCTATGAGTCTATGGGAGATTTTACTCTCTTAGGATCCTGGTGGCTCCCAGTAGTTTGGTGCCTTTTTCGGGGAAGGGAACAGTGCTGTTTTCCATCTTAGGGGTGCCCATAAACAGGGATTCAAGACAGGGGCTCTGGGTATCAATGCCTGGAAAATCTCACCAAGGGTTAGGAATTGGGACTAGGGTTTGTCCAGGCCTGCAGTGAGGGATCCTGGTGGTGTAACTGGGAGGGCTTGTTTGAAAGCATGCTCATGCTGAGGGTCACAATGCCTGTTTGTGACCAGGCCAGCCCTCAAGTGTGGGTGTGGTCTCACTGGCAATGCCACTGTCACCCACTCTGAGGGTTGGACACCTATCCCACCAGCCAGAGTTCCTGCCATGGGGAAGGAGCAGTTCTTTATTGTGCTTCAGGTTCTCCCATTGGCAGGCATTCCAGCCAAGGTCTGGGGACAGATTCCTTTATACCAAGTATGGGTAGAGATAACAGATTTGGTGATGTTTGGCCTCATGCTGGTAATGGGCCTTGCCCTCTGGGTGGCTGACACGACATCATGGCTCAGGCTCTGTCAGACACAGCACTAGTGGCCAGGGCAGCCTATAAATCGGGGTTCCTTCGAGGGCCGAGCAAATTGATCCTCATGTGGGAATTCTGGTCAGACTCACCAGGCATTCCTTCTTTCTATGGGGGAAGGCAGAGTGCTGCGTTTTGTCTCCAGAATTCCCTATCAAGAGTGATTGGGGACCAGGAAGGTACGGATGGAATTGTAAAAACAAACTATGGTTCAATTCAGTGCCACACAGAAGGCAGTACCAAAGTGCAGAGGGTTATTTGAGATATCCAGCACCTGAGTAAGGGCCGTTATCTGATGTTTGCTCACACTGGAGTTTGTGTCTATCATGACCGACAAATGGAGGAGTGGCGTCAAGAGGCCATGGAGGATTTCCCACGCTGGGTCTTTTGATATGCTCCAAACTGTAAGGTTTCCTTCTACTGGACAAGTGGAGTCTGGTTTGTTTGCTCCAGGGTCCCCCATCTGGAAAATTTGGGTAGCAGACCTCTCCCGCATGGCTGCATGGAAAGCATACCTCCATTGACCTTTGCAGCTGAGGAACATAGCAGGTTCGTTCTGGTGGCTCTTGTGCGAAGTACCAAGGCCTTGAGTTGACATGGAATGTCTTTTAGATGGGTCAAAATGCTGGTTGGTCACTAGGGAGATCTTAGAATGTGCTGTAGGCTAAGGATCCAGGCAAGATTCTCCCACCCTCAGGGTTTGACACAGGTCAAAGAGCACGGCTTCCTTCTGGAAACTGGAGATGTTCTGTTGTGTGTTTCAGGGACCTCATGTTGTATCATAAGTTGGTATTCCAGAATAGGCCTCTGAGGGAAGATGCCTGAAAACCTAATCTAGGGTTCCAATGAGGTCCTAGGGGCATGTCAGGTTCAATCTTCTGTCTCAGGACCATTGACATGAGCGTGCCTGGATATAGGTGTTCAGGGTGTTTCAGAGTGCACATTTGTGTCGAGAACAGCCTCCAAGATTGGGGTTGGCTCAGGGGCCTTTCAGGTTTCTCCTAATCTGGAGGGTTTAGGCAACTGTGATGGGCAAAGTTTCCTTGGGGATTGCTGCCACAGTGCTTTGGGGTGGCCCAGAGACCCTATAATGGAGGGCATGTGAGCCATGGTTTGGGGAGAGAACTCTGCAAACACAAACTCCAGTTATGGTTATTGGCGAGGTGATTGCAGACACAATGCATAGACCTGGATAGCAGCATGTGAGGAACTTTAATTAGGGTGACTCAAAGGGGGTAGAACAGACCTTTCCATATGGACTGTGTGTCCAGGGTGACCTCGGAATGCAGGTGTGGTCTCATGGTTCCATGAAAGATTATTTTTCTCTAAGGATGCTGGTGGTGACCAATAGTTTGGTGACTTTTTCCGGGAAGGTAAGATTGCTGTTTTCCATCTTATGGGTGCCCCCAAACATTGATTCCAGAGATGGGCTCAGGGTCCGGGCGCCTGGAAATTACCACGAAGGGTTAGGATTTGTCCTAAGGGCATACCAGGCCTGCAATGCGGGATCCTGGTATTGCACCTGAGAGCACTTGTTTGAAAGCATGCTCAGGCTGAGGGACACAATGCCTGTTTGTGCCCAGGGCAGTCCACAGGAGTGGTGTGGTCTCATTGGCCATGCAGCTGGCTCCCACTCTGAGTGTTGGATACCCATCCCAAGAGCCAGCTTTCCATCCCTGGGGAAGGTGGAATTCTCTATTGTGCCTCAGGTTCCCCCATTGGCAGGTTTCCCCAGCAAAGGTCTGGGGACAGATGCCTGAATACCAAGGATGGGTAGAGATGACGGATTTGGGCCATGGCCGGTCTCACATGCTGGATATGGGACCAGCTTTCTAGGTGGCTGACTCTAGGTTGAGGCTTAGGCTCTGTCAGACACAGTACTGGTGGCCAGGGCAGACTATATAACAGAACAGAGCAGATGGATCCTCCTGTGGGGTTTCTGGGCAGAATCACCAGGAACTTCTTCTTTCTATGTCTAATTCAGAATGCTACGTTGTGGCTCCAGAATTCCCTATCAAGAGGGACTGGGGACCAGGAAGTTGAGCATGGAATTGTAAACACAAGCTATGGTTAAATTCAGTTCCAAGTGGAAGGCAGTCCCAATATACAGCGGCTTATTCGAGATAACTAGAACCTGAATAAGGGCAGATGTCAGATGTTTAATCACACTGGAGTTTGTGTCTATGATGACTGACAAATGGAGGGGAAAAGTCAAGAGGCCATGGAGAATTTCCCACGCTGGAGCTTGTGAGGTGTTCCAAACAGCAGGGTTTCCTTCTACTGGACAGGTGTAGTCTGGTTTGTTTGCTCGAGTGCCCCCAATGTGATAAGTTTGGATCTCAGAGTTCTGCTGCATGGATGTCTGGAAAGCACACCTTGAATGACGATTGCAGCTAAGGAACATGGAAGGTTCGTTCTGGTGGCTCTGGGGCGAAGTACCAAAGCCTTGAGTGACATGAAATCTCTTGCAGATGGGTCACAATGCTTGTTTGTTACCATGGATATCTTTGAATGTACTCCTTGCTAAAGGGCCATGGAAGATTCTCCTACCCTGTAGGATTGACACAGGTCGAAGAACACAGTTTCCTTCTGGGGACAGGAGATGTTCTGTTGTGTGGCTCAGGAACCACACGTTGTATCATAAGTTGTTATCCCAAAACAGGCCTCTGAGGACAGATGCCTGAAAACCTAATCTAGGGTTCCAATGAGGTCCTAGGGGCATTTCACGTTCAATCTTCTGACTCTGGGCCATTAACATGGGTGTCTGCCTGTATGTAGGTGATCAGAGTGTTTCAACTGCACATTTGTTTCCAGAGCGGCCTCCAATGTTGGGGTGGGCTCAGGGGCCTTGCAGATTTCTCATTATATGGAATGCTTGGACAACAGTGATGGCCACAGTTTTTTGGGGGGAAGGCAGGCACAATCCTGTGGTGTGGTTCTAGAGACCCCATCCTGGAGGGTATGTGAGCCATAGATATGGAGTGAAGTCTGCAAACACAAACACTGGTTAGAGTTAGTGGCAAGGTGATTGCAGACCCAATGTGTAGACATGGACGGCAGCTTGTCAGAAACTGTAATTAGAGTAACTGTAAGGCGGTAGCACAGGCTTTTATATCTGAATTGTGTTTCCAGGATAGCCTCAGAATGCAGTGTGGTCTCATGGCTCCATGGGAGATTTTTCCTCTCTAAGGATGCTGGCATCTCCCAATAGTTTGGTGGCTTTTTTGGGGCAGGGAAGATTACTGTTTTCCATCTTAGTGGTGCCCCAAAACAGGAAATAGAGATGGACTTTGGTTCTGGGCACCAGGAAAATCCAACCAAGTTTAGGTTTCGGCTCAGGGGCGTACCAGGCCTGTAACGTGGGATCCTGGTGGTGCAAATGAGAGGGTTTGTTTGAAAGCATGCTGAGGCTGAGGTTCACAATGCCTGCTTGTGCAAAGGGCAGCCCGCAGGAGTGGGCGCTGTCTCAATTGTCATGCAACTGGCTCCAACTCTGGGGTTTGGACACCAGTCCCAACAGCCAGGTTTTCTGCAATGGAGAAGAAGGAGTTCTTTATTGGGCTTCAGGTTCCCTTATTGGCAGGGATTCCAGCAAAGGCCTGGGGAGAGATGCCTTTATACCAAGGATTGGTAGAGATAACGGAGTTGGGCCATGACCAGTCTCACATGCTGGATATGGGTCTCGCTTACTAGGTGACTGACATGAGTTCAAGCCTCAGGTTCTGTCAGACACAGCACTAGGGGCCCGGGCCACCCGGTGAGGGTGGAATTGTAAACACAAGCTACGGTTCGATTCAGTGCAAAGTGGAAGGCAGTTCCAATGTGCAATGGCTAATTTGAGATATGCAGCACTTGAGTAAGGCATAATCAGATGTTTGCTCACACTGGAGTTTGTGTCTATGATGATCGACAATTGGAGGGGTGGCGTAAAGGGGCCATGGAGGATTTCCCACACTGAGGCTTGTGAGATGCTCCAAACAGTATCTGCTCAAAACAGCAAGGTTTCTTTCTTCTGGACAGGTGGAGCCTGGTTTGTTTGCTCCAGGGTCCCTCATGTGGAAAGTTTGGGTATCAGAGCGCTCCTCCCAGGATGCCTGGAAAGCACACCTCCACTGACCATTGGAGCTGAGGATCATGGCATATTCGTTCTGGTGGCCCTGAGGCGAAGTACCAAGGCCTTGAGTTGACATGGAATCTCTTGCAGATGGGTCACCATGCTGGATTGTTACCAGGGAGATCTTAGAATGTGCTGGTGGCTAAGGTGCCATGCATGATTCTTCTAACCTGAGGCTTTGGCACTGACTGAAGAGCACGGTTTCCTTCTGGGAACAGGAGATGTTCTGTTGTGTGGCTCAGGGACCACATGTTGTATTGGTATTCAGAACAGGCCCCTGAAGTCAGAAGACTGAAAACCTAAACTAGGGTTCCAATGAGGTCTGAGAGGAATGTCAATTCAATCTTCTGACTTATCACCACTGACTTAGGAGTATGCCTGCATGTAGGTTAACAGGGTCGTTCAGACTGCGCATTTGCCTCCAGAACGACCTGCAATATTGGAATGAGCTCAACGGCCTTGCAGATTTCTCCTAATCTGGAGGGATTGTGCAACTGTGATGGGCACAGTTTCCTTGAGGATGGCTGGCCCATGGTCCCATGAGACCACACCAGAATTCCGAGGCCATCCTGGACACACAATGCAGAAAGAAACACCTGTGCTACGGCCTTTCAGTCACCCTAATTACAGTTCCTGATGAGTTGCTCTCCAGGTCTACGCATTGGGCCTGCGATCACCATGCCACTAACCTTAATCCGAATTTGTGTTTACAGAATTCTCTCCCAAAGCCATGGCGCACATGCCCTCCAGGACTGGGTCTCTGGAGCCACACCACAGGACTGTGCCTCCCATCCCCAAGGAACTGTGCCCATCACAGTTGCCCAAACATTCCAGATTGGGAGAAACCTGAAAGGCCCCTGAGCTCACCCCAATATTGTCGGCCACTC
Organism: Mustela lutreola; assembly: GCF_030435805.1. Classification (NCBI taxonomy): domain Eukaryota; kingdom Metazoa; phylum Chordata; class Mammalia; order Carnivora; family Mustelidae; genus Mustela; species Mustela lutreola. The sequence goes on from NC_081294.1 coordinate 170,626,545, forward strand.
TGGATGCAATTGCGCAATTTGAATCACCCTGATCATGTACATCCAGGCACACAGCCAAATCAATGGTTCTGAGTCAGAAAATTGAAACTGACGTAGCCCTAGTACCTCAATGGAACCCTACATTAGGTGTTAGGCAGGCATCTGTCCTCAGAGGCCTGTTTTGGAATACCAACTTATTATAAAACTGGTGGTCCCTAAGCCACACACCAGATCATCTCCTGCCCCCAGAAGGAAACTGTGATCTTCGACCTTTACAAACCCAATCCTGCATGACACCTGAACACCAAACATTCTAAGATCTCCCTGGATACAAACAAGCATTCTGTCCCTTCTACAAGAGATTCCATGTCAACTCAAGGCCTTGGTACTTCGCCCCAGAGCCATTAGAAAGATCCTGCCATGTTCCTCAGCTGCAATGTTCAAAAGAGGTGTGCTTTCCAGGCAACAATGGGGGAGAGCTCTGCTACCCAAACTTTCCACATGGGGGACCCTGGAGCAAACAACCCAGACTCCACCTGTCCAGTAGAAGGAAACCTGGCTGTTTGGAGCATATCACAAGCCTCAGCATGGGAAATCCTCCATGACTTCTTGATGCAACGTCTCCATTTGTCCGTCAATATAGACACAAACACCAATGTGAGCAAACATCTGCTTCTGCCTTACTCGGTGCTGGATATCTCAAATAAGCCACTGCACATTGGAACTGCCTTCCGCTTTGCACTGAATTGAACCATAACTTGTTTTACAATTCCATCCTCACCCTCCCAGTCTCCAAGCCCACTTGATAGAGAATTCTGGAGCCATAATGCAGCATTCTGCCTTCCCCATAAAAATAAGAAGTGCCTGGTGAGTCTTCCCAGAAACCCCACAAGGATCAATCTGCTCGGCCCTCGAAGGAACCCTGATTTATAGGCTGCCTTGGCCAATAGTGCTGTGTCTGACAGAGCCTGAGACCCGACCTAGTGTCAGCCACCCAGAGAGAAGACCCCTTATCTAGCATGTGGGACCGGCCATTTCTCACGTCTGTCATCTCTACCCATCCTTGGTATTTAGGCACCTGTCCCCAGACCATTGCTGGAATCCCTGCGAATGGGGGAACCTGAGGCACAATAGATAACTTGTCCTTCCACATGGCAGGAAAACTGGCTGTTGGAATGAGTGCCCAACCCTCAAAGTGGGAGCCAGAAGGTTTGGTAAGGCCAATGAGACCAGGCCCACTCCCGAGGGCCGCCTTGGGCACAAACAGGCATTGTGACCCTGAGCCTGAGCATGCTTTCAAGCAAGCCCTCTCATTTGCACCACCAAGATCCCGCATTGCACGTCTGGTATGCCCCTAGGCCCAAAATATGACCCTTGGTGAGATTTTCTAGGCACCCAGACCCAGAGCCCGTCTCTGAAACCCCTGTTTTGGGGCACCCCTAAGATGGAAAAGAGAACTCTCTCTTCCCTGAAAAAGCCACCAAACTATGGGGAGCGGCCATAATCCTTAGAGAGGAAAAATCTCACATGGAACCATGAGTCCACACCTGAATTCAGAAGCCATCCTCGACACACAATCCATATAGAAAAGCCTGTGCTACCGACTTACAGTAACCCTAATTACAATTCCTGACCAGCTGCCCTCCAGGTCTAAGCATTGGGCCTGGGTTCACCTCGCCACTAACCCTAACCCATATTTATGTTGGCAGACTTTTCTCTCAAAACCATGGCTCACGTGCCCTCCAGGATGGGGTCTCTGGATCAACACCACAGGACTGTGCCTGCCACCCCCAAGGAAACTGTGCCTGTCAAAGTTGCCCAAACCTTCTAGATTAGGAGAAACCTGCAAGGTATTGGCAGCCTCGCTGGATGCAAATGCACAGTCCATAACTCCCTGATCACCTACATCCAGGAAAACAGCCATGGCAATAGTCCTGAGTCAGAAGTTTGAACCTGACATGCCACCAGGACTTCGTTGGAACCCAATATTAGGTTTTCAGGCAACTGTCCTCAGCGGCCTGTTCTGGAATACCAACTTATGATACAACAGATGGTCCCTGGGCCACACACCAGAACCCCTCCTGTCCCCAGAAGGAAACCGTGCTCTTCAACCTGTGCCAAACCCTCAGGCCAGGAAGATCCTGCAGGGCACCTTAGCCACCGACACATAATAAGATCCCCCTGGTAACAAACCAGCATTGTGGCCCATTTGTAAGAGATTCCATGTCAAATCAAGGCCTTGGCCCTTCACCGCAGAGTCACCAGATTGAACCTGCCATGTTCCTCAACTGCAATGGTCAATGGAGGAGTGATTTCCAGGCATTCATGTGGGAGAGCTCTGCTATGCAAACGTTCCACGTGGGGAACCCTTGAGCAAACAATCCAGATTCCACCTGTCCAGTAGAAGAAAATCTTGCTGTTTGCAGCAAGCCTCAGCATAGAAAATCCTCCATGGCCTCTTGACCCAACCCCTCCATTTGTCAGTCATCATAGACAAAAGCTACAGTGTGAGCAAACATGATTCTGCCTTACTCTGGTGCTGGATATCTCAAATCAGCTCCTGCACACTGGAACTGCCTTATGCTTGGCACTGAATTGAACCATAGCTTGTGTTTACAATTCCATCCTCACCCTATTGGTCCCCAAGGCCTCTTGATAGGGAATTCTACAGCCACAACGTAGAATTCTGCCTCTCCATAGAAAGAAGTGCCTGGTGAGCCTGTCCAGAAACCCCACATGAGGATGAATCTGCGCGGCCCTCGAGGGTACCCTGATTTATATTCAGCCGTGGCCACTAGTGCTGTGTCTGATAGAGCTTGATGCCCAACCTAGTGTTAGCCACCCAGAGAGTGGGACCCATATCAAGCATGTTGGACTGGCCATGGACCTACTCCATCATGTCTACCCATCCTTGGTATTCAGGCACCTGTCCCCAGACCTTTGCTTAAATCCTTGCCAATGGGGGAATGGCCAATAGAGAACTCCTCCTTCTCCATGGCAGGAAACCTGGCTGTTGGGACGGGTTTCCAACCCTCAGAGTGGGAGCCAGCTGCATGAGCAATGAGACCACGGCCACTCCAGAGGGCTGCCCTGGGCACAAACAAGCATTGTGACCCTCAGCCTGAGTATGCATTAAAACAAGCCCTCTTGGCGCCACCCCTCCATTTGTTGGTCATCATAGACACAAACTCTAGTGTGAGCAAACATCTGACATCATCCCTTATTAAGGTGCTGGATATCTCGAATCAGCCTCTGCTCATTAGAACTGCCTTCCACATGGCACTGAATTAACCGTAGGGTGTGTTTACTATTCCACCCTCATCCTACTGGTCGCCAAGCCCTCTTGATATGGAATTCTGGAGTCATGAAACAGCATTCTGACTTCCCCACAGAGAGAAGTAGAGCGTGGTGAGATTGCCAGGAAATCCCACATGAGGTCAATCTGCTTGGCCCTCGAGGGATTTATAGGCCGCCTCGATTTATAGGCTACACTGGCCACTAGGCCATTAGTCTGACAGAGCCTGAGCCCCTACCTCAGGTCAGCCACCCAGAGAGCCTGGCCTATATCCAGCATATGAGACTGGTCATGTCCCAGTTTCATCATCTCTACCCATCCTTAGTATTCTGGCATCTGTACCCAGATCTTTGCTGGAATCCCTGCCATTGGGGGAACCTGAATAGAGAACTCCTATTTCCCCCAAGGCAGGGAACGTGGCTTTTGGGATGGGTTTCCAACCCTCAGAGTGGGAGCCAGCTGCATGGCCAATGAGACCACGCTGACTCATGGGTGCCACCATGGGCACAAGCAGGCATTGTGACCCTCAGTTTGAGCATGCTTTCAAGCCAGCCTTCTCAGTTGCACCACCAGGATCAGGCATTGAAGGCCTGGTACGCACCTAGGACCAAATCCTAAACCTCGGTGTGATTTTCCAGGTGCTCAGACCCAGAGCCATCTCTGGAATCCTTATTTTGGGGCACCCCTAAGTTGGAAAGCATCACCCTTCCCTTCCATGAAAAAGCCACTAAAGTATTGGGAGCCACCGGGATCCTTAGAGAGAAAAAATCTCCAATGGACCCATGAGAACACACCTGTATTCCGAGGCCATCCTGGACACACAATCCAGATAAAAAAATCCTGTACTACTGCTTTTGAATCACCCTAATTATATTCCATGATCAGCTGTCCTCCAGGTCTATGCACTTCACCACTAACCCTAACCAAAGTTTGTGTTTGCAGACTTCCCTCCCAAGACCATGGCTCACATGCCCTCCAGGATGGGGTCTCTGCAGCCACACCAGAGGACTGTGCCTGCTATCCCCAAGGAAACTGTGGGCATCAAATTTGACCAAATCCTCCAGTTAAGGAGAAAACTGCAAGGCCCCTGAGCCCATATGAATATTGGAGGCCGGTCTGGATGCAAATGCGCGTCTGAAACACCCTGATCACCTACACTGAGGCAGACACCCAAGTCAATGGTCCTGAGTCAGAAGATTGAAACTGACTTACCCCTAGGACCTCATTAGAACCCTAGATTAGGTTCTCAGGCCTCTGCACTCAGAGGCCTGTTCTAGAATACCAATTTAGGATACAACATGTGGTCCCTGAGCCACACAACAAAACATCTCCTGTCCCTAGAAGGAAACTGTGCCCTTCCACCTGTGTAAAACCTTCAAGGTGTGACAATCCTAAATGTCCCCTTAGCCACCAACACATTCTAAGATCTCCCTGGTAACATCTAGCATTGAGACCCATCAGCAAGAAATTCCATGTGAAGTCAAGTGAATTCTCCAGCCATGTCACAGCATTCTACCATCCCCATAGAAAGAAGAAGTACCTGGTGAGTCTGTCCCGAAACGCTGCTTGAAGATCAATCTGCTCAGCCCTCGAGGAAACCCTGATTTAGAGGCTGCTTTGGCCACTAGTGTTTTGTCTGACAGAGCCTGAGCCCCGACCTAGTGCCCTCCTCCCGGAGAGCTGGGCCCACATCCAGCATGTGATAATCGTCATGGCTCAAGTCCATCATCTCTACCCATCCTTGTTATTCAGGCATCTCTCCTCAGTCCTTTCCTGGAATCCCTGCAAATGGGGGTGTTAGGGTCCATAATCAAAGGAACAAGACTGATACAAAGCAAAGGTCAAAGCTTTATTTTCTGCCATACATCGAGAATCAAACTGAACGGTCAGGGCCATCTCTTGCAAAGAGGCGAGTCCTCCCAGCCTCACAGACTAACATTTATAGAAGTGGATTATCCAGGCTATACACAGGTGGCCAATGGGATTGCAGTACACCGAGAATACTGCACATGCATGCTATGTCTGCTGAACACAGAAAAAAAAATGCTAAGTAACACAGATGTGCCCAATTTAATTTCAGTTTACCCTAGGAGATATATGCGTGCCCTACTGATTGGATGTCTTCACCTGACCTGACCCACCCTTGTATCTAGGCTTTGAAATTAAGTTCCTCTGGGAGGGGCGGGGTCAATCTAAGTTTAGAGCATAGGATTAATCGAAGTTCACAACATGAACACAAAATGACGCCCTCTGGCCAACCAGGCCCTTACATTCCCTCCTTTATTTGGAGATTAGTCATATCCTTGACCTTTCAGCCAGTTCTATGTTCTCTGCTTGTAAGGGGTTATATTGAGCATGTAAGTCTAACGGGTTTTTTTTAAGATTTTATTTATTTATTTGACAGACAGAGATCACAAGTAGGCAGAGAGGCAGGCAGAGAGAGAGAGGAGGAAGGAGCCTCCCCAACAAGCAGAGAGCCTGATGCAGGGCTCGATCCCAGGACCCTGGGATCATGACCCAAGTCGAAGGCAGAGGCTTCAACCCACTGAGACAGCCACCCAGGCGTCCTGTAAGCCTAACATTTTTATCACTCTAGTTTTCTTTTGTACAAATGACACTAGTGCACAGTCGGCTGATGACTTAGCCATTTACCGCTTCATCGAATTTCCTACCTATACTTTACATAATAAAGAGGTAACAGTAAGAGCAACAATAAACTCATAGATTTTGAGTCTTAGCTTTAGTCCCTGGTCAGCAGGGTCCATTGGCTGAGGCTTCTACCTCTGGGGGGCATCTTAATCCTCAGCTCGCTTGACGTGACCTTCCTGAATCCAGGCCCTGATTCCTTCTACTTTTATTGTTATGGTGGTGGTCAGGATAACAGTAAATGGTCCCTTTCAGCGTAGCTCCAATTTCTTCACTTGATAGTGACATATCCAATCCAAGTCCTTTGGTTGTTAAGGATGTAGTCCCACCTCCGTCTCCATCCCAGTGTGGGCAGTGTGGGTCCCGGCATGGGCTTTTTTTTTTTTTTTTTTAAAGACAGACTGTAATGCCTGCAGTGACTGGAGTACAGACTAATCAGTAATTTCTGCTAGGGCAACCTCTTGTAGCCGAGGACAGAGCAGGAGGTGGGTGGTCACCCAAACATTATTTCAAATGGGGTCACCTTGTTTAAATATGGTATACATTATTCTCTGAGGAGTGCAAAGGAAGGAGATCCACCCATCCACCACCAGTCTCCAGAATTAGTTTTGTCAAGGTCTCTTTAAGAATCCGGTTCACTCTCTCTACTTGCCCAATAGGCACAATGTAGTTTCCAGTTTGCGGGCGTATTGGGTGATCACCTGTTTCCTGGACTCAGACAGTGAATGCACTCCCTCGTGGAGATGAAAGCCTTTAAGTGCCATGGATCTGACAGAGCTGTGCTTTCTTTGCTGACATCCAATACCCTTTATCCTGAAGACTCTGTAAAAGAGCTTTCGTCCCCTGAAAATATGACTCATAGTCCTCAGTGGCTACTAGCAAGTCATCAACGTACTGTAACAGAGTGATTCCTGGGTTGGTAGTTCTGTACTCACACTAATCCTCATGTAGGGCCTCGTTGAAGATAGTGGGTGAATTCCTGAACCATTGGGAAAGTCTTGTCCAGGTGAGCTGGCCTTGGAATACTTCCTGTGGGTCAGACCACTCAAAAGCAAAAAGGTGCTGAGAATTTCTTTGCTAAAGACATGTAGAAAAAAATGTATCCTTGAGCTCTAAGACGGTATACACAGTTCTTTTAGGGGCTAGGAGGGAGACTAGTGTATAGGGGATAGGTACCATCGGGTGGATATCTGAAATCCATTTATTAACTTCCCACAAGTCCTGGACTGGCCGGTATTCCCCAGTCTCGGCCTTTTTGACGGGCAGTACATCTCCATAGAGATTTGTAAGGAACTAGGATTCCCTCTCCTTGGATGTGGTTAATGTATTTTCTGATCTCTTCCTTTGATTCCAGGGGGAAGGTGGGTACTGCTGAATGTGAACAGCCATAGCTGTCGCCACTGGAGTTTGTTCCTTGGCCAAGCCAGGGGTCTTCCCTTCTGCCCAGACCTCAGGAAACTCCTCCTGTAGGATTTGGAGAAGGCTCCCGCAACTTTGTTTCCTCTGGTTATGAGACTGGCTCATAAAGGAGGTATTCATCTACTGCTGCCATAAGCACTTGAACAGTGGGTTGTCTCAAGGTTACAATCATGCCTCATTCTGAGAACTGAATACCATCACTTCACTTGTGGAGGATATCTCTTCCCATCAAGTTATATGGGGCATTAGAGAGGACCAAAAATTTATGTTTAACTATTATCAAGGCCAAATTTAAAGTCCTTTCTGTTGCCCATTTTTGTTGCTCTGTGTCATTGGCTCCTTGTACCCAGACTTCCTCTCCAAGTAGTGTTCCAATAGGTTTAAGTAATGATGAAAATTGGGCTCCAATGTCCACCAAAAATTAAACTGATTTCCCCCCCCTTCAATTTTTACCCGAGGTTTGGGGAGGGGCTCTGAACCATAACCCCTTCAGTCTCTGGTGGCATGCATTGTTGTCTTCCTTTTGGGGCACTCCCTGGCCTAATTTCCTCTTCCTTTACAGTAAGCACACTGATTTGAATCTAAATCTTCCTGCCTGCCTTCTCTGTGCTTAGGCTTTTCCTTCCATTTACTATCCTCTACCTATCTCCTCTCTGCCTCATGTAATGCCAAAACGTTAACCAGTTTTTTTTTTGTCTGTTATTCATCCTCCTGTGCATCCCTGTTGTTAAACAACTTTTCTGCTATTCCCACTAACTCAGTCAGATTCTTTCCTTCAAATCCTTCAATTTCCTTAAGATCCCTATATCTGGAGTGACTGACTGACAAAGCAAGATCGTCTAAGTGAGCTATCATGCAAATTCCCTGAAGTTTACCTCAAGTTGTCTAGCTTAAGTAAACAAACATTTAAAGACAATCCAATCTAGAATTTAATATCCATAAAGGTGTGTTATTAAAACATATTTTTTCTCTCTAAAATAACCCTCATATTCAGAGATAGCCAAATCAGGACTAATTTAAATGAAAAACAAATCCAGTTTTAACAAGCTTGGCCTAATTGTTTACATAAGCTCAGCAAGAACAGTGAGGGATCATATAAATCTTTTAGAATCTGCTCTGTTGGAACTTCTCATAGGAATCTCTAGGTTGAAATTATGATAGCCTCTCCAGGCCAGAAGCCAAGCTACATACTTGCCATGAGACATGCCTGCAATACCTGTTGATTTGGGTGAATTCCTCTTCCTGAGGCCCCAAAAGAGTCCTAAGTTTCCTGCACCTGCCAGGAAGTAACATCCTTTACTCACCTGGTGAGGCTGATGGGAACTCTGTAAGCAAGGTATCAGGCCAACAGTTCCAAAAGGCTTTACGGTTCCAGGTTTTATAAAGTCAACCTTAGTTCCTTTAAGCTGTCTAGTCATATCTGAGTCTTTTCTAACATGGCATTCCAGTCAAAGCCATGGTAAAATAAAATAACCAATGTTTCCAATGGTGTCCTGTCACAAGGATAATGGATTCTTACTGAACTTATGCAAATGACTGATTTACATGGAAGAAAGAATACTTGCTGAGGCCTTTTGATTTCAGAGGGTTCAGATAGAGAGAAACAGTTGAATACCTTGATTTGGTTACAAATTACTACATTTTATCTCTGTAAGTTAAAGATAAATTAAGAATAAGTTTCCCTAGTCTGGAAGAGCAAACATAATACAAAACATCAAGAGATACAACATTACAGTCTTTCAGTTCACCTAGTCCCATGTTAATAATTCTGGTTTAGCCCGAATGCAGCTTTTACTTCTGTAATTCTTACCCATTTCAGTTCCAGAATTTCAACATATCAAAAACCTGTATTTGTCCTGAAAGTCTCCCATATGAATTTTCTTTGAGACAGAATTTATCTTCCAAGAGAACTAAAACAATTACAAATGACAAAAATTCAGAACTGCTATGGTAAAGAGCTGGTGAGATGAGAATTTACAATGCAACTGGCAAGAAAATCAGGTTACTTCTGTGACACATAACATTTCCATAATCACCATATCAAGTGGTGATATATCAACGTATTAAAACTTTAGGAAATGCATGACACTTTCAAAATGTAACCCAAGGTTTATCATTGTTTAAATCCTGTCAACAATTGCTAAACCCTTAGAAAGTTTTAAAACACATGCCTAAATATAATTAGGGATGTTAAACACCTGATAAAACAAAACATAGAAACTGAATTTTCTGGGCAGGCAAAGAGAAAACCATAACAGATCAATGAACTTAAGAAAAGTTTGTCTTTTTAAACATAGACAAAACCAGCTTTTTTATACCAGTGTTTTTGTTTTTGTTTTTGTTTTTAAGTAAGCAGATAATGAGTTTACTAGGTTTCCCTCCCATCGTGAATGATGTTGCTGACAAATGGAGGGAGATCTTTCAGATGCTTTCCTGCTCATGTCCTTCGTGGGATCTTAGGAGCATCTTAGCTAAGGTCTGTCCATATAAACACCAGACCAGGACACTCTGTGGAGTAGTTGACCATTATGCCATATGATGCCCGGTGAGACTCGGTGCAGCCCACTCAGACTCCGTAGCTGAAGTGGAGCCATACAGACACATTCACACAGTCAGACACTTTTCAGATTCAAACTTTTACATATCTCTGACTTTTTACATACAGAGTTGCTTTTCTCATTTCCATCAGTCTTAATTACACTTAACAGAATTTTGTACTTTTAGAAATACCTGAACCTTTACTGAAGACTAAATATAAACCAATTGTGAGTTAGTACAACAGAATTCTTTATATGGCAAATTTATCAATCAGTTAAGGAGAGAACGTGTTCACCAGCAGATTTCAAAAGCACAAACCCAGTTCCAGCAGCCAATGTTCTAGCATTTTATCCCTTTTGGTTACGGCCTACCTGTCCAACAAATTTAATTCCATTTGTCATTCAAGCAACCCTTCAGAGTTTCAGGTTACCAAACACTTCGGAAGCCAGTTTAACAATTACCCATTAAAACCTTGAGACAGACAAATAACCGTCTGCACGTCAGATGCCATGCTCTACCGCCAGCAAGGGGGAGGGGCTATGCAGTCCACGTTGGGCCATAAAAGGCAATGAATTGCCAAAACAAAGGGAGTTTCTGCAGTTTCTTGGAAATATTCCTTAAAGTCTCTGTTTTGAGGTCAGTTCATCCTGCAGTTCCAGTTCTGCTTACCGAAAGTGGCCCACTAGGCACTGTATTCCACGCCCGGCTCCAATGAGCCAGCATTGGGCACTTTAACCCCACATGAAACTAAGCCCATTTGACTCCAGTCTTAGGCCTTAACACACAAAATGTGTGAGCGTGAAGAACGGAGAGATGAAGTCAGAGTCCCCTTTCTCTCTGCATGCCCCATTCCTTCAATCATAACAAACAACACAACAGACAACAAAAGGACCAGGCAAAGACAACTGCAGGCCCAAGGATTATTACTCATAACTGCCACTGATGGGGGCTTTATCCCCCGACCACCTAGAGGTACTCGAACCCCTCTACTTCCCGGGGACTCAAACACCCCTACCACCCTGGGGACTCGAACCCCCAACTGCCCAGGGTGACTCAAACCCCTGAATGTCTAGGGGGACTCAAACCCCATGAATGCCCATGGGAACTCGAACCCCTTGCCCGTCTAGGGAGACTTGAACCCCATGGCCGTCTAGGGGGACTCAAACCCCCCAACTGCCAAGGGGGACTTGAACCCCCCAGCAGGCCCCTGACTGACTGGGGAACTCGTACACCCCAGTGACAGCCTTGGGGGACTCGAAAACCCCGAACGTCTGGGGGACTCAACCCCCCCCCCCATCGATCTACCAGCAGAGGGATAGGGTGTTCCCCCATCCACTGCAGCCCTGGGGGGCATGGCTGCATCCATCTTTTCCCTGGTGGGCCATACCCTGGAGCTCTAATCAGACAGACAGATAGGATCCCCTGATCTTACTTCTGGAGACTTTTCCCAAAAATTCCAATGCTGGCTCAGTTCTAGTCATTCGAATCCGGGTGCCCCCTCTAATATTAGGGTCCATAACCAAAGGAGCGAGACTGATACAAAATGAAGGCCAAGCATTGAAAGTCAAATTGACTCGTCAGGGACGTCTCTTGCAAAGAGGCGACCCCTCTCAGCCTCACAGACTAACTTTTATAGAGGTATTTAGCCAGGCTATACACACATGGCCAATGAGATTGCAATACACAGAGAGCACTGCACAGTCATGCTAAATCACCACACACAGAAAAAAAAAAAAATGCTAGGTAACACACGGGTGCCCAGTTGTATTTCAATGTACCCTAGTAGATATATGCATGCCCCACTGACTGGATGACTTCACCTGGCCTGAACCTCCCCCCCCCCTTGTATCTAGGTTTTGCAAGTAAGTTCCTCTGGGAAGGGCGGGGTCAATCTAAGTTTACTGCATAGGGTCAATCTAAGTTCACTACATAAACACAAAATGACTCCCTCTGGCCAACCAGACCCTTACAGGGGAGCCTTAAGCACCATAGAGAACTCCTTCTTCCAAATGGCAGAAACTTGTCTGTTGAGATTGGTGTCCAACACTCAAGGTGGGAGCCAGCTTCATGGCCAATGAGACAACACCCAATCCTGAGGGCAGCCCTGGGCACACACAGTCATTGTGACCCTCAGCCTGAACATGCTTTCAAACAAGCCCTCTCAGTTGCACCACCAGGTTCCTGCATTGCAGGCCTGGTATGCCCCTAAGCCCAAATCATAACACTTCGTGGGATTTTCCAGGCGCCCAGACCCAGAGTCTGGCTCTGGAAGAAAAATTTTTTGGCAAGCCTATAATGGAAATCAGCACTCTTCCCTTCCCTGAAAAAGCCAACAAACTATGGGGAGCCGCCAGGTACCTTAGAGAGGAAAAAATCTCCCATGGATCCATGAGACCGCACATGCATTCCGAGGCCATCCTAGACACACAATCCTGATAGAAAAGTCTGTGCTACAGCTTTTCAGTCATAATAATTACATTTCCTGATGAGCTGCCCTCCAGGTTTAGGCATTGGGCCTGCGATCACCTCGCCACTAACCAAAACCCGATTTGGGTTTGCAGATGTCTCTCCCAAAACCATGGCTCACATGTCCTCCAGAATGGGGTCTCTGAAGCCACACCACAGGACTGTGCCTGCCATTGCCAAGGAAACTGTTCCCATCACAGTTGCCCAAACTCTCTAGATTACGTAAATCTGAAGGGCCCCTGAGCTCACCTCAATATGGAGGCAGCTCTGGATTCAAAAGCCCAGTCTGAAGCACTCTGATCACATCCATCCAGGCAGACACACAAATCAATGGTCCTGATTCAGAAGATTGAAACTGACATGCCACATGCCCCTAGGACCTCACTGGAACCCTGGATTAGGTTTTTAGGCACCTGTTCTCAGAGGCCTGCTCTGGAAAACCAACTTATAATAAACATGTGTTCCCTAAGTCAAACAACAGAATTTCTCCTGTCCCCAGATGGAAACAATGCTCTTGGACCTGTGTCAAACACTCCGGTGTTAGAATCCTGCATGGCCCCTTAGAGAACAGCACATTCTAAGATCTCCCTGGTAACAAATTAGCAATGAGATTGATCTGCAAGAGATTCCATGTCAACTCAAGGCCTTGATACTTCAAACCATAGCCGCCAGAACGAACTTGCCATGTTCCTCAGCTGCAATGGTCGTTGGAAGTGTGCTTTCCACACATCCTTAACGGAAGTACTCTGCTACCCAAACTTTCCACATGGAGGACACTAGAGAAACAAACCAGACTCCACCTGTCCAGCAGAATGAAACCTTACTGTTTGGAGCATCTTCCATGCCCCAGCAAGCAAAATCCTCCATGGCCTCTTGACGCCACCCCTCCATTGATCAGTCATAATAGACACAAACTCCAGTGTGAGCAAATATCAGACATCCACCCTTCCTCAGGTGCTGGATATTTGAATCAGCCACTGCACACTGGAACTGACTTTTGCTTGGCAATGAATTGATCCCTAGCTAGTGTTTACAATTCCATCCTCACCCCTACTGGTCCCCAAGGTCTCTTGATAAGGAATTCTAAAGCCTAAACGCAGCATTCTGCCTTCCCTATAGAAATAAGAAGTGCCTGGTGAGTCTGCCCAGAAAACCCACATGTAGATCAATCTTCTGGGACCTCGATGGAACCCCGATTTATAGGCTGTCCTGGCCACTAGTGCTGTGTCTGACAGAGGCTGAGTTCCGACCTAGTGTCAGCCACCCAGAGAGCAGGACCTATATGTAGCAGGTGGGGCCTACCATGGTCCTACTCCATAATCTCTACAAATCCTTGGTATTCATGAACCTTTCCCCAGACCTTTACTGGAATCCCTGCCATTGGGGAAACCTGAAGCACAATAGAGAACTCCTCCTTCCTATGGCAGGAAAACTGGCAGTTGGGATGGGTGTCCAACTCTCAACGTGGGAGCCAGTTCCATGGCAATGAGCCAACGCCCTCTCCTAGGGGCCGTCCTGGACACAAACAGGCATTGTGACTCTCAGCTTGAGCATGCTTTCAAACAAACCCTCTCAGTGGCACCACCAGGATTCTGCATTTCAGGCCTTGTATGCCCCTAGGCCCAAATCCTAACCTTTGGTGGGATTTTCCAGGCACCCAGACTCACAGCCCGTTCCTGGAATCCCTGTTTTGGGCACCCCTAAGATGGAAAACAGCACTCTTCAGTTCCCCGAATAATTCACCACACTATGGGGAGCCGCCAGGATACTTAGAGAGGAAAAGTCTCCCATGGACTCATGAGACCACACCTAAATTCCGAGCCCATCCTGGACACACAATCCAGATAGAAAAGCCTGCGCTACCGACTTCCAGTGACCCTAATTACAGTTCCTGATGAGCTTCACTTAACATGTATGGATTGGGCCTGCAACCACTTTGCAACTAACACTAACCCGAATTTTTGTTTGCAGACTATTCTCCCCAAACCATGGCTCACATGCCCTCCATGATGGGGTCTGTGGAGCCACACCACAGTACTGTGCCTACAATCCCCAAGGAAACTTTACCCATCACAGTTCCCCAAACTCTCCTGATAAGGAGAAACCTCCAAGGCCCCTGATCCCACCCCAAAATTGGAAGCCACTCTGGACTCAATTGCACAGTCTGAAACACCCTGATCACCTACATCTAGGCAGACACCCACGTCAATGGTCCTGAGACAGAAAATTGAAACTGGCGTGCACCTAGGACATCATAGGAACCCTAGATTATTTTTCCGGTATCTGGCCTCAGAGGCCTCTTCTGGAATACCAAGTTAGGATACAACATGTGGACCCTGAGCCACACTACAGAAAATCTCCTGTTTCCAGAAGGAAACCGTGCATTTGACCTGTGTCAAATCAATAAGGTAGGAGAATCCCTCATGGCCCCTTAGCCACCAGCACATTCTAAGACCTACCGGGTAACAAACCAGTATTGGGACCCATCTGTAAGAGATTCCATGTCAAGTCAAGGCCTTGGCACTTGGCCCAAGAGCCACCAGTTCAAAACTGTCATGTTCGTCAGCTGCAATGGTCATTTCACTTGTGCATTCCAGGCATCCATGCGGAAGGACTCTGCTACCAAAAACTTCCACATGAGGGACCCTGGAGCAAACAAACCAGACTCCACCTGTCAAGTAGTAGGAAACCTCCTATTTGGATCATCTCACAAGCCTCAGCATGGGAAATCCTCCATGGTCTCTTGACGCCACCTCTCAATATGACAGTCATCATAGACACAAACTCGAGTGTGAGCAAACATCTTTCATTTGTCCTTACTCAGGTGCAGGATGTCTCAAATGAGTTGCTACACATTTGAACTGCCTTCTGCTTTGAGCTGAATTTAACCCTAGCTTGTGTTTACAATCCCATCCTCACTCTACTGGTCCCGAAGTCCTCTGGATAGGGAATTCTGGAGCCACACAGCATTCTGCCTTCCCTATAGAAATAAGAAGTGCCTGGTAAGACTGCCCAAAAGTCCCACATAAGTATCATCTGCTCGGCCCTCACGGATCCCTGATTTATAAGCTGCTCTGGCCACTAATGCTGTGTCTGACAGAGCCTGAGCCCTGACCTCGTGTCAGCCACCCAGAAAGCAGGACCCATAACCAGCATATGAGAGTGGCCATGGCCCAGTCCGTCCTCACTACCCATCCTTGGTATTCAGGCATCTGTCTCCAGGCTTTTGCTGGAATCCCTGCCAATGGGGGAACCTGAAGCCCATGGCAGGAAACCTAGCTGTTGGGATGGGTATCCAACCTTCAGAGAGGGAGACAGCTGCATGGGCAATGAGACCATTTCCACACCTGAAGGGTGTCCTGGGAACAAACAGGCATTGTGACCCTAATCCTGAGCATGCTTTCAAACCACCCCTCTCAGTTGCACCACCAGGATCATTCACTGCAGGCCTTGTAGGCCCATAGCCCCAAATCCTAGCCCTTGATGGGAACTTCTTGGTGCCCAAACCCAGAGCCCGTCTCTGATATCCCTGTTGTTGGGCACCCCTAAGATCCCCCCAAAAAGCCACCAAACTATGGGTATCTTCCAGGATCCTTAGAGAAGAAAAATCTCCCATGGACCCATGAGAACACAGCTGCATTCCGAGGCCATCCTGGACACACAATGCCCATAGAAAAGGCTATGCTACCGCCATTAAGTCACTCTAATTACAATTCCTGACAAGCTGCCCTCCAGGTCGACTCACTGGACAACGATGACTGCACCACTAAGCCTAAACCTAGTTTTAGTTTGCAGACTTCTCTCCCAAAACCATTCCTCACATGTCCTCCAGGATGGGGTCTCTGGAGCAACACCACAGAACTGTGCCTGCCATCCCCAAGGAAACTTTGCTCATCACATTTGCCCAAACCCTCCAGATTAGGAGAAACTTCAAAAGCCCCTGATTCCACCGCAATATAGGAAGCCGCTCTGGATGCAAATGTGAAGTTGAAACACCCTGATCACATACATCCAGGCAGACACCCAAGTCAATGATCCTGAGTCAGAAAATTGAACCTGACATGACCCTAGCATATACTTGGAACCCTAGTTTAGGCGACCTTCTGTCCTCAGGCGTCTGTCCTCAGAGGCCTATTCTGGAATACCAGGTAAGGATACAACATGTGGACCCTGACCCACACAACAGAACATCTCCTGTCCCAAGAAGGAAACTGTGCTCTTCGACCTGTTCCAAACCCTCAGGGTCGGAGTATCCTGAATGGTAACTTAGTCACCAGTACATTCTAAGATCTCCATGGTAAGAAACCAGCATTGGGACCATCTGAAAGAGATTCCATGTAATCCCAAGCTACAGATAAATTCAGTGACAAGTGAAAGGCAGTTCCAGTGTGCAGTGACTGATTCCAGATATCCAGCACCAGAGTAAAGGAGGATGTCAGAGGTTTGCTCATGCTGGAGTTTTTGTCTATAATGACCGACCAATGGAAGGGTGGCGTCAAGAGGCCATGGAGGATTTCCCACGTTTGGGCTTGTGAGATGCTCCAAACAGCAAGGTTTCCTTCCACCAGACAGGGGCAGTCTGGTTTGTTTGCTCGACAGTCCCCTATGTGGAAAGTTTGGGTAGCAGAGCACTCCCGAATGAATCCCTGAAAAGCACACCTCCATTGACAATTGCAGCTAAGGAACATGGCCGGATCATTCTGGTGGCTCTGGGGCGAAGTACCAAGACCTGGAGTTGACATGGATTCTCATAAAGATGGGTCACAATGTAGGTTTGTTACCAGTGAGACCTTACAATGTGCTGGTGGCTAATGTAGGATTCATCTTCCCTGAGGGTTTGACACCGGTTGAAGAGCACAGTTTCTTTCTGGGACCAGAAATGATCTGTTGTGGGGCTCACGGACCACATGTTGTATCATAAGTTGGACAGATGCCTGAAAATTTAATGTAGGGTTCCAATGAAATCCTAGCGGAATTTCAGGTTCAATCCTCTGACTCAGGACCATTGACTTAGATGTCTGCCAAGATGTAGGTGATCAGGGTGTTCCAGACTGTGCATTTGTGTACAGAGAGGCAACCAGTATTGGGGTGTGCTCTGGGGCCTTGTAGGTTTCTCTGAATCTGGAAGGATTAGGCAACTTTGATGGGCACAGTTTCCTTGGCAATGATGGGCACATTTTTGTGGTGTGGCTCCAGACACCCCACCCTGGAGGGCATGTGAGCCATGGTTTTTGGAGGGGAGTCTGCAAACACAAACACGGGTTAGGTTTAGTGGTGAGGTGAACGTAGGCCCAATGCATAGACCTGGAGGGCAGCTCATTGGGAACTGTAAATTGCATGCCTCGAAGGTGGTAGCACAGGCTTTTGTATCTAGATTGTGTATCCACGATGGACTAGGAATGCAGGTGTGGTCCCAGGTGTCCATGGGTGATTTTTTCTCTCAAGAATCCTGGCAGCTCCCTATAGTTTGGTGGCTTTCTCAGAGAGGGAAGAGTTCTGTTTTCCATATTAAGGGTGTCCCATAACAGGGATTGCAGAGACATGCTCTGGCTCTGGACACCTGGAAATACCCACCAAGGGTTATGATTTACGCCTACGGGCTTACCAGGCCTTCAATGCAAGTCCTGGAGGTACAACTGAGAGTGTTTGTTTGAAATCATGCTCATGTTGAGGGTCACTATGCCAGCTTTTGCCCGGGGCGGACCTCAAGTGTGGGAATGGTCTCAATGGCCATGCAGTAGGCTACCACTCTGAGTGTTGGACACCCTTCCCAACTTCCAGGAATCCTGCCATGGAGAAGGATGAATTTTCTATTGTGATTCAGGTTCCCCCTTCGGTAGGGATTCCAGGAAAGGTCTGGGTACAGATGACTGAATAACAAGGATGGGTAGAGATGAAGGCCCTGGTCCTTGGCCTGTCTCACATGCTGATATGGGCTTCACCCTCTGGGTGGCTGACACAAGGTCGGGGCTCAGGTTCTGTCAGACAGAGCACTAGGGGCCAGGGCTGCCTATAAATTGGGGTTCCCTCGAGCGCCAAGTAGATTGATCCTCATGTGGAATTTCTGGGCAGACTCTCCAGGCCCTTCTTCTTTCTATGGGGAAAGCATAATGCTGCGTTGTGGCTCCAGGATTCCCTGTCATGAGGGCTTGTGGGCCAGTAGGGTGAGGATGGAATTGTAAACCCAAGCTACGGATAAATTCAGTGCCAAGGGAATGGCATTTCCAGTGTGCAACCACTGATTCGAATATCCAGCACCAGAGTTAGGGCAGACGTCAGATGTTTGCTCATGCTGGAGTTTGTGTCTATGATGACCGACAAATGGAGGGGAGGTGACAAGAGGCCATGGAGGATTTCCCACATTTGGGCTTGTGAGATGCTCCAAACAGAGCACTGCCACATGGATGCCTGGAAATCACACCTCCATGGAACATTGCATCTGAGGAAAATGGCAGGTTTTTTCTGTAGGTTCTGGGGCGAAGTTCCAAGGCCCTGAGTTGACATGGAATCTCATGAAGATGGGTCACAGTACTGGCTTGTTACCAGTGAGATCTTAGAATCTGATGGTGGCTATGGGCCAAGTAGAATTCATGTACCCTGAGGGTTTGACACAGGTCCAAGAGCACGGCTTCCATCTGGGGAAAGGAGATGTTCTATTGTGGGTCTCAGGGACCATATGTTGTATCATAAGTTGGTACTCCAGGACAGGCCTCTGAGGACAGATGCCTGAAAACCTAATCTAGGGTTACAATGAGTTCATAGGGGCATCTCAGTTTCGATCATCTGACTCAGGACCATTGAACGGGTGTCTGCCTGGATTCAGGTGTTCAGGGTGTTCAGGGTGTTTCAGACTGTGCATTTGTGTCCAGAGTGGCCTCCAATATTGGGGTGGGCTCAGGGGCCTTACAGGTTTTTCCTTATCTTGAGGGTTTGGGCAACTGTAATGGACACATTTACCTTGGGGATGGCAGGCACAGTCCTGTGGTGTGGCTCCAAAGACCCCATCTTGGAAGACATATGAGCCATGGTTTTTGGAGAGAAGTCTGGAAACACAAACTTGGGTTAAGGTTAGCGGCGTGGTGATCACAGGCCCATTGCATAGACCTGGAGGTCAGCTCGTTAAGAACTGTAAATCAGGTGGCTCAAAGGCGGTAGCACAGGCTTTTGTATCTGGATTGTGTGTCCACGATGGCCTCGGAATGCAGGTGTGGTCTCATGGGTCCATGGGAGATTTTTTCTCTCAAGGATCCTGGTGGCTCCCTATACTAGGGTGGCTTTCTCGGCAAAGGAAAGAGTGCTATTTTAAATCATGGGGGTGCCCCAAAACAGGGATTCCAGAGATGGGCTGTGGTTCTGGGCACCTTAAAAATCCCACCAGATGTTAGGATTTGGACTTAGGGGCATACCAGGCCTGCAATGCGGGATCCTGGAGGTGTAACTGAGAGCGTTTGTTTGAAAGCATGCTCAGGTTCGGTGTCACAATGCCTTCTTGTGTCCAGGGTGGCCCTCATGAGTGGGTGGGTTCTCCATGGCCATTCAGCTGGCTACCACTCTGAGCTTTGGACTCCCATCCCAAAATCCAGGATTCCTGCCATGAGGAAAGAATATTTCTCTATTGTGCTTAAGGTTCCCCCCATAGCAGGGATTCCAGCAAAGGTCTGGGGACAGGTGCCTGAAACTAGAATGGGTAGAGATGACAGCACTGGGCCATGGCCGGTCTCACATTCTGGAGTCTAGGTCTGAACCTTTCCCTGATTTCAGATGCACGAAATCCTGATTCAGATCTATAGAGAGTGACTGCCATGCCCTCGCCCTGAAACCTATGCCTAACATGTGTTCTCAGACTTCCGTCCTCACACTGCCAGCCCATAAGGCATCCAGTTTGGGAATTCCGGAGCCACAATGCAGCACTCTGCCTGCCCTCCAGAAGAGGAACGTTGCCCTTGGGGCTACCCAGAAACGCCAAATGAGGATCAACCTGCATGGCACTTGACTGTACCCCAATTATACAGTCTACCCTGGGCACTAATGCCCTGTCTGACACAGCCTGAGCCTGAACCTCCCGACGAATACCCAGACAGCTGGCTCCACACTGAGCACATCAGACCCGACATGGCATTAGGTCGTCATCTCTTCCCAACCTCAGTTTTCAGACTTCACAACCTAGACCTTATCTCTAATAACTGCCCAGGGGTCAATGAGATGCAGAAATCAGAACTACTACTTCCCCATGGCAAGAATACCTGCGGTTGGCATGTTTCCAAATTTCAGTGAAGGAGAAACCAGCATGGCCCATGAGTCCCCTCTATGCTTGAGGGCTGCGTTTCGCATAAACATGCATTGTGACTCTCAGTGTGAGCCCTGTCCCCAAGTAAGTTCTCTCTGAATGGACCAATTTTCCTCATATGGGTCTTGCCATGCCCCTAGGCCCCCAATCTTAACCAGAGTTCGGGTTGTCCAGTCACCCCTCCCCGGGCTCTGCTCTGGAATCCCTCTTTTATTGGCACACATGAGGTGAAAAATCAGACCGGTCTCCTCCCATCCCACAGAAAGACCCCAAACTCTTGGTATCTGGCCAATGCGCCAGAAAGGGAGACTCTTCCATGGCCCATGAGGCCACCCCAACATTCCATGGCCATCGGTGACACAAAATCCAGAGACAAAAGCCTGAGCAAACCTCTCACACTCGCCCTTTGTTCATATCCTGAAGAGATCTCCACAAGGTTTGTAGATCGGTCCTACCATACGTACATCCCCAAACCTAAGCCGAGTTTCTGTTTTCAGGCTTCTGTCCCCAAAGCTCGGCCCACACACTCTCCACCCTTGGGCCCCTGGAGCCACACCTCAGGACTCTGCCTTCCCTCCCCAAAGGAATTCTGTCCATTTCATTGACACATTTTCATTGGCCACAAGCATGCAAATTAGGGGAAACCTCCAAAATCACAGAGACCATCCCAATAGTGTACACCGCCTGGGACGAACAGGGGCGATCTGACACAAGCTGAGGTACTACCACCAATCAGACCCGTAGACAGATGACCTGAGAGAAGAAGATTAAACCAGCCAGGGCCTAATCAGATCCATTGCTTTGGTTTCAAGGCTTCTGTCCTCAGAGTTCTGGTTTCCAATACCAGCATATGGGGGGTTACTGAAGCACCAGTGAGAACAAATCTTGTCTCCCCATGGGTAACTTGCTTATTGGAGCTGTATCAAAACCTTCAGATAGAATCCTTCAGGGCCCCGGTGCCACCGCCCCATTCCAAGATCTCCACGGACACAAACCCACATTATGACCCATCTTCAGGAGAATCCATTTCAAATCAGCCCCATCACTTGCTATGCCACAGCCAGCAGATCAAACGTGTCCTGTCGCTAGGAGACAATTGGAATGTGAGGCGGGCTGCCCAGGCATCCATCCTTAGAACCCTGCTCTGGAGTCTTTCCATATGGGATATCCTGGAGCCATCCTACAGGTTTCAATTGACTCACAGAAAATCCTTGTGGTTTGGAGCAACTCACAACTCACATCGTCAGAAAACCGCCACAGCCTCGTGATGACTCCCCTTCATGAAAAGGCCATCATGGACAGAAACTCCAAACTGAGTCAACATCTGAACCTTGCCCTGACTTCAGATGCACGAAATCTCGATTCAGCTCTGCAGAGTGTGCCTGCCGTGCCCTCGCCCCGAAACTAAAGCCAAGCTTGTGTTCTCAGACTTCTGTTCTCACACTCCTGGCCCAAAAGCCCTCCAGTTTGGCAATTCCGGAGCCAAATGCAGCACTCTGCCTGCACTTAAGAAGAAAAATTTTGCCCTATGGGGCTACTGAGAAATCCCAAATGATTATCTTCTGCACACCACTCGTATGTACCCCAATTATACAGCCTATCTGGGCACTAATGCCCTGTCTGGCACAGCCTGAGCTCAGAACTCCTGAACGACACCTAAAAAGCTGGCCCCAAACTGAACACATCGAACCCACCATGGCCTTAGGTCATCATCTCTTCCCAACCTCGGTTTTCAGGCTTCAGAACCTAGAACTTATCTCCAATCACTGCCCAGAGGTGAACATGATGAAGAAATCAGAACTCCTCCTTCCCCATGGTAAGAAACCTTGAGGTTGGTATGTCCAAGGTTCAGTGTAGGAGAAACCTGCATGCCCAATGGGGCCCCACGCATGATTGAGGGCTGCCTTGGGCACAAACACAAATTGTGACGCTCAGCGTGAGTCCCCTATTCAAGTAACGCCTCCCATTGGCTGGAAGAAGAGCACGCATATGGGGTTTGCCATGCCCATAGCCCCCAGGCCTAAACAGAGGGTGGGTATTCCAGTTTTCTGTACCCAATGTTATGCTCTAGAATCCCTCTATTGGTAGGACACATGAGGCAGAAAACATGACTCCTCCTTTCCCACAGAATGACCCCAAGCTCTTGGGAGCTGGGCAAATCACCAGAGATGGAGACTCCTCCATGGCCCATGAGGCCATCCCTAGATTAAACGACCATCATGAATACAACATGCAGAGACATAAACCTGAATGAACGCCTCCCACTCGCCCTCCTTTCTAATAGTGAGGAGCTCCCCTCACGGGCTGTAGATCACTCCTGCCATAACCTCGGCCAGAAACCTCAGATGAGTTTGTTTTTGGACGTCTATCCCCACAGCCTTGTCCCACACAGCCCCTAGGCTGGGGCCTCTGGTGCCACAACACAGGACTGTCCTGTTCTCTCCTAGGAGACTGTGCCCGTTCCATTGGCCACAACTCTACAGAATAGGAGAAACCTCAAGGCCCCCGAGGACATCCCACTACTGTAAGCCACCCTGGACAAACAGGGGCATTCTGACACAAGCTGAGCAACTACCTCCACACAGACACATAGACAGATGTCTGGAGAGCCAGAAGATTGAACTGGACAGGCCCCTAATCCCTAATATGAATTCTTCCTTTGGTTTTCAGGTTTCACTCCTCAGAAGCCAGGGTTCGAAGACCAGCATATGGGGCTTTCCTGAGGCACCAAACAGAACACCTCCCGTCTCCACATGGGAAACTTCCTTGTTGAAGCTGTTTCAAACCATTTGGGTTGGAGAGTCCTGCAGAGTTCCTGCGCAACTGCCACATTCTAAGGTCTCCATGGCCACCAACCCACATTATGACCCATCCTCAGGAGAGTCCATTTCAACTCAGCCCTCTGGGTAGCTCACCCAAGAGCCCGCCGATTGAGCCTGCCTTGCCCCAAGCAGCCAGTGGGATTGTGAGGTGGTGTTTCCAGGCATCCATGCTTAGACCCCTGCTCTCGAGTCTTTCCGTATGGGGCATCCTGGAATCATGCAATAGGACCCGACTGTCCTACAGAAGGAAACCTTGAGGTTTGGAGCAGCTCACAACTCCCAGTGTAGGGAAACCTCCCTGGCCTCATGATGCACCCACCCCCTTCAGGAAGGGGCCATGATGGATACAAACACCATCCTGTGGCAATGTATCTAACCCTTCAGTAGGCGAATTCTGCAGGGCCTCTGAGCCACCAGCACATTCCAAGGTCTCCATAGACACAAACCCACATTACAAACCATCCTCAGGAGAGTCCATTTCAAATCAGCCCCCGGTTAGCTTGCCCCAAAGCAAGCAGTTTAAACATGTCTTGTCACTAATAGCCAAAGGGAATGCAAGGTATGGTGTACAGGCATCCATCCTTTGAACCCTGCTCTCCAGTCCTTCCATATGGGAAGTCCTGGAGCCATTCAACAGGACTTGACTGTCCTGCATATGGAAACCTTGTTGTTTGGAGCAACGCACAAACTAGCATATGTGCTGGTTTCTAAGGTGCTGTGCAGAATTCTCCAACCTTGAGTGTTTGGCACAGGTCGAAGGACACGGTTTCCTTCTGGGGACAGGAGATGTTGTGTTGTGTGGCTCAAAGACCACATGTTATATCCTAAGTTGGTACTGCAGAACAGGACCCTGAGGAGAGATGTCTGAAAACCTAATTTAGGGTTCCAATGAGGTCCTAGGGGCATGTCAGTTTCAATCTTCTGACCCAGGAACATTGACTTGGCTCTCTGTCTGATTGTAGGTGATCAGGGTGTTTCAGACTGGCATTTGCGTCCAGCACTGCCGACAATATTGGGATGGGCTCAGGGGCCTTGCATGTTTCTTCTAATCTGGAAGGTTTGGGCAGCTTTGACGGGCACAGTTTCCTTGAGGATGGCAGGCACAGTCCTGTGGTGTCGATCCAGAGAACCTATCCTGGAGGGCATATGAGCCATGGTTTTGGGAGAGAAGTCTGCAAACAAAAAGTGGGTTAGTGTTAGTGGAAAGGTGATCACAGGCCCAATGTGTCGACCTGGAGTGCAGCTCGTCAGGAACTGTAATCAGGGTGACTGGAAGGCAATAACACAGGCTTCTCTATCTGGATTGTGTGGCCAGAATGGAATCTGAATGCAGGTGTCGTCTCTTGGGTCCATGGGAGATGTTACCTCACTTAGCATCCGGTGGCTCTCCATAGTTTGGTGGCTCTTTTGGGGAAAGGAAGAGTGCTGTTTTCCATCTTAGGGGTGCCCCAAAACAAGGATTCCTGAGAAGAGCTCCGGATATGGGTCCCTGGCAAATCCCACCAAGGTTTAGGATTTGGGCTTAAGGGCATACCAGGCCTGCAATGCGGAATCATCCTGGTGCAACTGAGAGGGCTTGTTTGAAAGCATGCTCATGCTGAGGGTCACAATGCCTGTTTGTGCACAGGGCGGACCTCAGGAGTGGCCGTGGTCTCATTGGCCATGTAGCTGGCTCCCACTTTGGGGGTTGGACACCCATCCCAACAACCAGGTCTCCTGCCATGGGGAAGGAAGAGTTCTTTATTGTGCTTCAGGTTCCCCCAGCCAGAGCTCTGTGGTGTGGCTCCAGAGATCCCTTTCTGGTGGGTATGTGAGCCATGGTTTTGGGAGAGAATTCTGGAAACCATGTTCAGGTTACCGAATTTGTGGCAATGTGATTGCAGGTCCAATGTGTAGGCCTGGAGGACAGTTCATCAGAAACTTTATTTAGGGTGACTGGAAGGCAGTAGCACAGGCTTTTATCTCTGGATTGTGTGTCCAAGATGGCCTCGGAATGCAGGTGTGTTCTTATGGGACCATGGGAGTCTTTTCCTCTCTATGGATCCTGGTGGCTCTCCATAGTATGGTGGCTTTTTCGGGGAAAAGAAGAGTGCTGTCTTCCATCTTAGGGGTGTCCCAAAACAGGGATTACAAAGATGGGCTCTGGTTCTGTGAGTGTGGGACATCCCACCAAGTGTTAGGATTTGGGCTTAGGGGCATACAAGGTCTGCAATGCAGGATCATGGTAGTGCAACTGAGAGGGATTGTTTGAAAGCCTCCACAGGCGGAGGGTCAAAATGCATATTTGCACCCAGGGCGGCCCTCAGGAGTGGGCGTGCTCTCATTAGTCTTTAAACTGGCTCCCCCTTGGAGGGTTGGACACCCAACCCAACAGCCAAGTTTCCTGCCATGAGGGAGGAGGAGTTCTCTATTGTGCTTCAGGTTCCCCCATTGGCAGGGATTCCAACCAAGGTCTGGGGACAGGTGCCTGAATACCAAGGATAGATAGAGATGATGTACTTGGGCCATGGCAATGCCAAGTACTAGATGTGGTGCCCACTCTCTGTTGACTGACTCTAGGTTGGGGCTCATTCTCTGTCAGTCACAGCACTAGTTGCCGGGGCAACCTTTAAATCACGGTTCCCTCGAGGGCCAAGCAGATTGATCTTCATGTGGTGCTTCTGGCCAGACTCACAAGGCACTTCTTTCTATAGGGAAAGCAGAATGCTGCGTTGTGGCTCCAGAATTCCCTATAAAGAGGGCTTGGGGACCAGTCGGGTAAGGATGGAATTGTAAACACAAGCTATGGTTCAATTCAGTGCCAAGTGGAAGTCAGTTCTTATGTGAAGTGGCTTATTCGAGATATCCGGCACCTGAATAAGGCAAATGTCAGATATTTGCTCACCCTGGAGTTTGTGTCTAGGATGACTGACAAATGGAGTGGTGGCATCAAGAGGCCATGGAGGGGTTTTCACGTTGAGGCTTTTGAGCTGCTCCAAACAGCAAGGTTTCATTCTACTGGACAGGTGGAATCTGGTTTATTTGCTCCAGGCTCCCCAATGTGGAAAGTTTTGGTAGCAGAGCTCTACTGCATAGATGCCTGCAAAGCTCAACTCTATTGATCATTGCAGCTGAGGAACATGGCAGGTTCATTCCGGTGTCTCTGGAGCGAAGTACCAAGTCCTTGAGTTGACATGGAATCTCTTGCAAATGGGCCACAATGCTGGTTTGTTACCAGGGAGATAGTAGAATGTGCTGGTGGCTAAGGTGCTGTGCAGGATTCTACTACCCTGGCTTTGGCACAGATGGAAGGGCACTTTTTTTTTTTTTTCCCTGGGGGCAGGAGATGTTCTGTTGTGTGGCCCAGGGCCCACGGCTTATAACATAAGTTCACATTCCAAAACAGTCCTCTGAAGACAGATGTCTGAAAACCGAATCTAGTATTCCAATGACGTCCAGGGGCATGTTAGGTCGACTAATCTGACTCAGTAACTTTGATTTTGCTGTCTGCCTGAATATAGGTGATCAGGGTGTTTCAGACTGCATTTTTGTTCAGAGTGGCCACCAATAATGGGGTAGGCTCAGGGCCCTTGCAGGTTTCTCCTAATCTAGATGGTTTGGGTGACTGTGACAGTCTCAGTTTTCTTGGGGATGGCAGGGACAGTGTGGATCCAGAGACCCCATCCTGGAGGGTATGTGTGCCATGTTTTAGGTAGAGAAGTCTGCAAAAAAAATACCGGATTAGGGCGATTGGCCTGGTGATCGCAGGCCCAATGCATAGATCTGGAGGGCAGCTCATCTGGAATTTTATTTAGTGTGACTGGAAGACGGTAGCAGAGGCTTTTTTCTCCGGATTGTGTGTCCAGGTTGGCCTCAGATTGCAGGTGTGATCTCATGGGTCCATGGGAGACTTTCTTCTCTATGGATCCTTGTGGATCCCCATAGATTGGTGGCTTTTTCGGGGAAGGGAAGAGTGCTGCTTTCCATATGAGGGGTGCCCCAAAACAGGAATTCCAGAAATGGGCTCTGGGTCAGGGCACCTGGAAAATTCCACCAAGTTTTAGGATTTGTGTCTAGAGGCGTTCCAGGCTTGCAATGCGGGATCATGATGGTGCAACTGAGAGGGATTATTTGAAAGCATGCTCAGGCTGAGGGTCACAATGCCAGTTTGTGCCCAGGGCGGTCCTCAGGAGTGAGCATTGTCTCAATGATGATATACCTGGCTCCCCCTTTGAGGGTTGGACACCCATCCCAACAGCCAGGTTTACTGACATGGGGAAAGAGGAGTTCTCTATTGTGCTTCAGGTTCCCTCACTGGCAGGGATTCCAGCCAAAGTCTGTGGACAGGTTCCTGAATACCAAGGATGGGTAGAGATGACGAACTTGGACCATGACCATCCCAAATGCTACATATGGGGCCCGCTCTCTGGTGGCTGAAACTCAGTCGGGGCTCAGGTTCTGTCAGACACAGCACTAGTGGACATGGCAGCCTTTAAATTGGGGTTGACTTGAAGGCCAAGAAGATTGATCCCCATATGGGGTTTCTGGGCAGACTCACCAGGCACTTCTTCATTCAATAAGGAAGGCAGAATGCTGCGTTTTGGCTCCAGATTTCCCGATCAAGAAGGCTTGGGGACCAATTAGGTGAGGATGGAATTGTAACCTCAAGCTATGGTTCAATTCATTGCCAAGCGGAAGACAGTTCAAATGTGCAGGGGTTTAATCAAGACATCCAGCACCAGAATAAGGGTGCATGTCAGGTGGTTGCTCACACTGGAATCTGTGTCTATGATTAATGACCAATGGAGGGGTGGTGTCAAGAGGCCATGGAGGAGTTCACACACTGAGGCCTGTGAGCTGCTCCAAACATAAGATTTCCTTCTTCTGGGCAGGTGAAATCTGGTTTGTTTGCTTAAGTTTCCCCCATGTGGAAAGTTTGTGAAGCAGAGTTCTCCGGCATGGATGCCTGGAAAGCATACCTCCATTGACCATTGCAGCTGAGGAACAAGGCACGTTCATTCTGGTGGCTCTGGGGAGAAGTACTAAGGCCTTGAGTTGACATGGAATCGTTTGAAGATGGGCAACCTTGCTGGTTTGTTACCAAGGAGAGCTTATAATGCGCTGGTTGCTAAGGTGCCATGCAGGAATCTCCTACCCTGAGAGTTTGGCACAGGTCGAAGAGCACGGTACCTGCTGGGGACAGGAGATATTCTATTGTGTAGCTCAGGGACATATGAGGTTTCATAAATTGGTATTCCAGAACAGGCCACTGAGGACAGATGCCTGAAAACCTAATGGGGTTCCATTGAGGGCCTAAAGGCATTTTAGTTTCAATCTTCTAACTCACAATCATTGACTTTGCTTTTTTCCTGGGTGTAGGGGATCAGGGTGTTTCAGACTGTGCATTTGCATCATGAGTGGCTGGCAATAGTAGGGTGGGCTCAGGGACCTTACAGATTTCTTCTAATATGGAAGGTTTGGGCAACTCTGATATGCAAAGTGTCCATGGGGATGGCAGTCAGAGTTCTGTGGTGTGGCTCCAGAGATCCCATTCAGTGGGCATGTGAGCCATGGTTTTGGGAGAGAAGTCTTGAAACACAAATTTGGGTTAGGTACTTTGTAGCGATATGATCACAGGCCCAATGTGTAGACCTGGAAAGCAGCTCATCAGGAACTTTAAGTAGGGTGACTGGAAGGCAGTAGCACAGGCTTTTATCTCTGGATTGTGTGTTCAGGATGGCCTTGGAATGCAGGTGTGGTCTCATGGGTCCATGGGAGACTTTTCCACTCTATGGATTCTGGTGGCTCCCCATGGTTTGGTGGCTTTTGTGGCGAAGGAAAGAGTTCAGTTTCCCATTTTAGGGGTGCCCCAAAACAGGGATTCCCGAGACGGGCTCTGTTTCTGAGCATCTGGGACATCCTACCAAGTGTTAGGATTTGGGCCTAGGGGTGTACGAGGCCTGCAATGTGGGATCATGATGGTGCAACTGAGAAGGATTGTTTGAAAGCATGCTCAGGCTTAGGGTCACAGTGCCTGTTTGTGCCCAGGGCGGCCCTCAGGTGAAGGCGTGGTCTTATTGGTCTTGTAACTGGTTCCCACTTTAAGGGTTGGACACCCATCCCAACTACCAGGTTTATTGCCATGGGGAAAGAAGAGTTCTCACTTGTGCTTCAGGTTCCCTCTTTGGCAGGGATTCCAGCCAAAGTCTGGGGACAGGTGACTGAATACCAGGGATGGGTAGAGATGATGTACTTCGGCCATGACCATCCCATATGCTACATATGAGGCCTGTACTCTCTCTGGTGGCTGAAACTCGGTCGGGGCTCAGGCTCTGTCAGACACAGCACTAGTTCCATGGCAGCCTATAAATCGGGGTTGACTCGAGGGCCGAGCAGATTGATCCTTATGTGGGGTTTCGAGGCAGACTCACCAGGCACTTCTTCATTCGATGGGGAAGGCAGAATGCTGCATTGTGGCTCCAGATTTCCCTATCAACAGGGCTAGGGGACTAGTCGGGTGAGGATGGGATTGTAAATACAAGCTACGATTCAATTCAGGGCCTAGGAGAAGGCAGTTAAAAAGTGCAGCAGTTTATTCGAGATATCCAGCACTGGAATAAGGGTGGATGTCAGATATTTGCTTACACTGGAGTTTGTGTCTATGATGACCGACCAGTGAGGGGGTGCCGTCAAGAGGCCATGGAGGAGATCACACACTGAGGCCTGTGAACTGCTCCAAACATAAGGTTTCCTTCTACAGGTGAAGTCTGGTTTGTTTGTTCTAGGTTTCCCCTTGTGGAAAGTTTGTGAAGCAGAGCTCTCTGGCATGGATGCCTGGAAAGTACACGTCCACTGAACATTGCTGCTGAGGAACATGTCAGGTCCGTTCTAGTGTCTCTGA
Source organism: Mustela lutreola (assembly GCF_030435805.1). Classification (NCBI taxonomy): domain Eukaryota; kingdom Metazoa; phylum Chordata; class Mammalia; order Carnivora; family Mustelidae; genus Mustela; species Mustela lutreola. The sequence continues at coordinate 170,656,877 of NC_081294.1, forward strand.
GGCGAAGTACCAAGGCCCTGCATTGACATGGAATCTCTTGAAGATGAGCCACAATTCTGGTTTATTACAAAGGAGGTCTTGGAATGTGCTGGTTGCTAAGGTGACATGAGGGTTTAGCTTGGTCGAAGAGCACGGTATCCTTCTGGGGTAGGAAACGTTCTGTTGTGTGGCTCACAGACCACATGATGTGTCACAAATTGGTATTCCAGAATAGGACCCTGAGGACAGATGCCTGACAACCTAATGGGGTTCCATTGAGGGTCTAGGGGCATTTCAGAATCAATCATCTAACTCACGATCATTGACATGGCTGTCTCCCTGGATATAGGTAATCAGGGTGTTTCAAACTGCGCATTTGCATCCAGAGTGGCCAGCAATATTGTGGTGGGCTCAGGGGCCTTACACGTTTCACTTTACCTGGAATGTTTCCGCAACTCTGATATGCACAATGTCCTTGGGGATGGCAGCCAGAGTTCTGTGGTGTGGCTCCAGAGATCCCATTCTGGTGGACATGTGAGCCATGGTTTTGGGAGAGATGTCTGGAAACACAAATTCGGGTTAGTGACTTTGTGGCGAAGAGATCGCAGGCCCAATGCGTAGACCAGGAGGGCAGCTCATCAGGAACTTTAATGTTTGGAGCATCTCACATGCATCAGCGTGGGGAATCCTCCATGGCATCTTGATTCCACTCCTCCATTTCTTGGTCATCATAGACACAAATTCCAGTGTGAACAAGCATCTGACATCCACCCTTACTCAGGTGCTGGATATTTCGTTTGTTGGCCATCATAGATCCAAACTCCATCGTGAGCAGACATCTGACCCTTGCTGGAGATCTCGACACACACAACCACTGCACATTGGAACGGCCATGTGCTCGGTACTGATCTGAACCGTAGCTTGTGTTTTCAGCCTTCTGTTCTCACACTCCTCGCCTTCAAGCCCTCCATATTGGGAATTTTGGAGCCACAATTCGGCCTTCTGCCTGCCCACCAGAAAGAAGAAGTGCCTATAGATCTGCGTGAAACCCCACATGAGGATCCACCTGTGTGATCCTCTATTGCACCCCAATATCATAGTCCACCCTGTGCACTAATGCTCTATCTGACACAGCCCGCGGCCCTACCTCCTGGAAGCCACCCAGATAGATGACCCCATATCCAGCAGGTATGACCTGCCTTGACCTGAGTCCTTCATCTCGAACCAACTTGGGTTTTCACGTACCTGTCCCAGAACATAGCTCAAATTTCTGTGCATGGGGGTACCTGAAGCACAAAAGAGTATTCTTTCTTCCCCATGGCAGGAAAACTAAAGGTTGAGATGGTTGCTCAACCCTCAGATTGGGATTCAGGTGCATGGAACAAGAGACAACGCCCACTCAGGATGGGCAACTGGGCACAAACAGGAATTGTGACCCTTACCTGAGACCCATTTCCAACAAGTCCCCATGGGAGCTGGACCAGAGCCCAACAGAGGGGGCCTGTCATGGCCCTATGCCCAAATCCTAAGCCTTTGTGGGGCTTTCCAGTCACAAGGACCCAGAAGCCATCTCTGGAATCCCAGTTTTGACAGAAACCCTGACACGGTAAACTGTGCTCTCTCCTTCCCCCAGTAAGACACCAAACTCTTGTGTAGAATCCCCAGAAATGTAGAATATCCCATGGACAATGAGGACACCCCACCATTCTGAGGCCATCCTAGACACAATCCAGACAGAAAAGCCTTAACGCCTGCCTCCCATCTGCACGAATTTCAAATACCGAGGAGCTGCACTGAGGGTCTACAGATCGGGCCTGCCATCGCCTTGCCCCTAACTATTAACCAATTTTGTGTCTGAAGACTTTGGTCCCAGAGCCCTTAACCACATGCCCTCCAGGATGGGGCTGCCAGAACAGCACTACATCACTGGGACTGCTCTCTGGAGGAAACTCTGCCATCTCAGTTGCCTAAACCCTCCAGATTAGGAGAAACCTGCAAGGCCCCTGAGCCCACCACAATTTCATAGGCTGCTCTGGAAAAAATGCACAGTCTGACAGCCTCAGCACCTACCTTCAGGAAGACACACAGGTCAAAGGCCCTGAGTCCAAAGGTTGAACATGATATGCCCCTACAACCTCATCAGAACCCTAGCCTAGTTATTCAGGCCTCTGTGCCCAGAGGCCTGTTCTTGAAATCCAACATATGATCCGACATGTGGTCCCTGAGCCATACAAGAGAACCCCTCCTGTCCTGAGAAGGAAAACTGGCTCCTGGGAACTTGGTCTAACCCTCAGATAGGAGAATCTTGCATGGCCACGGACCCACCGCCACATTCTAAGGTATCCCTGGACACCAAGCAGCATTGTGACTCGTTAGAATTAGAACAGCTGTCAACTTAGATCACTTGGAAATTGGAACCAGAACCAGCGGATCAAGCCTGCCATGTCCCTTGGCTGTAATGGTAATGCAAGGAAGGCTTCCCAGGCCTCCATTAAGAGAGCTCTGCTATCGAATCTTTCCATAGGGGGGACTCTGGAGCCCTCGAAGCAGACTTCCCCTGTCCTGCAGTATAACACCTTGCTGTTTGGAGCAGCTCACAAGGTCCTGCTTGGGAAAACCTCCAAGAATTCTTGAGGCCACCCCACAATTCGTTGACCATCATGGATTAAAAACTCCATCATGAGCAGACATCTGATCCACGCCCATACTCAGGTGATGGAGATCTTGAAACAACGACTGCACATTGGAATGACCATGCACTCGGCACTGAGCTTATCCGTGGCTTATGTTTTCAGACTTTTGTCCTCATACTCCTCGCCTGCAAGCCCTCCATATTGGGAATTTTGGAGCCACAATGAAGCCTTCTGCCTGCTCAACAGAAAGAAGTGCCCTATGGGTCTTCACAAAAACCCACATGAGCATCCTCCTGCACAGCCATCAATGGCACCCCAATATAATAGGCTGACCTCTGCACAAATGCTTTTTCTGACACAGCCAGATTCCCTACCTCCTGACAGCAACCCAGATAGTGGGCCCCATATCCTACAGGTGGGTCTAGCCTTGGCCCGAGGCCATCATATCGAACCAACCTAGGTATTCAGGTACCTGTCCCAGACTTAGCTCAAATTCCTACACATAGGGGACTCTGAAGCTCAAAAGAGTAATCTTCCTTCCCCACGGTCAGAAAACTGAATGTTGAGATGGCTGTCCAATCCTCAGAGTGGGAACCAAGTGCATGGCCCATGAGACTATGCCCACACAGGATGGGCAGCTGGGCACAAACAGGCATTGTGACCCTCAGAATGAGACCCCTTTCCAAAGAGCCCCCTTGGGAGCTGGACCAGGATCCCATAGAGCGGGCCTGTCATGCCCCTATGCCCAAAACCGAAGCCTTCGTTGGGTTTTCCAGGTGCCTGGACCCAGAACCCATCTCTGGAATCCCTGTTTGGACAGGACCCCTGAGATGGAAAACAGCATTTTCCTCTTCCTCAGAAAGACATGAAACTCTTGGGTGCCAAGCAGATTCCCCAGAGTGGAAGAATATCCCATGGACCCATGAGGTCACCCCCCCATTTTCTGGCCATCCTAGAGACACAATCCAGATAGAAAATCCTGTGCTCCTCCCTCCCAGCCACCTGAATTTCAAATCTCGAGGAGCTTCCTTCAGGGGCTTCAGATCAGGACTGTCATCACCTCGTTCCCAACTCTTACCTGAGTTTGTGTCTGAAGTCTTTGGTCCCAAAGACCTGAACCACATGCCCTCCAGGATGGGGCCTCGAGAACCACAAGACATCACTGGGCCTGCTCTCCTGAAAAAACGCTGCCCATCTCAGTTTCCCAAACCCACCAGATTTGGAAAAACCTGCAAGGCCCCTGAGCCCACACCAATTTCATAGCCCGCTCCAGAAAAATTGCACAGTCTGAAACAGCCTCAGAACATACCTCCAGGAAGACACACAGGTCAATGGGAAGAGATGAATGGCCTAAGACCATGGCGGGTACGATGTACTGGGTGTGTGGCCAGCTGTCTCGGAGTCTGTCTGAAGGTCTGGGCTCAGGCTCTGTAAGACAGAGCATTAGTGCTTAGGGTAGCCTATGCAATTGGGGTGTTGCCGAGGGCCGAGCAGGTTGATTTTCATTTGGGGTTTCAGCACAATGCCATAGACAATGTTTTTCTTCTGGGGGACAAACAGAATGCTTCGTTGTGGCCCCAGAATTTCCAATCAGGAGGGCTTGTGGGCCAGGAGTGTGAGGAAGGAAGTCTGCAAACACAAGCTAGGGTGATGTTTGGAGCCAAGGGCATGGCAGGTCCACTCTGCAGAGGCTGAATCGAAATCTTCTACATCTGAAGTCAGGGTGAGGATCAGACGTTGGCTGAGGCTGGAGTTTGTGTCCATGATGGCACCTTCATGAAGAGGGGTCCTCATGAGGCCTAAGAAGATTTCCCACGCTGAGTTTGGAGGTTGCTCCAAACCACAAGGTTTCCTTCTACAGGACAGTCGAGTCCTGTTGGATGGCTAAAAGGACGTCCCATACGGAAGGACTGGAGAGCTGGGTTCAAAGGATGGATCCCTGTACAGCATGCCTCGCATTCCCATTGGCCACTAGAGACAAGACATGTTTGATCTGTTGGCTCTGGGACAAGCTACCCAGGGGGCTGAGTTGAAGTGGACTCTCCTGAGGTTGGGTCATAATGTGGGTTTGTGCCCATCTGGACCTTGGAATGTGCTGGTGGTTCAGGGGCCCTGTGGAATTCGCCTACCTGAAGGGTTTGATACAGTTCCAATAAGAAAGCTCCCTATGTGGACACGAGAGAGTTTTGGTTTGGTGCCTCAGAAAAGCCCCATATGCTGTTCTTCGAAGCCAGTCCTCTGAGGAGGGGCACCTGGAAACCAAAGCTAGAGTTCAGATTAGGGTCTAGGGGCCTGTCTGGTTCAATCTTCTGTCTCTGGGGACACTGTCTGAGAGTCTAAGTAGAGATAGTTGCTCAGCTGGTGTCAGAGTGCGCCTCTTAGTCCAGGGCATCCTACACTATTGGGATGGCCTCAGGGTCCTTGGAGGTTTTTCCTAACCGGTGGGGTTGTGGTCAGTGGATTGGGCACAGTTTCCTTGGAGAGGACAGGCACAGTCCTTCGATATGGCTCCAGAGGCCCAAGACTGGAAGTTGTATGGGTATAGGCTGTGGGCACAGAAGTCTGAAAACACAAACTCGGCTTAGGTGTGGCACCAAGGCAGGCCGGATCTATAGACCAAGAGGGGAGCTCCTCAGCTTATGAAAGAAGGGCGAGTGGGAGGTGGTCCCTCAGGCTTTTGTCTCTGGATGTTGTGTCCAAGATAGCCGTGGATTGTAGGCGTGGCTTTAGGGACTATGGACGAGTCTCCCTCTTGGTGATTTGGCCCAGCTCCCAAGAGTTTGGGGTCATTTTATTGGAAGGGTGGAGTCCTGTTGTCTGGTTCAGGTGTCTCTCCAAGAGAGGGATTCCAGAGCAGAGCCCCAGGTACGGGCGACTGGAAAACTTGAACTCTGGTTAGGATTGGGAGGACAGGGGCTTGGAAAGCCCCATATGCAGGCTCTTGGCCCAGGGTCTGAGAGGCCTTACTTCGACATGGGGCTCATGCTGAGGGTCACAATGTGAGTTTGTGCCCAAGGCGGCACTCAAGTTTGGCTGTGGGCTCAGGGGACATGAAGGTTTCTCCTACCCTGAAGGTGTGACCCTATGCCAACAGCAAGCTTTACAGCCATGGGGAAGGAGGAGTTCTGATTTGTGCTTCAGGTACCCACCTGTGCAGGGAATTGATCTAATGTCTAGGTTCAGATGTCTGAAAACCCAGGTTAGGAAGAGATGACAGCCGAAGGCCACGGCGTGTCAGATGTGCTGGGTGTGCGGCCTGCTTTCTACTTGTCTGTTGAGACGTCTGGCCTCAGGCTGTGTCAGACAGAGCATTAGTGCCCAGGGCAGCCTACCAACTGGGGTGCGGTCAAGGTCGGAGCAAGTTGATCCTCATTTGAGGTTTCTGGAGAGCCCCATAGGGCAACGTTTTTCTTCTGGTGGGCAGGCAGATGGCTGTGTTGTGGTTCCAGAATTTCCATTCTGGAGGACTTGTTTGCAAGGAGTGTGAGGAAGGAAGACTGATAACACAAGCTAGAGTTAGGTTTGGGGCCAAGGTCACGGCAGGTCCATTCTGCAGAGGCTGAATCGAGGTCTCCTGCATCTGATTTCAGGGCGAGTATGAGACATTGCCTCAGGCTAGAGTTTCTTTCCATGATGGCCCCTTCCTGAAGGGGGTTGGGGCTTCATGAGGACAGGGAGGTTTCCCTATGATGGGAGTTGTGAGCTACTCCAGACCTCAAGGTTTCCTTCTGCAGGACAGTCGAGCCCTATTAGATTGTTCCAGGATGCCCCATACAGAAAGACTTGAGAGCAGGTGTCTAAGCATGGATGCCTGGAAACACCACCTCACATTCCCACTGGCTGGTCAGGACAGGGCAGGCTCAATCTGTGGGCTCTTGGGCAAGCTACCCAAAGGGCTGAGTTGAAATGGACTCCCTGAGGATAGGGCATAATGTGGGTTGATGGCCATGGAGACCTTGGAATATGGCGGTGGCTCAGGGAGTCTGAAGGTTTCTCCAACCCAAAGGGTTTGACACAGCTCCAACAAGGAAGCCTCCCATGTGGAGACTAGAGGTGGTCTGTTCGGTGCCTCAGGAAAGCCCCATATGCTTGTCTTCAAGGAGTGACACCTGGAAACCAAAGCAAGAGTTCATATTAGGGCCTAGGGTCCTTTCCGGTTCAATCTTCTGTCTCTCTGGACATCTTTCTGCATGCCTGCATAGAGGTAGTTTCTCAGCTTGTGTCAGAATGCCCCTGTTTGTCTAGGGCAGCTTACAGTAGTGGGATGTCCTCGGGGGCCTTGAGGTTTCTCCTATTCTGTAGGGTTGTGACCAATGGAATGGGCACAGTTTCCTAGGAGAGAGCAAGCACAGTCCTGTGGTGTGGCTCCAGAGGACCCAGGCTTGAGACTGTGTGGGCCAGGGCTGTGGGGACAGATGTCCGAAAACACAAACTTGGCTCAGGTTTGAGGCCAAGGTTACGGCAGGCCTGATCTACATTCCATGAAGGGAGCTACTCTGGATATGAAATGAGGGCGAGTGGGAGGCAGTCACTCTGGCTTTTGTCTCTGGGTGTTGTGTCCACAATGGCCATTTAATGTAGGGGTTGCCTCATGGGCCATGGAAGAGTCTCCCTCTCTGGGGATTTGCCAAGCTCCCAAGTGTTTGGGGTCATTTTGTGGGAAGGGAAGAGTACTGTTTTCTGCCACGGGGGTCCCCCCAGTAGAGGGATTCTAGAGCAGAGCAGAGGGTACTGACAACTGGAATACCTGCCATCTGGTTAGGCCTGGATGCCTATAGGCATGGCAAGCCCCATATGCGGGCTCTTGGTCCAGCCACTGAGAGGTGTTACATGAATAAGGGACTCATGCTGAGGGTCACAATGCGTGTTTGTGCCCAAGGTGGCCCTCAAGCATGGGCGTAGTCTCATGGGCCATGCAGTTTTCTCCTACACTGAAGGTTTGACTCACTGCCAACAGCAAGGTTTCTTGCCATGGGGAAGGAGGAGTTCTGACTTGTGCATCAGGTTCCCCCTGTGGGGATTCCCCTTCCCACAGAATGACCAGAGATTAGAGATAAAGTCTAAGTTCTGATTCCTGAAAACCCAGGTTGGGAAGGGATGATGGCTTAATGCTGTGGCGGGTCCAATATGCTGGGTGTGCAGCCAGATGTCTTGATGTCTTTCGGAAGGTCTGGGCTCAGGCTATGTAAGACAGAGCATTAGTGCTTAGAGTAGCCTATTCAACTGGGGTGTTGCTGAGGCCCAAGGAGTTTGATCCTCATTTGGGGTTTCTGGACAATGCCATAGACAATGTTTTTCTTCTGGAGGGCAGGCAGAGTGCTTCGTTGTGGCCCCAGATTTCCCATTCGGGAGGGCTATTGGGCCAGGAGTGTGAGGTTGGAAGTCTGAAAACACAAGCTAGGTTGAGGTTTGGAGCCAAGGGCATGGCACGCTCACTCTGCAGAGCCTGAATCGGGATATCCTGCATCTTGATTCTGGTTGATAATCAGATGTTGGATGATGCTGGAGTTTGTGTCCATGATGGCCCCTTCATGAAGCGGAGGCTTCATGAGGCCAAGGAGGTTTTCCCACACTGAGTTTGTGAGTTGCTCCAAACCACAAGGTTTCCTTCTGCAGGACAGTCGAGTCCTGTTGGATGGCTAAAAGAACGCCCCATATGGAAGGACTGGAGAGCAGGGCTAGACGGATGGATGCCTGAACAGCATACTTCGCATTCCCATTGTCTATTTGGACAAAACATGTTTGATTTGCTGGCTCTGTGGCATGCTACCCAGGGAGCTGAGTTGAAATGGACTCTCCTGAGGATGGGTCGTAATGTGAGTTTGTGTCCATGGAGACCTTAGAATGTGCTTGTGTTTCAGGGGCCCTAGAGAATTCGCCTACCTGAAGGGTTTGATACAGCTCCAATAAGAAAGCTCCCCACGTGGAGATGAGAAAGGTCCTGTTTGGTGCCTCAAGAAAGCCCCATATGCTGTTCTTCGAACACAGGCCTCTGAGGAGTGACACATGGAAACCAAAGCAAGAGTTCAGATTAAGCCTAGGGGCTTGTCTGGTTCAATCTTCTGTCTCTGCGGACATCTATCTGCATGTCTACATGGATGTAGTTGCTCAGCTTGTGTCAGAATGTCCTATTTGTCCAGGGAAGCTTATATTATTGGGATGTCCCTAGAGGCCTATCCGGTTCAATCTTCTTCTATGTGGACATCTGTCTACGGGTCTGAGTGGAGGTAGTTGCTCAGCTGTTGTCATATTGCCCCTGTTTGTCCTGGGCGGCCTATACTATTGGGACCGTCTTGGTGACTTTGGAGGTTTCTCTTAATTTGCAAGGTTGTGGCCAATGGAATGGGCAGAATTCCTTTGGAAAGGGAAGGCACACTTTTGAGGTGTGGTTCCAAGGGCCCAAGAATTGAAGGTGTGTAGGCCATGGCTGTGGGGACAGAAGTCTAAAAACACAAACTTGGCTTATGTTGGGGACATGTGTATGGCAGGCCCGATCTACAGATCGCGAGGAGAACTCTTCGGGATATGAACAAATGGGGAGTGTGAGGCACTTCCTCAGGCTTTTCTCTCTGGATTTTGTGTCAACGATGGCCGTGGAATGTCGGAAAGGCCTCATGGTCCATGGACGAGTGTCCCTCTCTGTGGATTTGGGACATTCCCAAGAGTTTTGGGTCAATCTGTGGGATGGGATGAGTCATTTGTTTTTTACCTCAGGTGTCCCACCAAAAGAGGGATTCCAGATCAAAGCCCTGATGAGGGGCGACTGGTCAACCCGACCTCTGGTTAAAGCTTGGCGCCTTGGGTCGCCTGGGTGGCTCAATGGGTTAAGCCACTGCCTTCGGCTCAGGTCATGATCTCAGGGTCCTGGGATCGAGTCCCACATTGGGCTCTCTGCTCAGTGGGGAGACTTTCCCTTCCTCTCTCTCTGCCTGCCTCTCTGCCTACTTGTGATCTCTCTCTGTCAAATAAATAAATAAAATCTTTAAGAAAAATTGGTGCCTAGGGGGATGGCAAGTCCAATATGCCATCTCTTGTTCCAGCCACTGAAAGGCATTACTTGAGGACAGGCCTTACGCTGAGGGTCCCAATGAGTGTTTTTGCCCTTGCAGCACTCAAGCATGGGCGGGGCTTCATTGGCCACGCTGGTTTCTCCTACACTGAATGGTGGACAACATGCCAACCTCAAGGTTTCTTGCCATGGGGAAGGATGAGTTCTGCATCACGTTCACCCTTGGGCCTTGATTGGAGTTAATGTCTAGGTTTTGAAGCTGAAGGCTAGGTTGGTAAGAGATGACCACCTAAGGCCATGGCGGTTCTGATGTGCTCAGTGTGTGATCGGCTGTCTGGGTGTCGGTCGGGATATCCAGGCTCAGGCTGTGTTAGACAGGGCATTAGTGCCCAATGAAGGCTGTATAATTGGGGTACAGTCGAGTGGGGTGCAGATTAATAATCATTTGGGGTTTCTGTGTAGCCCCATAGGGCAATGTTTTTCTTCTGGAGGGCAGGCAGAGTGCTGCACTGTGGCTCTGGAATTCCCAAACTGGAGGTATTATGGGCCAGGAGTGTGAGGATGGAAGTCTGAGAACACAAGAGAGGCTTAGGTTTCGGGGCAAGGGCGTGGCAGGCACACTCTGCAGAGCTGAATTGAGATCCCGTGCATCTGAAATCAGGGCGAGGATCAGGTGTTGGCTCAGTTTGGTGTTTCCGTCCATGATGGCCCTTTCATTAAGGGGACGGGGCAAAACAAGGCCATGGAGTTTTTCCCTCAGTGGGATTTGTGAGATGCTCCAAACCGCAAGGATTCTTTCTGCAGGACAATTGAAACCTGTTGGAAGGTTCCAGGATGCCCCATACAGAAAGACTCCAGAGCACGGTTTTAAGGATGAATGCCTGGGCAGATCGCCTCACATTCCAATTGTCTCCTAGTGACAAGACAGGATTGATCGGTTGGCTCTTGTGGAGAAAGAAAAGGAGTTGAGTTGAAATGGACTCTCCTGCAAATGGACTTAATGTGGGATTGTGTCCATGCAGACCTTGGAATTGGTCGGTCGCACCTAGGCCCTGAAGGATTCTCCTAACTGGAGGTTTTGACACAGCCCCAACGTGCAAGTTTCCCATGTGGAGACGAGATTTACTCTGATGGTGCCTCAGGAAACCTCCATATGCTGGTATTGGAAACCAGGCCTCTGAGGAGAGATGCCTGGAAAACAAAGCAATGGATCCGATTACAGCCTAGGGGCCTGTCCGGTTCAATCTTCTTTTCTGTGGTCATCTGTCTATGGGTCTGAGTGGAAGTAGTTCCTCAGCAAGTGTTAGATTGCCCCTGTTTATCCTGGGCGGCCTCCACTACTGGGATGGCCTTGGGGACTTTGGAGGTCTCTCCTAATTTGTATGGCTGAGGCAAATGGAATGGCAGAATTCCCTTGGAGAGGACAGGCAAAGTCCTGAGTTGTGGCAACAGGGAACCCAGCCTGAAGGATGTGGGAACAGAAGTCTGAAAACACAAACTCGGCTTAGAATTGGGGACGTATGTATGGCAGGCCAAATATACAGACCATGAGGAGACATCTTCGGGATATGAATAAAGGGCGAGTGTGAGGCACATGCTCAGGCTTTTGTCTCTGGATTTTGTGTCACTGATGGCCATGGAATGACAGGGTGGCCTTATGGGACATGGACAAGTCTCCAAACTGTGGGGATTTGGTCTGATACCAAGAGTTAGGGGTAATTCTTGGGATGTAGGAGTCCTTTCTGTTTCCTAGCCAGGTCTCCCACCAGAAGAGGGATTCTTGAGCAGAGCTCTGGGGAGAGGCGACTGCACATCCTGACCTTTGGTTAAGATTGGGGGTCTAGGGGCATCGCAAGCCCCATATGCGGGATCTTGCTTCAGCCTCTGAGAGGCCTTACTTGAGGACAGGACTCATGCTGAGGGTCAAAATTCGTGATTGTGCCAAACGCTGCCCTCAAGCATGAGCAGGACTTCATGGACCACAAGGTTTCTCCTACAGTGAATGTTGGATAACATGCCAACCAAAAGGTGTCTTGCCATGGGGAAGGATGAGTTCTGATTTCTGCATCACGTTCAACCCTTGGCAGTGATTGGAGATAAGGTCTATGTTCTGAAGCCTGAAAAACGAGGTTGGGAAGAGATGACTACCTAAAGCCATGGCGGATTCAATGTGCTCAGTGTGCGGCTAGCTGTCTGGGTGTCAGTCGTCAGTTCCAAGCTCAGACTGTGTCAAACAGTGAATCAATGCCCAGGGTAGACTGTATAATTGTGGTACAGTCGAGTGGCGTGCAGTTTGATCCTCATTTGGGGTTTCTGGGTAGCCCCACTGGGCAACATTTTTCTTCTGGGGTGCAGCAATATTGCTGCATTGTGGCTCCAGTATTGCCAAACCGGAGCGCTTGTGGGCAAGGAATATGAGGACAGAAGTCTGAGAACACAAGCTAGGCTAAGGTTTTGGGGCGAGGGCACGGAAAGCACCCTCTGAAGAGCTGAATCAAGATCCTGTGCATCAGAAGTCAGGGCGAGGTTCAGACGTAGGCTCAGGTTAGGGTTCCTGTCCATGATGGCTCCTTCATGAAGGGGCCAAGAATCACAAGGCCATGGAGGATTTCCCATGGTGGGAGTTCGGAGATGATCCAAACCACAAGGATTCCTTCTTCAGGACAGTCAGGACCTGTTGGATGGCTCCAGGACATCCCATACAGAACGACTCCAGAGCACCGTTCTAAGGATGGATGACTGGGCAGCCCGCCTTGCATTCCAATTGTCCGCTAGTTACAAGACGGGTAGGATCTGCTGGCTCTGGGAGCACAACCAAGGGGGCTGAGTTGACATGGACTCTCCTGCAAATGGGTCCTAATGTGGGTTTGTGTTCATGGAGACCTTGGAATGAGCATTGGCACTGGTGCCCTGAAGGACTCTCCTAACCAGACACTTTGACAAGCTCTAACGAGCAAGTTTCCCATGTAGAGACGAGATATGTTCTGATAGGTTCCTCAGGAAACCCCCATATTCTGGTATTGAAAACCAGTCCTCTGAGGAGAGAGGCCTGGAAACCAAAGCAATGGGTCCTATTAGGGCCTATGGTCCTGTCCGGTTCAATCTTCTTCTCTGTGGACATCTGTCTATGGTTCTGAGTGGAGGCGGTTGCTCAGCTGGTGTCAGATCTCCCCTGTTTGTCCTGGGCAGCCTACACTATTGGGATGGCCTTGGGGTCATTGCAGGTTTCTCCTAATTTGTAGGCTTGTTTTCAATGGAATAGGCAGAATTCCCTTGGAGAGGACAGGCACAGTCCTGAGATGTGGTAACATGGGTCCCATGGCCAGTGTTTGGTCAGGGCAGTGGGGAAAGAAATCTGAAAATACAAACTTGCCTTAGGTTTGGGGACGTAGGTATGGCAGACCTTATCTACAGACCGGGAAGAGAACTCTTCGGGATATGAACAAACGGTGAGTGTGCAGCGCTTGCTCAGGCTTTTGCTCCTGGATTTTGTGTCAACGATGGCCGTGGAATGTCAGGGTGGCCTCAAGGTCCATGGACGAGTGTCCCTCTGTGGGGATTTCGCCCAATCCAAAGAGTTTGGGCGCATTTTGTGGAATGCGTTCTTTTTTTTTTTTTTTTTTTTTTTTTAACCTTTGTTGTCTCACCAAAGTGGGATTCTAGAGCAGAGCCCTGGGAATGGGTGACTTGACAACCCAATCTCTGGTTAAGGATGGGGCCTAGGGGCACGGCAAGCCCCATAAGAGTGCTCTTGGTCCAGCCACTGAGAGGCCTTACTTGAGAACATGGCTCACAATGAGGGTCACAATGCATGTTTCTGCCGAACGCTGCCCTCAAGCATTGGTGGGGCCTCATGGGCCACGCTGTTTTCTCCTACACTGAATGTTGGATAGCATGACATCCACAATATTTCTTGCCATGGGGAAAGATGCGTTCTGATTTCTGCATCACGTTAACTCCTGGGCAATGATTGGAAATAAGGTCTAGGTTCAGAAGCCTGAAAAACGAGGTTGGGAAGAGATGAGGACCTAAGGCCATGGCGGGTCTAAGGGGCTGAGTGCGGCCAGCTCTCTGGGTGTTGGTTGGGAGCTCTGGGCTCAGGCTGTGTCAGACAAGGCATTAGTGCACAGGGATAGACTGTAAAATTGGAGTAGAGTCTAGTGGAATGCAGGTTGATAGTCACTTGGCATTTCTGGGTAGCTCCAGAGCGTAACGTTTTTCTTCTGAATGGCAGGTAGAGTGCTGTATTGTGGCTCCAGTACTGCCAAACTGGAGCGCTTTTGGGTAGGAGTGTGAGGACTGAAGTCTGATAACACAAGATAGGCTTAGGTTTCAGGGCGAGGGCACGGAAGGCACGCTCTGCAGAGCTGAATCCAGATCTAGTGCATCTGAAGTCAGGGCAAGGATCAGACGTTAGCTCAGTTTGGTGTTTCAGTCCATGATGGTCCCTTCATAAAGGGGGGGGGGGGGCATCACGAGGCCATTGAATTTTTCCCACAATGGGACTTGTGAGATGCTCCAATCTGCAAGGATTCTTTCTGCGGGACAATTGAGACCTGTTGGATGGCTCCAGGACGTCCCATACAGAATTACTGCAGAGCACGGTTCTCAGGATGTATGCCTGGGCAGCCACCTCGCTTTCCAATTGTCTCCTATCGACAAGACAGGTTCAATCTCCTAGCTCTGTGGGAGCAACTGAGGGGACTGAGTTGAAATGGACTCTCCTGAGGATGGGATCTAATTGGTGTTTGTGTCCATGAGGATCTTGGAATGGGGTGGTGGATCCGGGTTCCTGAAGGATTCTCCTAACCAGAGGTTTTGACACAGCGCCAATGTACAAGTTACCCATGTGGAAACGAGATTTGTTGTGATGGGTGCTTCAGGAAACCCCCATATGCTGGTATTGGAAACCAGCCCTCTGAGGATAGATGCCTGGAAACCAAAGCAATGGATCCAATTATGGAATAGGGCCCTGTCCGGTTCAATCTTCTTCTCTGGGAACTTCTGTCTACAGGTCTGAATGGAAGTAGTTGCTCATATGTGTCTGTCAGATCGCCCCTGTATGTCCTGGCCAGCCTACACTATTGGGATGGCCTCGGGGACTTTGGAGGTCTCTCCTAATTCATACGGTTGTGGTCAATGGAATGAGCAGAATTCCATTTGAGAGGGCATGCACAGTCAAGAAGTGTGGCTCCAGGGGCCCCAGCCTTTAGAGTTTTGGGTCAGGGCTGAGGGGACAGAAGTCTGAAAACAGAATCTCGGCTTAGGTTGGGGATGTATGTATGGGAGGCACAATCTACAGACCGTGTAAATCTCTTCAGGTTAAACTCTTTGGGATATGAACAAAGGGCGAGTGTGAAGCACATGCTCAGGTCTTGGCTCTGGATTTTTGTGTCACCAATGGCCATAGAATGTCGGGGTGGACTCAAGGATCATGGACTAGTCTCCCTCTCTGGCATTTTAGTCCAATCCCAAGAGTTTGGGGTCATTCTGTAGGATGGGAGGAGACCTTTCTGTTTTTACACCTCAGGTGTGCCACCAAAGGAGGGATTCCAGAGTAGAGCCCTGGGGAGGGGCAACTGGACAATCCCAACTCTGATTAAGATTGGGGGCATGGGGCATCCGAAGCCCCATATGCCGGCTCTTGGTCCAGCCACTGAGAGGCCTTACTTGAGCAAAGGGCTCACACTGAGGGTCACAATGCCTGTCTGTACCCAACGCAGCCTTCAAGCATGGGCGGGGCCTCATGGGCCACACTGGTTTCTTCTACACTGAACATTGGACAAAATGTAAACCACAAGGTGTCTTGCCATAGGGAAGGAGGAGTTCTGATTTCTGCATCACGTTCACCCCTGGGCAGTGATTGGACATAAGGTCTAGGTTCTGAAGCCTGAATACCAAGATTGGGAAGAGATGAGGACTTAGGGCAAGGCGGGTTCAAATGTGCTCAGTGTGCAGCCAGCTGGCTGGGTGTGGGTCGGGATGTCCGGGCTCAGGCTGTTTCAGACAGGGCATTAGTGCCCAGGGTAGGCTGTATAATTGCAGTAGAGTCGAGTGGCGTGCAGTGCAGGTTGATCCTCATTTGGGGTTTCTGGGTGGCCCCAGAGGGTAACATTTTTTTCTTGTTGAGGGCAGGCAGCATGCTGCATTGTGGCTCCGGATTTCCCAAACTGGAGGACCTATGGACCAAGAGTGTGAGGACTATAATCTGAGAATACACCTAGGCACAGGTTTCGGAATAACAGCACGGCAAGCACACTGCAGAGCTGAATCGAGATCTCGTGCATCTGAAGTCAGGGTGAGGATCAGACATTGGCTCAGGTTGGAGTTTCTTGCCATGATGCTCCCTTCATGAAGGGAGGGGTCATCACGAGGCCATGGAGGTTTTGCCACAATGAGAGTTGTGAGATGCTCCAAAACGCAAGGATTCTTTCTGCAGGATAATTGAGACCTGTTGGAATGCTCCAGGACGTCCCATACGAAATGAATCCAGAGCAGGGTTCTGAGGATGGATGCCTGCGCAGCCCGCCTCGCATTCCAATTGTCTCCTAGTGACAAGACAGGTTCAAACTGCTGGCTCAGGGGGAGCAACAAAGGGGGCTGAGTTGAAATGGACTCTCCTGTGGATGGGTCCTAATGTGGGTTTGTGTCCATGGAGAAAATGGAATGGGGAGAATTTCCTTCTATGGACAGGAGATGTTTTGCTGTGTGACTCAGGGAACAGATGTTGTATCAGAAGTTGGTTTTAGAGAACAGCCATCTGAGGACAGATGGCTGAAAACCTATTCTTGGGTGCCAATGATATCCTAGGGGCATGTCAGGTACAAATTTCTGACTCAGGATCATTGACTTGGGTGTCTGCCTGGATGTAGGTGATCAGGGTGTTTCAGACTGTGCATTTGCATTCATTGCCGCTTCCACTATTGCAGTGGGATCAGGGGACTTGGAGGTTTCTCCTATACTGGAGGGTTTGGGCGAATGTGATGGGCAAAGTATCCTTGGGGATGGCAGGCATAGTCCTGCGGTGTGGCTCCAGAGACCCCATCCTGGAGGACATGTGAGGCAGGGTTTTGGGAGAGAAGTCTGCAAACGAATACTAGGATTAGGCTTAGTAGTGCGGTGATGCAGTCCAATGCGTCGATCTGGAGGGTAGCTGGTCAGGAACTGTAATGAGGGTGACTCGATGATGGCAGCACAGCTTTTTATAACAGCATTGTGTGTCCACGATGGCCTCTGAATGCAGGTGTGGTTTAATGGTTCCAAAGATATTTTTCCTATCTAAGGATCCTGGCGGATCCCGATAGTTTGGAGGCTTTTAGGTGCTGTTTTCCGTTTTAGAGGTGCCCAAAAACAGGGATTCGAGAGATGGGCTCTGGGTCTGGGTGCCAAAAAATTCTCACCAACAATTAGGATTTGGGCCTAGAGGTGTACCAGGCCTGCTATGTGGGATCCTGGTGGTGCAACTGAGAGGGCTTGTTTGAAAGCATGCTCAGGCTGAGGGCCACAATGCCTGTTTGTTCCCAAGTCACGCTTTAGGAGTGGGTATGGTCTCATTGCCCATGCAGCGGGCTCCCTCTCTGAGGGTTGAACACACTTCCCAACAGCTAGGTTTCCTGCCATGGGGAAGGAGTATTTCTCTCTTGGGCTTCAGGTTCCCTCATTGGCAGGGATTCCAGCAAATATCTGGAGACAGATTCCCGAATACCAAGGATAGGGAGTGAGGACGGACTATGCCATGGCCGGTCACACATGCTGGATATGGGGCGTGCTCTCTGGGTGGCTGACACAAGGTCGGGTTCAGGCTCTGTCAGACACAGCACTAGTAGCCAGGGCAGCCTAAAAATCGAGGATCCACGAGGGCCGAACAGATGATACTCATGTGTTTTTTGTTTTTTGGGTTTTTTTGACAATCTTACCAGGCACCACTTCTTTCTATGGGGAGGGAAGAATGCTGCACTGTAGCTCCAGAATTCGCACACCAAAGACCCTCAACGGGGGTGCCGGCGCAGTGGAGAGTTCCTGGCGCAGAGTTGTAGGACGGGTGGCGGCGGCCGGGCATGCGCCTCCGTCTTTCGGGAGGATGGATCGCCCAAGGATGGTGATAACCTCATTTTGGGCACGCAGGTTGATCTCAATCCTAGGGGTGTCTGAAGTGCCGGAAGTCACCGTTGGCGTCAGCGTGGTTGGGAGATGTGTGACTGCGGGACTCAGGGTTCCCGATATGGAGGCCACGTGGTACAGGACCCCGGTAGCCGAAGGCTGGGGAAGCAAGTGAGCGTTTGAGCCCGGGCTCATGATGGGCGGGGCCCCATGGTATAGCACCAGGGATGGAACGCCCGCAGACCGAGGATCCGCAGGCGTTGACCTCGCCGCAGTCCATCTTGCGGTGTGCCTCTTGGCGGGGTTCGGGTGCGGGCAATCACAATATCCGGCCAAGCCCATGGGGGCTGCAGTGAGGAAGTTCGGCACCCGAAGAGTGTTCGCCGGGGGTTTACCGGGCATTTCTCACGAGCGTTCTTCCCAAACCGGGATCGGTTTGGGCAGATCGCTCCTGAGAATTGGCGGGCGTTCGGCAGCCCTCCGGACCGCCTTGCTCTCCATGGCCCAGGGCCCTTTCTCACCCAGGGCATGTTGCGGCCGCCCGGAAATCCCACGGATAAGACGCGGCCCACCAGGGGGCGGCCGGCGCAGTGGAGCTTTTCCGGAGAAGAGTTGAAGGACGGGTGGCTGCCGGGCGTGTGCCTCCGTCTTTTGGAATATGGGGCGCCAAAAATGGGGATGACCTCATTTTGGGCACGGAGTTTTATCTCACTCAGAGGGTTTCTCGAAGCGCCGGTGGCGCTGTTGGCGCTAGCGTGGTTGGGAGATGCGTGGCTGCTGGACTCAGGGTTCACGATATGGAGGCCACAGGGACAGGACCCGGCAGCAGAAGGCTGGGGAAACAAGCGAGCGCTCGAGCCGGGATTCGGGATCGGCCCGGCCCCATGGTATAGCACCAGGAATGGGACCACCGCAGGGCGAGAATCCACAGGTGTTGGCCTCGCCGCAGTCCATCTCACGGATTGACTTGGCGGGGTTCTAGTGCCGGCAGTCACAATGCCCGGCTGGGCCCCCGGGGGGCGGCCCTGCAGATATGTGGCGCCGGAGGAGAATTCCCTGGTCATTTTCCGGCCTATTCTCATGAGCGTTCAGCCCAAACCGGGATTGGTTTTGGTAGAACTCTCGTGAGAATTGGCCGGCGTTGGGCAGCCGTGCAGACCGCCCTGCTCTCTGTGGCCCAGTGCCCTTTCTTGCTTGGGGCATGAGGCGGCCTCCCGGAAATGTGTGGAAACGACGTGGCTCCCGCGGGGTCTCCAGCGCAGGGGAGCGTTCCCGGAGCAGAGTTAAAGGTCGGGGGCGGCAAGGCCTGCGCCTCCGTCTTTAGGGCGGATGGGGCTCACAATGAAGGGGCCGTCCTCCGTTGGGTCATGCAGGTTCTTCTCGCTTGGAGGCTTGTCCAAAGCGCCGAAATGCACCGTTGGTGCCTAGGTGGGAGGGAAAGGCGTGGCCGCGGGACACAGGGTTTCCCAAATGAAGCCACCGCAGGGCAGGACCCCGGAAGCGGACGGTTGGGAAGCAGGCAAAATTTCGAACCCGGGCTTAGTGGCAGGCCAGGCCCCGTGGGACAGTGCCAGGGACGGTACCACCTCAGGCCGTGGATTAGCAGGACATGGCGGCTTCGTGGCAGCCTGACTCACGGAGGGCTTCCTGTTGGGGTTCCTGCGCAATTGTTCACAATGCCTCGCCTAGCTCCGGGGGACGGCCATGTAGATTGCGGCACACGATGCAACTTCGCCCGGCGTTTTCCCGGCCAATTCTCACGAGCGTTCTTCCCAAACCAGGATCGGTTTTGGCAGAACGTTTGTGAGAGTTAGCCGCCTTTGGGCAGCCCTGCAGACAGCCCTGCTCTGTGGGGCCCAGTGCCCTTTTTCGCTCGGGGCATGTGGCGGCCACCAGGAAAAGGCGCAGAAACGACGTGGCTCGCGCGAGGTCTCCAGCGCATGGGAGCGTTCCCAGAGCAGAGTTGAAGTTTGGGGGCGGCAAGGCCTGCACCTCCGTCTTTAGGGCGGATGGGGCTCCCAATGAAGGGGCCGTCTTCCGTTGGTTCATGCAGGTTCCTCTTGCTCGGAGGCTTGTCTGAAGCGCCGAAATGCACCGTTGGCGCCGAGGTGGGAGGATACCGCGTGGCCGCGGGACACAGGGTTCCCCAGATGGAGGCACCGAGGGACTGGACCCCGGAAGAGGAAGTCAGGGAAGCAGGCGAAATTTCGAGCTTTAGTCTTGGGGCAGCCCTGGCCCCATGGGAGAGTGCCAACCAGGGCACCCCCGCAGGCCGAGGAGCAGGAGTCGTCGGCCTCGCCGCAGCCTGCCTCGAACGATGTCTTCCTGGTGAGGTTCGCGGGCGATTGATATCAATGCCACGCCAGGCCCTGCGGGGTGTCCGTGCAGTCGTGTGGCGCCCGATGCGAGTATGCCGGGCGTTTTCTGGCCAATTACCACGAGCGTTCTGCCCAAACCGATCCCGGTTTGGGCAGAATGCTCGTGAGAATTGGTTGGCGTTGGGCTTCCCTGTGGCCCGCCCAGCTCTCCGTGGCCCAGGGCCCTTTCTCACCCAGGGCATGCTGCGTCCACCTGAAAACACGCAGTAACGACGCGGGCACCTAGGGGCGCCGTTGTAGGGGAGGGTACCCACAGTAGAGTTGAAGGACCGGTGGAGGCCAGGCGTGCGCCTCCGTATTTTGGGCAGATGGGGCGCCAAAGGATTGTGCTGACCTCATTTTGGGCACCCAGGTTTATCTCGCTCCGAGGGTTGTCCAAAGCACCAAAAGGCACCGTTGGTGCCAGCTTGGTAGGGAGATGCATGGCCGCGGGTCTCAGGCTTCCTGATATGGAGGGCACAAATGACAGGTCCCCGGAAGCAGAAGGCTGGGGAAGCAGGCGAGCTTTCGAGCCCGGGTTTCGTGACGGGCCCGGCCCCATGGTACAGCGCCAGGGATGGGACCCCCGCAGGCCAAGGATCAGCTGGCGACGGCCTCGCCGCAGTTTGTCTCGCAGAGGGCCTCTTGGCCATCTTCGGGAGCTAGCGCTCGCAATGCCGGTCCAGGCCCGGGGGCATGGGTGGTGTTCGGCCCTGTAGACGTGCGATGCCCGAAGCGAGTTCACCGGGCATTTTCCGGCCAATTCTCACGAGCGTTCTGCCCAAACCGATCCAGGTTTGGGCAGAACGCTCGTGAGAATTGGCCGGGGTTGGGCAGCCCTGCGGACCACCCTGCTCTCGGTGGCCCAGGGTCCTTTCTTGCCCGGGGCATTGGGCGGCCACCCAGAAGAGGTGCGGAAATGACGCGGCCCACCTCAAGGCCCTGGGGCAGGGGAGTGTTCCCCGAGCTGAGTAGAAGGACGGGTGGCAGCCCGGCGTACACATTCCTCTTTAGGGCGAATGGGGCCCCCAAGGATGAGGCTCTCCTCAGTTGGAGCATGCAGGTATCGCTCGCTCTTAGGCTTTTCTGAAGTGCAGAAAGGGACCGTTGGCACTGGTGTGGGAGGGGGAGGCGAGGCAGTGGAACTCAGCTTTCCCCAGATGGAGGCAGCGAGGGACAGGTCCCCCGGAAACGGACGGCTGGGAAGCAAGCGAAATTTCCAGCCCAGGCTTCCTGGCGGGTCAGGCCCCATGGGACAGTACCAGGGAGGGGACTCCTACAGGCCGAGGATTAGCAGGAGGCGTCTGCCTCGAGGCAACCTGCCTCTCGGAGGGCTTCCTGGCGAGGTTCAGGTGTGAGCACTCGCGATGCGGGGCCAGGCCCGGGGGGTCGGCCCGGTATAAGTGCGGTGCCCAAAGAGAGTTCGCCGGGCGTTCTCAGACTATTTCTCTCGAGCGTTCTTCCCAAACCAGATTCGGTATGGGCAGAACGCTCATGAGAATTGGCCGGCATTGGGCAGCCCCGCGGACCGCCCTGGTCTCCGTGGCCCAGGCCCTTTCTCGCCCAGGGCATGTGGCAGTCCGCCCGGAAAATGCGCAGAAATGACGCGGCATACCCGGGGGCACCGGCGCAGGGGAGCGTTCCCAGAGCAGAGTTATAGGACGGCTGGCAGCTGGGCATGCACCTCCGTCTTTCGGGAAGATGATGTGCCCAAGGATTGGGATGACCTCATTGTGGGCACACAGGTCTATCTCGCTCCGAGGGTTGGCCAAAGCGCCGAAAGGCAATGTTGGCGCCTGCGTGGTTGGGAGAAGCGTGGCTGCGGGACTCAGGGCTCTCCTGATGGAGGCACTGAGGGGCAGGACCCCGTAAGCAGACAGTTGGGAAGCAGGCGAAATTTCGAGCCCGGTCTTAGTGGCGGGCCCCGCCCCATGGGACAGCGCCAGGGAGTGTACCGCCTCAGGTCGAGGATTAGCAGGATGCGGCGGCCTCGAAGCAGCCTGACTCATGGAGGTCTTCCTGGCGGGGTTCGTGCGCAATTGTTCACAATGCTGTGCCCGGCTCCGGGGGGCGGCCGTGTAGTCTGCCGCACACGAAGCAACTTCACCGGGCGTTTTCTGGCCAATTCTCACGAGCGTTCTGCCCAAACCGGAATCGGTTTGGGCAGAACGCTCGTGAGAATTGGCCGGCGTTTGGCAGCCGTGCAGACCGCCCTGCTCTCTGTGGCCCAGTGCCCTTTCTCGCTCGGGGCATGGGGCAGCCTCCCGGAAAAGGCGCGGAAACGACGTGGCTCGCGCAAGGTCTCCAGCGCAGAGGAGCGTTCCCGGAATACAGTTGAAGGTCGGGGGCGGCAAGGCCTGCGCCTCCGTCTTTAGGGCTGATGGGACTCCCAAAGAAGGGGCCGTCATACGTTGGGTCATGCAGGTTCCTCTCGCTCGGAGGCTTGTCCGAAGCTCTGAAATGCACAGTTGGCACCGAGGTGGGAGGGAAAGGCATGGCCGCGGGACACAGGGTTCCTCAGATGGAGGCACCGAGGGATGGGACCCCGGAAGAGGAAGTCAGGGAAGCAGGCGATATTTCCAGCTTGAGTCTTGGGGCAGCCCTGGCCACATGGGACAGCGCCAACGAGGGGACGTCCCCAGACCGAGGAGGAGGAGCAGTCGGCCTCGTTGCAGCCTACCTTGCGGAGGCCTTCCTGGCGAGGTTCGTGGGCGATTGATCTCAATGCCATGCCAGGCCCTTCGGGGCGTCCGTGCAGTCGTGCGACGCACGATGCGAGTTCGCCGGGCATTTTCCGACCAATTCTCAAGAGCATTCTGCCCAAAATGTGATCGGTTTATGCAGAAAGCTCGTGAGAATTGGTTGGCGTTGGGCTTCCCTGCGGCCCGCCCAGCTCTCGTTGGTCCAGGGCCCTTTCTCGCCCAGGGAATGCTGTGTCCGCCCGGAAACACGCAATAACGATGCGGCCCACACAGGGGCGGCTGCTTAGGGGAGCGTACCCGGAGCAGAGTTGAAGGACGGGTGGCGGCCGGGCGTGCGCCTCCATCTTTCGGGCAGATGGGGTGCCAAAGGATTGTGCTGACCTCATTTTGGGCACCCAGGTTTATCTCACTCCGAGGGTTGTCCAAAGCTCCAAAAGGCACCGTTGGTGTCAGCGTGGTAGGGAGATGCGTTGCCGTGGGTCTCAAGCTTCCCGATTGGAGGGCACGAGGGACAGGTCCCCGGAAGCAGAAGGCTGGGGAAGCAGGTGAGCTTTCGAGCCCGGGTTTCGTGACGGGCCCGGCCCCATGGTACAGCGCCAGGGATGGGATCCCCGCAGGTCGAGGATCAGCAGGCGTTGGCCTCGCTGCAGTCTGTCTCGCAGAGGGCCTCTTGGCCCTGTTCAGGAGCGAGCGCTCGTAATGCCGGTCCAGGCCCGGGGGCGTGGGGGGTGGTCTGCCGTGCAGATGTGCTACGCCCGAAGAGAGTTCGCTGGGCGTGTTCCGGCCAAATCTCACGAGCGTTCTGCCCAAACCGGGATCGGTTCCACAGAAAAGGTGTGGAAACGACACGGCCCACCTCAAGTCCCCGGCGCAGGGGAGCGTTCCCAGAGCCGAGTAGAAGGATGGGTGGCAGCCGGACATACGCGTCCGTCTTTAGGGCGGATGGGGCCCCCAGGATGGGGCTCTGCTCTGTTGGGGCATTCAGGTATTGCTCGCTCTGATGCTTCTCTGAAGTGCCGAAAGGCACCGTTGGCGCCAGTGTGTGAGGGGGAGGCGTGGCTGCGGAACTCAGCTTTCCCCAGATGGAGGCAGCAAGGTACAGGACCCCTGGAAACGGACGGCTGGGAAGCAAGCGAAATTTCCAGCCCAGGCTTCGTGGCGGGTCAGGCCCCATGGGACAGTACCAGGGAGGGGACTCCCGCAGGCTGAGGATTAGCAGGAGGCATCTGCCTCATGGTACCCTGCCTCGAGGAGGGCTTCCTGTCGAGGTTCAGGTGCGAGCGTTTGCGATGCGGGGCCAAGCCCGCGCGTAAGCCCGGTATAAGTGCGGCGCCCAAAGAGAGTCCGCCGGGCGTTCTCAGGCTATTTCTCTTGAGCGTTCTGCCCAAACCGGATTCAGTATGGGCAGAACGCTCGTGAGAATTGGCTGGCGTTGGACAGCCCCACGGACCGCCCTGCTCTCCGTGGCCTAGGGCCTTTCTCGCCCAAGGCATGTGGCAGTCCGCCCAGAAAACGCGCAGAAACGACGCGGCATACCCGGGGACGCCAGCGCAAGAGAGCGTTCCCGGAGCAGAGTTGAAGGACGGCTGGCGGCTGGGCGTCCACCTCCGTCTTTCGGGAAGATGGTGCAACCAAGATGGGCATGACCTCATTGTGGGCACACTTTCTATCTCGCTCTGATTGTTGTCCAAAGCGCCGAAAAGCAACGTTTGCGCCTGTGTGGTTGGGGATGCGTGGCTGGGGGACTCAGGGTTCCCGATATGGAGGCCACGAGGGACAGGACCCCGGGAGCAGAAGGCTGGGTAAGCAAGGAGCGTTCGAGCCCAGGATTCGTTACGGGCCCAGTCCAATGGTACAGTGCCAGGGATGGTACCCCCGCAGGCCGAGGATCAGCAGGCATCGGCCTCGCCGCAGTCTTTCTCGTGGAAGTCCTCTTGGGGTTCGTGAGCGAGCGCACTCAATGCAGGTTCAGGCCCGTGTGGACGGCCCTGCAGACGTGCGATGCCCAATGCGAGTACGCCGGGCTTTTTCCCGCCTACTGTCACGAGCATTCTGCTCAAACCGGGAACGTTTTGGACAGAATGCTCCTGAGAATTGGCCGGCATTGGGAGGTTCTGCAGACCACCGTGCTTTCTGTGGCCCAGGTCCATTTCTCACCGGAGCATGGGACTGCTTCCCAGAAAACGAGCAGAAGGACGTGGCCCACCAGGAGGTCCCGGGCATGGGCGCGTTCCGCAGCAGAGTTGAAGGACGGGTGGCAGCCGGGCGTGTGCCTCCGTCTATCGGGAAGATGCGGCGCAAAAGGATGGTGATGACCTCATTATGGGCACACAGGTTTATCGCACTTCGGGGGTTGTCCGAAGCAAAGTAAGGCACGTTGACGCCTGCGTGGTTGGGAAATGCGTGTCTCCGGGACTCAGGGTTCCCGCTATGGAGGCCACGAGGGACAGGACCACGGAATCAGAAGGCTGGGGAAGCAAGCGAGAGTTCTAGCCCAGGCTTCGTGTTGTGCCCGGCCCCATGGTATAGCGCCAGTGATGGGAACTCCGCAGGCTGAGGATCCACAGGCCCTCGCCCCAGTCCATCTCAAGGAGTGACTCTTGGTGGGGTGCGGGAGCGGGCACTCACAAGGCCCAGCCAAGACCCGTGGGGAAGGCCTTGCAGACGTGCGGCGCCTGAGGTGACTTCGCCGGGCGTTTTCTGGCCTATTCTCACGAGCGTTCTTCCCAAACCGGGACCGGTTTCGGAAGAACGCTCGTGAGAATTGGCGGGCGTTGGGCAGCTCTGGGGACTGCCCTGCTGTCCATGGCCCAGGGCCCTTTCTCGCTCAAGGCATGCTGCGGCCGCCTGGAAATCACACGGAATAGACGCGGCCCACACGGGGGCGCTGGTGCAGTGGAGAATTCTGGGAGCAGAGTTGAACGACGGGTGGCCCCGGGCGTGCGCCTCCGTCTTTCGGGAATATGGGTCGCCCAGGGATGGGGATGACCTTATTTTGGGTATGCAGTTTTATCTCACACCCAGGGTTTTCCAATGCGCCGGAAGGCGCCGTTGGCGCCTGCGTGGTTGGGAGATGCATGGCTGCAGGACTCAGGGATCCCGATATAGAGCCACGAGTGACAGGACCCTGGAAACAGAAGACGGGTGAAGCGAGGGATCGTTCGAGCCCGGGGTTTGTAATGGGCCATGCCCCATGGTATAGCGCCAGGTATGGCAACCCCACAGGCCGAGGATCCGCAGGCATTGGCCTCGCCGCAGTCCGTCTCACAGAGTGCCTCTGGCGTGGTGCGGGAGCGGGCAAACACAATGCCCAGCCAGGCCTCGGGGTGGGGTCCTGCAGCCTTGCGGCGCCCGAGGTGACTTCACCGGGCGTTTTCCGGCCAATTCTCACAAGTGTTGTGTAACCGGGATCAGTTTTGGAAGAAAGTTCGTGAGAATTGGCCAGCTATCGAACGCCTGCGGACCGCCCTGCCCTCCATGGCCCAGGGCCCTTTCTCGCTCAGTGCATGATGCAGCCGCCTGGAAATCGCAGGGAAAATACTCAGAACACCGGGGGCGCCGGTGAAGTGGAGCGTTCCGGGAGCAGAGATGAAGGACAGATGGTGGCGGGTCGTGTGCCTCCATCTTTCGGGAAGATGTGGCGTCCAAGGATGGGGATGACCTCATTTTGGGCACGCAGGTTTATCTCATTCCGAGGATTGTCCGAAGCGCCGGGAGGCGCCCTTGGCGCCTGCGTGGTTGGGAGATGCGTGGCTGCGGAACTCAGGGTTCCCGATATGGAGGCCACGAAGAATAGGACCCCAGAAGCAGAAGGCTGGGGAAGCGAGCGAGCGTTCGAGCCCAGGCTTCATGATGGACCGGGACCCATGGAATAGCACCAGGGACGGGACCCCCGCAGGCGGAGGATCCGCATGCGTTTTCCTCGCCACAGTCCGTCTCACGGAGTGGCTCTTGGCAGGGTGCTGGAGCGGGCACGCACAATGCCCAGCCAGGCCCCGGGGGGAGGGGCGGCCATGCAGACGTGTGGTGCCTGAGATGACTTCGCCGGGCGATTTCCGGGAAATTCTCACGAGCATTCTGCTGAAACCGGGATTTGGGCAGAACGCTCGTGAGAATTGGCCGGCTTTGGGCAGCCCTGCGGACCGCCCTGCTCTCCATGGCCCAGAGCCCTTTCTCTCTCAGGGAATGTTGCGGCCGCACGCAAATCACACGGAAAAGATGCGGCCAACCCGGGGGCGCCAGCGAAGTGGAGCGTTTGGGAGCAGAGTGGAAGGACGAATGGCGGCCAGGCGTGCGCCTCCGGCTTTCAGGAAGATGGGGCGCCCAAGGATGGGGATGCCCTTATTTTCAGAACGCAGGTTTATCAAACTCCGAGTGTTTTCCGAAGTGCCGGATGGCGCCGATAGCACCTGCGTGCTTGGAAGATGCGTGTCTGTGGGACTCAGGGTTACCGATATGGGGGCCACGATGGACAGGACCACCTAATCAGAAGGCCTGGGAAGCGAGTGAGAGTTCTGTCCCGGGCTTCGTGTTGTGCCCGTCCCCATGGTATTGTGTCAGGGATGGGAAGCCCACAGGCCGAGGATCCACAGGCGTTGGCCTCTCCCCAGTCCATCTCACGGAGTGCCTCTTGGCGGGGTGTGGGAGTGGGCACTCACAAGGCCCAGCCAGGCACCAGGGGGCCGGTCCTGTAGATGTGTGGCACCGGAGGTGAATTCGCCGGGCGTTTTCTGGCCAATTCTAACGAGCGTTCTGTCCAAACCGGGATCAGTTTGGGCAGAACACTCGTGTGAATTGGCCGGCTTGGGCAGCCCAGCGGACAGCCCGGCTCTCCTTGGCCCAGGGTCCTTTCTCGACCCGGGCATGTTGCTGCCATCCGGAAATCGCATGGAAAAGACGCGGCCCACCCGGGGGCGCTGGCGCCTTGGAGCGTTCCGGGAGCAGAGTTGAAGGACGGAGGGCAGCCGTGCGTACGCCTCCGTATTTCGGAGGCTTCGTGATTGGCCTGGACCCAAGTTATAGCGCCAGGGCAGGGACCCCCACGGGCCGAGGATCCGCAGTCATTGTCCTCGCTACAGTCCTTCTGATGGAGTGCCTCTTTTCGGGGTTTGGGGGTGGGCACTCACAATGCCCGGCCAGGCCCCAGGGTTCGGCCCTGCAGACGTGCGGTGCCCGAGGTGACTTCGCCTGCTGTTTTCCGGCCAATTCTCACGAGCGTTCTGCCCAAACCGATCACGGTTTGGGCAGAACGATCGTGAGAATTGGCCGGCATTGGGCAGCCCTGAGGACAGCCCTGCTCTCCAGGGCCCAGGGCACTTTCTCACCCAGGGCATGTTGCGGCCACCCGGAAATCGCACGGGAAAGACGCGGCCCATCCGGGGCGTTGGCGCAGTGGATCGTTTGGGAGCAGAGTGGAAGGAGGATGGCGGCCAGGCGTGCGCCTCCGGCTTTCAGGAAGATGGGGCGCCCAGGGATGGGGATGACCTTATTTTCGGAATGCAGGTTTATCAAACTCCGAGTGTTTTCCGAAGTGCCGGATTGCGCCGATAGCACCTGCGTGGTTGGAAAATGCGTGTCTGTGGGACACAGGGTTACCGATATGGAGGCCACGAGGTACAGGACCACGGAATCAGAAGGCCTGGGAAGCGAGGGAGAGTTCTGGCCCTGGCTTCGTGTTGTGGCCGGCCCCATGGCATTGTGACAGTAATGGGAAGCCCACAGGCCGAGGATCCGCAGGCGTTGGCCTCGCCCCAGTCTATCTCATGGAGTGCCTCTTGATGGGGTGTGGGAGCGGGCACTCACAAGGCCCAGCCACGCCCCAGGGGGGCGGTCCTGTAGACGTGCCACGCCCTTGGTGAATTCCCCGGGCGTTTTCCGGCCAATTCTCACGTGCGTTCTAGCCAAACCGGGATCGGTTTGGGCAGAACACTCGTGTGAATTGGCCGGCGTTGTGCAGCCCTGCGGACTGCCCTGCTCTCCTTGGCCCAGGGACCTTTCTTGACCCGGGCATGTTGTGCCACACGGATATCGCATGGAAAAGACGCGGCCCACCTGGGGGCGCCGACACCATGCAGCGTTCCGGGAGCAGAGTTGAAGGGCAGAGGGCAGCCGTGTGTACGCCTCCATCTTTTGGGAAGTTGGGGTGCCCAAGTATGGGGATGACCTCATTTTGGGCACGCAGGTTTATCTCATTCCGAGCATTCTCCGAAGCGCCAGGAGGCGCCTTTGGAGCCTGCTTGGTTGGGAGATGCGTGGCTGCGGGACTCAGGGTTCCCGATATGGAGGCCACGAGGAATAGGACCCCAGAAGCAGAAGGCTGGGGAAGCGAGCGAGAGTTCGAGTCCGGGCTTCGTGATGGGCCCATAACAATGGTATAGCGGCAGGGAATGGACCCCCGCAGGCCAAGGAACTGCATGCGTTGTCCTGGTCACAATCCGTCTCACGGAGTGGCTCATGGCGGGGTGCGGGTGCGGGCACTCACAATGCCCAGCCAGGCCCCTGGGACGCCGGCCATGCAGACATGTGGCGCCCGAGGTGACTTCGCCGGGCGTTTTCCGGGAAATTCTCACGAGCGTTCTGCTCAAACAGGGATTTGGGCAGAACGCTCGTATGAATTGTCCGGTGTTGCGCAGCCCTGGGGACCGCCCTGCTCTCCAGGGCCCAGGGCACTTTCTCGCCCAGGGCATGTTGCGGACGCCCGGAAATCGCACGGAAAAGATGCGGCCCACCCGGGGGGCCAGCTCAGTGGAGCTTTCCGGGATTAGAGTTGAAGGACGGATGGCGCCCGGCCTGCGCCTCTGTCATATGGGAAGATGGGGCGCCGAAGTATGGGGATGACCTCATTTTGGACACGCAGGTTTATCTCATTCTGAGGGGAGTCCTAAGCACCGGAAATCGACAGTGGCACCTGCGTGGTTGTGAGATATGTGCCTGCTGGACTCAGGGTTCCAATATGGAGGCCACGAGGGAAAGTACCCCGGAAGCAGAAGGCTGGGGAAGCAAGGGAGCCTTCGCGCCGGGGCTTCGTGATGGGCCATACCCCATGGTACAGCGCCAGGTTCGGCACCCACGCAGGCCGAGGATCCGCAGTCGTTGGCCTCACAGCACTCCGTCTCGCGGAGAGCCTCTTCTCATGGTTCGGGGGCAAGCACTCACAATGCCAGGCCAGGCCCCGGGGGAGTGACTCTGCATACCTTCGGCACCCGAAGTGACTTTGCTGGGTGTTTTCCGGCCAATTCTCGCAAGCATCCTGCCCAAACCGGGATCGGTTTGGGAAGAACGCTCATGAGAATTGGCCGTGTTCGCACCACTGCGGACCGCCCTGCTCTCCATGGCCCAGAGCCCTTTCTCTCTCAGGGAATGTTGCGGTCGCCCGGAAATCACACGGAAAAGACACGGCCAACCCGGGGGCGCCAGAGAAGTGGAGCGTTTGGGAGCAGAGTGGAAGGACGGATGGCGGCCAGGCGTGCGCCTCCAGCTTTCAGGAAGATGGGGCGCCCAGGGATGGGGATGACCTTATTTCGGAACGCAGGTTTATCAAACTCCGAGTGTTTTCCGATGTGCCGGATGGCGCCGATAGCACCTGCGTGGTTGGGAGATGCATGTCTGCTGGACTCAGGGATACCGATATGGAGGCCAAGATGGACAGGACCACGGAATCAGAAGGCCTGGGAAGCGAGCGAGAGTTCTGGCCCGGGCTTCGTGTTGTGCCCGGCCCCATGGTATTGTGCCAGGGATGGGAAGCCCACAGGCCGAGGATCCGCAGGCGTTGGCCTCGCCCCAGGCCGTCTCACGGAGTGCCTCTTGACGGGGTGTGGGAGCGGGCACTCACTAGGCCCAGCCAGGTCCCAGGGAGCCGGTCCTGTAGATGTGCGGTGCCCGAGGTGAATTCGCCGGGCGTTTTCTGGCCAATTCTCACGAGCATTCTATCCAAACCGGGATCGGTTTGGGCAGAACACTCGTGTGAATTGGCCGGCTTGGGCACCCCTGCGGACCGCCCGGCTCTCCTTGGACCAGGGTCCTTTCTCAACCGGGGCATGTTGCTGCCACCCGGAAATCGCACGGAAAAGACGCGGCCCACCCGGGGGCGCTGGCGCCGTGGAGCGTTCCGGGAACAGAGTTGAAGGACGGACGGCAGCTGTGCATGCGCCTCCGTATTTCGGGAAGTTGGGGCGCCCAAGAATGAGGATGGCCTTATTGTGCGAACGCAGTTTTATCTGACTCCGAGGGTTGTCCGAAGCACCGGAGGTCGCTGTTGGCGCCTGCGTGGTTGTGAGATGCATGCCTGCGGGGCACACGGTTTTCTATATGGAGGCCACGAGGGACAGGACGCCGGAAGCAGTAGGCTGGGGAAGCGTGCGAGCGTTCGAGTCCGGGCTTCGTTATGGGCCCAGCCCAAAGTTATAGAGCCACGGAAGGGAACCCCGCAGGCCGAGGATCCTCAGGCGTTGGCTTTGCCGCAGTCCATCTCACGGAGTGCCTCTTGGCGGGGTGCAGGAGAGGGCACTCACAATGCCGGGCCAGGCTCCGGCGGGGCGCCCCTGCTGATGTGCGGCGCCCGTGGTGACTTTGCCTTGCTTTTTCCGGCCAATTCTCACGAGCGTTCTGCCCAAACCGTGATTGGTTTGGGCAGAACACTCGTATGAATTGGCCGGCGTTGGGCAGCCCTGCGGACCGTCCTGCTCTCCAGGGCCCAGGGCTCTATCTCGCCCAGAGCATGTAGCAGCCGCCTGGAAATCGCACGGAAAAGATGCGGCCCACCCGGGGGGCCAGCTCAGTGGAGCTTTCCGGGATTAGAGTTGAAGGACGGATGGCGCCCGGCCTGCGCCTCCGTCATACGGGAAGATGGGGCGGCCAAGTATGGGGATGACCTCATTTTGGGCACGCAGGTTTATCTCATTCTGAGGGGAGTCCTAAGCACCGGAAATCGACGGTGGTGCCTGCGTGGTTGCGAGATATGTGCCTGCTAGACACAGGGTTTCCGATGTGGAGGCCACGAGGGAAAGTACCCCGGAAGCAGAAGGCTGGGGAAGCAAGGGAGCGTTCGAGCCCGGGCTTCGTGATGGGCCATACCCCATGGTACAGCGCCAGGTTCGGGACCCACGCAGGCCGAGGATCCGCAGTCGTTGGCCTCGCAGCACTCCGTCTCGCGGAGAGCCTCTTCTCGTGGTTCGGGGGCAATCACTCACAATGCCCGGCCAGGCCCCGGGGGGGTGGCCCTGCAGACCTTCGGCACCCGAAGGGAATTCGCTGGTTGTTTTCTGGCCAATTCTCACGAGCATTCTGCCCAAACCGGGATCGGTTTGGGAAGAACGCTCGTGAGAATTGGCCGTGTTCGCACCAGTGCGGACTGCCCTGCTCTCCATGGCCCAGAGCCCTTTCTCTCTCAGGGAATGTTGCGGTCGCCCGGAAATCACACGGAAAAGACACGGCCAACCCGGGGGCGCCAGAAAAGTGGAGCGTTTGGGAGCAGAGTGGAAGGACAGATGGCGGCCAGGCGTGCGCCTCCGGCTTTCAGGAAGATGGGGTGCCCAGGGATGGCGATGACCTTATTTCGGAACGCAGATTTATCAAACTCCGAGTGTTTTCCGAAGTGCCGGATGGCACCGATAGCACCTGCGTGGTTGGGAGATGCATGTCTGCTGGACTCAGGGATACCGATATGGGGGCCACGATGTACAGGACCACGGAATCATAAGGCCTGGGAAGCGAGCGAGAGTTCTGGCCCGGGCTTCGTGTTGTACCCGGCCCCATGGTATTGTGCCAGGAATGGGAAGCCCACAGGCCGAGGATCCGCAGGCGTTGGCCTCGCCCCAGGCCATCTCATGGAGTTCCTCTTGGCGGGGTGTGGGAGCAGGCACTCACTAGGCCCAGCCTGGCCCCAGGGGGCCGGTCCTATAGACGTGCGGCGCCCAAGGTGAATTCGCCGGGCCTTTTCCGGCCAATGCTCACAAGCGTTCTTTCCAAACCGGAATCGGTTTGGGCAGAACACTCGTTTGAATTGGCTGGCTTGGGCACCCCTGCGGACCGCCCTGCTCTCCTTGGCCCAGGGTCCTTTCTCGACCCGGGCATGTTGCTGCCACCAGGAAATCGCATGGAAAAAACGTGGCCCATCCTGGGGCGCCGGTACCGTGGAGCGTTCTGGGAGCAGAGTTGAAGGACGTATGGCGGCCGGGCTTGCACCTCTGTCTATTGGGACGATGGGGCCCCCAAGGATGGGGATGACCTCATTTTGGGCACACAGGTTTATCTCACTCCGAGGGTATTCCAAAAGCGTCCAGAGATGCCGTTCGTGCCAGCGAGGTTTGGAGATGCGTGTCTGCGGGACTCAGGGTTCCCGATAGGGAGGCCACGAGGAACAGGACTCTGGAAGCAGAAATCTGGGGAAGCGAGCGAGCGTTCGAGCCCAGGCTTCGTGATTGGCCCGGACCCAAGTTATAGCGCCAGGGCCGGGACCACCGCAGGCTGCGGATCTGCAGGCGTTGTCCTCGCCACAGTCCTTCTGATGGAGTGCCTCTTGTCGGGGTTCGGGAGCGGGCACTCTCAATACCCGGCCAGGCCCCGGGGTTCGGCCCTGCAGATGTGCGGTGCCCGAGGTGACTTCACCTGGAATTTTCCGGCCAATTCTCACGAGCGTTCTGCCCAAACCAGGATCGGTTTGGGCAGAACGCTCGTGAGAATTGGCCAGCGTTGGGCAGCCCTGCGGACCTCTCTGCTCTCCATGGCCCAGAGCCCTTTCTCTCTCAGGGAATGTTGCGGCCGCACGCAAATCACACGGAAAAGACGCGGCCAACCCGGGGGCGCCAGCGAAGTGGAGCGTTTGGGAGCAGAGTGGAAGGACAAATGGCGGCCAGGCGTGCGCCTCCGGCTTTCAGGAAGATGGGGCGCCCAAGGATGGGGATGCCCTTATTTTCAGAACGCAGGTTTATCAAACTCCGAGTGTTTTCCGAAGTGCCGGATGGCGCCGTTAGCACCTGCGTCGTTGGGAGATGCGTGTCTGTGGGACTCAGGGTTACCGATATGGGGGCCATGATGGACAGGACCACCTAATCAGAAGGCCTGGGAAGCGAGCGAGAGTTCTGTCCCGGGCTTCGTGTTGTGCCCTGCCCCATGGTCTTGTGCCAGGGATGGGAAGCCCACAGGCCGAGGATCCACAGGCGTGGCCTCGCCGCAGTCCGTCCCACGGAGTGCCTCTTGGCTGGGGGCGGGAGAGGGTACTCACAATTCCCGACCACGCCCTGGCAGGGCTCCTCGGCCGACGTGTAGCGCACGATCTGACTTTGCCTTGCTTTTTCCATCCAATTCTCACGATCGTTAGGTTTGGGCAGAATGCTCGTGAGAATTGGCCGGCATTCGCACCCCCGCGGACCGCCCTGCTCTCCTTGGCCCAGGGCCTTTTTTTGCTCAGGGCATGTTGCGGACGCACGGAAATCGCACGAAAAAGACGTGGCCCACCCGGGGGCGCCTTCGCAGTGGAGCGTTCTGGGAGCAGAGTTGAAGGACGTATGGCGGCCGGGCATGCACCTCCGTCTTTCGGGAAGATGGGGCACCCAAGGATGGGGATGACCTCATTTTGGGCACGCAGGTTTATCTCACTCCAAGGGTTTTCCGAAAGCCCCCAGAGGCGCCGTTGGTGCCAGCGAGGTTTGGAGATGCATGTCTTTGGGACCCTGGGTTCCCGATAGAGAGGCCACGAGGAACAGGACTCCAGAAGAAGAAGTCTGGGGAAGCGAGCGAGCGTTCGAGCCCAAGCTTCGTGATTGGCCCGGACCCAAGTTATAGCGCCAGGGCCGGGACCCCCGCAGGCTGCGGATCTGCAGGCGTTGTCCTCGCCACAGTCCTTCTGATGGAGTGCCTCTTGTCGGGGACCGGGAGCGGGCACTCTCAATACCCGGCCAGGCCCCGGGGTTCGGCCCTGCAGACGTGCGGTGCCCGATGTGACTTCGCCTGGTGTTTTCTGGCCAATTCTCACGAGCGTTCTGCCCAAACCGTGATCGGTTTGGGCAGAACGCTCGTGAGAATTGGCCGGCATTGGGCAGCCCTGAGGACCGCCCTGCTCTCCATGGCCCAGAGCTCTTTCTCTCTCAGGGAATGTTGCGGCCGCACGCAAATCACACGGAAAAGACTCGGCCAACCCGGGGGCGCCAGCGAAGTGGAGCATTTGGGAGCAGAGTGGAAGGACGAATGGCGGCCAGGCTTGCGCCTCCGGCTTTCAGGAAGATGGGGCGCCCAAGGATGGGGATGACCTTATTTTCGGAATGCAGGTTTATCAAACTCCGAGTGTTTTCCAAAGTGCCGGATGGCGCCGTTAGCACCTGCGTGGTTGGGAGATGCGTGTCTGCTGGACTCAGGTTTACCGATATGGAGGCCACGAGGGACAGGACCACGGAATCAGAAGGCCTGGGAAGCGAGCGAGAGTTCTGACCCGGGCTTCGTGTTGTGCCCATCCCCATGGTATTGTGCCAGGGATGGGAAGCCCACAGGCCGAGGATCCACAGGCGTTGGCCTCACCCCAGTCCATCTCACGGAGTTCCTCTTGGCGGGGTGTGGGAGCAGGCACTCACTAGGCCCAGCCAGTCCCCAGGGGGGCGGTCCTGTAGACGTGAGGCGCTGAGGTGAATTCGCCGGGCGTTTTCCGGCCAATTCTCGCGAGTGTTCTGTCCAAACCGGGATCGGTTTGGGCAGAACACTCGTGTGAATTGGCCGGCGTTGTGCAGCCCTGCGGACCGCCCTGCTCTCCTTGGCCCAGGGTCCTTCTCGACCCTGGCATGTTGCTGCCACCAGGAAATCGCACGGAAAAGACGCGGCCCACCCGGGGGCGCCAGCTCCGTGGAGCGTTGCGGGAGCAGAGTTGAAGGGCGGAGGGCAGCCGTGCGTGCGCCTCCGTATTTTGGGAAGTTGGGGCGCCCAAGAATGGGGATGACCTTATTTTGGGAACGCAGTTTTAACTGAGTGAGGATTGTCCGAAGCACTGGAAGTTGCCGTTGGCGCCTGCGTGGTTGTCAGATGCGTGCGTGCGTGACACAGGCTTTCCGATATGGAGGCCACGAGGGACAGGACCCCGGAAGCAGTAGGTTGGTGAAGCGAGCGAGAGTTCAAGCCCAGGCTTCGTTATGGACCCGGCCCAATGTTATTGCGCTACGGACGGGACCCCCGCAGGCCGAGGATCCGCAGGCGTTGTCTTTGCTCCAGTCCATCTCACGGAGTGCCTCTTGGCGGGGTGCGGGAGAGGGCACTTACAATGCCTGGCCAGGCTCCGGCGGGGCACCCCTGCCGACGCGCGGCGCCCGAGGTGACTTTGCCTTTCTTTTTCCGTCTAATTCTCACGAGCGTTCTGCCCCAACTGGGATCGGTTTTGGCAGAATGCTCGTGAGAATTGGCCGGCATTCGCACCCCCGCGGACCGCCCTGCTCTCCTTGGCCCAGGGCCTTTTTTTGCTCAGGGCATGTTGCGGACGCACGGAAATCGCACGAAAAAGACGTGGCCCACCCGGGGGCGCCTTCGCAGTGGAGCGTTCTGGGAGCAGAGTTGAAGGACTGATCGCGGCCAGGCGTGCACCTCCGTCTTTCGGGAAGATGGGGCTCCCAAGGATGGGGATGACCTCATTTTGGGCACACAGGTTTATCTCACTCCGAGGGTTTTCCGAATCGCCCGAAGGCGCCGTTGGTGCCAGCGAGGTTTGGAGATGCGTGTCTGCGGGACTCAGGGTTCCCGATAGAGAGGCCATGAGGAACAGGACTCCGGAAGCACAAGTCTGGGGAAGCGAGCGAGCGTTCGAGCCCAGGCTTCATGATTGGCCCGGACCCAAGTTATATCGCCAGGGCCGGGACCCCTGCAGGCCGAGGATCCGCAGGCATTGTCCTTGCCACAGTCCTTCTGATGGTGTGCCTCTTGTCGGGTTTGGGGGGCGGGCACTCACAGTGCCCGGCCAGGCCCCGGGGTTCGGCCCTGCAGACGTGCGCTGCCCGATGTGACTTCGCCTGGTGTTTTCTGGCCAATTCTCACGAGCGTTCTGCCCAAACCGGGATTGGTTTGGGCAGAACGCTCGTGAGAATTGGCCGGCGTTGGGCAGCCCTGCCGGCCGCCCTGCTCTCCATGGCCCAGGGACCTTTCTCGCCCAGGGCATGTTGCAGCTGCCTGGAAATCGCACGTGAAAGATGCAACCCACCCGGGGACGCCGGCGCAGAGTTGAAGGACGGATGGCGCCTGGCCTGCGCCTCCGTCTTTCAGGAAGATGGGGCGCCCAAGGATGGGGATGACCTCATTTTGGGCACGCAGGTTTATCTCACTCCGAGGATTGTCCGATGTGCCGGAAGGCGCCGTTGGCACCTGCGTATGAAGGTTTTCCCATGCTGAGGCTTGTGAGATGCTCCAAGCTGCAAGGTTTCCTTCTATTTGACAGTTGGAGTCTGGTTTATTTGCCTCAGTGTCCCCCATGTGGAAGGTTTGGGTAGCAGAGCTCTCCCACATGGATGTCTAAAAGCACACCTCCATTGACCATTGCAGATGCATAAAATGGCAGGATAGTTCTGATGGCTCTGGGGTGAAAGACCAAGTCCTCGAGCTGACATGGAATCTCTTGCAAATGGGCCACAGTGCTGCTTTGTTACGGGGGAGATCTTAGAAAGTGTTGGCTGCTAAGGTGCCGAGCAGGATTCTCCTATCCTGTGGTTTTGGCAACGGTCGAAGTGCGCAGTTTCCTTCTGGGGATAGGAGATATTCTGTTGTGTGGCTCAGGGACAAGTGTTGAATCATAAATTGGTATTCCAGAACATGCCCCAGTGACAGATGCCTGAAAACATAATCTAAGGTTCCATTGAGGTCCTTGGGCACTTCAGGTTCAATCTTCTGACTCAGGACCATTGACTTGGCTGTCTGCCTGCATGTAGGTGATCAGGGTGTTTCAGAATGGGCTTTTGCGTCCAGAACGGACGACAATATTGGGGTGGGTGCAGGGGTCTTGCAGGTTTCTCGCATCACCCTCTGCACACGGGATGTGCCGCTTGGCACTGAATTGAACTGTAGCTTGTGTTTGCAATTCCATCTTCACCCTCCTTGTCACCAAACCCTCTTGATAGGGAACTTTGGAGCCACAATGCAGCATTCTGCCTACCCCACAGAAAGAAGACATGCCTGTTGAGTCTGCCAGAAACCCCACATGAGGATTCACCTGCCTTTCCTTCGATGGCACCTTAATATCATAGGCAGCCATGTGCACTCAGGCTCTGTCTGACACAGCCTGAGCCACGACCTCCAGACAGCCACACAGACAGTGGGCCCCATATCCTGCAGGTGGGACATGCCATAGCCTGAAACTATCATGTCTACCCAACATGGGTATTCAGGCATCTTTCCCAGACTGTAGCTCAAATCCCTGCCTATGGGGGTACCTGAAGCACAAGAGTACTTATTCCTGATGGCAGGAGGCCTGGCTGTTTAGAAGGGTGTCCAACCCTCAGAGTGGGAACAAGCTGCATGGATATGAAACGACAGCCACAGATGGGAGATGCGCTGGGAACAAACAGGCAATGTGATCCTCGGCATGAGCCTTCTTTCAAACAGACCCCCTCAGAATCTGAACCAGGAGCCTGCAGAGCGGGTTTACAGGTCACTAGGGCCAAATGCTCACCATCGTACCTGTTTTCCTGGCACCCAGACCAAGAACCTGTCTCTAATCCCTCCATTGGGATTCCTCTGAGATGGAAAACAGCAGTCTTCCCTTCTCCCAGAGACACAAAACATTTTGGAGCTGGGTAGAATCCTCAGAGATGAAGATTCTTCCATGGACTCATGAAGCCACCCCTACGTTTTGTGACAATGCTGGACACACAATCCCGACAGAAAAGCCTCCACTTCCGCTTCCATGACACCTTAAATTCAGTAGTCTATGAGCTACACTCAGGGCCTGCAGATTGGGCCCGATAACACCTCGGCCTTCACCGTAAACCTAGTTCGCGTATGCAGTTTTCTGTCCCCAAAGCCCTGGCCCACATGCACTCCAGGATGGGGCCTCTGTTCCCATACCAGACAAGTGTGCCTAACCTCCCAAAGGAAACTGACTTCACTGTTACCCAAACCCAGAAGATTAGGAGCAAAGTACAAAGCCCCTGAGCCCACATCAATTTTGAATAATGCTCTGGACCCAAATGCACATTCTGACACACAATGAGCACCTGCCTCCAGGCAGACATCCAAGTGAAAGTAAGAAGATCCCTGAGTAAGAATATTAAACCTAGCATGCCTCTAGGACCTCATCAATACCCTTGTTGAGATTTTCAGGCGCCTATCTCCAGATGCCTGTTCTCTAATAACAGCTTATATTCCAACATGTGGACCCTGAGCCACACAACAGAACCATTCCTGTCCCCAGAAGAATACCTTGCTCTTGATACCTGTGTCTAAGACTCAGTGTAGGAGAATACTTCATGACCCCTGAACACCCCAACATTCTAATGCCTCCTTGGATACAAACCAGCATTGTGATCCAACAACATGAAACACCATGTCATCTCCGGCCACTTGGAACTTTGCACCGGAGCCACCAGATCGAAACTGTCATGTTCCTCAGGTGCAAGTTGTGCTTTCCAGACATCCACTTGGGAGAGCTCTGCTACCCAAACTTTGCATATGGGGGACATTGAAGCAAACAAACCAGACTACCCCTGTCCATTAGAAGGAAACCTTGCTGTTTGGAGCATCTCACAAGCCCCAGCGTGGGAAATCCTCCATGGCCTCATGACGCCACCCTTCCAATTTCCTGTCTTTGTAGTCACAAAATCCAGTGTGAACAAACATCTGACCTCCGCCCTAACTCAGGTGATAGATATCTCGAATCAGCCACTAAACACTGGAACTGCCTCCTTCTTGGCACTGAATTTAACCGTAGCTTGTGTTTTAAATTCCAACCTCAGCCTCCTGTCCAAAAACCCTCTTGATAGGGAACTCTGGAGCCAAACGCAGCATTCTGCCTAACCCACAAAAAGAAGACGTGTCTGGTGAGTCTGCCCAGAAATCCCATATGAGGATCCACCTGCATGGCCATTGATGGCACCCTAATATCATAGGCTGCCATGGGTACTCAGGTTCTGTCTGAGACAGCTTGAGCCACGACCTCCAGACTGCCATACAGACTGTGGGCTCCATATCTTGCTGGTGGGACCTGCTGTGGCTCAAAGCCATCATGTCTACTCAACCAGGGTATTCAGCATCTGACGCCAGGCCGTAGCTCAATTCCCTACCTATGGGGGAACCTGCAGCAAAAGCGTACTCTCATTCCCGATGACAGGATAGCTGGCTGTTGTGATGGGTGTCCAATCCTCAGAATTGGAACCAGCTGCCTGGCCCATGAGACCATGGACACTCATAGGAGCGCCCTGGGCACAAATAGGCAACTTGATACTCAGTGTGAGCCTGCTTTCAAACAACCCCCGTCGATAGCAGGACCAGAATCCTGCAGAGGGGGCCTGCTATGTCTCTAGGGCCAAATGTTCACTCTCTTTCGTGTTTTACTGGCACTGAGACCCAGAACCTGTCTCTGTAATCCCTCTTTTGGTGGTCCCCTGAGACAAAAAATAGCATTTGCCCCTTCTCACAGAGACACCAATCTCCTGGGAGCTGGGCAGTATCCCCAGAGATGAAGAAACTCCCATGGCTTCATGAAGCCACCCCTACAATTTGCCACCCTTCTGGACACAAAATCCCGATAGAAAAGCCTGTGCTCTTGCCTCCATGAAACCTTAATTTCAGTACAATATGAGCTGAACTCGGGGCCTGCAGATCGGTCCTGTGATCACCTTAGCCCTCACACTAACCCTAGTACACGATTGTAGATCTCTGTTCCAAAAGCCACGGCCCATGTGCCCTCCAGGATGAGGCCTCTGGAGCCACACCAGACGACTGTGCCTAACTTCTGGAAGGAAACTCTGCCCTTCACTGTTGCCAAAACCCAAATGCACATTCTGACACAAAATGAGCACTTGCCTCCAGACAGACATCCAAGTCAAAGGCCCTGAATCAGAAGATTGAACCTGACATGCCTGTAGGCCTTCATCAATACCCTAGCTTAGGTTTTCAGGCATATGTCCCCAGAGGTCTGTTCTCCAATACCAACATATATTCCAAAATGTGGTCCCTGAGCCACACAACAGAACCCCTCCTGTCCCCAAGAGCATACTTTGCTCTTGATAGCTGTGTCCAAGACTCAGTGTAGGAGAATCCTGCATGGCCCCCTGACCACTACAATATTCCAACGCCCCCTTGGATACCAACCAGCATTGTGATCCAACAGCATGAAACTCCATGTCAACTCAGACCGCTTGGAACTTAACCCCAGAGCCACCAGAATGAACCACCTCTCCATTTGTCGGTCATCATAAACACAAACTACAGTGTGAGCAAACATCTGACATCGCCCTTACTCAGGAGCTGGATAGCTCGAATCAGCCGCTGCACATTAGAACTGCCTTCTGCTTGGCACTGAATTTAACCCTAGCTTGTGTTTACCATTCCATCCTCACCCTACTTGTCCTCAAGCCCTGCTGAAAGGGAATTCTGAAGCCACAACCCACCATTCTGCCTTCCCGATAGTAAAATGACGTGCCTGGTAAGTCTGCCCTGGTACACCACTCAAGGATCAATCTGCTAGGCCCTTGAGGGCACCCCGATATATAGGCTGCCCTGGACACTGGAGCTCTGTCTGACAGAGCCTGAGACCAGACTTATTGTCAGCCATAAATAGAGCAGGCCCCATATCCAGCATGTGAATCCAGCGTCCATCAGCTCTACACATCCTTGGTATTCAGGCACCTGCCCCCAGACGTTTGTGAGAATCCCTGCCAATTGGGGAACCTAAAGCAGAATAGAGAATTCCTCCTTCCCCATGGAAGGAAACCTGGCTGTTCTGATGGTTGTCCGACCCACAAAGGGGGAGCAAGCTTCATCGACAATGAGACTAAGCCCAGAGCTGAGGGCAGCCCTGGGCACAAACAGGCATTGTGACCCTCAGCCTGAGCATGCTTTAAAAAAAAAAAAAAAACATCTCAGTGGCACCCGCAGAATCCCACATTGCAGGCCTGGTACACCCAAGGCCCAAATCCTAACACTTCGTGGGATTGTCCAGGGGCCCAGACCAAGAGCCCGTCCTTGGAATACGTGTTTTGGGGCACCCCTAAGATGGAAAACAGCACTCTTCCCTTTCCTGAAAAAGCCACCGAATTATATGGAGCCACCAGGATCCTTAGAGAGGAAAAATATTCCATGGATCCATGAGACCACAACTGCATTCTGAGTCCATCCTGGACACACAATCCAGATAGAAAATCCTTTGCTACCGCCTTCCAGTCACCCTAATTACAGCTCCTGACGAGCTGCCCTCCAGGTCTAAAGATTGGGCCTGTTATTACCTTGCCACTAACCCTAACCCAAGTTTTTGTTTGCAGACTACTCTCCCAAAACCATGGCTCACATGCCTTCCAGGATGGTATCTCCGGAGCCCACTACAGGACTGTGCCTGCCATCTCCAAGGAAACTATGTCCATCACAGTTGCCCAAGGTTTTCAAATTTGGAGAAACCCACAAGGTCCCAGAGCCCACCCCAATATTGGCGGCCCTTCTGCATGTAAATGCCCAGTTGGAAACACCCTGATCACCTACATCCTGGAGACAGTCAAGTCACTGGTCCTGAGTCAGTAGATTGAAACTGACATGCCCCTAGGATCTCATTGAAACCCTAGTTTGGGTTTTCAGGCATCTGTCCTCAGTGACCTGTTCTGAATACCAACCTATGATACAACAGGTGGTCCCTCAGCCACACAACAGAACATGTCCTGTCCCCAGAAGGATACCGTGCTCTTCGACCCATGTCAAACACTCAGGGTAAGAGAATCCTGCCTGGAACCTTAGCCACCAGCACATTCTAAGAACTCCCTAGTAATAATCCAGCATTGTGACCCATCTCCAATAGATTGCCTGTGAACTCAAGGCCTTGGTACTACGCCCCAAGGCCACCAGAAAAAATCTGTGATGTTCCTTAGCTGAAATGGTCAACGGAGTTGTGCTTTCTAGGCATCCATGTGGGAGAGCTCTGCTACCCAAACTTTCCACATGGGGGTCCCTGGAGCAAACAAACCAGGCTCCACCTGTCCAGTAGAAGGAAACCTTGCTGTTTGGAGCATCTCACAAGCCTCAGCGTTGGAAATCCTCCATGGCCACTTGAAGCCAACTGTTCATTTGGCGGTCACCATAGACACAAATTCCAGTGTGTGCAAACATCTGACATCCTTCTTTACTAAGGGGGTCGATATTCGAATCAGCCGCTGCATACTGGAATTGCCTTTTGCTTGGCACTGAATTTAACCGTAGCTTGGGTTTACAATTCCATCCTCACCCTACTAGTCTGCAAGCCCCCTTGATAAAGAATACTGGAGCCACAACACAGCATTCTGCCATCCCCATAGAAAGAAGAGTATGGTGAGTCTGCCCAGAAACTCCTCATGAAAATCCTTCTACTCAGCCCTCGAGGGACCCCGATTTATAGGTTGCCCTGGCCACTAGTGCTGTATCTGAAAGAATTTAAGCCCCTCGTGTCTGCTACCCAGCGGGCATGTCGCATATCCAGCTTATGAGACCGGCCATGGCCCAGGACTGTCAACTATACCCATCCATGGTATTCAGGCATCTATCTCCATACCTATGCTGGAATCCCTGCTAATGGGGGATCCTGAAGCAAAATAGAGAACTCCTCCTTCCACATGGAAGGAATCCACTCTGTTAGGACGGGAGTCCAACCCTCAGAGTGGGAGCCAGCTGCATGGCCAAAGAGACCACGCCCACTCAGGAGGTCCGCCCTGGGCACAAGAAGGCATTGTGACCCTCACCCTGAGCATGCTTTCAATCAAGCATACTCAGTTGCACCTCCACGATCCCGTATTGCATGCCTGGTAAGCCCCTAGGCCCAAATCCTAACCCTTGTTGGGATTTTCCAGGTGCCCAGACCCACAGCCCATCTCTGGAATCCCCGTTTTGGGGCACCCCTAAGATGGAAAACAGCACTCTTTCCTTCCCCGAAAAGGCCACCAAACTATGGAGATCTGCCAGGATCCATAGAGAGGAAAAGTCTCCCATGGACCCATGAGACCAAACCTGCATTCCGAGGCCATCCTGGACACACAATCCAGATATAAAAGCCTGTGCTACTGCATTCCAGTCACCCTAATTAAAATTCACGATGAGCTGCCCTCCAGGTCTTATTGGGCCTGTGATCACCTTGCCTCTGACCATAATGCAAGTATGTGTTTGCAGACATCTCTTCCAAAACCATGGCTCATATGCCCTCCAGGTTGGAGTCTCTTGACCCACACCACAGGACTGTGCCTGCCATCCCCAAGAAAACTGTTGCCCAAACCTTCCAGATTAGGAGAAACCTGTAAGGTCCCTGAGCGCACACCAAAATTGGAGGCCACTCGGGATGCAAATGTGCAGTCAAAACACCATGATCACCTTCATCTAAGCAGACATCAAAGTCAATGGTCTTGAGTCAGAAAATTGAAACTGACATGCTCCTAGGACCTATTTGGAACTGTAGATTAGGTTTTCAGGCTTTTGTCCTCAGAGTCCTGTTCTTGAATACCAACTTACGATACAACATGTGGTCCCTGAGCCCCACAACTGAACTGAATGGCTTCTGTCTCCTGCCCCAGACAGAAGCCGTGCTCTTGGACCTGAGACAAACCTCAGGGTATATGAATCCTGCACAGGCCCTTAGCCATCAGCACATTCTAAGATCATCCTGGTAACAAACCAGCATTGTGACCCATCATAATGAGACTCGTGTCAACTCAAGGAACTGGTACTTTTACCCAGAGCGACCAGAGGAACCTGCCATGTTCCTTAGCTACAATGGTCAAAAGATGTCTGCTTTCCAGGCATCCATGCGGG
Source organism: Mustela lutreola (assembly GCF_030435805.1). Lineage (NCBI taxonomy): Eukaryota > Metazoa > Chordata > Mammalia > Carnivora > Mustelidae > Mustela > Mustela lutreola. Next base: position 170,701,590 of record NC_081294.1, read on the forward strand.
AGTGCTCTGATACCCAAACTTTCCACATGGGGAACCCTGCAGCAAACAAAGACTCCCTCTGTCTGGTAGAAGGTAACTTTGCTGTGTGGAGCATCTCACAAGCTCCAGCGTGGGAAATCCTCCATGGTCTCTTGAAGCCACCCCTCACTTTGTTGATCATCCTATACATGAACTCCAGCGTGAGCAATCATCTGACCTCCGCCCTTACTCAGGTGCTAGATATTCCAATCAGCCACTGCACACTGGAAATGCCTTTCACTTGGCACTGAATTTAACCATAGCTTGGGTTTACAATTCCATCCACACCCTCCTGGTCCGCAAGTCCTCTTGATAGTGCATTCTGGAGCCACAATGCAGCCTTCTGCCTTCCCCATAGAAAGAAGAAGGGCCTCGTGAGTCTGCCCAGAAACTCCAAATAGGATCAGTCTACACGGCCCTCAAGGGAACCCCGATTTATAGGCTGCCCTGGCCACTAGTGCAGTGTCTGACTGAGTCTGAGCCTCGACCTCGTGTCAGCCACCCAGCGGGCAGGTCACATATCTAGCATGTGAGAATGGCCATGGCCCAGGGCCATCATCTCTACCCATCCTTGGTATTCAGGCATCTGTTTCCAGATCTTTTCTGGAATCCCAGCTAATGGGGGAACCTTCAGCACAAGAGAGAACTCCTCCTTCCCCATGGCAGGAATCCTGGATGTTAGGGTGGGTGTCCAACCCTCAGAGTGGGAGCAAGCTGCATGGGCAAGGAGACCACGCCCACTCATGAGGGCCGCCCTTGACACAAACAGGCATTGTGACGCTCTGACTTAGCATGCTTTCAAATAAATGCTCTCAGTTGCACCTCCAGGATCCCACATTGCAGGCCTGGTACACCCCTAGGCCTAAATCCTAACCCTTGGTGGGATTTTCCATGTGCCCATACCCAGAGCCATCACTGGAATCCCTGTTTTGGGGCACCCATAAGAAGGAAAGCAGCTCACATCTCTTCCCTGAGAAAGACACCAAACTATCGGGAGCCCCCAGGATCCTTGAGAGGAAACATCTCCCATGGACCCATGAGTCCACACCTGCATTGTGAGGCCATTGTGGACACACAATCCAGATACAAGATCCTGTGCTACTGGTTTCAAGTCACCTGATTTACAGTTCCTGACATGCTGCCCTCCAGGTCTATGCATTGGGCCTGCAAACACCTTGCCACTAACCGTATCTTGAGTTTGTGTTTGCAGATTTCTCTCCCAAAACCATGACTCACATGGCCTCTAGGATGGGGCCCTTGGAATCACACCACAGGACTGTGCCTGCCATACCCAAGGAAACTGGGTCCATCACATTTGCCCAAATCCTCCTGATTAGGAGAAACTCTCAAGGATCCTGAGCCCACCCCAATTATGGAGGCCACTCTGGACGCAAATGTGCAGTCAGAAACACCCTGTTCACCTCCATCCAGGCAGACACCAAAGTCAATGGTCCTGAGTCAGACCATTGAACCTGACATGGCCCTAGGACCTCATTGGAAGCCTAGATTAGCTTTTCAGGCATCTGTCCTCAGAGGCCTCTTCTGGAATACCTACTTATTATATAACATATGTCACTGATCTCCACAACAGAAAAACTCCTGTCGCCAGATGGAAGCCATGCTCTTGGACCAGTGTCCAAACCTCAGGGTATATGAATCCTGCACAGCCCCTTAGCCACCAGAACATTCTAATATCTCCCTGGTAACAAACCAGCATTGTGACCCATCTTCATGAGACTCCATGTCAACTGATCGCCTTGGTACATCACCCTAGAGCCAGCAGAACGAACCTGCCATGTTCCTCAGCCGCAATGGTCAATGGAGGTGTGTTTTCCCGGCATCCATGAAGTAATGCTCTGCTACCCAAACTTTCCACATCGGGGACCCTGGAACAAACAAACAATACTGCCCCTGTCCAGAAGAAGGAAGCCTTGCTGTTTGGAACATCTCACAGGCCCCAGTTTGGGAAAACCTCCAAAGCCTCTTGACGCCTCCCTTCTATTTGACGGTCAACATAGACACAAACCCTAGCATGAGCAAATATCTGACATCTGCCCTTACTCAGGTGCTTGATATCTCAGATAAGGCGCTACAATATGGAAGTGCCTTCCGCTTGACCGTTAATTGAACAGTAGCTTGTGTTTACAATTCCATTCTCACCCTCTTGGTCCACAAGCCCTCTTGAGAGGGAATTCTAGATGCACAACGCAACATACAGCCTTCTTTATAGAAAGAAAAAGGACCTGGTGATTTGGCCCAGAAACTCCACATAAGGATCAATCTGCTCGGCGCTCAAGGGACCCCGATTTATAGGCTGCCCTAGGCACTAGTTCTGTATCTGCAGAGCCAAGCCAAGACCTAGTGTCAGCCACCAAGAAATCAGGGCCATTATCCAGCATGTGAGACTGGCCGTGGCCCAAGACTGTCATCTCTACCCACTTTGGTATTCAGGCATCTGTCCCCAGACCTTTGCTGGAATCCTTCTCAGTGGAGGAACCTGAGCACAATAGAGAACTGCTCCTTCTCCATGGAAGGATTCTTGGAAGTTGGGAAGGGTGCCCAACCCTCAGAGTGGGAGCCAGCTGTATTTCCAAGGAGACCCTGCCTACTCATGAGGGCCGCCCTGGACACAAGAAGGCATTGTGACCCTCAACCTGAGCATGCTTTCACACAAATGCTCTCAGTTTTACCTCCAGGATCCCGCATTGCAGACCTGGTTCGCCTCTAGCCCAAAATCCTAACCCCTGGTGGGACTTTCCAGGCTCCCAGAACCACAGCCTGTCTCTGGAATCCCTGTTTTGGGGCACTGCTAACATGGAAAATAGCACTCTTCCCTTCGCCAAGAAAGCCACCATAGTATAGGGAGCCGCCAGTATCCTTGAGAGGAAAAATCTCTCATGGACCTATGAGACCACTCCTGCATTCCAGGCCATTGTGGACACACAAATCAGATACAAAAGCCTGTGCTACCACCTTCGAGGCATCTGATTTACAGTTTCTGATGAGCTGCCCTCCAGGTCTATGCATTGGGCCTGCAATTACCTCGCCGCTAACCTTATACCCAGCTTATGTTGGTAGACTTCTCTCCCAAAACCATGTTTCGTATTTCCTCTAGAATGAGGTTTCTGGAGCCACACCACAGGACTGTGCCCGCCATTCCCAAGGAAAATGAGCCCATCACAGATGTCCAAACCTTCCAGATTAGAAGAAGCCTGCAAGGACCCTGATCCCACCCCAATATTGGAGGTTGCTGTGGATGCAAATGCACATTCTGAAACACCCTGATCACCTGAATCCAGGAAGACACCCAAGTCAATGGTCCTGAGTCAGAATATTGAACATGACATGCCTCTAGGACCTCATTGGAACGCTAGATTATGTTTTCAGGCATCTGTCCTCAGAGACCTGTTCTGGAATACCAACATGTGATACAATATATAGTCTCTGAGCCCCACAACAGAATATCTCCTTTCCCCAGACAGAAGCCGTGTTCTTAGACCTGTGTCAAACACTCAGGGTAGATGAATCCTGCTTGGCCCCTTAGCCACCAGCAGATTCTAAGATCTCAGTGGTAACAAACCAGCATTGTGACCCATCTTCATGAAACTCCATGTCAACTCCAGGCCTTGGTACTTCGCCCCAGAGCCACCTGAACGAACCTGCCATGGTACACAGCTGCAATTGTCAATGGAGGTGTGCTTTACAGGCATCCATATGGTAGTGTTCTGCTACCCAAACTTTCCACATGGGAGACAATGGAGCAAATATACCAGACTCCTCCTGTCCGGTAGAAGGAAACCTTTCTCTTTGGAGCATCTCACCAGCCCCAGCGTGGGATATCCTCCATGTCCTCTTGACGCCACCACTCCATTTGTTGGTTATCATAGACAAAAACTCCAGCATGAGCAAACATCTGACATCCGCCTTTACTCCTCTCCTGTATATTTGGAATCAGCCACTGCACACTGGAACTTCCTTTCTCTTGGCACTGAATTGAACCATAGCTTTGGTTTACAATTTCATCCTCACCCTACTGGTCCCCAAGCACTCTTGATAGGGAATTCTGGAGCCACAACGCAGCTTTCTGCCTTCCCCTTAGAAAGAAGAAGGGCCTGGTGATTCTGCCCAGAAACTCTACATGAGGATCAATCTGCTTGGCCCTCAAGGTGTCCCTGATTTTTAGGCAACCCTGGCCACTAGTTCTGTGTCTGACAGAGCCTGAGCCCACACCTCATGTCAGCCACTCAGAGAGTCGGGCCCATATCCAGCATGTGAGACTGGCCATGTCTCAGGTCCCTAATCTCTACCCATCCTTGGTATTCAGGCATCTGTCCCCAGACATTTGCTGGAACCCCTACCAATGGGGGAACCTGAAACACAATAGAGAACTCCTCCTTATCCATGGCAGGAATCCTGGCTGTTGGGATGGTTGTCCTACCTTAAAGTTGGAGCCAGCTGCATGGCCAAGGGGACAACACCCACTCATGAGAGCCACCCCAGGCACATCAGGCCTTGTGACAACTGACTAGCATGCTTTCAAACAAATGCTCTCAGTTGCACCTCCAGCATGTGCATTGCAGGCCTGGTACTCCCCTAGGCCCAAACCCTTGGTGGGATTTTCCAGGCACCCAGACCCATAGCCTGTCTCTGGAATCCCTGTTTTGGGGCACCTCTAAGATGGAAAACAGCACTCTTCCCTTCAACGAGAAAGCCACCATACTATTGGTTACAGCCAGGATCCTTAGAGAGGAAAAATCTTCCATGGATCCATGACCACACCTGCATTCAAAGGCCATCCTGGACACACAATCCAGATACAAAAGGATATGCTACCACCTTCGAGTCACCCGATTTACAGTTCCTGAAGATTTTCCCTCCAAGTCTATGCATTGGGCCTACGATCACCTTGCCACTAAACCTAACTCAAGTTTGTGTTTGCAGAATTCTCTCCCAAAACCATGGTTCACATGCCCTCCAGGATGGGGTCTCTGGAACCACACCACAGGAGTGTGCCCGCGATCTCCAAGGAAACTGTGCCCGTCAAAGTTGCACTAACCTTCCAGATTAGGAGATACCTGCAAGGCCCCAGGGCACACCCCAATACTGGAGGCCGCTCTGTACACAAATGCACAGTATGAATCACCCTGATCACCTACATTTAGGTAGACAACGAAGTCAATGGTCCTGAGTCAGAGGATTGAATCTGACATTTTCCTAGGACTTCACTGGAATCCTAGATTAAGTTTTCAGGCATCTGTCCTCAGAGGCCTGTTCTGGAATACCAACTTATGATACAACCTGTGGTCCATGAGCCCCACAACAGAACATCTCCTGTCCCCAGAAGGAAACCGTGCTCTTGGACTGGTGTCAAACCCTTAGGGTAGATGAATCCTACATGGCCCTTAGCCACCAGCACCTTCTAAGATCTCCCTGGTAACAAACCAGCATTGTGACCCATCTTCATGAGAATCCATGTCAACTCCAGGCCTCGGTACTTCGCCCCAGAGCCAACAGAATGAAACTGCCATGTTCCTCAGCTGCAATGGTCAATGGAGGTGTGCTTTCCAGACATCCATGCGGTGGTGCTCTGCTACCCAAACTTTCCACATGGGGGACCCTGGAGTAAACAACCCAGAATCCCCCTCTCCATAAGAAGGAAACCTTGCTGTTTGGATCATCTCACAAGCCCCAGCATGTGAAATCCTCCATGGCCTCTAGACGCCACTCCTCCATGTGTCAGTCATCATACACACAAACTCCTTCTGGAGCAACATTTGACATCTGCCCTAACTCAGATGATGGATATTACAATCAACCGCTGCACACTGGAACAGCCTTTTTCTTGGCACTGAATTGAAGCGTAGCTTGGGTTTATAATCCCTTCCTCACCCTACTGGTCCCCAACCACTCTTGATAGGGAATTCTGGAGCCACAATGAAGCATTCTTCCTTCCCCATAGAAAGAAGGGCATAATGAGTCTGCACAGAAACTCCACCTGAGGATCAATCTGCTTGACCCGCAAGGGAACTCAGATTAATAGGTTGCCCTGACCACTAGAGCTGTGTCTGACAGAACATGAGCCCCAACCGTGTGTCAGCCACCCAAAGAGTGTGGACCATTACCAGCATGTGAGATCCTGCATGGTCCAGGTCCGTCATCTCTAACCATTCTTGGTGTTCACACATTTCTGCCTAGATCTTTGCTGGAATCCCTGCCAATGGGGGAACCTGAAGCACTATAGAGAACTTCTCCTTCCCCATGCCAGGAATCCTGGCTGTTGGGACTGATGTCCAACCCTCAGAGTGAGAGCCATCTGTATGGCCAATGAGACCACGCCCACTAATGAGATCCACCATGGTCACAAGCAGGCATTGTGAGCACAGCCTGAACATGCTTTGAAACAAACTCTCTCAGTTGCACCTCCAAGATCCAGCATTATAGGCCTGGTATACCCCTAGGCCAAAATGCTAACCCTTGGTTGGATATTCCAGGTGCCCCTCCACAAAGCCCGTCTCTGGAATCCCTGTTTTGGGGCAACCCTAAGATGGAGAACAGCACTCTTCCTTTTCCCTGAAAGACACCAAACTATGGAGTGCCATCAAGATCCTTAGAGAGGAAAAATCTCCCATGGACTCATGAGACCAAACCTGCATTCCAAGGCCATACTGGGCACACAATTCATATATAAAAGCCTGTGCTAATGCCTTCTAGTCACCCTAATTAAAGTTCCTGATGAGCTGCCCTCCAGGTCTACGCATTGGGCCTGTGATCACATTGCCATTAAGACTAACTGGAATTTCTGTTTCCAGATTTCTCTCCCAAAACCATGGCTCACATGCCCACCAGAATGGGATCTCTGGAGCCACATCACAGAACTCTGGCTGCCATCGCCAAGGACACTGTGCATATCATTGTTGCCCATACCTTCCAGATTAGGAGAAACCTGTAAAACCCCTGAACCCACACCAATATTGCTGGCCAATCTTGACACAAATGTGCAGCCTGTAACACCCTGATCACTTACATCCAGGGAGACAGCCAAATCAATGATAGTGAGATAGAAGATTGAAACTAAAATGCCTCTAGGCCCTCAATGGAACCCCAATAGGTTTTAAGGCATCTGTCCTCAGGGGCCTGTTCTGGAATACCAATTTATGACATATCATGTGGTCCCTGAGCCACACAACAGAACAACTCCTGTCCCCAGAAAGATACCGTGCACTTCGACCTGTGCCAAATCATCAGGGTATGAGGATCCCGCATGGCACCTTAGCAACCAGCACATTCTAAGATGTCCTTATTAACAAACCAGCATTGTGGCTTATCTGCAAGATATTCCATGTCAACTCAAGGCCTTGGAACTTCGCCCCAGAGGCACCAGAACAAACCTGCCATTTCCTCAGCTACAATGGTCAATGGAGTTGTGCTTTCCAGGCATCCATCCCGGAGAGCTCTGCTTCACAAACTTTCCACATGGGGGAACCTAGAGCAAAGAAACCAGACTTCAACTGCCCAGTAGAAGGAAACTTTACTGGTTGGAGCAGCTCACAGGCCTCAGCGTGTGAACTCCTCCATGGCCTCTTGTTGCTACCCCTCCATTTGTCGGTCATCAGAGACTCAAACTCTAGTGTGAGCAAACATCTGACATCCACCCTTATGCCACCACTGAATGTCTCGAATAAACTGCTCCACATTGGAACTGCCTTCCGCTTGGAACTGAATTGAACCGTATCTTGTGTTAACAATTCTATCCTCAACCTCCTGGTCCCCAAGCCCTCTTGATAGGGAAATCTGGAGTCACAACGCAGCATTCTGCCTTCCCCATCGAATGAAAAATTTCTGGGTGAGTCTTCCTAGATAGCCCATATGAGGATCAATCTGCTAGGCCCTCCAATCAACCCCAATTTATAGGCTTCCACAGTCACTAGTGCTGTGTCTGACAGAGCTTGAGCCCCGACCTAGTGTCAGTCACCAGAGAGCGGGCCCCATATCTAGCCTGTGGGACTGGCCATGGCCCCAGTCCATCATCTCTACCCATACTTGGTATTCTGGCACCTTTTACCAGACTTTGCTGAAATCCTTCCAATGGGGGAACCTAAAAGACTCTAGAGTACTACTCCTTCCCCATGGAAAGAAACCTGGCTGTTGGGATGGGTGTCCAGCCCTCAAAGTGAGAGCAAGGTACATGGCCAATGTGACTACGCCAACTCCTCAGGGCTGCCCGGGGCAGAAAGAGGCATTGTAACCCTCAGCCGAGTATGCTTTCAAACAAACCCTCAGTTCCACCACAAGGTCCCTGCATTGCAGGCCTGCTATGCCCCTAGACGCAAATCCTAACCCTTGGTGGGATTTTCCAGGAGCTCGGACCCAGAAGTCCTCTCTGGAATCCCTGTTTTGGGGCACCTCTAAGATGGAAAACAGCACTCTTATCTTCCCCGAAAACGCCACCAAACTATAGGGAGTTGCGAGAATCCTTAGAGAGGAAAAGTCTCCCATGGACCCATGAGACCTCACCTATATTCCGAGGTCATTCTGGACATACAATCAAGATAGAAAAGTCTGTGCTATGGTCTTCCAGTCACCCTAATTACAGTTCCTGACACACTGAACCCCAGGTCTATGCATTTGGTCTGTGATCGCCTCGCGACTAAGCCGAACCCAAATTTGTGTTTGCAGACTTCTCTCCCAAAACCATGGCTCACATGCCCTCCAGGATGCGGTCACTTGAGGTGCACCACAGGACTGTGGCTGAATTGCCCAAGGTAACTGTGCCTATCACAGTTGCCCAAACCTTATAGATTAAGAGAAACCTGCAAGGCCCCTGAGCCCACCCCAATTTTGGCGGCCCCTCTGGACGCAAATGCGCAGTCTGAAGCACATTGATCAGCTACACTCAGCTAGACAACCACGTCAATGGTCCAGAGTCAGAAGATTGAACCTGACATGCCTCTAAGACTTCATCGATACCTTAGCTTAGGTTTTCAGGCTCCTGTACCCAGAGGCCTGTTCTCCAATACCAATTTATATTTCAACATGCAGTCCCTCAGCCACACAACAGAACCCCTCGACTTGGAAGTTTGGACCAGCATCACCAGTACGAAACTGCCATTTCCTCATCTGCAATGGACACTGGAGGTGTGCTTTCCAGGCATCCATGCAGGAGTGCTTTGCTCCCCAAACTTTCCACATGGGGGACCCTGGAGCATACAAATGAGGCTCCACCAGTCCATTAGAAGGAGACCTTGCTGTTTTGAGCATCTCAAAAGCCCTAGAGTGGGAAATCCTCCATGGCTTCATAACACCTCCCCTCCATTTGTCGGTCACCATAGACACAAACTCCAGTGTGAGCAAACATCTGACATCCACCCTTACTCAGATACTGGATGTCTCGAATCAGGTGCTGCATACTGGAAGTGCCTTCCGCTTGTCACTGAATTTAACCATAGCTTGTGTTACAATTCCATCCTCACCCTCCTGGTCCCTGGCCCTCTTGAGAGGGAATTCTGGAGCCACCATGCAACATTCTGCCTGCCCCACAGAAAGATGAAGTGCCTGGTGAGTCTGCCAAGAAAACCCACATGAGGAACCACCTGCATGACCCTTGACAGCACCTAATATCATAGGCCATCATGGGCATTCAGGCTCTGTCTTACACAGCCAGAGCCACCACCTCCAGGCAGCCACGCAGAGAGTGGGCACCATATACTGCAGGTGGACCTGCCATGGCCCAAAGCCATCATCTCTACATGACCTGCATATTCAGGCATCTGTCTCCAGACCGTAGCTAAAATTCCTGCCGGTGGGGGAACCTGAAGCACAGGATTACTCCTCCTTTAAGATGGCAGGAAAACTGGCTGTTGAGATAGGTGTCTAACATTCAGATTGGGAACCAGCTGCATGGCCCACGAGACCAGGGCCACTCATGGGAGACAACCTGGGCACAAACAGGCATTGTGACTCAGCGTGAGCCTCCTTTCAAACAAACACCCTCGGTAGCTGGACCAGGAGTCCACAGAGTGGGCCTGCCAGGTCCCTAGGGCAAAATCCTCACCTTCGTTTGTGCTTTCCAGGACCCCAGACACAGAACCTGTCTCTTGAATCCCTCTTTTGGGGGTCATTTGAGATGGAAAACAGCAGTCTTCCCTTCTCCTAGAGACACCAGACACTGGGAGCTGGGCAGAATCCCCAGAGATGAAAAATTTCCCATTGCCTTATGAAGACACACCTACTTTTTGCTACCATTCTGGACACACACCCGACAGAAAAGCCTGTGCTACCGTCTCCATGACACCTTAATTTCAGTACACTATGAGCTGCCCTCAGGGCCTACAGATCGGGCCTGTGATCACCTCGGCTGTCACTCTAATCCTAGTTTGCTTTTGCAGATTTCTCTCCCCAAAGCGCTGGCCCACTTGCCCTGCAGGATGGGCCTCTGGTGCCACACAGGACGACTGTCACTATGCTCCTGAAGTAAACCCTGCCCTTCACGGCTGCCTGAACCCTGAAGATTAGGATAAAGTACTAAGAACCTGAGCCCACGTCAATTTCGAAGAAGGCTCTGGGCCCAAATGCGCATTCTGACACACAATGAGCCCCTGCCTCCAGGAAGTCATCCAAGTCAAAGGCCCTGAGTCAGAACTTTGAACCTGCCATGACTATAAGACTTCATCGATACCCTAATTTAGATTTTTAGGTGCCTATCCCCAGAGGCTTCTTATCCAATACCAACTTATATTCCAACATGTGGTCCTTGAACCACGCAACAGAACCCCTGCTGTCCCTAGAAGTATACCTTTCTCTTGGTAACTGTGTCCAAGTCTCAGTGTAGGAGAATCCTGCATGGCCCCTGACCACACCAACATTCTAACGCCTCCCTAGATACAATCCAGCATTGTGATCCAACAGCATGAATCTCCATGTCAACTCAGCCCCCTTAGAACTTCATCCCAGAGCTACCAGATAGAATGTGCCATGTTCCTGAGCTTCAGTGGTCAATGGAGGTGTGCTTTCCAGGCATCTATGTGGGAGAGCACTGCTACCCAAAATTTCCAGATGGAGGACACTGGAGCAAACAAACCAGACTCCCCCTGTCCAGTAGAAGTAAACCTTGCTCTTTGGAGCATCTCACAAGCTGCAGCGGGGGAAATCCTCCATGGCCTTGTGACGCCACCCCTCCATTGTCAGTCATCATAGACACATACTCCATTGAGAGCAAACATCTGACATCTGCCCTTACTCAAGTGCTGGATGTTTCAAATCAGCCGCTGCACACTGGAACAGCCTTCCACGTGGCACTGAATTTAACCGTAGCTTGTGTCTAAAATTCCATCCTCACCCTTCTGGTCCCAAAGCCTTTGATAGGGCTACCTGCCCCATAGAGAGAAGAAGTGCCTGGTGAGTCTTCCCAGAATGCACACATGAGGATCCACCTGCATGGCCCTCAACGACACCCTAATATCATAGGCTGCCATGGGCACTAAGGTTCTGTCTGACACAGCCTGAGCCCCGACCTCTGGTAAGCCATGCAGACAGTGGGCCCCATAGCCTGCAGATGGGACCTGCCGTGGCCCTAACTGTCATCTCTGCTCTACCTGGTTATTCAGGCATCTGTCTCCAGACCGTAGCTCAAATCCCTGACTATGGGGGTACTTGATGCACAAGAGTTCTCCTCCTTCCCGGTGGCAGGAAATCTGGCCTGTGAGATGGGTGTCAAACCCTCAGAATGGAAACCAGCTGCATGGGCCTTGAGATCACGGTCACACATGGGAGTCACCCTGGGCACAAACAGGCATTGTGACACTCAGCGTGAGCCTGCTTTCAAACAAACGCCCTCGGTAGCTGGACCAGGAGTCCGCAGAGCTGGCCTGCCAGGTTGCTACGGCCAAATCGTCTCCCTTATTGGTGTTTTCCAGGTGCCCAGATCCAGAAACTGTCTCCGGAATCTCTCTTTTGTGGTTCCTCTGAGATTGACAACAGCAGTCTTCCCTTCCCCCAGAGACACAAAACTCTTGGGAGCTGGGAGAATACCTCGAGACGAAGAATCTCCCATGGCCCCATGAAGCCTCCCTTACCTTTTGCGACCATCATGGACACTGAATCCAGACAAAATAACCTGCGCTACCACCTCCATGACACCTTAATTTCAGTACATTATGGGCTGCCCTCAGGGCCTGCATATCTGGCCTGTGATCACCTCGGCCCTCACCCTAACCCTAGTTCGCATTTGCAGATTCTGTCTCCAAAACCCTGGCCCTCATGCCCTCCACGATGGGGTCTCTGGAGTCACAACGGAATACTGTGCCTACCCTACTGAAGGAAACTCTGCCCTTCACTGTTGTCCAAGCCCTGAAGATTAAGAGCAAAGTACAAACCCCCTGAGCACACCTCAATTTCCCAGTATGCTCCGGACCCAAGTGTACATTCTTTTTTTTTTTTTTTTCATTTATTTATTTTCAGCATAACAGTATCATTATTTTTTCACCACACCCAGTATTCCATGAAATCCGTGCCCTCTATAATACCCACCACCTGGTACCCTGACTTCCCACCCCCCTGCAACTTCAAACCCCTCAGATTGTTTTTCAGAGTCCATAGTCTCTCATGATTCACCTCCCCTTCCAATTTACCACAACCCCCTTCTCTCTAACTCCCCATGTCCTCCATGCTTTTTGTTATGCTCCACAAATAAGTGAAACCATAAGATAATTGACTCTCTCGGCTTGACTTATTTCACTCAGCATAAGCTCTTCCAGAAAAGTTCGGTATTCGTCCTTTCTGATGGAGGCATAATACTCAATAGTGTATATGGACCACATCTTCCTTATCCATTCATCCGTTGAAGGGCATCTTGGTTCTTTCCACAGTTTGGCGACCGTGGCCATTGCTCCTATAAACATTGGGGTACAGATGGCCCTTCTTTTCACGACATCTGTATCTTTGGGGTAAATACCCAGGAGTGCAATTGCAGGGTCATAGGGTATCTTTCCCAAATTGTAGCTAAAATCACTGCCTATGGGGGGACCTGAAGCACAAGAAAACTCCTTATTCCCGATGGCAGGAATCCGGGTTGTTGAGATAGGTACTACGACTCTGTCTGACACAGCCTGAGCCACGACCTAGAGTCAGCCATGCAGATAGTGGGCCCCATATCTTGCAGGTTGGACTTGTCATGGCCCAAAGCCATCATTTTTAATTAACCTGGATATTCAAGCATCTTTCCCAGATTGTAGCTCAAATCCCTGACTATGGAGAAACTTGAAGCACAAGAGTACTCCTCCTTCCCCAAAACAGGAAGCCTGGCTGTTGAAATAGGTGTCCAACCCTCAGAGTGGGAACCAGCTGCATGGCCCATGAGACCACTCATGGGAGCCACTCTGGGAACAAATTTGCATTGTTACCATCAGCGTGAGGCTGCTTTCAAACAAAACCCCTCAGTAGCTGGACCTGGAGCCCACAGAGCACACCTGCCACACTAGGGCTAAACATTGACCCTCGTAGGTGTTTTCCAGGCACCCACACCCAGAACCTTTCTCTGGAATCCCTCTTTTGTGGGGTCCTTGAGACGGAAAACAGCAGTGTTCCCTTCTCCCAGAGACAACAAACTCTTGGGAGCTGAGCAGAATCCCCATAGCCGAAATATCTTTCATGGCCCCATGAAGACACCCCTATATTTTGTGAAAATCCGGGACAGACAATGCAGACAAAAGCCTGCTTTACTGCCTCCATGATACCTTAACTTCAGTACACTATGAGCTGCCCACAGGGCCTGGAGATCAGGCCTGTAATTACCTCAGCCCTCACTCTAACCCTAGTTCGCTTTTGCAGATTTCTGTCCTAAAGCCCTGGCCCACATGCCCTTCAAGCTGGGGCCTCTGAAGCCACACCAGACGACTGTGCCTACACACCTGAAGGAAACTCTGCCCTTCACTGTTGACCAATCCCCGAAGTTTAGGAGCAAAGTACAAAGCCCATGAGCACACCTCAATTCCGACGAAAACTCTGGACCCATAGAAGCATTCTGATACACAATTAGCCCCTGCCTACAGGCAGATATCCAAGTCAAAGGTCCTGAGCCAGAGATTGAACCTGACATGCCTCTAGGACTTTATCAATACCCTAGCTTAGATTTCCTAGTGCCTGTCCCCAGAGGCCTGTTCTTCCATACTAACTTATATTCCAACATGTGGTACCTGAGCCAAACAACAGAACCCCTCCTGTCCCTTAAGGAGATCTTGCTCTTGCTAGCTTGTCCAAGACTCAATGTGAGAGGATCCTGCATGGCCCTTGACTGCCCCAAAATTCTAACGTCTCCTGAATACAAACCAGCATTGTGATCCAACAGCATGAAATTCCATGTGAACACCAGTGACTTGGAAGTTCGCACCAGCATCACCAGTACGAAACTGCCATTTCCTCATCTGCAATGGACACTGGAGGTGTGCTTTCCAGGCATCCATGCAGGAGTGCTCTGCTCCCCAAACTTTCCACATGGGGGCCCTGGAGCATACAAACGAGGCTCCACCAGTCCATTAGAAGGAAACTTTGCTTTTTTGAGCATCTCAAAAGCCCCAGCTTGGGAAATCCTCCATGGCTTCATGACGCCTCCCCTCCATTTGTCAGTCACCATAGACACAAACTCCAGTGTGAGCAAACATCTGACATCCGCCCTTACTCAGGTGCTGGATGTCTCAAATAAGCCAGTGCACACTGGAACTGCCTGCTTTTTGGCACTGAATTTAACCGTAGCTTGTGTTTGCAATTCCATCCTCACCTTCCTCGTCCCAAACCCTCTTGATAGGGAACTCTGGAGCCACAACGCAGCATTCTGTTACCCCACAGAAAGAAGACGTGCCTGTTGAGTCTGCCAGAAACCCCACCTGAGGATCATCCTCTCTGGCTCTCGAAGGCACCTTAATATCCTAGGCTGTCGTGGGCACTCAGGCTCCTTCTGACACAGCCTGAGCCACGACCTCCAGACAGCCACGCAGACCGTGGGCCCCATATCCTGCAGGTGGGACCTACCATAGCTATTCAATGTGGGTAATCAGGCATCTTTCCTAGACCGTAGCTCAAATCCCTGCCTATGGGTCAACCTGAAGCACAAGAGTACTCCTCATTCCTGATGGCAGGACACCTGGCTGTTCAGACGGGTGTCCAACCCTCAGAGTGGAAACCAGCTACATGGCCCATGAGAACACAGCCACTCATGGGAGATGTCCTGGGCACAAACAGGCATTGTGACCCTCAGCGTGAGCCTTCTTGCAAACAACCCCCCTCGGTAGCTGGACCAGGAGCCCGCAGAACGGTCCTGCAGGTCCCTAGGGCCAAATGCTCACCATCGTTCTTGTTCTCCTGGCGCCCAGACCAAGAACCTGTCTCCAGAATCCCTCTTTTGGGGTCCCCTGAGATGGAAAACAACAGTCTTCCCTTGGCCCATGGAAACAAAACACTTGTGAGCTGGGTAGAATCCCCAGAGATGAAGAATCTCCTATGACCTCATGAAGCCACCCCTACCTTTTCCTATTGTCCTGGAAAAACAATCCCAACAGAAAAGCCTCCACTTCCACCTCCATGACACTTAATTTCAGCACTCTATGAGCTACCCTCAGGGCCTGCAGATGGGGCCCATGATCACCTCGGCCCTCACCGTAACCCTTGTTCGTATTTCCAGATTTCTCTCCCCAAAGCCCTGTCTCACTTGCCCTCCAGGATGGGGCCTTTGGTCCCACACCGGACGAGTGTGCCTACCCTCCCGAAGGAAACTACCCTTCACTCTTGCCCAAGCCCTAAAGATTAGGAGCAATGTACAAAGGCCCTGAGACCACCTCAATTTCAAAGAAAGCTCTGGACCCAAATGCACATTCAGAGGCACAATGAGCACCTCCCTCCAGGCAGACATCCAAGTGAAAGGCCCTGAGTCAGAAGGTTAAACCTGGCATGCCTCTAGGACTACATCGATACTTTTGTTGATATTTTCAGGCACCTGTCCCCAGAGGCCTGTTTTCCAATACCAACTTATATTCCAACATGTGGTCCCTGAGCCACACAACAGAACACCTCCTATCCTCAGACGATACCTTGCTCTTGGTACCTGTGTCCAAGACTCAGTGTTGGAGAATCCTCATGGCCCCTGAACACCCCAACATTCTAACGTCTCCCTGGATAAAAACCAGCATTGTGATCCAACAGCATGAAACTCCATGTCAAATCAGACCCCTTGTAACTTCTCCCCAGGGCCACCAGATCGAACCTGCCATGTACCTCAGTTACAATGGTAAGTGCAGTTGTGCTTTCCTGACATCCATGTGGGAAAGTTCTGCTACCCAATCTTTCCATATGGGGGACCCTGGAGCAAACAAACCAGACTCCCCCTGTCCAGTAGAAGGAAACCTTGCTATTCGGAGCATTTCACAAACCCCAGGGTGGTAAATCCTCCATTCTCATGAAACCACCCCTCCATTTGGCAGTCATCATAGACACAAACTTCAGTGTGACAAACATCTGACATCCGCCCTAACACAGGTGCTGGATAACTTGAATCAGCCACTGCACACTGGAACTGCCTTCTGCCTGGCACTGAATTTAACCATAGCTTGTGTTTACAATTCCAACCTCAACCTCCTGGTCCCCAAACCTTCTTGACAGGGAACTCTGAGCCACAACGCAGCATTCTGCCTACCCCACAGAATGATGACGTGCCTGGTGAGTGTGCCCAGACCTCACATGAGGATCCACCTTAATGGCTATCGATGGCACCCTAATATTATAGGCCGCCATGGGCACTCAGGCTCTGTCTGACACAGCCTGAGCCACGACCTCCAGACAGACACACAGACAGTGGGCCCCTTATCCAGCAGGTGGGTCCAGCCATGGGCCGAAGCCATCATCTCTACTCAACATGGGTATTCAGGCATCTGTCTCCAGACCATAGCTCAAATCCCTGCTTATGGGGCAATCTGAAGCACAAGAGTATTCTTCATTCCCAACGGCAGGAAACCTGGCTGTTGAGATGGGTGTCCGACCCTCATAGTGGGAGCCAGCTGCATGGTCCATGAGACCATGGCCATTCTTGGGGGCTGCCCTGGGCACAAACAGGCATTGTTATCCTCAGCGTGAGCCTGCTTTCCAAAAAACCCCCTTGGTAGCTGGAACAGGAGCATGCAGAGCGTGCCTGTCAGGTCTGTAGGGCCAAATGTTCACCATCGTGCATGTTTTCTTGGCATGCAGACCAAGAACCTGTCTCCAGAATCCCTCTTTTGGGGGGTGGGGTCCCCTGAGACTGAAAACAGCAGTCTTCCCTTCTCTGAGAGACACCAAACACTGGGACCTGGGCAGAATCCCCAGAGACGAAGAATATCCCATGACCTCATGAAGACACGCCTACCTTTTGCGACTGTCCTGGACACACAATCCATTGAGAAAAGCCTGCCGTACCGCCTGCATGGCACTATAATTTCCGTACTCTATGAGCTGCCCACAGGGCCTGCAGTTCGGGCCTCTAATCACCACAGCCATCACCCTAACTCTAGTTTGCATTTGAGGATTTCTGTCCCCAAAGCATTGGCCCACATGCCCTCCAGTATCGGGCCTCTGGTGCCACACCAGACGACTGTCCTGTGCTCCTGAAGGAAGCTGTGCCCTTCACGGTTGCCTGAACCCTGAAGACTAGGAACAAAATACAAAGACCCTGAGACCACCTCAATTTCTGGACTTCCAGAAGAAGGCTCTGGACCCAAATGTGAATTCTGGCACACAATGAGCCCCTGCCTTCAGGCAGACATCCAAATCCAAGGCCCTGAGCCAGAAGTTTGAACCTGCCATGACTATAGGATTTCATCGATACCCTAGCTTAGAATTTTAGGCATCTGTCCCTAGAAGCCTGTTCTCCAATACCAACTTATATTCCAACATGTGGTCCTTGAGCCACACAACAGAACCACTACTGTCCCCAGAAGATCCATTGCACTTGATAGCTGTGTCCATAACTCAGTGATTTAGAATCCTACATTGCCCCTGACCACCCCAACATTCTTATGTCTCCCTGGATACAAGCCAGCATTGTGATCCAACAGCATGAAACTCCATGTCAACTTAGGCCACTTGGAACTTCGCTCCAGAGCCACCAGATCGAACCTGCCATGTTCCTCGGCTGCAGTGGTCATGGAATTGTGCTTTACAGGCATCCATGTGGGAGAGCTCTGCACCCACTTTCCATATGGGGGACACTGGAGAAAACAAACCAGACTCCACCTGTCCAGTAGAAGGAAACCTTGCTGTTTGGAGCATCTCTAAAGCCCCAGCGTGGGAAATCCTCCATGGCCTCAGCACGCCTGTTTCGAGGCACCCCTAATATGGAAAACAGCCCTCTTACCTTTCTGAAAAGGCCACCAAATATTGGGAGCTCCTAGAATCCTTAGAGAGAAAAATCTCCCATGTATTCATGAGACAACATCTGCATTCCGAGGATATCCGGGACACACAATCCAGATATAATAGACTGTGCTACCACATTCATGTCACCCTCTTTACAGTTCCTGAGGAGCTGCTCTCCAGGTCTATGAAATGGGGCTGCGATCGCCTCGACACTAACCCTTATCCAAGTTTTTCTTTGCAGACGTCTCTCCCAAACCATGGCTCACATGCCCTCCAGGATCTTGTCTTTGGAGCCACACCACAGGACTGTGTCTGCCATTCCCAAGGAAACTTTGCCCATCACAGTTACCCAAAACCTCTAGATTAGGAGAAACCTGCAAGGTCCCTGAGTTCACCCCAATATTGGAGGACACTCTGCATGCAAATGCACACTCTGAAACACCCTGATTCTCTACATCCAGGCAGACGCCCATGTCAATGGTCCTGAGTCAGAATATTGAACCAGACACGCCCCTAGGACCTCATTGAAACCCTCCATTATTATTTCAGGCATCTGTTATCAGAGGCCTGTTCTGGAAAACCAACTTATGATACAACATGTGATCCCTGAGACACAAAATAGAACAACTGCTGTCCCCAGAAGGAAACCGTGGTCTTAAACCTGAGTCAAACGCTCAGGGTAGGAGAATCCTGCAAGGTCCCTTTGCCAAGAGCACATTCTAATAACTCCCTGGTAACAAACCAGCATTGTGACCCATGTGCAAGACATTCCATATCAACTCAAGGCCTTGGTACTTCGCGCCAGAATCACCAGAACAAAACTGCCATGTTCCTCAGCTGCAATGGCCAATGGAGGTGTGCTTTCCAGGCATCCATGCCGAAGAGCTCTGCTACCCAAACTTTCCACATGGGGTACCATAGAGCAAACAAATCAGACTCCACCTGTTCAGTAGAAGGAAACCTTGCTGTTTGGAGCATCTCACAAGCCTCAGAGTGGGAAATCCTCCTCGGGCTCTTGATACCACACCTCCATTTGTTGTCATCATAGACACAAACTCTAGTGTGAGCAAACATCTGACATCCACCCTTACTCAATTGCTAGATATCTTGAAAAAGACACTTCACATTTGAACTGCGTTTCGCTTGGCACTGAATTGTACAATCGCTTGTATTTACAATTCCATCCTCACCCTACTGCTTCCCAAGGCCTCTTGATATTGAATTCTGGAGCCACAACGCAGCATTCTGCCTCCCCCATAGAAAGAAGAAGTGCTTGCTGAGTTTGCCCAGAATACCCACATGAGGATCAATCTGCTCGGCCCTGGAGGTAACCCAGATTTATAGACTGTCATGGCCACTAGTGTTGTGTCTGACAGAGCCTGAGCCCCGACCTAGTGTCAGTCACCCAGAAAGCTGGCCCCATAGCTAGCATGTGGGATTGGCCATGGCCCAAGTGCGTCATCTCTACCCATACTTGGTATTCTGGAACCTTTCCCCAGAATTTGCTGAAATCCTTCCAATGGGGGAACCTGAAGCACTATAGAGGACTACTCCTTCTTCATGGAAGGAAACCTGGCTGTTGGGATGGGTGTCCAGCCCTCAAAGTAGGACTAAGGTACATGGCCAATGTGACCACGTCAACTCCTGAGGGCTGCCCAGGGCACAAACAGGCATTGTGACCCTCACCCAAGTATGCTTTCAAACAAACCTTCTCAGTTCCACCACAAGGTTCCTGCATTGCAGGCCTGGTACGCCCCTGGCCCAAATCCTAACCTTTGGTGGGATTTTCCAGGCACCCAAACCCAGAACCTGTCTCTGGAATCCCTGTTTTGGGACATCTCTAAGATGGAAAACAGTACCCTTATCTTCCCCGAAAAAACCATGAAACTATGGGGAGCTGCCAAGATCCTTAGAGCGGAAAAGTCTCCCATGGACCCATAAGACTTCACCTACATTCTGAGGTCATTCTGGACACACAATTCAAATAGAAAGGTCTTCCAGTGACCCTAATTATAGTTCCTGATGATCTGACCCCCAGGTCTATGCATTGGGCCTGTGATCGCTTCGTGACTAACCCGAACCCAAATTTGTGTTTACAGACTTCTCTCCCAAAACCATGGCTCACATGCCTTCCAGGATGGAGTCACTCGAGGTGCACCACAGGAATGTGGCTGCATTCCACAAAGAAACGCTGCCTATCACAGTTGCCCTAACCTTACAGATTAAGAGAAACCTGCAAGGCCCCTGAGACCACCCCAAGTTTAGTAGCCACACTGGATGCAAATGCACAGTCTGAAACACTCAGATCAGCTACATTGAGCTACACGTCAATGGTCCTGAGTCAGAAGATTGAACCTGACATGCATTTGGACCTCATTGAAACCCTTGATTAGGTTTTCAGGCATCTGTCCTCAGGGTCCTATTCTGTAATACCAACTTATGATAGAACATGTGGTCCCTGAGCCACACAACAAAACATTTCCTGTCCCAGAAGGAAACTGTGCTCTTTGACCTCTGCCCAACCCTCAGAGAAGGAGAATCCTGGATGGCACCTTAGCCACCAGCACATTCTAAGATCTCCCTGGTAACAAACCAGCATTGTGACCCATCTGAAATATATTCCATGTTAACTCATCACCCTTGGTACATCTCCAATATCAACTTATATTCCAACATGTGGTCCTTGAGCCACACAACAGATCCCCTCATGTCCCAAGAAGGATACCTTGCTCTTGGTAGCTGTGTCCAAGGCTCATGCAGGCGGATCCTGCTTGGCCCCCGACCACTCCAACATTCTAAAATCTCCCTGGATACAAACCAGCATTGTGATCCAGCAGCATGAACCCCCATGTCAACTCAGGCTGGAAGGAACTTTCCCCCAGAGCCGCCAGATTGAACCTGCAATGTTCCTCATCTGTAATGGTCAATGGAGGTGTGCTTTCCACGCATCCCTGTGGGAGAGCTCTGCTACCCAAACTTTCCATATGTAGAATGGTGGAGCAAAAAACCCAGTCTCTACCTGTCCAGTAGAACGAATCCTTGCTGTTTGGAGCATCTCACAAGCCCCAGCATGGGAAATCCTCCATGGCCTCGTGACGCCACCCCTCCATTTGGTGTTCATCATAAACACAAACTCCAGCATGAACAAACATCTGACATCTGCCTTATTCAGGTGCTGGATATCTCGAATCAGCCACTATACACTTAAACTGCCTTCTGCTTGGCACTGAATTTAACTGTAGCTTGTGTTGACAATTCCATCCTCACCCTCATGGTTCACAAGCCCACTTGATAGGGAATTCTGGAGCCACAGTGCAGCATTCTTCATGCCCCATAGAAATAAGAAGTGCCTGGTGAGACTGCCCAGAAACACCACATGAGGATCCACCTGCCTGGCCCTTGGCGGCACCCTAATGTCATAGGCCACCAAGAGCATTCAGGCTCTGTCTGAAAAATCCTGAGCCACAACCTCTAGTCTGGCACATGGACAGTGGGCCCCATAACCTGCTGGTGGGACCTGCCTTGGCCTGAAGCCGTCACATATGCTCAATCTGGATATTCAGGCATCCCTCCCCAGACCATAGCTCAAATCCCTGAGTATGGGGGAACCGGATGCACAAGAGTACTCCTTATTCCAGATGGCAAGAAACTTGGCTGTTGAGATGGGTGTCCAACCCTCAGAGTGAGAAATAGCTGCATGGACCATGAGACCATGGACAATCTTGGTAGGCGCCCTGGGCACAAACATGCATTGTGACCCTCAGCATGAGCCTGCTTTGAAACAAACGCCCTTGGTAGCTAGACCTGGAGCCCGCCGAGCATGCCTGCCATGTCCCTAGTACCAAATGTTTACCCTAGTTCGTTTATCATGGCACCGAGACACAGAACCTGTCTCTGGAATTCCACGTTTGGATGTTCCCTGAGACATAAAACAGCAGTCTTCCTTTCCCTCAGAGACACCAAACTCTTGGGAGCTAGGCAGAATCCCCAGAGACGAAGAATCTCCCTTGGCCTCATGAAGCCACCCTTACCATTTGTGACCGTCCTAACCCTAACCATAGTTTGCGTTTGAAGATTTCTGTCCCCAAAGCCCTGGCCCACAAGCCCTACAGGAGGCCTCTGGTGCCACACCGGATGAGTGTGCCTACACTCCCGAAGAAAATACTGCCATTCACATTTGCAAAACCATGAATATTGTGAGCAAAGTACAAAGCACCTGAGCCCAGCTCAATTTCAAAGAGCGCTATGGACCCAAGTGCATATTCTGATACACAAGGAGCAGCTGCTTCCGACAAACATCCAAGTAAAAGGCCCTGAGTAAGAAGGTTAAACCTGGCATGCCTCTAGGACTTCATAGATACCCTAGCTTAGGTTTTCAGGCTCCTGTACCCAGAAGCCTTTTTTTAAATACCAAATTATATTCCAAAATGTGGTCCCTCAGCCACATAAAAGAACCCCTCCTGTCCCCACAAGGATACCTTGCTCTTGGTACCTGTGTCCAAGACTCAGTGCAGGATAATCCTGCATAGCCCTGTGACAACCCCAACATTCTAACGTCTCCCTGGATAACAACCAACATTGTGACCAAACAGCATATAACTCCATGTTAACTCAGGCCTCTTGTAACTTCGCCTCAGAGGCACCAGATCAAACCTGCCATGTTCCTCAGCTGCAATGGTCAATGTAGTTTTGCTTTCAGGTATCCATGAGGGAGATCTCTGCTACACAAACTTTCCATAATGTGGACCCTGTAGCAAACAAACCAAACTCCACCTGTCCAGTAGAAAAAAAACAAAACAAACAAACAAAAAAAAAAAAACAAAAAACAAAACAAAACAAAACAAAAAAAACATTGCTGTTTGGAACATCTCACAAGTCACAGCGTGGGATATCCTCCATGGCCTCATGACGCCATCCTTCCATTTGACAGTCATCATAGACACAAACTCCAGTGTGAGCAAACATTTGATATCCACCCTTACTCACATGCTGGATATCTCGTATCAGCCACTGCACAGTGGAACTGCCTTCTGCTTGTCACTGCATTTAACCTTAGCTTGTGTTTACAATTCCATCCTCGCCCTCCTTTTGCCCTCACCCTCTTCATAGGGCATTCTTGAGCCACAACACAGCATTCTGCCTGCCCCACAGAAAGAAGAAGTGCCTGGTGAGTCTTCCAGGAATCACCACATTTATGATCCACCCGCATGGCCCTTGACGGGACCCTAATATCTTAGGCCACTATGGGCACTCGGGCTCTGTCTGACATAGCCTGAGCTATGACCTTCAGTCAGCCACA
Source organism: Mustela lutreola (assembly GCF_030435805.1). NCBI lineage: Eukaryota > Metazoa > Chordata > Mammalia > Carnivora > Mustelidae > Mustela > Mustela lutreola. The sequence goes on from NC_081294.1 coordinate 170,725,279, forward strand.
CAGACAGTGGACCTCATATCCTGCAGGTGTGACCTGCTGTGGCCCGAAAACGTTTCATCTACTCAACTTGGTTATTCAGGCATTTCTCCCCAGACCATAGCTCAAATCCCTGTCTATGGGGGAAAGTAGCACAGGAGGACTCCTCCTTCTCTATGTCAGGAATCCTGGCTGTTCAGATGGGTGTCCAATCCTCAGAGTGGGAACCAGCTGCATGACCCATGGGACCACGGTCACTCATGGCTGCTGCCCTGGGCACAAACAGGCATTGTGACCCTCAACGTGAGCCTGCTTTAAAAGAAACCCCTATGGTAGCTGGATTAGGAGCCTTCAGAGCAGGACTTCCAGGTCCCTAGGGCCAAAGCCTCACACTCATTCATGTTTTCCAGGCATCCAGACCCGGAAACTGTCTCTGGAATCCCTCTTTTGGCATTCCCTTGAGACGGAAATCAGCAGTCTTCCCTTCCCCCAGAGACCCCAAACTCTTGGGATCTGGGTAGAATCCCCAGAGATAAAGAATCTCCCATGGTCCCATGAAGACTCCCATACATTTTGCGACAATCCTGGATACACTATCCAGACATAAAAGCTTGTGCTACCACCTCCATGACTCCCTAATTTCAGTACAATATGAGCTGCCCTCAGGGCCTGCATATTGGGCCTCTGATTACCTCGTCCCTCACACTAACCCTAGTTTGCGTTTGCAGATTTCTGTCCTCAAACCTCAGGCCCACATGCCCTCCAGGATGGGGTCTATAGAGCCACACCGGACAAGTGTGCATATGTTTGCAAAGGAAACTCTGCCCTTCACTGTTGCCAAAACCCTGAAGATTAGGATCAAAGTACAAAGCCCCTGAGCCCACCTCAATTCAAAAGAAAACTGCACCCAAATGCACATTCTGACACACGATGAGGACCTGCCTACAGGTAGACATCCAAGTCAAAGGCCCTGAGTCAGAAGATTGTGCGTGACATGCCTCTAAGACTTATCTATACCCAAGCTTAGGTTTTCAGGTGCCTATCCCCAGGGGCCTATTACGCAATACCAACTTATATTTCAAAATGTGGTCCCTGAGCTACACAACAGAACCTCTCCTGTCCCCAGAAGGATACGTTGCTTTGGTAGCTGTGTCCAAGACTCAGTGTAGGAGAATCCTGCATGACCCCTGACCACCCCAACATTCTAACGTCTCCCAAACCCGCTTTGTGATCCAACAGCATGAAACTCCATGCCAACTCAGCCTGCTTGGAAAATCGCCCCAGAGCCAACAGATAGAACATGCCATGTTCCTGAGCTGCAATGGTCAATGGAGTTGTGCTTTCTAGGCATCCATGCAGGAGAGCTCTGCTACCAAACTTTCCACATGGGGAACCCTGGAGCAAACAAAGGAGAATCCCCCTGTCCAGTAGAAGGAAACCTTGCTGTTTGGAGCATCTCACAAGCCCCAGTGTCGGAAATCCTCCATTGCTTGTTACGTCACCCTCCATTTGGTGGTCATCATAGACACAAACTCCAGGGTGAGCAAACATCTGAAATCCACCATTATTCAGGTACATGGTATCTCACAACAGCCACTGCACACTGGAACTGCCTTCTGTTTGGCACTGAATAACCGAACCTTGTGTTTACAATTCCATTCTCAGCCTCCTGGTCAACAAACCCAGTTGATAGGGAATTCTGGTGCCACAACACATAATTATGCTTACTCCACAGAAAGAAGAAGTGCCTGGTGTGTCTGCTTGTAAACTCCACATGAGGATCCACCAAAATGGCCCTTGATGTCACCCTAATATCATAGGCTGCTACGGGCACTCAGGCTCTGTCTGACACAACCTGAGCCACAACCTCCAGTCAGGCACACAGACAGAGGTTGCCATATCCTGCAGGGTGAACCTGCCGAGGCCCAAAGCCTTCACATCTACTCAACCTGGATATTCAGGCATCTCTCCCCAGACCGTAGCTCAAATCCCTGCCTATGTGGGAACCTGAAGCCCAGGAGAACTCCTCCTTCCCGATGGTAGGAAACCTGGCTGTTGTGATGGGTGTCCAACTCTCAGAGTCGAAACCAGCTACATGGCCCATGAGAACATGGCCACACAAGGGAGACGCCCTGGGCCCAAACAGGCATTGTGACCCTCAGTATGAGCCTGCTTTTAAACACACCCCACCTTGGTAGCTGGACCAGGGGCCCACAGAGTGGCATGCCAGGTTCCTAGGGCCACATCCTCACCCTCGTTTGTGATTTCCAGGAACCCACCCAGAACCTGTCTCTGGAATCCCTCTTTTGGGGGTCTCCTGAGACGGAAAACAGCAGTTTTCCCTTCCCCCAAACACACCAAACTCTCTGAATCTGATCAGAATCCCCAGAGACGAAGAATCTTCCATGGTCCCATAATCCACCCCTACATTTTGCGACCATCCTGGACACACAATCCCAACAGAAAAGCCTGCACTACTGCCTCTATGGAGGCACCTTAATTTCAGTACAATATGAGCTGCACTCAGGGCCTGCAGATCGGGCCTGTGATTACCTCGGCCTCACCCTAACCCTAGTCCGTGTTCCAGATTTCTGTCCCCAAAGCCCTGACCCACATACCCTCAGGACGGGGCCTTTCGAGTCACACTGGATGACTGTGCATATCCTCCTGAAGGAAACTCTGCCCTCACTGTTTCCAAAACCCTGAAGATTAGGAGTGAGGTACAAAACCCTGAGCCTACCTCCATTTTGAAGAACGCTCTGGACCCAAATGGACATTCTGACACACAATGAGACCCTGCCTCCTGGCAGACATCCAAGTCAAAGGCCCTGAGTCAGCAGATTGAACCTGACATGTCTCTAGGACTTCATCAATACCCGAGCTTAGATATTCAGTTGCCTATCCCCAGGGTCCTGTTTCCAAATACCATCTTATATTCCAACTTGTGGTCCCTGAGCCACACTACAGAACCCCTCCTGTCCCCAGAAGGATACTTTGATCTTGGTAGCTGTGTCCAAGACACAGTGTAGGAGAATCCTGCATGGCCTTCTGAGCACACCAATATTCTAACCTCTCCCTGGATACCAACCAGCATTGTGATCCAACAGCATGAAACTCCATGTCAACTCAGGCTGCTTGGAACTTAGCCCCAAAGCCATCAGATAGAACCTGCCATTTCCTCTGCTGCAATGGATCATGGAGGTGTGCTTTATAGGCATCGACACGGGAGAGCTCTGCTACCCAATCTTTCCATATGGGGGACTCTGGAGCAAACAAACCAAAATCACCCTGCCCAGTAAATGGAAACCTTGCTGATTGGAGCATCTCACAAGACACAGCATGGGAAAACCTCCATGGACCCTTGTGCCACCCCTCCATTTGCCATTCATCATAGACACAAACTACAGTGTGAGCAAACATCTGACATCCGTCCTTACTCAGGTGCTGGATAGCTCGAATCATCCTTCTGTGTGGCACTGGATTGAACCATAGTTTGTGTTTACCATTCCATCCTCACCCTCCTGTTCCCCAAGGCCTCTTGATAGGGCATTCTGGAGCCATGATACAGCATTCTGCCTGTCCCACAGAAAGAAGTGCCTGGTGAGTCTGCCAAGAAAACCCACATGAGGATCCACCTACATGACCCTTGAGGGATCCCTATTATCATAGGCCGCCGTGGGCACTCAGGCTCTGTCTGACACAGCCTGAGCCATGACCTCCATTCAGCCACGCAGACAGCGGATCCAATATTCTGCAGGTGGGACCTGTTGGCCCGAAGCCTGACGGCACGAAACAGTCACATCTACTCAACCTGGATATTCAGGCATCTCTCCCAAGACCATAGCTCAAATCCCTGCCTATGGGGGAAACTGAAGCCCAGAAGTACTTCTCCTTCCTGATGGTAAGAAACCTGGCTATTGGGATGGGTGTTCAACCCTCAGAGTGGGAACCAGCTGCGTGGCCCATGAGGCCACAGTCCATGAGGCCACGGTCACTCATGAGAGCCTCTCTGGGCAAAAAGAGGCATTGTGACTCTTAGCCTGAGCATGCTTTCAAACAAGTCCTCTCAGTTGCACCACCCAGATCCCACATTGAAGGCCTGGTATGCCTCTAGTCTCAAATACTAACTCTTGTTGGGATATTCCAGGGTCCCAGACCCAGAGCCTATTTATGGAATCCCTGTTTTGGGTCACCCCTAAGATGGAAAACAGCACTCTTCACTTCCCCAAAAAAGCCACCAAGCTATTGGGAGTGGCTAGGATCCTAAGAGTGGAAAAATCTCCCATGTACCCATGAAACAACATCTGCATTCCGAGGCCATCCGGGACAAGAGCCCTATTATAAAAGCTTTAACTACTGCTCTGCATCGCCATAATTAAAGTTCCTGATGAACTGCCTTCCAGGTCTACACACTGGGCCTGCGATCATTTCACCACTAACCCTAGCCTTCATTTGTGTTTGCAGACTTCCCTCTCACACCATGGATCACATTCCCTCAAGGATGGTGTCTCTGGAGCCACACCACAGGACTTTGCCTGCCATACCCAAGGAAACTTTGCCCAACCCACTTTCCCAAACCCTCCAGATTAGAAAAATCTGCAAGACCCCTGAGCCCACCCCAAGAATGGAGGCTGCTCTAGACACAAATGCGCAGTCTGAAACACCCTTAGTCCCTACATCTTGGCAGACAATCAAGTCAGTGGTCCAGAGTCTAAAGATTGAAACACACATGCCCCTAGGACCTCATTGGGACCCCAATTAGATTTTCATGCATCTGTCTTCAGAGGCCTGTTCTGGAGTACCAACTTATGATACAACATATGGTCCCTAAGCTACACAGCAGAAAAACTCCTGTCCCCAGCAGGAAGACGTGCTCTTGGACCTGTGTCAAACCCTCAAGGAAAGAGACTCCTGAGTGGCATTTTAGCCACCAGCACAGTCCAAGTTCTCCCTGGCAACAAAGCAGCATTGTAATCCCTGTGCAAGACATTCCATGTCAACACAAGGCCTTGGTACTTCACCCCAGAGCCACCAGAAAGAAATGGCCATGTTCCTCAGCTGCATGGTCCATTGGGATATGCTTTCCGGGTATCCATGTGGGAAAGATCTGTTACCCAAAATTTCCATATGGGGAACCCAACTGTCCAGTAGAAAGAAACCTTACTGTTTGGAGCATCTCACAAGCCACAGTGCGGGAAATCCTCCTGGCTTCTGGATGCCAATCCTCCATTTGTCGGTCATCAGAGACACAAACTCCAGTGGAGCAAGCATCTGACATCCACCCTTACTCACATGCTGCATATCTCGCATAATATGCAGCCCATTGGAACTGCCTTCCACCTGGCACTGAATTTAACTGTACCTTGTGTTTACAATTCCATCCTCACCCTACTGGTCCCCAAGCCCACTTTATTGGGAATTCTTGAGCCACAACACAGCATTCTGCCTTCCCCATAAAAGTAGTGCCTGGTGAGTCTTCCCAGGAACCCCACATGAGGATCAATCTACTCTTGCCTTGAGGGAACCCTGATTTATAGATTGCCCTGGCCACTAGTGTTGTGTCTGATAGAGCGTGAACAACGAACTCATGTCAGCCTTCCAGAGAGCGTGGCCCGAGTCCAGCATGTAAGACCGTCCATGGCCCAAGGCAATTGTCTCTACCCATCCTGGTATTCAGGCATTTGGCCCTAGACCTTTGCTGGAATCCCTGACAATGGGGGAACCTGAAGCACAATGGAGAACTCCTCCTTCCCCATGGCAGGTATCCTGGCTTTTGGTATGGGTGTCCAACCCTCAAATTGGGAGCCAGCTGTATGGCCAATGAGATGACGTCCAGTCCTGAGAGCCGCCCTGGGCACAAACCGGCATGTTGACCATAAACCTGAGCATGCTTTCAAAAAAGCCCTCCCAGTTACACCACCAGGATACCACATTGCAGGCCAGGGGCACCCCTAGGCTGAAATCCTGACACTTGGTTGGATTATCCAGGCACCCAGACACAGAGCCCCTCTCTGAAATCCCTGTTTTAAGACACCTCGAAGATCGAAATCAGCACTCTTCCCTTCCCCAAAAAAGCCACCAAACTATTGGGAACTACCAGGATCCTTTGAGAGAAAAAAAAAAATCTCATGGATTCATGAGACAACACCTGCATTCCGAGGTCATTGTGGACACACAATCCAGATATAAAAGCCTGTGCTACCACCTAGAGTCACCCTAATTACAATTCCTGTCAATCTGTGCTCCAGGTCTACGCACTGGGCTTGCGATCACCTCCCTACTAACCCTAACCCAAGTTTGTGTTGGCAGGCTTCTCTCTCAAAACCATGGCTCACATGCATTCCAGGATCTCATCTCTGGAGCCACACCACAGGACTGTGTCTCCATCCCCAAAGAGACTTTGTCCATCACAGTTGCCCAAACCCTCCAGATTAGGAGAAACCTGCAAAGACCCTGAGTCCACCCCAATATTGGAGGCTGCTCTGGACGTGAATGCGCAGTCTGAAACACCCTGATTCCCTACATCCAGACAGACATCCAAGTCAATGGTTCCGAGTCTGAAGATTGAACCTGACACGCCCCTAGTACTGCATTGGAACTTCAATTAGGTTTTCAGGCATCTGTCCTCAGAGGTATGTTCTGGAATAACAACTTATAATACAGCATGTGGTCCCTGAGCCACAAAACAGAAAAACTCCTGCCCCTAGAAAGAACCTGTGCTCTTGGACCTGTGTCAAACTTCCAGGTTAGGAGAATCCTGCATGGCACCATAGACATCAACACATTCTAAGATCTCCCTTGTAACAAACCAGCATGGTGACCCCTTTGTTAGAGAGGCCATGTCAACTCAAGGTCTTGGTATTCACCACAGAGCCACCAGAATGAACTTGCCATGCTCCTAAGCTGCATGGTCCATGGAGATGTGCTTTCCAGGCATCAATGTGGGAGAGCTCTGCTATCCAAACTTTCCACATAGGGGACCCTGGAGCAATCAAATCAGACTCCACCTGTCCAGTAGAGGGAAATCTTGCTGTTTGGAGCATCTCACAAGCCTCAGTGTGGAAAATCCTCTAGGGCCTCTTGAAGCCACCTTTCCATTTCTTGCTCATCATAGAGACAAACTCCACTGTGAGCAAACATGTAACATCTGCCCGTTCTCACAAGCTGGATATCTCGAAAAATCGCTGCACATTAGAACTTTCTTTGGCCGGGCACTGAATTTAACCGTGTCTTAGGTTTACAATTCCATTCTCACCCTACTCTTCACCATGCCCTCTTGATAGGGAATTCTGGAGCCAAAACGCAACATTCTGCCTTCCCCATAGAAAGAAGAAGTGCCTGAGAGACTGCCAAGACATCCCACAGGAGGATCTGTCTGCTCAGCCCTCGAGGGAACCCCGATTTATAGGATCACTGGCCACTAGTGCTGTGTCTGACAGAACCTGAGTCCCGACCTCGTTTCAGTTACACAGAGAGTCGGGCCCATATCCAGCATGTAAGACCGTCCTCTCTACCCATCCTTGGTATTTAGGCATCTGTATTCAGACCTGTGCTGGAATCCCTGCCAATGAGGAAACCTTGAGCACAATAGAGAACTCCTATTTCCCCAAGGCAGGAAACGAGGCTTTTGGGATGGTTTTCCAACCCTCAGAGTAGGAGCCAGCTGCATGGCCAATGAGACCACTCCCACTCATGGGGGCCACCCTGGGAACAAACAGGCATGTAGACCCTCAACTTGAGCATGCTTTAAAGACAGCATTCTTAGTTACACCACCATCATCTAGCTTTGAAGGCCTGGTACACCCCTAGGCGCAAATCCTAAACCTTGGTGGGAATTTCCATGCTCCCAACGCAGAGTCCATCTCAGGAATCCCTGTTTTGGGACACCTCTAAGATGGAAAATAGCACTCTTCCCTTCCCTGTAAAAGTCAACAAAGTATTGGGAACAGCTGGGATCCTTAAAGAGGAAAAATCCCCCATGGATCCAAGAGATCATATGTGCATTCCGAACCATCCTGGAAACACAATCCAGATAGAAAAGCCTGTGCTACCACCTTCAAATCACTGTAATTACAGTTCCTGACGGGCTGCCCTCCAGGTCTATGCATAGGGCATGTGATAACCTCACCAATAACCCTAATCCGATTTTGTGTTTGCAGACTTCTCAACCAAAACCATGCCTCACACGCCCTCCAGGATTGGGTCTCTGGATCCACACCGCAGGACTGTGCCTGCCATTCCCAAGGAAAATGTGCCCATCTCAGTTGCTCATACCATCCAGATTAGGAGAAACCTGCAAGGGCCCTGAGCCCACCACAATATTGGAGGCTGCTCAGGATGCAAATGTGCAGTCTGTAACACCCTGATCACCTCCATCCCGACAGACACTAAAACAATCTTCCTGAGTCAGAAGATTGAACCTGACATTCCCCTAGGACCTCATTGGAAACCTAGATTAGGTTTTTAGTCCTCTGTCCTCAGTGGCCTGTTCTGGAATACCAAAATAAGATACAACATGTGGTCCCTGAGCCACACAACAGAACGTCTATTCCCATAAGGAAACCGTACACTTAGACCTGTGTCAAACCCTCAGGGTGGGAAAATCCTGCACAACCCTTTAGCCACCAGCACATTCTAAGATCTCACTAGTAACAAACCAGCATTTTGACCCACCTGCAAGCAATTACCTCTCAACTCAAGGCCTTGGTACTCGCCCTAGAGCCATCAAAACGAACCTGCCATGTTTCTCAGCTTCATAGGTCAGTGGAGGTGTGCATTCCAGGCATCCATGAGGGAGAGCTCTGCTACCCAAACTTTCCACATGTGGAACCACCAACCTGAGCCTAAGTCTGAACCTCGCCCTGACTTCAGATGCACGAAGTCCCGATTCAGATCTACAGAGAGTGCCTGCCGTGCCCTCTCCCCGAAACTTACGCCTAACATGTGTTCTTATACTTCCGTCCTCACACTCCTTGCCCACAGGGCATCCAGTTTGGGAATTCCGGAGCCACAATTCAGCACTCTGCCTTCCCTCCAGAAGAAAAACGTTGCCCTTGGGGCTAGGCAGAAACACTAAATGAGGATACGGCAATCAAAACTCCCCCAAATATACAATATACCCTGAAAACTAATGCCTGGTCTGACGCAGCCTAGGCTTGAACATCCCGACCAACACTCAGCGAGCTGGCTCCACACTGAGCACGTCGGACCCGACATGGACTTAAGTTGTCATCTCTTCCCAAGCTCGGTTTTCAGACTACACAACCTAGACCTTAACTCCAATCACTGCCCAGGGGTGAAAGAGATGAAAAAAACAGAACAACTACTTCCCCATGGCAAGAATACATGTGGTTGGCATGGAGCCCAACGTTCAGTGTAGGAGCAACAGTGTGCACTATGAGTCCCCGCCCATGCCTAAGCGCCTAGAAGGTATAAACACACATTGTGACTCTCAGCGTGAGTTCTCTCCTAAAGGAAGGCCTCTCAGTGGCTGGAACTCACCATAGTTCGGTTTGTCTATTCACCCCTCCCCAGGGCTCTGCTTGGAAATCCCTCTTTTGGTGGGACACCTGAGGTAACCAAAATGAAAGGACTCGTCCCAAACACAAGATTGACCCAAAACAATTGGGTTCGTGCCAAATTCACAGAGAGGAAGACACATCCATGGCCCATGAGGCCTCCTCGACATTCCACGGCCATTGTTGACACAAAATCCAGAGACAAAAGCCTGAATAAATGCCTCACACTCACTCTTTCTTCATATCCCGAAGAGTTCTCCTCACGGTCTGTAGATCGGGCCTGCTAAACTTACGTCCCCAAACGTAACCCGAATAGTGTATTCAGATTTCTATCCCCAGAGTCCTGGCCCACACACCCTCCAGGCTGGGGCCCCTGGAGCCACACATCAGGTCTGTGCCTGCCCACTCCAATGGAATTCAGCCCATTCACTTGACCACATGCCTACAAATTAGGAGAAACCTCCAAAATCCCTGAAGCCATCCCAATAGTGTAGGCCATCCGGGACAAACAAGGGCGTCTGACACCAGCTGAGCATCTGCCTCCACTCATACCGTAGTTGGATGACACCAGAGAAGGAGATTGAAACGCACAGGTCCCTACCATAATCGGATCCATTGCTTTGGTTTCCAGGCATCTCTTCTCAGAGGCATGTTTTCAAATACCAGCATGCGGGGGTTTCCGGAGGCACCATCAGAGCAAATCTCTTCTCCACATGGGAAACTTGCAGGTTGGAACTGTGTCAAAACTAACGGTTAGGAGAATTATTCAGGGCCCGGTGCCACCACCCCATCCAAGGTTTCCATGGACACAAACCCACATTAGGACCCATCCGCAGGAGAGTACATTTCAACTCAGGCATCTCGGTTGCTCCCCCAGAGCCAGCAGATAGAATCAGTCTTGTCAATAGGAGACAATTGAGTTGCAAGGCGGATTGCCCAGGCCTCCATCCTTAGAACCGTGCTCTGGCGTTGTTCCATCTGGAACGTCCTGACCCCTCCAAAAGGTCTCAAATGTCCTGCAGAAGGAATCCTTGCGTTTTGGAGCATCTCACAACTCCCAATGTGGGAAAACTGTAATGGATTTCTGAAGCCCCCACCCCCTTTCTGAAGGGGAAATCATGGACAGGAACTCCAACCTGAGCCAACGTCTGATCTTAGCCCTGAATTCAGATGCACCAAATCTCGATTCAGCTCTGCAGAGTGTGCTGGCCTTACCCTTGCCCTGCAGAGTATGCCGCCCTTGCCCTCGCCCTTAAACCTATGTGAAGCTTCTGTTCTCCAATGTCCGTCCTCACACTCCTAGCCCCCAAAACCTCACGTTTGGCAATTCTGGACCCACAAGGCAGCATTCTGCCTGCCCTCCAAAAGAAAAAAAAAATATGTTGCCCTATGGATCTTCCCAGACACCCCAAATGAGGATAGACCTACACGGCACCCTTCTGTACCCAAATTATATTGACAAACCTGGGCACTAATACACTGTCTGACACAGCCTGAGCCTGGACTTCCTGACCAACACCCAGACAGCTGACCGCACACTGAGCACATGAGACCCGCCAGGGCCTTAGCTCATCATCTATTCCCAACCTAGCTTCTCAGGCTTCAGAACATAGATATTAAATCCAAACCCCGCCAAGGGGTGAATGTGATGCAGAAATCAGACCTCCTCCTTCCCCATGGGAAGAAACCTTGCAATTGGCATGTTGTCCAACGTTCAGTGTAGGAGAAACCAGCGTTTACCATGAGGCCCCACCCATGCTTGAGTACGAAGAGGGCACAAACATGCATTGTGACCCTCAGCATGAGTCCTGTCCTCTAGTAAGTCCTCTCAGTGGCTGGACCATTAGACGTCATAATGGGCTTGCCATGGCCCTAGGCCCCAATTTTTAACCAGATTTCTGGTTGTCCAGTCGCCCTTCCCCAGGGCTCTGCTCTGGAAACTCTCTTTCATTGGGACACCTGAGGTAAAAACAAAACAAAACGGACTCCTCCCATCTCACAGAATCACCCCAAACTCTTGGGATCCGGCGAAGTGCCCAGAGAGGAATGCTCACCCATGGCCCATGAGGCCACCCGGACATACCATGGCCATCAGTGACACAATATCCAGAGACAAAATCTTGAGCAAGCGTCTAACACTCGCCCTTTGTTCATATCCTGAAGAGTTCTCCTCACGGTCTGTAGATCAGTGCTGCAAGACCTACGACCCGAAACCTAAGCCGAGTTTGTGTTTTCAGACTACTGTCCACACAGCCCTGGCCCACCAAACTTACAGGCATAGGTTCTTCGAGCCAAAACTGAGGACCGTACCTGGGAATTCTGCCCATTTCATTGGCCACAAACCTAAAAATAGGATAAACCTCCAAAGTGCCTGGGGCCATCCCAATACTGTTGGCTGCCCAGGAAAAACCAGGGTGGTCTGAAACCTGCTGAGCATCTACCTGCACGTAGACCAGTCGAATGATGTCCCCAGAGGTAATTTGGAATGAGCAGGCCCCTAGATCCTAATCAGATCCATTGCTTTGTTGTCCAGGCATCTCTCCTCAGAGGTCTGGATTCCAATACCAGCATATGGCTATTTCTTGAGGCACCCATCAGAACAAATCTTGTCTCCACGTGTGAATCTTGCACGTTGGAGCTGTGTCAAAGCCTCTGGTTAGGAGAACACTTCAGGGACCCTGTGCAACTGCCTCATTCCAAGATCTCCATGGACACAAACCCACATTAGGACCCATCCACAAGAGAGTCCATTTCAACTCAACCCCCTCAGTTGCTCCCCAGCAGATCTAACCTGTCTTGTCACTAACACAAGAGGAATGAGAGTTGGACTGCCCAGCCATCCATCCTTAGAACCCTGCTCTGAATCTTTCCGTATGGGAAGTCCTGGAGCCAACCTACAGGTCTCAATCATCCTGCAGAAGAATCTTTACAGATTGGAGCATCTCACAACTCCCATCGTGGGAGAAATTCCATGGCCCTGTGATCCACCCCCTCTTCATGAAGAGGGCCATCAGGGACAGAAACTCCAACCTGAGCGTTGGTCGGATCCTCAGCTGCCTTAAGATGCACGAGATCTCAATTCAGCTCTGTAGACCTCCATGCCCTTGCCCAGAAACTTAAGGTTTCTTGTGTTCTCAGACTTCTGTCCTCAACTCGTGGCCCACAAGCCCACCAGCTTGGCAATTGCAGAACTACAATGCAGCACTCGGCCTGCCCTACAGAAGAAAAAACATTGCCCTCTGGGGCTACTCAGAAACCCCAAATGAGGATCACCCTTCTCGCCACTTGACTGTACCCCAATTCTACAGGTTGCCCTGGGCACTAATGCCCTTTCTGTCACAGCCTGACGTTGGACCTCCCGACCCACACCCAGCCAGCTGGACGCATACTGAACACATCGGACATGCCAAAGCCTTAGGTCGTCATCTCTTCCGGACGTTGGTTTTCAGGCTTCAGAATCTAGAAATTTTCTCCAATCACTGCCCAGATTTAACATGAGGCAGAAAACAGAAATCCTTCCACATGGCAAGAAATTTTGCGGTTGGCATGTTACCCAACATTAAGTGTAGTTGAAACCAGTGTGGCCCTTGTGACCCCGTCATGCTTGACGGCCGCGATGGTCACAAATACACATTGTGACCCTCAACGTGAGCCCAGTCCCGAAGTAAGGACTCTCAGTGGTGGACCAAGAGCCGACATATTGGGCTTGCCATGCCCCTAGGTCCCAATTTTTAACCATAGTTTGGGTTGTCCATTCGCCACTCCCCAGTGCTCTGCTTTAGAATCCCTCTTTTGGTGAGACACCTGAGTTAACCAAACTGAAAGGACTCCTCCCATTACACAGATTGACCCCCAAATTGGGATCGGGCCAAATCCACAGAGAGGAAGACTCATCCATGGCCCATGAGGCCTCCCCGACATTCTACGCCCATCCTTGACACAAAATCCCGAGACAAAAGCCTGAATAATCGCCTCACACTTGCTCTTTCTTCACATCCCAAAGAGTTCTTCTCACGGTCTGTAGATCGGGCCTTCCATATCTACGTCCCCAAAACAAGCCGAGTGTGTGTTTTCAGACATCTGTCTTCACATTCCTGGCTTACATACACTCCAACCTGGGGCCCCTGGAGCCACACATCAGGTCTGTGCCTGTCAACACCACGGGAATTCTGCCCCTTCCATTGACCACAATCATACAAACTAGGTGAAACCTCCAAAGTCCCCAGGCCATCACGATAGTATATAACGCCCAGGACAAAAAAGGGCTGTCTGGAACCAGTAGAGCATCCATCTCCACTCATACTATAGATTGATGTCCCCAGAGAAGGAGATTGAACGGGACAGGCCCCTAGGCCCTAATTGGGTGTATTGTTTTGGTTTCCTGGTATCTCTCATCAGAGGCCTGGTTTCCAATATCAGCATGTGGGGGTTTCCTGAGGCATCAATCAGAACAAACCTAGTCAACACATGGGAAACTTGTCATTTGGAGATGACTCAAAACGTCTGTTTAGGAGAAGCAATCAGGGTCCCAGTGCCACCGCCCCATGCCAAGGTCTCCATGCACACAAACCCACATTAGGACCCATTGTCAGGAGAGTCCATTGCAACTCAGCCCCCTAGGTTTCTCCCCTAGAGCCAGCATATCAAAACTGTCTATTAGCTAGGAGACTGTTAGAAGGTGTCGTGGGCTTCCCAGGCATCCATCCTTAGATCCCTGATCTGGTGTCGTTCTGTATGAGACATCCTGGAGCGATCCAACAGGTCTCAATTGTGGATCAGAAAAAATCCTTGTGGCTTGGAGCATATCCCAACTCCCATCCTGGGTAACCTTCCATGGCCTCGAGATGCTGCTCCTTTCAAGAAAGGGCCATAATGGAAAGAAACTCCAACCTGAGCCTAGGTCTGTACCTCGCCCTGATTTCTGATGCATGAAGTCCCAATTCAGATCTGCAAAGAGTGTCTGCCGTGCCCTCTCCCCGAAACCTACCCCTAACTTCTGTTCTTATACTTCCGTCCTCACACTCCTTGCCCACAGGGCATCCAGTTTGGGAATACCGAAGCCACAATGCAGCACTCTGCCTGACCTCCAGAAGAAAACAGTTGCCCTTGGGGCTACCCAGATACGCTAAATGAGGATCAACCTGCACGGCACTCGACTCTCCCCCAATTATACAATATACCCTGAAAACTAATGCCTGGTGTGACGACTGTATGCCTAAACCTCCTGAAAAGTACTCAGCGAGCTGGCTCCACACTAGGCATGTCAGACCCGACATGGACTTAAGTGGTGATCTCTTCACAAGCTCGGTTTTCAGACTACACAACCTAGACCTTAACTCCAATCACTGCCCAGGGGAGAAAGAGATGAAAAAATCAGAACTACTACTTCCCCATGGCAAGAATACATGTGGTTGGCATGGAGCCCAACGTTCAGTGTAGGACCACAGTGTGCAACATGAGTCCCCTGCCATGCCTGAGCGCCTAGAAGGCATAAACACACATTGTGACCCTCAGCATGAGTTCTGTCCTCAAGGAAGGCCACTCAGTGGCTGGAACTAAACATAGTTCGGTTTGTCCATTCGCCCCTCTCCAGGGCTCTGCTTTGAAATCCCTCTTTGCTGGGACAGCTGAGGTAACCAAACTGAAAGGACTCCTCCCATCCCCAAGATTGACCCAAAACAATTGGGTTCGGGCCAAATCCACAGAGAGGAAGACTCGTCCATGGCCCATGAGGCCACCCCGACATTCCATGGCCATCAGTGACTCAACATCCAGAGACAAAATCTTGAGCAAGCATCTAACACTTGCCCTTTGTTCATATCCTGAAGAGTTCTCCTCATGATCTGTAGATCAGTCCTGCAATACCTACGACCTGAAATCTAAGCAGAGTTTGTGTTTTCAGACAACTGTCCCCACAGCCTTGGCCCACAAAACATAAAGGCACAGGTTCTTGGCAAACCTGAGGACTGTACCTGGGAATTCTGCCCATTCCATTGGCCACAAACCTAAAAATAGGATAAACCTCCAAAGTGCCCAGGGCCGTCCCAATAGTGTTGGCTTCCTAGGAAAAACCAGGGTGGTCTGACAACAGCTGCGCATATACCTGCACTTAGACACGTCGACAGATGTCCCCAGAAGTAAATTGGAATGAGCAGGCCCCTAGATCCTATTCGGATCCATTGCTTTGTTGTCCAGGCATCTCTCCTCAGAGGCCTGGATTCCAATAGAGCTTATGGCTGTTTCTTGAGGCACCCATCAGAACAAATCTCATCTCCACGTGGGAATCTTGCACGTTGGAGTTGTGTCAAAGCCTCTGGTTAGGAGAACCCTTAAGGGACCCTGTGCCACTGCCTCCTTCCAAGTTCTCCATGGACACAACCCACATTAGGACCCATCCACAAGAGAGTCCATTTCAACACAACCCCCTCAGTTGTTCGCCAGGTCCAGCAGATCTAACCTGTCTTGTCACGAGGACACAAGAGGAATGAGAGTCGGGCTGCACATCCATCCATCCTTAGAACCCTGCTCTGAATCGTTCCGTATGGGAAGTCCTGGAGCCAACCAACAGGTCTCAATCATCCTACAGAAGAATCTTTATGGTATGGAGTATCTCAAACTCCCATCGTGGGAAAAATTCCATGGCCTCGTGATCCACCCCCTCTTCATGAAGAGGGCCATCAGGGACAGAAACTCCAACCTGAGCGTTGGTTGGATCCTCACCTGCCTTCAGATGCACGAGATCTCGATTCAGCTTTGCAGAGCATACCTGCCATGCCATCGCCCAGAAACCTAAGGTTGCTTGTGTTCTCAGACTTCTGTCCTCAACTCCTGGCCCACAAGCCCTCCACTTTGGCAATTCCAGAACTACAATGCAGCCCTCTGCCTGCCGTCCAGAAGAAAAAACATTGCCCTCTGGGGCTAACCAGAGGGCACGTGACTGTTTTCCTTTTCTACAGGATGCCCTGGGCACTAATGCCCTCTGTCACAGCCTGACCCTGGACCTTCTGACCCACACCCAGCCAGCTGGAATCATACTGAACACATCGGACCTGCCAACGCCTCTTGCCTTCATCTCCTCCCAACTTCTGTTTTCAGGCTTCAGAACCTAGACATTTTCTCCAATCACTGCCCAGGGTTGAACATGAGGCAGAAATCAGAATTCCTTCCCCATGGCAAGAAATCTTGTGGTTGGCATGTTGCCCAACGTTCAGTGTAGTTGAAACCAGTGTGGCCCTTGTGACCCCATCATGATTGAGGGCCGCGTTGGTCACAAATACGCATTGTGACCCTCAGCGTGAGCCCAGTCCCCACGTAAGGTCTCTTAGTGGCTGGACCAATAGATGGCTTATTGGTCTTGCCATGCTCCTAGGCCCCAATTTTTAACCATAGTTCGGGTTGTCTATTCGCCACTCCCCAGTGCTCTGCTTTAGAATCCTTCTTTTGGTGGGACACCTGAGGTAACCAAATTAAAGGACACCTCCCATCCCACAGATTGACCCCCAAATTGGGATCGGGCCAAATCCACAGAAAGGAAGACTCATTTATGGCCAATGAGGACTACCCGACAGTCCACGCCCATCGTTGACACAAAATGCAGAGACAAAAGGCTGAATAAGCGCCTCACACTCGCTCTATCTTCATATCCCCAAGAGTTCTCCTCACGGTCTATAGATCGGGCCTTCCATACCTACGTCCCCAAAACAAGCCGTGTGTATGTTTTCAGACATCTGTCCCCACATTCCCGGCTTACACACCCTCCAGCCTGGAGACCCTGGTGCTACACATCAGGTCTGTCCCTGTCAACTACACGGGATTTCTGTCCCTTCCATTGACCACAATCATACAAACTAGGAGAAACCTCCAAAGTCCCCAAGGCCATCCCAATAGTATAGAACGCCCAAGACAAACAAGAGCTGTCTGGAACCATCTGAGCATCCATATCCACTCATACTGTAGATGGATGTACCCAGAGAAGGGGATTGAATGGGACAGGCCCCTCGGCCCTAAAGGGTCCATTGTTTTGTTTTCCTGGTATCTCTCATCAGAGGCCTGGTTTCCAATATTAGCATGTGGGGGTTTCCTGAGGCAACAATCAGAACAAATCTAGTCTCCACATGGGAAACATATCTTTTGGAGATGACTCAAAACCTCTGGTTAGGAGACGCATTCATGGTCCGTGTGCCACCACACCATGCCAAGGTCCCATGCACAAAAACCCACATTAGGACCCATCCTCAGGAGAGTCCATTGCAACGCAACCACCTCGGTTGCTCCACTGGAGCCAGCATATCAAAACTGTCTATTAGCTAGGAGACTGTTAGAAGGTGAAGCAGGCTGCCCAGGCATCCATCCTTAGATCCCTGCTCTGGCGTCATTCCGTATGAGACATCCTGGAGCGATCCAACAGGTCTCAATTGTTGATCAGAAAAAATCCTTGTGTCTTGGAGCATATCCCAACTCCCACCCTGGTTAAAGCTTCATGACCTCGAGATGCTGCCCCTTTCAAGAAAGGGCCATAATAAACAGAAACTCCAACCTGAGCCTAGGTCTCAACCTCGCCCTGACTTCAGATGGACGAAGTCCCAATTAAGATCTGAAGACATTGCCTGCCGTGCCCTCACCTGAAACCTACGCCTAACTTGTGTTCTTATACTTCCGTCCTCACACTCCTTGCCCACAGGCCATCCAGTTTGGGAATTCCGTAGCCACAATGCAGCACTCTGCCTGCCCTCCAGAAGAAAAACTTTGCCCTCTGGGCTACCCAGAAACACTAAATGAGGATCAACCTGCACGGCACTCGACTGTACCCCAATTATAAAATATACCCTGAAAACTAATGCATGGTCTGACGCAGCCTAGGCCTGAACCTCCCAAAGAACACTCAGCGAGCTGGCCCCACACCGAGCACCTCGGATCTTAAATGGACTTAAGTTGTCATCTCTTCCCAAGCTAGGTTTTTAGACTACACAACCTACACCTTAACTCCAGTTACTGCCCTGGGGTGAAATAGATGAAAAATTCGGAACTACTACTTCCCCATGACAAGAATACATGTGGTTGGCATGGAGCCCAACGTTCAGTGTAGGAGCAACAGCGTGCACCATGAGTCCCCGCCCATGCCTGAGCGCCTAGAAGGCATAAACATACATTGTGACACTCAGCGTGAGTTCTGTCCTCAAGGAAGGGCTCTCAGTGCCTGGAACTAACCATAGTTGGCTTTGTCCATTCGCACCTCCACAGGGCTCTGCTTGGAAATCCTTCTTTTGCTTAGACACCTGAGGTAACCAAACTGAAAGGACTCGTCCCATCCCAAGGTTGACCCAAAACAATTGGGTTCAGGCTAAATCCACAGAGAGGAAGACTCGTCCATGGCCCATGAGGCCTCCTCGACATTTCACACCATTGTTGACACAAAATCCAGAGACAAAAGCCTGAATAAATGCCTCACACTCACTCTTTCTTCATATCCCGAAGAGTTATCCTCAGGGTCTGCAGATCTCGCCTGCCATACTTACGTCCCCAAACGTAAGCCGAATTAGTGTTTTCAGACTTCTATCCCTACAGTCCTGGCCCACACACCCTCCAGGCTGGGGCCCCTGGAGCCACACATCAGGTCTGTGCTTACCCACTCCAATGGAATTCTGTACATTCACTTGACCACATGCCTACAAATTAGGAGAAACCTCCAAAGTCCCTGAAGCCATCCAAATAGTGTACATCCCACAGATTGACCACCAAATTGAGATCGGGCCAAATCCATAGAGAGGAAGACTCATCCATGGCCCATGAGTACCCCCGACATTCCACGTCCATCGTTGACACAAAATCCAGAGTCAAAACGCTGAATAAACTCCTCACACTCCCTCTTTCTTCATATCCCAAAGAGTTCTCCTCACGGTCTACAGATCGGGCCTGCCATACCTACGTCCACAAAACAAGCCGAGTTTGGGTTATCAGACTTCTGTCCCCACATTCCTGGCTTACATACCCTCCAGGCTGGGGCCCCTGGAGCCACACATCAGGTATGTCCCTGTCAACTACACGGGAATTCTGCCCCTTCCACTGACCACAATCATACAAACTAGGAGAAACCTAAAAATTCCCCAAGGCCAACCCAATAGTATAGAATGCCCGGGACAAACAAGGGCTGTCTGGAACCAGCTGAGCATCCATCTCCACTCTTACTGTAGATGGATTTCCCCAGAGAAGGAGATTAAACGGGACAGGCCCCTAGGCCCTAATTCGGTCCATTGTTTTGGATTCCTGGAATCTCTCATCAGAGGCCTGGTTTCCAATATCAGCATGTGGGGGTTTCCTGAGGCACCAATCAGGAAAAATCTAGTCTCCACATGGGAAACTTGTCTTTTGGAGATGACTCAAAACGTCTGTTTAATAGAAGCATTCAGAATCCGTGTGCCACCACCCTGTGCCAAGATCTCCATGCACACAAACCCACATTAGGACCCATCGTCAGGAGAGTCCATTGCAACTCAGCACCCTCGGTTGCTCCCCTAGAGCCAGCATATCAAAATGGTCTATTAGCTAGGAGACAGTTAAAATGTGAGGCGGGCTGCCCAGGCATCCATACTTAAATCCCTGCTCTGGCGTCATTCTGTATGAGACATCCTGGAGCGATCCAACTGTTCTCAATTGTTTTTTTTTTTTTTTTTTTTTTTTTTTTTTTTTTTTTTTTTTTTCAGAAAAGGATATTTTTTTATTCAAGTAACTGCAAATAGGAAACCAAGATGGGGGGGCCCCAGGCTGGGACAAATAATGGCCACCTCCTCCCCGGCAGAACAGGGGACAGAAGGTAGCCTCTACACCCGACAGTCAATACAGCACCCCCCCAACTCTGCTGCAGCATCCTAGGGGCAGGGCCCCACCTTCCCTGGGACTGGGGTGGTCGGTAACCCAGCCTGTGCTGCCCCTGTCCCCTGCCCCTAAGAGTGCCTCGGAGGAGGGGACCGTGGGCAGAACAGGAGGCAATGAGGATGAACATTTGGCGCTGGTTGCAGCAGCAATGACGGATGTCTAAGAATGGAAACATTGAACGAAAAGAACACAACTGTCCAGAGGTAGTTTGTGAACAGAGGAAAAGATGGAACCAGAACCTTGGGGGGTGGGGAGGAGCAGAAGGGTGGGAGTGGGCAAGGCTAGCTCCTTGTTATTAGTGCCCCGTGTGAGGAAGGGGGAAATTGAGGCCTAGGGTGGAAGCAGAGGGGATTGGGCAGAGGCTCCAGCCCACCTGGGGAGGCTGTGGCAGGGAGCCTAGGCCTTGGGGACCTCACCTGGAAAAAGGGGGGACTGCATTTCCCTCACTGCAATAGATTCCAGGGTGAGGGGGTGGGGTGGGCTGGAGCCCATTTAGAAAGGGTAGGAGGCTCAGACCCCTCCTGGCTTCCTTCCTCTGCCCAAAGGGGGCTGTCTGACCTAGAGCAAGGACCAGGCATGGGAGGAAGAAAGAAAAGTGGGTGTGAGCCACACCTAGTGAGACACAGGCTGGGTGGGGTGGGGGGCATCTTAGGGCCCAGCGCCCCTCCCCACTGGCCATACCTGCCACTGCTTGTGCTGTGGAGGTGGGCAGATCAGGAGATGAGGCTTGGAACCCCTTTTAAGGCAAGGGAAGCCCTCCCAGGCCCCTCAGTGGGAAGTCAGAGGGAAGAATGGGGAAGGGACCCCCTCCCAAACACAGAGCGCAGTCAGCAACGTCCCCACCACAGGGTGTGGGGACACAGCAGGGGGCAGGGGGCGGCAAGGTTGGGGGTTGGCTTTGTCTGGAGCTGTGTGTGCGTGTGGGTGAGGGGTCGCTGGAAACCTAGACCAAAGGGAACTGCTCCCCATGCGGGCCTTGGGGCCCCGCAGCGCCTGGTGTGCTGTGTAGTGTGGCAGCGAGGGCGCAGGTGGGTGGTGGTGGTGCAGGGTAGGGGGGGCCTGGGGGAGGGGGCGGGGGCGGTGGGAGCGGAGCAGAGCTGTCCAGTCCCAGAAGGAAAATCGCTCCTTGGCCAAGGAGCAGGCGGCACGTCGCGGTCACTGCTCCTCCTCGGAGGACTCCTACGAGATGCCCTCTTCTTCCTCCTTCTCCAGTTTTTTAGGTCTGCCCCTTGGTTTCCTCCCTGGGGTTGTGGTAGTTTTCCGGGTCTTGGCGGCACCCTTGTTTTTGCTCCCCTTTGGTCGGCCCCGAGGTCTCTTAGGTGTCGGCACTTCGCTGGGCTCCTTCGGAGGCTCCTTGCGCGGCCTGCCCCGCCCCCGCTTCTCAGTGCAGTCCTTTTCCTGCTTGGAGGCCAAGGGCTGGCTGGACTTCGAGCTCGACTCGCTCATCTTCTCGCTCCCTTCTCTCTGGAGCAGGTGGAGGAGCAATGGCTAGGATGCACGAGCTCGGCCGGCGGCCTGCGGTGCGCGCTCCGGGCTGCCGGGAGCGACAGTGCTGGGCGCTGAGGACCGGCCTGGCTCCGCCGCTGCCGCCGCTGGTAGCAAATGCGGATCTGAAACCGGGAGAGAGAGCAGAGGCGCTCAGAGACCGCCGCCGCCGCGTGCTCGCCGCCCAGGCCCCCGCGGGGTATTTATCTGTCACATCCAGGCGGGGGGACAAAAATATTCGCCCTCCCCCGAAGGATGGCTAGGGGCAGGAAGCTAGGCACGGCCCGTGCGCGGCCTCAATAAATAAATAATTTAATTAAATGATAGATATTAAAAAAAAAAAAAAGCCACCGGAGGGGCCGCGAACTCACGCCTTCTTGGAGCCGCGCCAGCGCCAGAAATAGCCCGGGCTCGGAGTCCCAATTAGAGGAGCGCAGCCCCGGCTCAGGGGAGCTTAAAAAAAGGATGTTCTCAATTGTTGATGAGAAAAAATCCTTTTGGCTTGGAGCATATCCCAACTTTCATCCTGGTAAACCTCCATGGCCTGGAGATGCTGCCCCCTTCAAGAAAGGGCCTTAATGGACAGAAAATCCAACCTGACCCTAGGTCTGAACGTCGCCCAGACTTCAGATGCACGAAGTCCCGATTCATATCTGCAGAGAGTGCCTGCCGTGCCCTCGCCCCGAAACCTACTCCTAACTTTGATCATATACTTCCGTCCTCACACTCATTGCCCATTGGGCATCCAGTTTGGGAATTCTGGAGCCACAACGCAGTACTCTGCCTGACCTCCAGAAGAAAAACGTTGCCTTTGGTGCTACCCAGAAACGCCAAATGAGGATCAACCTGCACGGTACTCGAATCTCCCCCAATTATAAAATATACCCTGAAAACTAATGCCTGTTCTGACGCAGCCTAGGCTTGAACCTCCCGACCAACACTCAGCATGCTGGCTCTACACTGAGCACGTCAGACCCGACATGGACTTAAGTCGTCATCTCTTCCCAAGCTCGGTTTTCAGAATACACAACCTAGACCTTAACTCCAATCACTACCCACGGGTGAAAGAGATGAAAAAATCATAACAACTACTTCCCCATGGCAAGAATACAAGTGGTTGGCATGGAGCCCAACGTTCAGTGTAGCAGCAACAGTGTGCACCATGAGTCCCCGCCCATGCCTAAGCGCCTAGAAGGCATAAACACTCATTGTGACTCTCAGCCTGAGTTCTGTCCTCATGGAAGGGCTCTCAGTGCCTGGAACTAACCATACTTCAGTTTGTCCATTAGCCCCTCCCCAGGGCTCTGCTTTGAAATCCCTCTTTTGGTGGGACACCTGAGGTAACAAAACTGAAAGGACTCCACCCCTCCCCAGGTTGACCCAAAAAAATTGGGTTTGGGCCAAATCCACAGAGAGGAAGACTCATCCACTGCCCATGAGGCCTCCTCGACATTCCACGGCCATTGTTGACACAAAATCCAGAGACAAAATCCTGAATAAATGTCTCACACTCTTTTTTTCTTCATGTCCCGAAGAGTTCTCCTCACGGTCTGTAGATCGGGCCTGCCATACCTACGTCCACAAACGTAAGCCGAGTTAGTGTTTTCAGATTTCTATCCCCACAGTCCTGGCCCACACACCCTCCAGGCTGGGGCCCCTGGAGCCACACATCAGGTCTGATCCTGCCCACTCCAATGGAATTCAGCCCATTCACTTGACCACATGCCTACAAATTAGGAGAAACCTCCAAAATCCCTGAAGCCATCCCAATAGTGTACGCCGCCAGGGACAAAGAAGGGCGTTTGACACCAGCTGAGCATCTGCCTCCACTCATACCGTAGTTGGATGTCACCAGAGAAGGTGAATGAACCACACAGGTCCCTAGGCCGGAATCGGATCCATTGCTTTGGTTTCCAGGCATCTCTCCTCAGAGGCATGTTTTCAAATAGCAGCATGCAGAGGTTTCCGGAGGCACCATCAGAGCACGTCTCGTCTCCACATGGGAAACTTGCAGGTTGGAACTGTGTCAAAATTTCTGGTTAGGATAATACACAGGGCGTGGTGCCACCACCCCATTCCAAGGTCTCCATGGACACAAACCGACATTAGGACCCATCCGCAGGAGAGTCCATTTCAACTCAGCCTTCTTGGTTGCTCGTCCAGAGCCAGCAGATAGAACCTGTCTTATCGCTAGGAGACAATTAAGATACGAGGCGGTTTGCCCAGGCCTCCATCCTTAGAACCCTGCTCTGGTGTTGTTCCATCTGGAACATCCTGGCCCCCACCAAAATTTCTCAAATGTCCTTCAGAAGCAATCCTTGCGTTTTGGAGCATCTCACAACATCCAACGTGGGGAAACCGTGATGGCTTTCTGAAGCCCCCACCCCCTTTCTTAAGGGGAAATCATGGACAGGAACTCCAACGTGAGCCAACGTCTGATCCTCGCCCTGAATTGAGATGCACGACATCTCAATTCAGCTCTGCAGAGTGTGCTGGCCTTGCCCTCGCCCTTAAACCTATATGAAGCTTCTGTTCTCCAATGTCCTTCCTCATACTCCTGGCGCCCAAGACCTCACGTTTGGCAATTCTGGACCCACAAGGCAGCGCTCTGCCTTCCCTCCAGAAGAAAAAAAAATAAGTTTCCCTATGAGCTTCCCAGACACCCTACATGAGGATAGACCTACACGGCACCCTTCTGTACCCAAATTATATCGACAATCCTGGCCACTAATACACTGTCTGACAGAGCCTGAGCCCGGACTTCCTGACCAACACCCAGACAGCTTACCGCACACTAAGCACATCAGTCCCGCCATGGCCTTAGCTCGTCATCTATTCCCAACCTAGCTTCTCAGGCTTCAGAACATAGACCTTAAATCCAAACCCCACCAAGGGGTGAATGTGATGCAGAAATCAGAACTCCTCCTTCCCCATGGAAAGAAACCTTGTGGTTGGCATGCTGTCCAACGTTCAGTGTAGGAGAAATCAGCGTTCACCATGAGGCCCTGCCATGCTTGAGTACGAAGAGGGCACAAACATGCATTGTGACCCTCAGCGTGAGTCCTGTCCTCTAGTAATTCCTCTCTGTGGCTGGACCATTAGAGGTCATAATGTGCTTGCCATGACCCTAGGCCCCAATTTTTTACCAGGTTTCTGTTTGTCTAGTCGCCCCTCCCCAGGGCTCTGCTCTGGAAACTCTCTTTTTGTGGGACAACTGAGGTAAAAACAAAACCAAAATGTCTCCTCTCATCTCACAGAATAATCCAAAACTCTTGGGATCGGGCAAAATCCCCATAGAGGAAGATTTGTCCATGGCCCATGAGGCCACCCAGACATCCAAGGCCGTCAGTGACACAATATCGAGAGAAAAAATCTTGAGAAGGCATCTCACATTCACCTTTTGTTCATATCCTGAAGAGCTCTCCTCTCGGTCTTTAGATCAGTACTGCAATATCTACGACCTGAAACCTAAGCTGAGATTGTGTTTTCAGACGACTGTCCCCACAGCCCTGGCCCACAAAACCTACAGGCACAGGTTCTTGGAGCCAAAACTGAGGACTGTAGCTGGGAATTCTGCCCATTCCATTGGCCACAAATCTAAAAATAATATAAACCTCCAAAGTGCCTGGGGCCATTCCAATTGTGTTGGCTGCCCAGGATAAACAAGGGCGGTCTGACACCAGCTGAGCATCTACCTGCACTTAGACCCGTCAACAGATATACCCAGAGGTAAATTGGAATGAGCAGGCCCCTAGATCCTAATCGGATCCATTGCTTTGTTGTCCAGGCATCTCTCCTCAAAGGCCTGGATTTCAATACCAGCATATGGCTGTTTCTTGAGGCACCCATCAGAACAAATCTCGTCTCCACGTGGGAATCTTGAACGTTGAGCTGTGTCAAAGCCTCTGGTTAGGAGAATCCTTCAGGGACCCTGTGCCACTGCCTCCTTCCAAGTTCTCCATGGACACAAACCCACATTAGGACCCATCCACAAGAGAGTCCATTTCAACTCAACCCCCTCAGTTGCTCCCCCAGAGCAAGCAGATATAACCTGTCGTGTCACTAGGACACAAGAGGAATGAGAGTTGGACTGCCCAGCCATCCATCCTTAGAACCCTGCTCTGAATCGTTCCATATGGGAAGTCCTGGAGCCAACCAACAGGTCTCAATCGTCCTGCAGAAGAATCTTTATGGATTGGAGCATCTCACAACTCCCATCATGGGAAAAACTCCATGGCCTCGTGATCCACCCCCTTTTCATGAAGAGGGCCATCAGGGACAGAAAATCCAGCTGAGCGTTCGTCGGATCCTCAAATGACTTCAGATGAACGAGATCTCGATTCAGCTCTGCAGAGCGTACCTGCCATGCCCTCGCCGAGAATCCTAAGGTTGCTTGTGTTCTCAGACTTCTGTCAACTCCTGGCCCACAAGCCCTCCACTTTGGCAATTCCAGAACTACAATGCAGCCCTCTGACTGCCCTCTAGTAGAAAAACATTGCCCTCTGAGGCTACACAGAAACCCCAAATGAGGATCAACCTTCTGGCCACTTGACTGTACCCCAATTCTACAGGATTCCTTGGGCACTAATGCCCTTTCTGTCACAGCCTGTGCCTGGACCTCGTGACCCTCACACAGCCAGCTGTACGAACACTGAACACATCAGACCTGCCAAACCCTTAGGTCGTCATCTCTCCCCAACTTCTGTTTTCAGGCTTCAGAACCTAGATATTTTCTCTAATCACTGGCCAGGGTTGAACATGAGGCAGAAGTCAGAAAACCTTCCCCATGGCAAGAAATCTTATGGTTGGCATGTTGCCCAACCATTCGTGTTGTTGAAACCAGTGTGGCCCTTGTGACCCTTCCATGCTTGAGGGCCGAGTTGGTCACAAATACACATTGTGACCGTCAGCATGAGCCCAATCCCCAAGTAAAGTCTCTCAGTGGCTGGACCAAGAGACGGCATATTGGGATTTCCATGGCCCTAAGCCCCAATTTTTAACCATAGTTGGGGTTGTCCATTCGCCCCTACCTGTTCTCTGCTTTAGAATCCCTCTTTTGGTGGGACACCTGAGGTAACCAAACTGAAAGGACTCCTCTAAGCCCACAAATTGACACCAAAATAGGGATCGGGCTAAGAAATGGGTGTGGGCTCACAAGTTCCTTGCAAGTTCCTCCTTATTTGGAAAGTTTGGGCAACTGCGACGGGTAGATTTTCCTCAGGAGACCAGGCCCTGTGATGCGGTGTGGTTCTTGAGTCCGATCCAGGAGGCATGTGGGTGAGGGCTTTGGGATGGGAGTCTTCTAACCAAACCTCAGGTAAGGGTTAAGGGCGAGATGATGGCAGGTCACCACTGTAGGCCCTGAAATCAGTTATTCGGGATTTAAAATTCATGCAGCTGCGAGGAAGTAGCACAGAATTTTCTGTCTGAATTGTGTGTCTAGGATGGCCATAGAATGGAAGGGTGGCCTCATGTATCCATGGGAGATCCTTCCTGTCTGGGGATTATACCCGTCTCCCGTGGGGGGTTTTGAAAGGGGTATCACACTGAGGGTGACAATGCCTCTTTCTGCCCAGCTGCCCCAACTGAGTGGGCGTGGTCTCTCATGACATGCAACTGGCTC
Source organism: Mustela lutreola (assembly GCF_030435805.1). Taxonomy (NCBI): domain Eukaryota; kingdom Metazoa; phylum Chordata; class Mammalia; order Carnivora; family Mustelidae; genus Mustela; species Mustela lutreola. Next base: position 170,752,753 of record NC_081294.1, read on the forward strand.
CCACTCTGAGTGCTGGACAACCATCTCAACATCCAGTTTTCGTGCTTGGCAGAGGAGGCGTACACTTTTGGGCTTTAGGTTCCCCCCTGGATATGACTTGATGTACATTCTGGGGATATGACCTTAATCCCCAACTTGGTTGAGATGATTTACTCGGTCCAAAGCAGTTCCCACCTGCAGGATATGGGGACCTCTACCTGGGTGGCTGAAGGAGATTGGGGCTCAGACTGTGTCACACAGATAATTACTGCACAGGGAGGCCCATGATATTGGGGTACCAATTAGGGCCATGCAGGTGGATCCTCACGTGGGGTTTCAGTGCAAACGCATAGGACACTTCATCTTTCTGGTGGGTAGGCAGAATGCTGTATCTTGGCTCCAGAATTCCCAGTATGGAGGCTTGCAGGTGAGGAGTGTGAGGATGGAAGTCTGAAAACACTAGCTCCAGTTAAGTTCAGTGCTGAGCGAATGGCAGTTCCAATGTGCAATGGCTCTATCGAGATCTCCAGCACCTGAGAAAGGACGAGTGTCGGATGTCTAATCACGCTGGAGTTTGTATGCATGATCCAACAAATGGCAGGGTGGCCTCAAGAATCCTTGGAGTTTTTCCGAAGCTGGAGGTTGTGAGCTGCTCAAACAACAAGGTGCGCTTCTGCGGGATGAGGAAGTCTGCTTAGAGGGCTCCAGGTTCGCCCATATGTAATGATTCAACAACAGTGCTCTTTGAATGGATGCCTGAAGAGCCCTACTCGTGTTACCATTGCAGCTGAGGAGCCATGCAGGCTTGATCCGAAGGCTCTGGTTCGAAGTTCCAAGTGATCGGGGTAGACCAGGTTCTCATTCTGATGGATCCCAATGCTGCCTGGTGTCCAGTGGGACCTTAGAATGTGGCGATGGCTCTGGGGCCATGCAGGATTCTTCTACACTGAAGGTTGGACCGAGTTCCCAAGAGAAAGGTTTCTTTCTCAGTAAAGGAGGGGTTCTGTTGTATGGATCAGGGACCACAAGTTAGATCATATATATATTTTTTTTAAACGGGCTTCCAGGGACTCAGGCATGAACTGCTAAGCCAAGGATCCAATGAGGTCCAAGGGGCATGTCAGGTTCAATATTCAGACTCAGGGACATTAACCTGCATGTCTTCCTGGACGTATGTGCTGAGGATGTGTCAGACTGTGCATTTTTTCCAGAGCGGCTTCCGAAATTGTTGTGGGCTCAGAGTCTTGCAGGTTTCTCCTTATCTGGAGGATTTGGTAACTGAGACGGGCAGATTTTCCTCGCGAGAGCAGACCCAGTGATGGGTGGTGATTCTGGAGTCCCTATCCTGGAGACGTGTGGGTCAGGGCTTTGAGACAGAATTCTTCAGACCCAAAATCAGGTAAGGTTTAGGGTCGAGGTGATGGCCGGCCACATCTGCAGACCCTGAGGTCAGCTCCTCAGGATTTGAAATTAGTGCAGCTGGTAGGCAGTAGCACATGCTTTTCTGTCTGGATTGTGAGTCTAGGATGGCAAAAGAATGGACGGGTGGCCTCATGTGTCCAGGGGAGATCCTTCCTTTTTGGCGATTCTACCCGGCTCCCAAGAGTTTGGTGTCTTTTTGGGGGAAGGGAAGAGTGCTGTTATCCGTGTCAGGAGTCCTGGTGACACAGGGATTCCAGAGACGGTTTCTGGGTCCGGTCGCCAAGAAAACCACAGCAAGTTTTAGGATTTGGTCTTGGGTATATGAAGGCCACACTGTGGGCTCAGGAGGGGGCTTTTTTGAATGGGGTCTCACGCTGAGGGTCACAATGCCTGTTTCTTCCCAGTGCCCTTCCTGAGTGGATGTGGTCTCATGGGTTTGCAGCTGGCTCCCACTCTGAGGGTTGGACAGCCATCTCAACATCCAGTTATCCTGTTTGGTGAAGGAGCCATACTCTTTTGACTTTCCATTGCCCACTGGACAGGAATTTGAGCTAAGTTCTGTGGACAGTTCCTGACTACCTATGTTGGTTGAGATGAAGGCCTCGGGCCAAATCAGTTCCTACCTGTAGGTTATGGGTCCTGCTCTCTGGGTGGTTGACAGGAGATCGGGGCTCAGACTGTGTCACCCAGATCATTAGTGCACGGGGTGGCCCTTGATATTGGGGTGCCAATGAGAGCCGTGCAGTTGGATCCTCACGTGGGGTTTCAGGGCAAACCCATAGGGAATTACGTCTTTCTAGTGGGCAGGCAGACGTCTGTGTTGTGTTTCCAGAATTCCCAATGTGGAGGGTTTGCAGGTGAGGAGGGTGAGGACAGAATTCTCAAAACACTACCTCCAGTTAAGTTCAGTGCCAAATGCATGGCAGGTCCAATGACAGTGGCTGCTTCGAGATCTCCAGCACCTGAGAAAGGGCAAGGGTCAGATGTCTGATCATGCTGGAGATTGTATGCATGATCCAACAAATGGTGGTGTAGCCTCAAGAATCCTTGGGGGCTTTCCCAAGATGGAGCTTGGGAGCTCCTCCAAACAGGAAGGTACCTTTCTGTGAGACAAGGGAATTCCGTATAGAGGGCTCCAGGTTCGCCCATAGGGAAAGATTCAACGTCAGTGCTCTCTGAATGGATGCCTGAAGAGCCCTACCCCCATTACCTTTGCAGCTGAGGACCAGGGCAGGCTTGATCTGAAGGCTCTGGTTCGAGGTTTCAAGTGATCTGGGTAGGCGGAGTTTCTCAGTCTGATAGGTCACAATTCTGTTTAGTATCCAGGGAGAGCTTAGAATGTGGCAGTGGATCTGGTGCCATGGAGGATTCTCCGACACGGAGGCTTGAACCTAGTTCCCAAGAGCCAGGTTTCCTCCTCAGGACAGGAGGGTTTCTGTTGTAGGGCTCAGGGACCACATGTTTGACCATATGTTGGTTTTCCAGAACAAGCCTTCTGGGGACACAGGCCTGCAAACCTAAGCCATGGAACCAATGAGGTCCATTGACCTGCGTGTCTTCCTGGATGTATGTGCTGAGGATGTGTCAGACTGTGCATTTTTTCCAGAGCAGCCTACGAAATTGCTGTGGGCTCAGGGGCCTTGCAAGTTCCACTTATCTGGAAGGTTTGGGAAACTGAGAAGGGCAGATTTTCCTAGGGAGTTCAGGCCCTGTGATGCGGTGTGGTTCTTGAGGGCGCATCCTGGAGGCATGTCCTTGAGGGCTCTGGGATGGGAGTCTTCTAACCAAACCTCAGATAAGGGTTAAAGGCGATATGATGGCAGGGCACCACTGCAGGCCCTGAGGTCAGTTTTTCAGGATTTGAAATTCGTTCAGCTGGGAGGGAGTAGCACAGACTTTTCTGTCTGAATTGTGTGTCTAGGATGGCCATAGAATGGAAACGTGGCCCCTTGGGTGCATGGGAGATCCTTCCTGTCTGGTAATTCTATCCGTCTCCCATGGGGAGGTTTTGAAAGGGGTCTCACACTGTGGGTCACAATGCTTGTTATTTCCCACGTGCCCCACCTGAGTGGGAGTGGTCTCTCGCGCCATGCAAATGCCTCCCAGTCTGAGTGTTGGACAACCATCTCAACATCCAATTTTCGTGCTTGGAGAAGGAGGCGTACTCTTTTGGTCTTTAGGTTCCCCCCTGGACAGGAATTTGAGCTACATTCTGGGGAATGACCTTAATCCCCAGCTTGGTTGAGATGATTACTTGGTCCAAAGCAGTTCCCACCTGCAGCATATGGGGCCCTCTACATGGGTGGCTGACAGGAGGTCGGAGCTTATGCTGTGGCACACAGATCATTAGTGCAAAGGGAGGCCCATGATATTGGTGTGCTAATGAGGGCCGTGCAGGTGGATCATCACGTGGGGGTTCAGTGCAAATGCATAGGACACTTTTTATTTCTGGTGGGCAGGCAGAAGGCTGTGTCGTGGCTCCAGAATTCCCAATATTGAGGGCTTGCTGGTGAGTAGTGTGAGGATGGAAGTCTGAATACACAAGCTCCAGTTAAGTTCAGTGCCGAGCGAATGGCAGTTCCAATGTGCAACGGCTCTTTCGAGATCTCCATCACCTGAGAAAAGACGAGTGTCAGACGTCTACTCAAGCTGGAGTTTGTATACCTGATCAAACAATTGGTGGGGTTGCCTCAAGAATCCTTGGAGTTTTTCCCAAGCTTTAGGTTGTGAGATGCTCCAAACAGCAAGGTGCGATTCTGCGGAACGAGGAAGTCTGCTTAGAGGACTCCAGGTTCGCCCATATGTAATGATTCGACAACAGTGCTCTCTGAATGGATGCCTGAAGAGCCCTACTCGTGTTACCATTGCAGCTGAGGAGCCATGCAGGCTTGATCCGAAGGCTCTGGTTCGAAGTTCCAAGTGATCTGGGTAGACGAGGTTCTCATTCTGATAGGTCCCAATGCTGCTTGGTGTCCTGTGGGACCTTAGAATGTGGCGATGGCTCTGCGGCCATGCAGGATTCTCCTTCACTGAAGGTTGGACCGAGTTCCCAAGAGAAAGGTTTCTTTCTCGGTAAAGGAGGGGTTCTGTTGTATGGATCATGGACCACAAGTTGGATCATAATTTTTTTTTTTTAAAGGGGCTTCCGGGGACTCAGGCAAGAACTCCTAAGCCAAGGATCCAATGAGGTCCTAGGGGCATGCCAGGTTTAATATTCAGACTCAGGGACATGAACCTGCATGTCTTCCTGGACGTATGTGCTGAGGATGTGTCAGACTGTGCATTTTTTCCAGCATGGCTTCCGAAATTGTTGTGGGCTCAGGGTCTCGCAGGTTTCTCCTTATCTGGAGGATTTGTAAACTGAGATGGGAAGATTTTCCTCGCAAGAGCAGGCCCAGTGATGGGTGATGATTCTGGAGTCCCTATCCTCGAGACATGTGGGTCAGGGCTTTGAGACAGAATTCTTCAGACCCAAACTCAGCTAAGGTTTAAGGGCGAGATGATGGTAGGCCACATCTGCAGAACCTGAGGTCAGCTCCTCGGGATTTGAAATTTGTGCAGCTGGGAGGCAGTAACACAGGCTTTTCTGTCTGGATTGTGTCTAGGATGGCCACAGAATGGACGGGTGGTCCAATGAATCCATGGGAGATCATTCCTGTTTGCGATTCTACCCTGCTCCCTGGAGTTTGGTGTCTTTCTGGGGGAAGGGAAGAATGCTGTTATCCGTCTCAGGAGTCCTGGCGAAACAGGGATTCCAGAGATACGGGTTCTGGGCCCGGTCGCCAGTTTAACCGCAGCAAGGATTAGGATTTGGACTATGGGTGAGTGAAGCCCACACTGTGGGCTCACGAGGGGGCTTTTTTGAAAGGGGTCTCACGCTGAGGATCACAATGCCTGTTTCTTCCCAGATGCCCCTCATGAGTGGACGTGGTCTCATGTGTCATGCAGCTGGCTCCCACTCTGAGGGTTGGACAGCCATATCAACATCCAGTTATCCTGCTTGGAGGAGGCGAACTGTTTTTTGCTTTCCGTTGCCCACTGGACAGGAATGTGAGCTAAGTTCTGGGGACAGGACCTGACTACTTATGTTGGTTGAGATGATTGGCTCAGGCCAAATCAGTTCCCACATGCAGGATATGGGGCCGGCTCTCTGGGTGGCTGACAGGAGGTCGGGGCTCACACTGTGTCACCCATATCATTAGAGCACACGGTGGCCCATGATATTGGGGTACAAATGAGGGCCGTGCAGGTGGATATTCACGTGGGGTTTCAGGGCAAACCCATAGGGAACTTCGTCTTTTTGGTGGGCAGGCAGAAGGCTGTGTTGTGTTTCTGGAATTCCCATTATGGAGGGTTTGCAGGGGAATAGTGTGAGGAACGGAATTCTAAACACACTACCTCTGGTTAAGTTCAGTGCCAAATGCATCGCAGTTCCAACGAAAGTGGATGTTTCGAGTTCTCCAGCACCTGAGAATGGGCGAGTGTCAGATGTCTGCTCATGCTGCAGTTTGTATGCATGATCCAACAAATGGCGGAGTGGCCTCAAGCATCATTGGGGCCTTTCCCAAGCTGGAGCATAGGAGCTGCTCCAAACGGCAAGGTGCCTTTCTGTGAGACAAGGGGAGTCCGTTTAGTGGGCTCCAGTTTCGCCCATATGGAAAGATTCAACGTCAGTGCTCTCTGAATGGATGCCTGAAGAGCCCTATCCCCATTACTATTGCAGCTGAGGACCAGGGCAGGCTTGATCTGATGGCTCTGGTTCGAAGTTTCAAGTGATCTGGGTAGACGGAGTTTCTCAGTCTGATAGGTCACAATGCTGTTTAGTATGCAGGGAGACCTTAGAATGTGGCAGTGGATCTGGGGCCATGCAGGATTCTCCTACATGGAGGCTTTGGACCCAGTTCCCAAGAGCCAGGGTTCCTTCTCAGGGCTGGAGGGTTTCTGTTGTAGGGTTCAGGGACCACATGTTTGACCATATGTTGGTTTTCCAGAACAGGCCTTCTGGGGACACAGGCCTGCAAACCTAAGCCAGGGATCCAATGAGGTCCATTGACCTGCGTGTCTTCCTGATGAATGTGCTCAGGATGTGTCAGACTGTGCATTTTATCCAGAGCGGCCTCCCAAATTGGTGTTGGCTCAGGGGCCTTGCAAGTTCCTCCTTATCTGGAATGTTTGGGCAACTGATACGAGCATGTTTTCCTCGGGAGATCAGGAGATCAGGACCTGATCACAGACCGCCCTGTGATGAGGTGTGGTTCTAGAGTCCCCATCCTGGAGGCATGTTGTTCAGGGCTTTGGTTTGGGAGTCTTCTAACCAAAACTCTGGTAATGGTTAAGTGCGAGATGATGGCAGGTCACCACTGTAGGCCCTGAAGTCAGTTATTCGGGATTTAAAATTCGTGCAGCAGGGAGGCAGTAGCACATACTTTTCTGTCTGAAATGTGTGTCTAGGATGGCCATAGAATGGAAGGGTGGCCTCTTGGGTCCATGGGAGATCCTTCCTGTCTGGGAATTCTTCCCGTCTCCCATGGGGGGTTTTGAAAGGCGTCTCATGCTGAAGGTCACAATGCCTGTTTCTGCCCAGCTGCCCCACGTGAGTGGGTGTGTTCTTCCACGCCATGCAACTGGCTCCCAGTCTGAGTTTTGGACAACCATCTCAACATCCAGTTTTTGTGCTTGGCGAAGGAGGCGTACTCTTTTGGTCTCTAGGTTCCCCCCTGGACAGGAATTTGAGCTACATTCTGGGGTTATGACGTTAATCCCCAGCTTGGTTGAGATGATTTACTCGGTCCAAAGCAGTTCACATCTGCAGGATATGGGGCCCTCTACCTGGGTGGCTGACAGGAGGTCGGGGCTCAGGCTGTGTCACACAGATCATTACTGCACAGGGCGGCCCATGATATTGGGGTGCCAATGGGCCTTGAAGGTTGATCCTCACGTGGGGTTTCAGTACAAACGCATAGGACACTTCATCTTTCTGTTGGCGAGGCAGAAGGCTGTGTCGTGGCTCCTGAATTCCCAATATGGAGGGCTTACATGTGAGGAGGGTGAGGATGGAAGTCTGAAAACACTAGCTCCAGCTAGGTTCAGGGCCTAGCGAATGGCAGTTCCAATGTGCAATGGCTGTTTCGAGATCTCCAGCACCGGAGAAAGGACGAGTGTCAGAGGTCTGCTCACGCTGGAGTTTGTATGCATGATCCAACAAATGGCAGGGTGACCTCAAGAATCCTTGGAGTGTTTCCCAAGTTGGAGGTTGTGAGCTGCTCCAAACAGCAAGGTGCGCTTCTGCGGGATGAGGAAGTCTGCTTAGAAGGCACCAGGTTCGCCCATATGTAATGACTCGACAACAGTGCTCTCTGAATGGATGCCAGAAGAGCCCTACTCGTGTTACCATTGCAGCTGAGGAGCCATGCAGGCTTTATCCGAAGGCTCTTGTTCGAAGTTCCAAGTGATCTGGGTAGAAGATGTTCTCATTCTGATGGGTCCCAATGCTGCTTGGTGTCCAGGGAGACCTTAGAATGTGGCGATGGCTCTGGGGCCATGCAGGATTCTCCTACACTGAAGGTTGGACCGAGGTCCCTAGAGAAAGGTTTCTTTCTCGGTAAAGGAGGGGTTCTGTTGTATGGATTAGGGACCACAAGTTGAATCATAAGGTTTTGTGTTGTTTTGTTTTTTGTTTTTAAACGGGCCTTCAGGGACTCAGGCCTGAACACCTAAGCCAAGGATCCAATGAGGTCCTAGGGCCATGTCAGGTTCAATATTCAGACTCAGGGACATTGACCTGCGTGTCTTCCTGGACGTATGTGCTGAGGATGTGTCAGATAGTGCATTTTCCAGAGCGGCCGCCGAAATTGGTATGGGCTTAGTGTCTTGCAAGTTTCTTCTTATCTGGAGGATTTGGGCAACTGAGACAGGCAGATTTTCCTCGCGAGAGCAGGCCCAGTGATGCGGTGTGATTCTGGAGGCCCTAACCTGGAGGCATGTGGGTCAGGGCTTTGAGACAGAAGTGTTCAGACCGAAACTCGGGTAAGGGTTAGGGGCGAGGTGATGGCAGGCCACATCTGCAGAACCTGAGGTCAGCTCCTCGGGATTTGAAATTCGTGCAGCTGGGAGGCAGTAGCACAGGCTTTTCTGTCTGGATTGTGTCTAGGATGGCCACAGAATTGACGGGTGGTCCAATGAATCCATGGGAGATCATTCCTGTTTGCGATTCTACCCTGCTCCTGGAGTTTGGTGTCTTTCTGGGGGAAGGAAAGAATGTTGTTATCCGTCTCAGGAGTCCTGGCGAAACAGGGATTCCAGAGATACGGGTTCTGGGCCCGGTCGCCAGTTTAACCGCAGCAAGGATTAGGATTTGGACTATGGGTGAGTGAAGCCCACACTGTGGGCTCACGAGGGGGCTTTTTTGAAAGGGGTCTCACGCTGAGGATCACAATGCCTGTTTCTTCCCAGATGCCCCTCCTGAGTGGACGTGGTCTCATGTGTCATGCAGCTGGCTCCCACTCTGAGGGTTGGACAGCCATATCAACATCCAGTTATCCTGCTTGGAGGAGGCGAACTGTTTTTTGCTTTCCGTTGCGCACTGGACAGGAATGTGAGCTAAGTTCTGGGGACAGGACCTGACTACCTATGTTGGTTGAGATGATTGGCTCAGGCCAAATCAGTTCCCACATGCAGCATATGGGGCCGGCTCTCTGGGTGGCTGACAGGAGGTCGGGGCTCACACTGTGTCACTCATATCATTAGAGCACACGGTGGCCCATGATATTGGGGTACAAATGAGGGACGTGCAGGTGGATCTTCACGTGGGGTTTCAGGGCAAACCCATAGGGAACTTCGTCTTTTTGGTGGGCAGGCAGAAGGCTCTGTTGCGTTTCTGGAATTCCCATTATGGAGGGTTTGCAGGGGAATAGTGTGAGGAACGGAATTCTAAACACACTACCTCTGGTTAAGTTCAGTGCCAAATGCATCGCAGTTCCAACGAAAGTGGATGTTTCGACTTCTCCAGCACCTGAGAAAGGGCGAGTGTCAGATGTCTGCTCATGCTGCAGTTTGTATGCATGATCCAATAATCGCGGTGTGGCCTCAACAATCCTTGGGGGCTTTCCCAAGCTGGAGCTTGTGGGCTGCTCCAAAGGGCAAGGTGCCTTTCTGTGAGACATGGGAGTCCGTATAGTGGGCTCCAGTTTCGCCCATATGGAAAGAGTCAACGTCAGTGCTCTCTGAATGGATGCCTGAAGAGCCCTACCCCCATTGCTATTGCAGCTGAGGACCAGGGCAGGCTTGATTTGAAGGCTCTGGTTCGAAGTTTCAAGTGATCTGAGTAGACGGAGTTTCTCAGTCTGATAGGTCACAATTCTGTTTAGTATCCAGGGAGAGCTTAGAATGTGGCAGTGGATCTGGGGCCATGCAGGATTCTCTGACACGGAGGCTTGAACCTAGTTCCCAAGAGCCAGGTTTCCTCCTCAGGACAGGAGGGTTTCTGTTATAGGGCTCAGGGACCACATGTTTGACCATATGTTGGTTTTCCAGAACAAGCCTTCTGGGGACACAGGCCTGCAAACCTAAGCCAGGGATCCAATGAGGTCCATTGACCTGCGTCTCTTCCTGGTTGTATGTGCAGAGGATGTGTCAGACTGTGCATTTTTTCCAGAGCAGCCTACGAAATTGCTGTGGGCTCAGGGGCCTTGCAAGTTCCACTTATCTGGAAGGTTTGGGAAACTGAGAAGGGCAGATTTTCCTAGGGAGTTCAGGCCCTGTGATGCGGTGTGGTTCTTGAGGGCGCATCCTGGAGGCATGTTGGTGAGGGCTCTGGGTTGGGAGTCTACTAACCAAACCTCGGGTAAGGGTTAAGGGCGAGATGATGGCAGGTCACCACTGCAGGCCCTGAGGTCAGTTTTTCAGGATTTGAAATTCGTGCAGCTTGGTGTAGCACAGACTTTTCTGTCTGAATTGTGTGTCTAGGATGGCCATAGAATGGAAGGGTGGCCCCTTGGGTCCATGGGAGATCCTTCCTGTCTGGTAATTCTACCCGTCTCCCATGGGGAGCTTTTGAAAGGGGTGTCACGCTGTGGGTCACAATGCTTGTTTCTGTCCAGGTGCCCCACCTGAGTGGGCGTGGTCTCACGCGCCATGCAAATGGCTCCCAGTCTGAGTGTTGGACAATCATCTCAACATCCAATTTTCGTGCTTGGCGAAAAAGGCGTACTCTTTTGGTCTTTAGGTTCCCCCTGGACAAGAATTTGAGCTACATTCTGGGGAATGACCTTAATCCCCAGCTTGGTTGAGATGATTTACTCGGACCAAAGCAGTTCCCACCTGCAGGATATGGGGCCCTCTACCTGGGTGGCTGACAGGAGGTCGAAGCTCATGCTGTGGCACACAGATCATTAGTGCAAAGGGAGGCCCATGATATTGGTGTGCTAATGAGGGCCGTGCAGGTGGATCATCACGTGGGGGCTCAGTGCAAACGCATAGGACACTTTTTATTTCTGGTGGGCAGGCAGAAGGCTGTGTCGTGGCTCCAGAATTCCCAATATTGAGGGCTTGCTGGTGAGTAGTGTGAGGATGGAAGTCTGAATACACAAGCTCCAGTTATGTTCAGTGCCGAGCGTATGGCAGTTCCAATGTGCAACGGCTCTTTCGAGATCTCCAGCATCTGAGAAAGGACGAGTGTCAGACGTCTGCTCAAGCTGGAGTTTGTATACCTGATCAAACAATTGGTGGGGTTGCCTCAAGAATCCTTGGAGTTTTTCCCAAGATTTGGGTTGTGAGATGCTCCAAACAGCAAGGTGAGATTCTCCGGAACGAGGAAGTCTGCTTAGAGGACTCCAGGTTCGCCCATATGTAATGATTCGACAACAGTGCTCTCTGAATGGATGCCTGAAGAGCCCTACTCTGTTACCATTGCAGCTGAGGAGCCATGCAGGCTTGATCCGAAGGCTCTGGTTCGAAGTTCCAAGTGATCTGGTTAGACGAGGTTCTCATTCTGATAGGTCCCAATGCTGCTTGGTGTCCAGTGGGACCTTAGAATGTGGCGATGGCTCTGCGGCCATGCAGGATTCTCCTTCACTGAAGGTTGAACCGAGTTCCCAAGAGAAAGGTTTCTTTCTCGGTAAAGGAGGGGTTCTGTTGTATGGATCATGGACCACAAGTTGGATCATATTTTTTTTTTTTAAAGGGGCTTCCAGGGACTCAGGCAAGAACTCCTAAGCCAAGGATCCAATGAGGTCCTAGGGGCATGCCAGGTTTAATATTCAGACTCAGGGACATGAACCTGCATGTCTTCCTGGACGTATGTGCTGAGGATGTGTCAGACTGTGCATTTTTTCCAGCATGGCTTCCGAAATTGTTGTGGGCTCAGGGTCTCGCAGGTTTCTCCTTATCTGGAGGATTTGTAAACTGAGATGGGAAGATTTTCCTTGCGAGAGCAGGCCCATTGATGGGTGATGATTCTGGAGTCCCTATCCTCGAGACATGTGGGTCAGGGCTTTGAGACAGAATTCTTCAGACCCAAACTCAGGTAAGGGTTAAGGGCGAGGTGATGGAAGGCCACATCTGCAGACCCTGAATTCAGCTCCTCAGGATTTGAAATTAGTGCAGCTGGTAGGCAGTAGCACAGGCTTTTCTGTCTGGATTGTGTGTCTAGGATGGCAACAGAATGGAGGGGTGGCCTCATGTATCCAGGGGAGATCCTTCCTGTTTGGCGATTCTACCCGGCTCCCAAGAGTTTGGTGTCTCTTTGGGGGAAGGGAAGAGTGCTGTTATCCGTGTCAGGAGTCCTGGCGACACAGGGATTCCAGAGACGGGTTCTGGGTCCGGTCGCCAGGATGACCAAAGCAAGGATTAGGATTTGGTCTTGGGCATGTGAAGCCCACACTGTGATCGCAGGAGTGGGCTTTTTTGAAAGGGATCTCACGCTGAGGGTCACAATGCCTGTTTCTTCCCAATGCCCTTCCTTTGTGGACGTGATCTCATGTGTTTGCAGCTGGCTCCCACTCTGAGGGTTGGACAGCCATCTCAAAATCCTGTTACCCTGCTTGGTGAAGGAGGCGTACTCTTTTGAGCTTTCCATTGCCCCTGGACAGGAATTTGAGCTAAGTTCTGTGGACAGTTCCTGACTACCTATGTTGGTTGAGATGAAAGCCTCGGGCCAAAACAGATCCTACCTGTAGGATATGGGTCCCGCTCCCTGGGTGGCTTACAGGATGTCGAGGCTCAGACTGTGTCACCCAGATCATTAGTGCACGAGGTGGCCCATGATATTGGGGTGCCAATGAGAGCCATGCAGATGGATCCTCACGTGAGGTTTCAGGGCAACCCATAAGGAATTTCGTCTTTCTGGTGGGCAGGCAGAAGGCTGTGTTGTGTTTCCAGAATTCCCAATGTGGAGGGTTTGCAGGCGAAGAGTGTGAGGACAGAAATCTCAAAACACTACCTCTGGTTAAGTTCAGTGCCAAATGCATGGCAGGTACAATGACAGTGGCTGTTTCGAGATCTCCAGCACCTGAGAAAGGCAAGTGTCAGATGTCTGATCATGCTGGAGTTTGTATGCATGATCCAACAAATGGCGGTGTAGCCTCAAGAATCCTTCGGGACTTTCCCAAGCTGGAGCTTGGGAGCTCCTCCAAACGGGAAAGAACTTTCTGTGAGACAAGGGAATTCCGTTTAGAGGGCTCCAGATTCTCCCATATGGAAAGATTGAACGTCAGTGCTCTCTGAATGGATGACTGAGAAGCCCTATCCCCATTACTATTGCAGCTGAGGACCAGGGCAGGCTTGAAATGAAGGCTCTGGTTCGAAGATTCAAGTGATCTGGGTAGGCGGAGTTTCTCAGACTGATAGGTCACAATGCTGTTTAGTATGCAGGGAGACCTTAGAATGTGGCAGTGGACCTGTGGTCATGCAGGATTCTCCTACATGGAGGCTTGGACCCAGTTCCCAAGAGCCAGGTTTCCTTCTCAGGGCAGGAGGGTTTCTGTTGTAGGGCTCAGGGACCACATGTTTGACCATATGTTGGTTTTCCAGAACAGGCCTTCTGGGGACACAGGCCTGCAAACCTAAGCCAGGGATCCAATGAGGTCCAATGACCTGCGTGTCTTCCTGTATGTATGTGCTGAGGATGTGTCAGACTGTGCATTTTTTCCAGAGCAGCCTCCGATATTGTTGTGGGTCAGGGACCTTGCAAGTTCCTCCTTATCTGGAATGTTTGGGCAACTGAGACGAGCATATTTTCCTCTGGAGATCAGGAGATCAGGATCTAATCATAGGCCGCCCTCTGATGAGGTGTGTTTCTAGAGGCCCCATCCTGGAGGCATTAGTTGAGGGCTTAGGATTTGGAGTCTTCTAACCAAAACTCGGGTAATGGTTAAGTGCGAGATGATGGCAGGTCACCACTGTAGGCCCTGAAATCAGTTATTCGGGATTTAAAATTCGTGCAGCAGGGAGGCAGTAGCACATACTTTTCTGTTTGAATTTTGTGTCTAGGATGGCCATAGAATGGAATGGTGACCTCATGGGTCCATGGAAGATCCTTCCTGTCTGGGGATTCTACCCGTCTCCCATGGGGGTGTTTTGAAAGGTGTCTCACGCTGAGGGTCACAATTCCTGTTTCTGCCCAGCTGCCCCACGTGAGTGGGTGTGTTCTCTCACGCCATGCAACTGGCTCCCACTCTGAGTGTTGGACAACCATCTCTACATCCAGTTTTTGTGCTTGGCAAAGGAGGCGTACTCTTTTGGTCCCTAGGTTCCCCCCTGGACAGGAATTTGAGCTACATTCTGGGGATATGACCTTAATCCCCAGCTTGGTTGAGATGATTTACTCGGTCCAATGCAGTTCCCATCTGCAGGATATCGGGCCCTTAACTGGGTGGCTGACAGGAGGTCGGGACTCAGGCTGTGTCACACAGATCATTAATGTACAGGGCGGCCCATGATTTTGGGGTGCCAATGAGGGCCTTGAGGGTTGATCCTCACTTGGGGTATCAGTGCAAATGCATAGGACACTTCATCTTTCTTTTGGCATGGCAGAACGCTGTGTCGTGGCTCCAGTATTCCCAATATGGAGGGCTGAGATGTTAGGAGTGTGAGGATGGAAGTCTGAAAACACTAGCTCCAGCTAGGTTCGGGGCCTAGCGAATGGCAGTTCCAATGTGCAATGGCTGTTTCGAGATCTCCAGCACCGGAGAAAGGACGTGTGTCAGAGGTCTGCTCACGCTGGAGTTTGTATGCATGATCCAACAAATGGCAGGGTGACCTCAAGAATCCTTGGAGTGTTTCCCAAGCTGGAGGTTGTGAGCTGCTCCAAACAGCAAGGTGCGCTTCTGCGGGACGAGGAAGTCTGCTTAGAGGGCACCTGGTTCGCCCATATGTAATGATTCGACAACAGTGCTCTCTGAATGGATGCCTGAAGAGCCCTACTCGTGTTACCATTGCAGCTGAGGAGCCATGCAGGCTTGATCCGAAAGGCTCTGTTTCGAAGTTCCAAGTGATCTGGGTAGACGAGGTTCTCATTCTGATGGGTCCCAATGCTGCTTGGTGTCCAGGGAGACCTTAGAATTTGGCGATGGCTCTGGGGCCATGCAGGATTCTCCTACACTGAAGGTTGGACCGAGATCCCTAGAGAAAGGTTTCTTTCTCGGTAAGGGAGGGGTTCTGTTGTATGGATTAGGGACCACACGTTGGATCATAAGTTTTTGTGTTGTTTTGTTTTTGTTTTTAAACGGGCCTCCAGGGACTCAGGCCTGAACACCTAAGCCAAGGATCCAATGAGGTCCTAGGGCCATGTCAGGTTCAATATTCAGACTCAGGGACATTGACCTGCGTGTCTTCCTGGACGTATGTGCTGAGGATGTGTCAGACTGTGCATTTTCCAGAGCGGCCGCCGATATTGGTATGGGCTTAGGGTCTTGCAAGTTACTTCTTATCTGGAGGATTTGGGCAACTGAGACAGGCAGATTTTCCTCGCGAGAGCAGGCCCAGTGATGCGGTGTGATTCTGGAGGCCCTATCCTGGAGGCATGTGGGTCAGGGCTTTGAGACAGAAGTGTTCAGACCGAAACTCGGGTAAGGGTTAGGGGCGAGGTGATGGCAGGCTACATCTGCAGAACCTGAGGTCAGCTCCTCGGGATTTGAAATTTGTGCAGCTGGGAGGCAGTAGCACAGGCTTTTCTGTCTGGATTGTGTCTAGGATAGCCACAGAATGGACGGGTGGTCCAATGAATCCATGGGAGATCATTCCTGTTTGCGATTCTACCCTGCTCCCTGGAGTTTGGTGTCTTTCTGGGGGAAGGGAAGAATGCTGTTATCCGTCTCAGGAGTCCTGGCGAAACAGGGATTCCAGAGATACGGGTTCTGGGCCCGGTCGCCTGGTTAACCGCAGCAAGGATTAGGATTTGGACTATGGGTGAGTGAAGCCCACACTGTGGGCTCACGAGGGGGCTTTTTTGAAAGGGGTCTCACGCTGAGGATCACAATGCCTGTTTCTTCCCAGATGCCCCTCCTGAGTGGACGTGGTCTCATGTGTCATGCAGCTGGCTCCCACTCTGAGGGTTGGACAGGCATATCAACATCCACTTATCCTGCTTGGAGAAAGAGACATACTGTTTATTGCTTTCCGTTCCCCACTGGACAGGAATGTGAACTAAGTTCTGGGGACAGGACCTGACTACCTATGTTGGTTGAGATGATTGGCTCAGGCCAAATCAGTTCCCACATGCAGGATATGGGGCCGGCTCTCTGGGTGGCTGACAGGAGGTCGGGGCTCACACTGTGTCACCCATATCATTAGAGCACACGGTGGCCCATGATATTGGGGTACAAATGAGGGCCGTGCAGGTGGATCTTCACGTGGGGTTTCAGGGCAAACCCATAGGGAACTTCGTCTTTTTGGTGGGCAGGCAGAAGGCTCTGTTGCGTTTCTGGAATTCCCATTATGGAGGGTTTGCAGGGGAGGAGTGTGAGGAACGGAATTCTCAAAAAACTACCTCTGGTTAAGTTCAGTGCCAAATGCATCGCAGTTCCAACGAAAGTGGATGTTTTGAGTTCTCCAGCACCTGAGAATGGGCGAGTGTCAGATGTCGGCTCATGCTGCAGTTTGTATGCATGATCCAACAATCGCGGTGTGGCCTCAACAATCCTTGGCGGCTTTCCCAAGCTGGAGCTTGTGGGCTGCTCCAAAGGGCAAGGTGCCTTTCTGTGAGACAAGGGGAGTCCGTTTAGTGGGCTCCAGTTTCGCCCATATGGAAAGAGTCAACGTCAGTGCTCTCTGAATGGAAGCCTGAAGAGCCCTATCCCCATTGCTATTGCAGCTGAGGACCAGGGCAGGCTTGATCTGAAGGCTCTGGTTCGAAGTTTCAAGTGATCTGGGTAGACGGAGTTTCTCAGTCTGATAGGTCACAATGCTGTTTAGTATGCAGGGAGACCTTAGAATGTGGCAGTGGATCTGGGGCCATGCAGCATTCTCCTACATGGAGGCTTTGGACCCAGTTCCCAAGAGCCAGGTTTCCTTCTCAGGGCAGGAGGGTTTCTGTTGTAGGGCTCAGGGACCACATGTTTGACCATATGTTGGTTTTCCAGAACAGGTCTTCTGGGGACACAGGCCTGCAAACCTAAGCCAGGGATCCAATGAGGTCCATTGACCTGCGTCTCTTCCTGGTTGTATGTGCAGAGGATGTGTCAGACTGTGCATTTTTTCCAGTGTGGCCTCCGAAATTGGTGTGGGCTCAGGGGCCTTGCAAGTTCCTCCTTATCTGGAATGTTTGGGTAACTGAGACGTGCAGATTTTCCTCAGGAGATCAGGCCCTGTGATGCGGTGTGGTTCTTGAGGGCGCATCCTGGAGGCATGTGGGTGAGGGCTCTGGGTTGGGAGTCTTCTAACCAAACCTCGGGTAAGGGTTAAGGGCGAGATGATGGCATGTCACCACTGCAGGCCCTGAGGTCAGTTTATCGGTATTTGAAAATCATGGAGCTGGGAGTCAGTAGCACAGACTTCTGTCTGAATTGTGTGTCTAGGATGGCCATAGAATGGAAGCGTGGCCTCATGGGTCCATGGGAGATCCTTCCTGTCTGGGGATTCTACCCGACTCTCATGGGGGGTTTTTAAAGGGCTCTCACGCTGAGGGTCACAATGCCTGTTTCTCCCCAGATGCCCCTCCTGAGTGGACGTGGTCTCATGTGTCATGCAGCTGGCTCCACTCTGAGGGTTGGACAACCATCTCAACATCCAGTTATCCTGCTTGGTGAAGGAGGCGTACTCTTTTGGGCTTTAGGTTCCCCCCTGGACAGGAATTTGAGCTACATTCTGGGGATATGACCTTAATCCCCAGCTCTGTTGAGATGATGTACTCGGTCCAAAGCAGGTCCCACCTGCAGGATATGGAACGCTCTACAGGGGTGGCTGACAGGAGGTCGGGGCTCAGGCTGTGTCACAAAGATCATTACTGCACAGGGCGGCCCATGATATTTGGGTGCCAATGAGGGCCGTGCAGGTGGATCCTCACGTGGGGTTTCAGTGCGAACGCATACGACACTTCATCTTTCTGGTGGCGAGGCAGAAGGCTGTGTCGTGGCTCCAGAATTCCCAGTATGAAGGGCTTGCAGGTGAGGAGTGTGAGGATGTAAGTCTGAAAACACTAGCTCCAGTTAAGTTCGATGCCAAAAAAATGGCAGTTCCAATGTGCAATGGCTGTTTCGAGAACCCAGCAACTGAGAAAGGACTAGTGTCAGATGTCTGCTCACAGTGGAGTTTGTATGCATGATCCAACAAATGGCGGGGTGGCCTCAAGCATCATTGGGGCTTTCCCAAGCTGGAGTTGGGAGCTGCTCGAAACGGCAAGGTGCCTTTCTGTGAGAGAAGGGGAGTCGTTCCGAGGGCTCCAGGTTCGCCCATATGGAAAGAGTCAACGTCAGTGCTCTCTGAATGGATGCCTGAAGAGCCCTACCCCCATTACTATTGCAGCTGAGGACCAGGGCAGGCTTGATCTGAAGGCTCTGGTTCGAAGTTTCAAGTGATCTGGGTAGACGGAGTTTCTCAGTCTGATAGGTCACAATGCTGTTTAGTATGCAGGGAGACCTTAGAATGTGGCAGTGGATCTGGGGCCATGCAGCATTCTCCTACATGGAGGCTTTGGACCCAGTTCCCCAGAGCCAGGTTTCCTTCTCAGGGCAGGAGGGTTTCTGTTGTAGGGCTCAGGGACCACATGTTTGACCATATGTTGGTTTTCCAGAACAGGCCTTCTGGGGACACAGGCCTGCAAACCTAAGCCAGGGATCCAATGAGGTCCATTGACCTGCGTGTCTTCCTGGATGAATGTGCTGAGGATGTGTCAGACTGTGCATTTTTTTCCAGAGCAGCCTCCGATATTGGTGTGGGCTCAGGGGCCTTGCAATTTCCTCCTTATCTGGAATGTTTGGGCAACTGAGATGGGCATATTTTCCTCGGGAGATCAGATCAGGACCTGATCACAGACCGCCCTGTGATGAGGTGTGGTTCTAGAGTCCCCATCCTGGAGGCATGTTGTTCATGGCTTTGGTTTGGGAGTCTTCTAACAAAAACTCGGTTTTGGTTAAGTGCGAGATGATGGCAGGTCACCACTGTAGGCCCTGAAGTCAGTTATTCGGGATTTAAAATTCGTGCAGCAGGGAGGCAGTAGCACATACTTTTCTGTCTGAATTGTGTGTCTAGGATGGCCATAGAATGGAAGGGTGGCCTCTTGGGTCCATGGGAGATCCTTCCTGTCTGGGGATTCTACCCGTCTCTCATGGGGGGTTTTGAAAGGCGTCTCACGCAGAAGGTCACAATGCCTGTTTCTGCCCAGCTGCCCCACGTGAGTGGTTGTGTTCTCTCACGCCATGCAACTGGCTCCCACTCTGAGTGTTGGACAACCATCTCTACATCCAGTTTTTGTGCTTGGCAAAGGAGGCGTACTCTTTTGGTCTTTAGGTTCCCCCCTGGACAGGAATTTGAGCTACATTCTGGGGATATGACCTTATCCCCAGCTTGGTTGAGATGATTTACTCCGTCCAAAGCAGTTCCCATCTGCAGGATATGGGGCCCTCT
Organism: Mustela lutreola; assembly: GCF_030435805.1. Lineage (NCBI taxonomy): Eukaryota > Metazoa > Chordata > Mammalia > Carnivora > Mustelidae > Mustela > Mustela lutreola. Next base: position 170,772,211 of record NC_081294.1, read on the forward strand.
ACCTGGGTGGCTGACAGGAGGTCGGGACTCAGGCTGTGTCACACAGATCATTAATGCACAGGGCGGCCCATGATATTGGGGTGCCAATGAGGGCCTTGAGGGTTGATCCTCACTTGGGGTTTCAGTGCAAACGCATAGGACACTTCATCTTTCTGTTGGCGAGGCAGAAGGCTGTGTCGTGGCTCCAGAATTCCCAATATGGAGGGCTTACATGTGAGGAGTGTGAGGATCGAAGTCTGAAAACACTAGCTCCAGCTAGGTTCAGGGCCAAGCGAATGGCAGTTCCAATGTGCAATGGCTGTTTCGAGATCTCCAGCACCGGAGAAAGGACGAGTGTCAGAGGTCTGCTCACGCTGGAGTTTGTATGCATGATCCAACAAATGGCAGGGTGACCTCAAGAATCCTTGGAGTGTTTCCCAAGCTGGAGGTTGTGAGCTGCTCCAAACAGCAAGGTGCGCTTCTGCGGGACGAGGAAGTCTGCTTAGAGGACTCCAGGTTCGCCCATATGTAATGACTCGACAACAGTGCTCTCTGAATGGATGCCAGAAGAGCCCTACTCGTGTTACCATTGCAGCTGAGGAGCCATGCAGGCTTGATCCGAAGGCTCTGGTTCGAAGTTCCAAGTGATCTGGGTAGACGAGGTTCTCATTCTGATGGGTCCCAATGCTGCTTGGTGTCCAGTTGGACCTTAGAATGTGGTGATGGCTCTGGGGCCATGCAGGATTCTCCTACACTGAAGGTTGGACCGAGTTTCCATGAGACAGGTTTCTTTCTTGGTAAAGGAGGGGTTATGTTGTATCGATTAGGGACCACAAGTTGGATCATAAGTTTGTGGTGTTTTTTTTTGTTTGTTTGTTTGTTTGTTTTTTTAATTAAACAGCCTTCCAGGGACTCATGCCTGAACACCTAACCAAGGATCCAATGAGGTACTAGGGGCATTTCGGTTCCAATATTCAGACTCAGGGACATTGACCTGCATGTCTTCCTGGACGTATGTGCTGAGGATGCTTTAGACTGTGCATTTTTCCAGAGCGGCCTCCGAAATTGGTAGGGGCTCAGGTCTTGCAGGTTTCTCCTTATCTGGAGGATTTGGGCAACTGAGATGGTCAGATTTTCCGGGGGAGGGCAGGCCCAGTGATGTGGTGTGATTCTGGAGGCCCTATCCTGGAGCCATGTGGGTCAGGGCTTTGAGACAGAAATCTTCAGACCCAAACTCGGGTAAGGGTTAATGGCGAGGTGATGGCAGGCCACATCTGCAGACCCTGAGGTCACCTCCTCGGGATTTGAAATTCGTGCAGCTGGGAGGCAGTAGTACAGGCTTTTCTGTGTGGATTGTGTGTCTAGGATGACCACAGAATGGATGGTTGGCCCCATGGATCCATGGGAGATCCTTCCTGTTTGGCAATTCTACCCAGCTCCCAAGAGTTTGGTGTCTTTGTGGTGGAAGAGAAGAGTGCTGTTATCTGTGTCAGGAATCCTGGAGAAACAGAGATTCCAGAGACGGGTTCTGGGTCCGTTCACCAGGATAACCACAGCAAGGATTAGGATTTGGTCTATGGGCATGTGAAGCCCACAGTGTGGGCTCAGGAGGGGGCTTTTTTGAAAGGGGTCTAATGCTGAGGGTCACAATGCCTGTTTCTTCCCAGATGCCCCTCCTGAGTGGATGTGGTCTCATGCGCCATGCAGCTGGCTCTCACTCTGAGGCTTGGACAACCATCTCAACATCCAGTTATGCTGCTTGGTATAGGAGGCGTACTATTTTGTGCTTTCAGTTGCCCACTGGACAGGAATATGAGCTAAGTTCTGGGGACACGACCTGACTACCTATGTTGTTTGAGATGATGGCCTCGGGACAAATCAGTTCCCACCTGAAGGACATGGGGCTCCCTCTCTGGGTGGCTGACAGGAAGTCGGGGCTCATACTGTGCTCTAGGTGTGCCCATATGGAAAGATTCAACAGCAGTGCTCTCTGAATGGATGCCTGAAAATCCCTACTTGCTTTACCATTGTAGCAGAGGAACAGGGCAGGCTTGATCCGAAGGCTCTGATTTGAATTTCCAAGTGATCTTGGCAGACGGAGTTTCTCAGTCCGATGGGTCATAATGCTGCTTACTATCCATGGAGACCTTAGAATGTGGTGTTGGCTCGGGGCCATGCAGCATTCTCCTACACTGAGTGTTGTACCCACTTCCCAAGAGCCAGGTTTCCTTTTCAGGATGGTGAGTGTTCTGTTGTAGGGCTCAGGGACCACATGTTGGATCATATGTTGGTTTTGAGAACAGGCCTGCGTGGAACTGGTCTGAAAACCTAAACCGGTGGTCCATTGAAGTCCTAGGGACATGTCAGGTTCAGTCTTCCGACTCATCGACACTGGCCTGCATTTCTTCCTTGCGGTATGTGCTGAGGATTTGTCAGACTGCCCTTTTTTTTTTTTTTTTTTTTTTTTCCAGAGTGGCCTACGAAATTGGTGTGGGCTCAGGGGACTTTCAGGTTTCTCCTAATCTGGAGGGTTTGTTCAGCTGAGACAGGCACATTTTCCTCCGAAGTGCAGGCCCAGTGATGCAGTGCGGTTCTGGAGACCCCATCCTATAGGGCTTTTGTGTCAGGGCTTTGGGACAGAAGTCTTCAGACCCAAAATCAGATAAGGGTTAGGCGTGAGGTGATGGCAAGCCATATCTGCAGACCCTAAAGTCATCTCCTTAGGTTTTGAAATTCAGGCGTTTGGGAGGCAGTAGCACTGGCTTTTCTGTCTAGATTGTGTGTCTTGGATTGCCATGGAATAGACGGGTGGCCTCATGGGTCCTTGGGAGATGCTTCCTATCTGGGGATTTTGCCTGGCTTCCAAAAGTTGGGTGTCTTTCGGGGGAAGGGAAGTGTGCTGTTTTCTGTCTCAGGGGTCCTGTCCAAACAATGATTCCAGAGATGGGTTCTTGATCTGGGCACCTGGATAACCCCAGAAAGGATTAGGATTTGGGCTATAGGCATGACAGGCCTGCTCTTTGGGCTCCTAGTCATGCTCCCGAGGGGGCATGTTGTAAAGGGGTCTCAGGCTGAGGGTCACAATGCTTGTTTCTGCCCAGCTGCCCTTCCTGAGTGGGCGTGGTCTCATGCACCATGCAGCTGGCTCCCACTCTGAGGGTTAAACAACCATCTCAACACGCAGTTTTCTTGGCATGGGGAAAGAGGAGCACTTTTTTGTGCTTCAGCTTCCCACATTGGCAGGAATTTGAGCTACTTTCTGGGGACAGATACCTGAATCCCAGGTTGGTTAAGATGACGGCCTCGGGCCAAGGCAGGTCCCACCTGCAGGATATGGTGCCTGCTATCTGGGTGGATGACAGGAGGTCAGTGCTCGGGCTGTGTCACACAAATCATTAGTGCACAGGGCGGCCCATGATATTGGGGTTCCAATGAGGGCATGCATTTCGAACCTCATGTGGGGTTTAATGGCAAACCCATAGGGCATTTCTTTCTGGTGGGCAGGCAGAAGGCTGTGTTGTGTCTCCATAATTCCCAATAAGGAGGTCTTGCAGGCGATTAGTGTGAGGACAGAAGTCTGAAAACACTAGCTCCGGTTAAGTTCAGTGCCGAATGCATTGTAGTTCCAATGTACTGTGGCTGTTTCGAGATCTCCAGCACCTGAGAAAGGGCGAATGTCAGATGTTTGCTCACTCTAGAGTTTGTATGCATGATCCAACAAATTGTTGGATGGCCTCAAGAGTCTTGGTGGTTTTCCCAAGCTGGAGCTTGTGAGGTGCTCCAAACAGCAAGGTGCCCTTCTGTGAGAAAATTGAAGTCCGGTTAGAGGGCTCCAGGATCTCCCATATGGAACGATTCGACAGCAGTGCTTAAGACCCAGAATCCGGTTGGGGTTATGGGCGTGGTGATGGCAGGCCACATCTGCACACTGTGAGGTCAGTTCCTCAGAATGTGAAATATGCATGGCTGGGAGGCAGTAGCACAGGCTTTTCTGTCTGTATTATATGCCTAGGATGGCCACGGAACGGACGGGTTAGCCTCATGGGTCCATGGGAGAATCGTCCTATCTGGGGATTCTTCCCTGCTCCCAAGAGTTTGGTGTCTTTCTGGGGGAAGGGAAGAGTGCTGTTTTCTGTCTCAGGGGTCCCGCTCAAGCAGGCTTTCCAGAGTCGGGTTCTGGGTCTGGGCACTGCCTCAGCCCAACAAGGGTTAGGATTTGGGCCTAGGGGTATGACAGGCCCACTTGGTGGGCTCCTGCTCCAACCACCTCGGGGGCTTGTTTTAAAGGGGTCTTAGGCTGAGAGTCACAATGCCTGTTTGTGCCCAGTTGCCCCTCCTGAGTGGGTGTGGTCTCATGTGCCATGCAGCTGGATCCCACTCTGAGGGTTGGACAACCATCTCAATATCCAGTTGTTCTGCCAGGGGGAAAGATGCATACTCTTTTGTGCTTCATGTCCCCGATGGGCAGGAATTTGAGCTATGTTCTGGATACACGACCTGAATACCCAGGTTGGTTGACATGATGGCCTTGGGCCAAATCAGTTCCCACCTGCAGGATATGGGGCCCGCAACCCATATGGCTTACAGGAGTTCAGGGCTCGGGCTGTGTCACACAGGTCATTAGTGCACAGGGCGGCCAATGATTTTGGAGTGCTGTGGAGGGCTGTGCATGTAGATCCTCATGTGGGACTTATATCCAGACCCATAGGGCACTTCTTCTTTCTGGTGAGCAGGCAGAAGTCTGTGTTGAGGCTGCAGAATTCCCAATATGGAGGGCTTGCAGGCATGGAGTGTGAGGACGGACATTTGAAAACACCAGCTAAGGTTAAGTCCAGGTCCGAGTTCATGGCGGTTCCAATATACAGTGGCTGTTTCGAGATCTCCAGCACCTGAGTAATGGCAAGGGTCAGATGCTTGCTCAAGCTGGAATTTGTATCTATGATGGCCAAGGAATGGTGAGGTCACCTCAAGAATCCTTGGAGGCTTTCCCAAGCTGGAGTTTGTGAGCTGATCCAAACAGCAAGGTGTCCTTCAGCGAGACAGGCAAAGTCCGATTAGAGGGCTCCAGGGTCCCCCATATGGAAATATTCAATAGCATAGCTCTCTCAATGGAGGCCTGGAAAGCCCACATCGCATTACCATTGCAGCAGAGGAACGGGAAAGGCTTGATCCGCTGGCTCTGGGGCGGAAGCTCCAAGTGATCTGGATTGACAGAGGTTCTCAGTCTGATAGGTCACAATGCTCCTTGGTGTCCAGGGATATCTTAGAATGTGGCGGTGGCTTAGGCATAAACCTAAGCTAGATTTCTGATGAGGTCCTAGGGGCATGTCAGGTACAATCTTCAGACTCAGGGCCTTTGACCTGCGTGTCTTCCTGGAGGTAGGTTCTGAGGGTGTGTCAGACTTCATTTTTTCCAGAGCGGCCTATGAAATTAGGGTGGGCTCAGGGAACTTGCAGGTTTCTGCTAATCTGGAGGGTTTGGGCCACTAAGATGGGCAGATTTTCCTCGGGAGAGTAGGCCCAGTGATGCGGTGTGGTTCTGGAGGCCCCTTCCTGGAGGGCAAGGGGGTCAGGGCATTGGGGCAAAAGTCTTCAGACCCAAAGGGTTAGGGGTTCCGCCCAAACAGGGTTTCCAGAGACGGGTTCTGGGTCTGGGCATTGCCTCAGCCCAACAAGGGTTAGGATTTGGGCCTAGGGGTATGACAGGCCTGCTCGGTGGGCTCCTGCTCCAACCACCTTGGGGGCTTGTTTTAAAGGGGTCTTAAGCTGAGAGTCACAATGCCTGTTTGTGCCCAGTTGCCCCTCCTGAGTGGGTGTGGTCTCATGTGCCATGCAGCTGGCTCCCACTCTGAGGGTTGGACAACCATCTCAATATCCAGTTGTTCTGCCAGGGGGAAAGAAGCATAGTTTTTTGCACTTCAGTTTCCCCCATGAGCTATGTTCTAGGGCCTAGGGTTATTATAGGCCCTTAGGCCCAAATCCTAACCCTTGTTGGGCTGAGGCAGTGCCCAGACCCAGAACCCGTCTCTGGAAACCCTGTTTGGGCGGGATCCCTAAGGGTTAGGTTCGAGGTGATGGCAGGCCATATCTGCAGACCCTGAAGTCAGCTCATCAGGATCTGAAATTCGGGTGGCTGGGAGACAGTAGAACCAGATTTTTTGTTATATTGTATGTCTAGGATGGCCTGGGAATGGATGGATGGTCTCATGGGTCCATGTGAGATTCTTCCAATCTGGGGACTCTGTCCTACTCCCCAACGTTTTCTGTCTTTCTGGGGGAAGGGAAGAGTGCTGTTTTCTGTCTCAGGATTCCCAGCCAAAGAGGGATTCCAGGGAAAGGTTCATGATCCAGAGCAAGGATTAGGATTTGGGCTATGGGCGTGAGAAGCCCGCTCTGTGGGCTCCTAGACATGATCTGGTGGGGGCTTGTTTGAAAGGTGTCTCAGGCTGTGTCACAATGCCTGTTTGTACCCAGCTGCCCCTCCTGAGTGGGTGTGGTCTCATTCGCCATGAAGTTGACTCCCACACTGAGGGTTGGACAACCATCTCAATATCCAGTTTTCCTGCATGGGGAAGGAGGCATACTATTTTGTGCTTTAGGATCCCCCCTGGGCAAGAACTTGAGCCACGTTCTGGGGTGAGGTTCCTGAATACCCAGGTTGTTTGAGATGACAGCCTTGAGCCCAAACAGTTCTCACCAGCAGAATATGGGCCCCACTATCTGGGTGGCTGTCAGGAGGTCAGGGCTCTGACACAGATCATTAATGCACAGAGTGGCCAATATATTGGGGCCAGGAGAGGGCCGTGCAGGTGGACACTCCCATGTCGTTAGGGAAAAACCATAGGGCACTACTTCTTTCTTTTTTTCAGGCATAAGGCTGCATTGTGGCTCCAGAATTCCCAATACGGAGGGCTTGCAGGCGAGGAGTGTGAGGACAGAAGTCTGAAAACACTACCTCTGGTTAAATTCAGTGCCGAACGCATGACAGTTCCAATGTGCAGCAGCTGTTTTGAGATCTCTGGCTCCTGAGAAAGGGCAAGTGTCAGATGTCTGCTCATGCTGGAGTTTGTATGCATGATCCAACAAATGGTGGGGTGGCCTCAAGAATCCTTGGGGGCTTTCCCAAGCTGGGGCTTGTGAGCTGCTCCAAACAGCAAGGTACCTTTTTGCGAGACAAGGGAAGTCCGGTTAGAGGGCTCCAGGATCCTCCATATGGAAAGATTTGACAGCAGTGCTCTCTGAATGGATGCCTGAAAGGACCTACCCCTGTTACCATTGCAGCCGAGGAACAGGGCTCACTTGATCTGAAGGCTGTTGTTCTAAGTTCCAAGTGATCTGCGTTGATGGAGGTTCTCATTCTGATGGGTCACAATGCTGCTTGATGTCCAGGGAGACCTTAGAATTTGGCGGTGACTCTGGGGCCATGCAGGATTCTCCTACAGTGAGGGCTGGATCAAGTTCCCAAGAGCCAGGTTTCCTTCTCGGGACAGAGGGGTTCTGTTGTATGGCTCAGGTACCACATGTTTGATCATATGTTTGTTTTCCAGAACAGGCCTCTGGGGACACAGGCCTGAAAACCAAAGGCAGGGATGGTATGAGGTCCTAGGGACATGTGAGGTTCAATCTTCAGACTCAGGGACATTGACCTGTGTGTCTTCTCAGAGGAATGTGCTAAGGATGTGTCAGACTGCGCATTTTTTCCAGAGTGGGCTACAAAATTGGTGCAAGCTCAGGGGCCTTGCAGGATTCTCTGAATCTGGGAGGTTTGGGAAACTGAGACAGGCAGATTTTCCTCGGGAGAGCAGGCCAAGTGATGTGGTGTAGTTCGGGAGGCAGCATCCTGGAGAGCATGTGGTTCAGGGCTTTGAGACAGAAGTCTTCAGACCCAAACTCGGGTAAGGGTTAGGGGCGAGGAGATGGCAGGCCATATCTGTAGACCCTGAGTTCAGCTTCTTTGGATTTGAAATTCAGGTGGCTGGCAAGCAGTAGCACAGGCTTTTCTGTTTGGAGTGTGTGTCTAAGATGGCCAGGGAATGGACGGGTGGCCTCATGGGTCCATGGGAGATTCTTCCTATCCGGGGATTCTGCCCGATTCCCAAGAGTTTGGTGTCTTTCTGGGGGAAGGAAGAGTGCAGTTTTCCGTCTCAGGGGTCCCGCCCAAACAGGGATTCCAGAGACATTTTCTGGGTCTGTGCACTGCCTCACCCAAACAAGGGTTAGGACTTGGGCCTAAGGCATGACAGGCATGCTCTGAGGGCTCCTGCTGCAACTCCCGAGGGGGCTTCTTTGAAAGGGGTCTCAGGCTGAGTGTCACAATGCCTGTTTGTGCCCAGTTGCCCCTCCTGAGTGGGTGTGGTCTCATGTGCCATGCAGCTGGCCTCCCACTCTGAGGGATGGACAACCATCTCAACATCCAGTTTTTCTGCCATGGAAAAGAGGTGTACTCTTTTGTGCTTCAGGATCCGCCATGGGCAGGAATCTGTGCTACGTTCTGGGGACAGGTACCTGTATACGAGGTGGGTTGAGAAGATGGCCTCAGGCCAAGGCTATCTGGGTGGCTGACAGGAGGTAGGGGCTTGGGCTGTGTTGCACAGATCATTAGTACACAGGGCGACCTATGATATTAGGGTGCTGTTGAGTACCGTGCAGGTAGATCCTCATGTGGGATTTCTGGGCAGACCCATGGGGCACTTCTTTCTGGTAGGCAGGCAGAAGGTTGTATTGTGGCTGCAGAATTTCCAATATGGAGGGCTTTCAGACATGGAGTGTAAGGATGGAAGTGTGAAAACACCAGCTAAGTTTACGTTCAGAGCCGAGTGCATGGCAGTTCCAATATACTGTGGCTGCTTCGAGATTTCCAGCACCTGAGTAAGGATGAGAGTCAGATGTCTGCTCAAGCTGGAATTTGTATCCATGATGGCCAAGGAATGGTGAGGTCACCTAAATAATCCTTGGAGGCTTTTCCAAGCTGGGGCTTGTGAGCTGCTCCAAATAGCAAGGTTTCCTTCTTCGAGATAGGGGACGTCCGGTTAGAGGGCTCCAGGGTCCCTCATATGGAAATATTCGATAGCAAAATTCTCTCACTGGAGGCCTGGAAAACCCACCTTGCATTACCATTGAAGCTTAGGAACAGGGCAGGCTTGATCCGCTGGCTCTGAGGACGAAGTTCCAAGTATTCTGAGTTGACAGAGGTTCTCAGTCTGACGGGTCACAATGCTGCTTGGTGTCCAGGGAGACCTTAGAATGCGGTCGTGGTTCTGGGGCCATGCAGGATTCTCCTATGCTGAGACTAGGACCCTGTTCTCAAGAGCCATGTTTCCTTCTCGGGACAGGAGGCTTTTGGTTGTATGGTTCAGGAACCACATGTTGGAGTATATATTGGTCTTCCAGAAAAGGCCTCTGGGGACAGAGGCTTGAAAATTTAAGCTAGGGCTCTGATGAGGTCCTAGGGGCATGTCCAGTTCAATCTTCGGACTCAGCACCATGGACCTGTGTGTCTTCCTGGAAGTAAGTGCTGAGGGTATGTCAGACTGTGCATTTTTTCCATAGCGGCCTATGAAATTGGGGTGGGTTCAGGGGACTTGCAGGTTTCTCCTTATCTGGAGGGTTTGGGCAACGGAGACGGGCAGATTTTCCTCAGGAGAGGAGGCCCAGTGATGCGGTGTGTTTCTGGCGGCCCCATCCTTGTGGTCATGTGGTTCAGGGCTTTGGGACGGAAGTCTTCAGACCCAATCTTGGGTAAGGTTTGGGGTCCAGGTAATGGCAGGCCATATTTGTAGACCCTGTTGTCAGCCCCTCCGGTTTGAAATTCGGGCAGCTGGGAGAGAGTAGCACAGGTTTTCTGTCTGTACTGAGTGTCTCAAATGGCCACGGAATGGATGGGTCGCCTCATGGGTCCATGGGAGATTCTTCCTATCTGGGGATTCTGCCCTACTCCCAAGATTTTGCTGTCTTTCTCGGAGAAGTGAAGAGTGCTGTTTTCTGTCTCATGGGTCTCATCCAAACAGGGATTCCAGAGAGGGCTTCTGGGTCTGGGCACTGCCTCACCCAAACAAGGGTTAGGAATTATGCCTAGGGATATGACAGGCCTGCTCTGTGGGCTCCTGCTCCAACCACCTCAGGAGCTTGTTTGAAAGGGGTCTCAGACTGAGGCCTGAGGCACAATGCCTGTTTGTGCCCAGCTGCCCCTCCTGAGTGGCTGTGGTCTCATGTACCATGCAGCTGGCTCCCACTCTGAGGTCTGGGCAGCCATCTCAGCCTCCAGTTTCCTGCCACAGGGAAGGAGGCATACTCATTTTTTGCTTCAGCATCCGCCATGGGCAGGAATTTGAGCTACGTTTTGGAGACATGTACTGAATACCTATTTTGGTTAAGACAGCCTCAATCTAAGGTAAGTCCCACCTGCTGGATATGGGGATCGCTATCTGGGTGGCTGACAGGAGGTCGGGGCTCGGCTGTGTCACACAGATCATTAGTGCACAGGGTGGCCTATGATATTGGGGTGCTGTTGAGGGCCGTGCAGGTAGATCCTCATGTGGGGTCACTGGGAAGACACATAGGGCACTTCTTCTTTCTGGTGGGCAGGCAGAAGGCTGTGTTGTCACTGCAGAATTGCCAATATGGAGGGCTTACTGCCATGCAATGTGTGGACGGAAGTGTGAACACACCAGCTAAGGTTAATTTCAGGGCCGAATGCATGGCAGTTCCAATGTGCTGCGGATGTTTTGAGATCTCAAGCACCTGAGTAAGGAAGAGTGCCAGGTGTCTGCTCACACTAGAGTTTGCATGCATTGTGGCCAACGTTTGGTGCGGTCACCTCAAGAATCCTTGGAGGCTTTCCCAAGCTGGAGCTTGTGAGCTGCTCCACATAGCAAAGTATCCTCTTCAGGACAGAGGAAGTCCAGTAAGAGTACTCCTGGGTCCCCCATAAGTAGAGATTCGACAGCAGAGCTCTCTGAATGGAGATCTGTAAAGGCCACCTTGTGTTACCATTACAGCCAAGGAACAGGGCCAGCTTGATCCATTGGCTCTGCTTCAAAGTTCCACGTGATTTGAGTTGACAGAGGTTCTCAGTCTGATGGGTCACAATGATGCTGATTCCAGGAAGACCTAAGAATGTGCCGTTGACTCTGGGACCATGCAGGATTCTCCTATAGTGAGGGTTGACTGCAGGTCCCAAGAGCCAGGTTTCCTTCTTGGGACAGGAGGGATTCTGTTGTATGCCTCAGTCACCGCATGTGGACCATAAGTAGTTTTCCAGAGCAGGTCTCTTGGGACAGAGGCCAGGAAACCTAAAAAAAAGGGTATATGTGTGGTCCTAGGGGCATGTCAGGTTCAATCTTCAGACTCAGGGCCATAGATCTGTGAACCCATCTTGAGGTAGTTGCTGAGGGTGTTTATGACTGTGCATTTTGTTAAAAAGTGGCCTGTGAAATTTAGTGGTCTCAGGGGCCTTGCAGGATTCTCCTAGTTTGGGCTACTGAGATTGGCAGATTTTCCTCAGGAAAGCAGGCCCAGTGATGCAGTGTGGTTCTGGTAGCCCATTCCTGGAAGGCATGTGAGTCAGGGCTTTGGGACCGAAGTCTTCAGACACAAAATAGGGTAAGGGCTAGGGGAGAGGTGATGGCAGGCCCGATCTGCAGAACCTGAGGGCAGTTCCTCGGGATATGACATTCAGGCGGCTGGGGGCAGTAGCACAGACTTCTCTGTCTGGATTGTGAGTCTAGAATGGCCATGGAATGGATGGGTCACCTCATGGGTCCATGGGAGATTCTTCTTATCTGGGGATTCTGCCCGGTTCCCGAGTTAAGTGTCTTTCTGGGGGAAGGGAAGAGTGCTGTTTTCCGTCTCAGGGGTCCTGCCGAAACAGGGAATCCAAAGGCAGATTCTCGGTATGGGCACCTGATAACCCCACCAAGGGTTAGGATTTGGGCCTAGGGGCATGAGAAGCCCACTCTGTGGGCTCCTAGTCATGCTCTCAAGGGGGCTTGTTTGAAAGGGGTCTCTGGATGAGGGTCACAGTGCCTGTTTGTGCCATCTGCCCTTCTTGTGTGGGCACGGTCTCATGGGCCATGCAGCTGGCTCCCTCTCTGAGGTAGGCACAACCAATTCAACATCCTGTTTTCCTAACTTGGGGAAGAATTATTACTCTTTTGTTCTTAGGTTCCCCCATGGGCAGGAACGTGAGCTACATTCTGTGGACAGATACCTGAATACTCAGTTTGGTTTGAGATGACAGCCTCGGACCAAGGCATTTCCCACCTGCAGGATATGGGGCTCAATTCCAGGTGCCTGACAGGAGGTGGGGCCTCAGACTGGGTCAGACAGAGTATTAGTGCACAGGGCGGCCTATGATGTTTGGGTGCCATTGAGGGCCGTGCAGGTGGATCTTCATGTAGGGATTCTGGGCACACCAATAGGCACTTCTTTCTGGTGGGTAGGCAGAATGCTGCTTTGTGGCTCCAGAATTCCCAATATGGAGGGCTTGTAGGCAAGGAGTTTTGTGACGGCATTCTGAAAACACAAGCTACGGTTAAGTTAAGTGCCGAGTGAATGGAGTTCCAGTCGTCCAGCAGCTGTTTTGAGATCTCAAGCACCTGAGTAAGGACGATTGTCAGATGTCTGCTCACGCTGGAGTTTGTATCCATGATGGTCAACGAATGGTGTGGTGGCCTCAAGAATCCTTGGAGGGTTTCCCAAGCTGAAGCTTGTGAGCTGCTCCAAACAGCAGTATTTCCTTCTGTTGGACAGGGAAGTCGGGTTAGAGAGCTCCTTGTTACCCCATATGGAAAGATTTGACATCAGAGCTCTCTGAATGGATGCCTGAAAGGCCACCTTGCATTACCATTGCAGCTGAGGAATAGGGCAGGCTTGATCTGCTGAGTCTGGTTTGAAGTTCCACGTGATTTGAGTTGATGTAGGTTCTCAGTCTGATGGGTCACCATGATGCTTGGTGTCCACGAAGACCTAAGAATGTGCTGGTGGCTCTAGGACCAAAACACATTTGGTCATACCCCAATGATACTACTGATACAGTTATTTCTTTCTTTCTAGTCTTGTCTCATGTCACACTTTAGTAAAATTCATATTAGTTCTTGACTACTCTTCCTCAGCTCTTGTCATTCTTGTCTCTTTGTCCTTCTCCTACTCTTCCTGTTTATTCTTACATATTTAGGATTTATATAATTTTAATTTCCTCTCATTTGAAGCTACTCTTGGAGGGGAGCCTAGGTGGACCATTTGTTGAGTTTCAGCTCAGGTATTTTTCTTTTGGACCCTGGGATCCTTCCCAGAGTTGGATTCTATGCTCAATAGGTTGTCTGCTTGAAGATTCTCTGCCTCTGCCCAACAGCCCCCCAACATACTCCCTCCCTCTAATAAAAATTATTTGAAAAGAGATGAAAAATTAAAAAAAACAGAAAAAATAAATAAAAGGCTAAAAATGAAAATACAAAGAATGCTACTTAGTGTTTTCCCTAAGCTCTGAATCTTTCCAGGCCTCTATTATCAGTAAACTTGAAAGGAGTGAAATTTTCATGCTGGTCTTCTAGGGAAGGATCTCTTGTCCTGATCCTCAAGTGGACTCCAACTGGTGCAAATACAGCTCTCCTAAGCTGCAAAGACAAGCCTCTGATTAAGCAGGTCTGGATTCTATTATGTGGTACTGTATTACTCACTGAAGGCATGCAGCACAAATGGGTGAGATGAATATTACTGAACCCTGCTCTCTACTTAGGAGCTGATAATATGCACCCCAGATCTGCAGTGAGCCATCACAGGGAAAAAAAATCCACCAGTCTTAACTCCTCAGTTTCTGTCAGAACTCTGTGTTCATGCTGCCAGTGACAAGGCATTTTTTTTTTTTTTATCTCAGGCACGTGACTGAATTCTAACCCCAATTTTCTTTTTTTCAAGTTTTTATTTGTTTATGTTAGAGAGAGAGTGAGAGACAGAATGAGATGGGAGAAGGTAAGAGAGAGAAGCAGACTCCCAATGGAGCTGGGCACCTGGTGGAGTACCTGATCCAGGGAGTCTGGGATGATGACCTGAGCCAAAGGCAGTTATATAAACAACAGACCCACCCAGCTGGTGCCAATTCCAATTCCTATGGATTCCTGTGGCACAGACCGACACCATACCTACAGGGTATTGGAGGTCTTGCCATGCTTCTGATTTTTGCTTGACCCCTCAGGAAAGTGGACACCCAGTCATGCTGTTATTTGGGGTAGAGGGCAACACAGAGCAGAAAGCCAGGACCTAGCTTCGTGGTTTTCAGCCATTTTTCTCTAAGTGATGTCTGGGAACTCTGAAGAATCCAGGCCCAAGCTGTTTATCTTCTGACCCCTGGGATTATGAGGTCATGCTGTCACATCTGGGATTCCACCCTACTTCACCACTTGAACAGTTTTAAGCCATAAATGTCCCCCATCATAGTCAACTACTATATATCTCAATCAAACTCTTCATTGTCAGTAAAAACGTTGCATTATGAGGGGGGACAAGATGACGGGGAAGTAGGAGGAGGCGCCTTTTCAGCCTGTACCCCAAAGTGAGATGATTACCTACCAAAGAACTCTATTCACTCATGAAATCAGCCTGATATCAGAATTATACACTTCTGGATCTCTACAGGGGCAGAAGATGCCAGTGGACAGGTAAAGCGGAGTGGGAATAGAGAATGATATGGGAAGATAAACAAAAGGGGGAGGGAGCCACCAGAGGTGACTGGTTGGAAAGTAATATCCCAATATGAGTGAGAGTGCCCTGCCTCTGGGGACCAGCATTAACTTGGAGACTGGTTGAAAGCACTCCAAAAGAACAAAGGATCACGGTGAAAAATTGTGGGAATCGGGGTGGCTAGGGACAGGGGCTTAAGTCCCTGGTCCCAGGACAGCCTCCCCTGGTGCTGAGGCAGAGAGAGTGCAGTGGAGAAACAAGGTCTTGGTCCCTAAGCTGCCAGCGTGCCAGAGAAAGCATGGGTTCTGTCTCCTGTTAGGGGATAGGAGGAACACCGGTGGGCAGAATGTGTGAGCCCTGCTACAAAGCCTGAGATACGCGTGCATGTCCCTCATGCTCCCCTGAGAGAGTTACAAAGGGCTGGCCGGCGCTCTTTGACCTGCGCCATTGTTTCAGAGCCTAAGCCGCGTGCCCCAAACTCTCCCCTGACAGAGGTGCGCAAAATCCCAGGCTGGTGCTTTCGGACCTGAGTCCCATTTTCAGTGCCTGAGATGTGTGCGTGATCCATAGCCACCCCTGAAAGAGGTGTGCACAGGCAGGGCACTCTTGGACCCAGCAAGACCAGGCACTCCCAGCCCAGGCCAGTGGCAAAATCTCAGTGTGCGATTGCTGCTTGGAACCTCTCTGGCAGTCAGGAGCCCCCAGACAACCGCCACTGCCTTGGCTTTGGGTACAAGCCAAAGATCCTGCGTCCCCAATGTCTGCAACTTGGAACCTGCTCTGCCAGTGGCCAAGGGTGAACTTATTTAGGCTCTGCACCCAAACTGAGGCTTCTCTCTGAGAGGGAGATCAGGGTGCGGTTTGTTTTCCTCTAAAACTACAAAAACCATCAAAAGCAGTCAAAGTGAGAGAAAAAAAAGTGAACAAACTTAAAAACCACCAGAAAACAAAAGCCTGAAAAAAAAAACCAGTTTCCTCAGAGCCCAGACCCTTGAGGGGGGCAGGAGTACTTAAATCAGGAAACATCACTGACTGATAACCCACGTGGCAGGCCACTCCCCCAGAAAACAAACCAAGAAAGAAAAAAGAGAGAGAGAGAGAGAGAGAAAGGGACTACAAGAGAACCACTATGTCATAGGAAAATTTTTATTTTTCACTCATTCCAACGATTCTGGTTCATTTTTTTTACACATATGTAATTTTTTAAACTTATTTACCATCACAGTGAGCTGTACAGTACATCAAATTCCATTATAACTTAATAACCTGAACTTTTTGAAACATACACCTATGCTTTACTTTTGCATTTTTATTTTTTGAATTACTCTTTTTAAATTTTAGTTTAGTTTAGTCTAGCGTATTCCTTTTTTTTTAAATCCTCTAATATTCATATAGAATTAAACTTCAAAGTAATCCCCTTTCCCCAATCAATACTATCCCTATAGGTAAAACAACTTTAATCCCCTTTATCTTAGGAAAGTTGAATCCTTTAATAAAGATATCAAAATACATCCAGGAAGAATCAAAACAACCTTCCTCACAAACACTGAGAATTTATAACCACTCTCCCATCTTCTTCTTTCACCAGTGTTTCTGTCTTTTTGTGTTTGTCCTGAGAGCATGTAAATCTTACACTTGGGGTTCTTTTTGATGAGGTTCTTCTTTATTTGCATATATATATATATATATATATATATATATATATATATATTTCTCGTATCATATATTTGTATCAGTCTTTTTGTTTGTCTGTTTTTGTTTGTCTACTTTATAAATCTTACCTTGGGGCCCATCTGGGCTGAGCCTTCTCTTTCATCTTCCCTTTCTTTCCTGTCTCTCTCTCTCTCTTTTTTTTTCTTTTTCTTTTTTTCTTTCTTTTGTCTCTCGTTTGGATGGGGAATTCTGATTGCTCAGAATTGTTCCAGTGTGCACCTTGACTGCAACACAGTTGATACATCCAGCTACATCTGTTCAGTCGCCTCCTAGCAAAATGACTAGGAGGAGTAATGCCCAACAGAAGAAAAATACGGAGGATGGACCTTCCGCAACAGAGCTAATGCCTATCAACATAGACAATATTTCAGAAAGAGAATTCAGGCTAACAATTATCCAGGCAATAGCTAGGTTGGAGAAAGCCATGGATGACCAAACGGAATTGATTAGGGATGAACTGAAAGCAAATAGACGGGATGTTCCCAATGTTAGGGCAGAGCTTAAAGCTACCAGGGAGGAGGTTCACAATGCTCTCAATGAGTTCCAATCTAATCTAAATTCTCTCAAAGCTAGGATAACTGAGACAGAAGATAGAATTAGTGATCTGGAGGACAAACAGATAGAGAGAAAGGATCAGGAGGAAGCCTGGAACAAACAGCTTAGAAACCATGAAAACAGAATCAGGGAATTAAACGATGCCATGACACATACCAGCATCAGAAATATTGGAGTCCCTGAAGGGGAGGAGAAAGAAAGAAGTCTAGAAGATATAGTGGAACAAGTCCTTCATGAAAATTTTCCCAATCTCGTGAATGGAACCAGTGTTCATGTAATAGAGGCTGAACGGTCTCCATCCAAGACTATACATTCCAAAAAAAAAAAAAAATCACAAAACCTGATAGTCAAATCGAAGAATTATAATTGTAGGTATAATCTCTTGAAAGCTTCCAGGGCAAAGAGGCTCCTTAATTACAGAGGGAAGCCCATCAGAATAACATCAGACCTCTCCACAGAGACCTGGCAAGCCAGAAAAGGCTGGTAAGATATATTCAGGGCATTAAATGAGAAGAACATGCAGCCAAGAATACTTTATCCAGCAAGACTGACATTCAAAATGGATGGAGAGATAAAGAGTTTCCAAGACCGCCAAGGCTTAAAAGACTATGCAACCACCAAGCCGACACTGCAGGAAATATTAAGGGGGGTTCTATAAATGAGGAAAAATCCTGTGGTGCCTGGGTGGATCAGTGGGTTATGGCCTCTGCTTTCTGCTCAGGGTCATGATCCCAGGGTGTTGGGATTGAGCCCTGCATCGGGTTCCCTGCTCAGCAGCAGGCCTGATTCCTCCTTTCTCTCTCTGCCTGCCTCTCTGCTACTTGTGGTCTCTGTCTCTCAAATAAATAAAATCTTAAAAAAAGAGAGAAAATCCTAAGAATAGCATTGAACAGAAATATAGAGACAGTCTACAGAGAGAAAGACTTCAAAGGTAACACGATGTCAATAAAAACGTATCTATCAATTATCACTCTCAATGTGAATGGCCTAAATAAGCCCATAAAACACACAGGGTTGCAGATTGGATAAAACGACAGGACCCATCGATATGTTGTCTACAAGAGACCCATTTTGAACATAAAGATACATGCAGACTGAAAGTGAAGGGATGGAGAAGCATCTTTCATGCCAATGGGCCTCAAAAGAAGGCTGGGGTAGCAATTCTCATATCCGATAAATTAGACTTTAAACTAAAGACAGTAGTCAGAGATACAGAAGGGCACTACATAATCCTTAAAGGGACTATCCACCAAGATGATCTAACAATTGTAAATATCTATGCTCCCAATATGGTATCAACCAATTACTTAAGAAAACTGTTAATCAAGATAAAGAGTCATATTGATATGAATACACTAATCATAGGACATATTAACATGCCTCTCTCAGAAATAGATCACTGAAGCAGAAAATCAATAAAGAAACAAGAGCATTGAATGACACATTGGACCAGATGGACCTCATAGATATATACATAACATTCCACACTAAAATAACAGAATACACATTCTTCTCAAGTGAACACGGAACCTTCTCCAGAATAGACCACATACTGGGTCACAAATCAGGACTCAAACGATACCAAAAGACTGAGATTATTCCCTGCATATTCTCAGATCACAATGCTTTGAAACTGGAGCTCAATCACAAGGAGAAGTTCAGAAGGAACTCAAACACCTGGAAGCTAAAGGCCACTTTGCTTAAGAATGCTTGGATCAACCAGGAGATCAAAGAAGAACTGAAACAATTCGTGGAAATCAATGAGAATGAAGACAATTCTGTCCAAAACCTATGGGATACAGCAAAGGCGGTCCTAAGGGGAAAATACATAGCCATCCAAGCCTCCCTCAAAAAAAATTGAAAAATATAGAATACACAAGCTGTCTCTACATCTTAAAGAACTGGAGAATCAACAACAAATCAAACCAACTCCACATATAAGAAGGGAAATTATCAAGATTAGAGCTGAGATCAATGAGGTAGAAACCAGAGATACAGAAGAACGTATCAATGAAACTAGAAGCTGTTTTTTGAAAGAATCGATAAGATCAATAAACCATTGGCCACACTAATCCAAAGGAAAAGAGAGAAAGCCCAAATTCAAAAATTATGAATGAAAAGGGAGAGATCACAACGAACACCAAGGAAGTAGAAACAATCATCAGAAGTTATCAACAGTTATGTGCCAATAAGTTTAGCAACCTAGATGAAATGGATGCATTCCTGGAATACAATAAACTCCCAAAATTGAACTGGGAAGAAACTGACAACCTGAATAGACCAATTTCTAGTAACAAGATTAAAACAGTGATCAAAAACCTCCCAAAAAACAAGAGCCCAGGACCTGACGGATTCCCTGGGGAATTCTACCAAACTCTAAAAGAAGAAATAACACCTATTCTCCTGAAGCTGTTTCAAAAAATTGAAGCAGAAGGAAAACGTCCAGACTTTTTCTATGAAGCCAGCATTACCCTGATCCCCAAACCAGGCAAAGACCCTACCAAAAAGGAGACTTTCAGACAAATATCACTGATGAATATGGATGCTAAGACTCTCAACAAGATCGTAGCCAACAGGATCCAACATCACATTAAGAAGATTATCCATCATGACCAGGTGGAATTCATCCCTGGGCTACAAGGATGGTTCAACATTCGCAAATCAATAAATGTGATAAAACAAATAAATATGAGAAGAGAGAAGAACCACATGATCCTCTCAATAGATGCAGAAAAAGCATTTGACAAAATCCAGCATCCGTTCCTGATTAAAATGCTTCAAAGTATAGGGATAGAGGGAACATTCCTGAACCTCATCAAATCTATCTATGAAAGACCCACAGCAAATATCATCCTCAATGCAAAAAAGCTTGCAGCCTTCCCGCTGAGATCAAGAACAAGACAAGGATGCCCACTCTCACCACTCTTGTTCAACATAGTATTACGAATCCTAGCAATAGCAATCAGAGAACAAAGAGAAATTAAAGGTATCCAAATTGGCAATGAACAAGTCAAATTCTCTCTATTCGCAGATGACATGATTCTTTATATGGAAAACACAAAAGACTCCACCCCCAAACTACTAGAACTCATACAGCAATTCAGCAACATGGCAGGATACCAAGTCAATGTAAAAAAATAAGTGGCTTTCTTATGCACTAACAATGAAAATACAGAAAGGGAAATTAGAGAATTGATTCCATTTACTATAGCACCAAGAATCATAAGATACCTGGGAATAAACCTAACCAAAGAGGTAAAGGAACTGTACTCGAGGAACTACAGAACACTCATGAAAGTAATTGAAGACACAAAAAGATGGAAGACCACTCCATGCTCTTGGATCGGAAGAATAAACATTGTTAAAGTGTCTATACTACGTAGAGCAATTTGTACTTTTATTGCCATTCTGATCAAAATTCTGCCGGTATTCTTCAAAGAGCTGGAGCAAATAATCCAAATATTTATATGGAATCAGAAGAGACCCCGAATCGCTAAGGAAATGCTGAAAAACAAAAATAAAACTGGGGGCAACACGTTATCTCATTTCAAGCCTTATTACAAAGCTGTGATCACCAAGACAGCATGGTACTGGCATAAAAACAGACACATAGACCAGTGCAACAGAGTAGAGAGCTCAGATATGGACCTTCAACTCTATGGTCAATTAATCTTTGACAAAACGGGAAAAAATATACAGTGGAAAAAAGACAGTCTCCTCAATAAATGGTGCGGGGAAAACTGGGCAGCTATATGTAGAAGAATGAAACTCGACCATTCTCTTACATCATACACAAAGATAAACTGAAAATGGATAAAAGACCTCAACGTGAGACAGGAATCCATCAGACTCCTAGAGGAGAACATAGGCAGTAATCTTTTCGATATCAACCACAGTAACTTGTTTCAAGATAAGTTTCCAAAGACAAAGGAAAATAAAGTGAAAATAAACTTTTGGGACTTCATCAAAATCAAAAGCTTCTTCATAGCAAAGGAAACAGTCAATAAGAACAAAGAGGCAACCCACAGAATGGGAGAAGATATTTGCAAATGACAGTACAGACAAAAGGTTGATATCCGGATCTATAATGAACTCCTCAAACTCAACACACACGAAACAGGCAAACATATCAAAAAATGGGCAGAAAATATGAACAGACACTTATCCAATCAAGACATACAAATGGCTATCGGAGACATGAAAAAAGGTTCACTATCACTAGCCCTCAGGGAGAATCAAATTAAAACCACATAGAGATATCACCTTACATCATTTAGAATGGCCAAAATTAACACAACAGGAAACAACATGTGTTGGAGATGATGTGGAGAAAGGGGAACCCTCTTACACTGTTGTGGGAATGCAAGTCAGTGCAGCCCCTTTGGAGAACAGTGTGGATATTCCTCAAGAAATTAAAAACACAACTTCCCTATGACACTGCCAGCGTGAGTACCTTATTCAAGTAGCGACTCTCAGTGACTAGACCACGAGCCAGAAGATGCAGCATGCCATGCCCATAGGCACCCAGGCCTAACTCGATGGTGGGTATTCCAGTTGTCAATACCCACTGCTGTGCTCTAGAAGCCCTCTACTGAGGGGAAGCCTGTCACAGAAAACAGTACTATTCTGTTCCCACAGAATGAACCCAAACACTTGGGAGCTTGGACAATACCCAGAGAAGAAGGCTCTTCCTCAGCCCCTGAAGCAACCCCTAACCTGAACGGCCATTTTGAACAAAACACACAGAGACAAAAGCCTGAGCGATATCCTCTTACTTGCCCTACTTTTATATCCAGAGGATCTCCCCTCATGGACTGGGGATAAGGCCTGCCATTACCTTGGCCCCTACCTGAGACAACTTTGTTGTTTCAGACATCTGTTCCCACAACCCTAGGAAACACAGCCACTAGGCTGGGTCCGCTGGAGCCATACGACAGAACTCTGACTGGTATCTCCTAGTAAACTGTGCCAATTCCTTTGGCCACACACCTCCACAATATGAGAAACCTCAAGGCCCCCGAGGACATCCCACTACTGTAAGCCTCCTTGGACACACAGGAGCATTCTGACACAAGCTAAGCAGCTACATCCACGAAGGCATGCACACAGATGTCCAGAGAGACAGAAGGTTGAGCTGGAAAGGCCCTTAGTCCCTAATCTCAACTCTTGCTTTGGTTTCCAAGTGTCAATCCTCAGAGGCTTTGGTTCGAAGAACAGCATATGAAGCTTTCCTGAGGCACTGAACAGAACACCTCTCGTCTCCACATGGGAAGCTTCCTTGTCGAAGCCGTGTCAAACACCTCAGTTTGGAGAATACTGCAGCTTCCCTGAGGCACCTCCACATTCAAAGGTCACCCAGGCCAACAACCCACATTAGGACTCATCTTAAGGAGAGTCCATTTCAACACACCCCACTGGGTTGCTCACTCAAGAGCACGCAGATTGAGCCTGCCTTGTCCTGACTAAAGAGTGGGAATATGAGGTGGCATTCCCAGGCATCCATGCTTAGACACCTGCTCTCAAGGCTTTCCGTATCGGGCATCCTAGAACCATCCAATAGGACTCGACTCTCGTGCAGAAGGAAACCTTGATGTTTGGAATAGTTCACAAATCCCATCGTAGGGAAACCTCCCAGGCCTCATGCAGCCCCCACACCCCTCAGGAAGAGGCCATCATGGGCAAAAACTCTAGCCGGAGGCACGTCTCATAGTTGACATGACCTCAATGCAGGAGATCTCGATTCAGCGTCTGCCGAGTGGGCCTGACGCGCTCTCGGTCCCAAACCTCACCCTAGCTTTTTTTTTTAGACTTCCTTCCTCACAATCCTGTCAAACAAGACATACAGACAAGGAATTCCAGAACCACAAACCAGCCCAGTGCCTGCCTACCGGAAAAACAACGTTTCCCTGTGAGGCTCTCCAGAAACCCCAGATGAGGATCAACCTGCTCGGGCCTCGACGGTACCCGAACTGGATAGGCTGCTCTGGGCACTAATGCTCTGTCCGACACAGCCTGAAGCCAGACGTCCATACAGACAGGGAGACAGCTGGCCGCAAACCCAGCACTTCAGACACGCCGTGGTCTTATGCCGTCATCACTTCCTAACCTGGCTTCTCATATATCTGAACCTAGACATCATATCAATTCCCTACACAGTTGGGTATCTGAAGCACAAATCAGACCTCCTCCTTCCCCATGGCTGTAAAGCTTGCTCTTGGCATGGAGTATCACCTTCATGTTGGGAGAAACCTTCATGGACCCTGATGCCACGCCGAACCTTGTGTGCCGCCTTGGGCACAAATTCACATTGTGACCCTCAGCATGAGCCCCATGTCAAAGAAAGGCCTGTCAGGACCTGGACCAAGACTTCGCATATGGGGCTTGCAAAGACCCTATGCAACCAATCTCCACCAGTATGAGATTTCCAGTCTCCCCGCCCATACCTGTGGCTCTGCTCTGGAATCCCTTTCTTGGAGAGACACATGAGCCAGACAACAGGACTCCACCCTTCCCACAAAATGACCCCAAACTCTTGGGATCTGGGACAAATCCCCAGAGAGGGAGACTCATCCATAGTCCCTGAGGCTACCCCTACAATCCGCAGCTATCCTGGACACAACATCCAGAGACAAAACCCTGAAGGAACGCCTCCCACTCGCCCTTCTTTCGGAAGCTGAGGAGATCCTTCTCGGTCTGTACATCCTGCCGGCCATACCCTGGGCGCCACTCATAAGCTGAGTTTGTGTTTTCAGAATTCTGTGCCCACAGCCTGGACCCACACAACCTCCAGGCTAGGGCCACTGGAGCCACACCGAAAGATTGTGCCTGCCCTCTCCAAAGAAAGTGTGCCCAATCCACTGACCACAGCCCTACAGGTTAGGGAAAAGCTCCAAGGCTCTGAGGCCATCCCGATAGTGTAGGCCGCCCTGGACTAAGAGGGGCACTCTGACACCAGCAGATCAACTATCTCCACATACATTCTCAGACAGTGTCCCCAAAAACAGAAGACTGAAATGGACAGACCCGTAGGCCTAATCTGAACCTTAGCTTTGGTATCCATGTGTCTGTCCTCAGAGGACTGGTTTCCTAGAACAGCATATGGGGCTTTTCTGAGGCACCAAACCAAACCTCTCTCGTCTCCACATGGGGAGCTTTCTTACTGGAGCTGTATCAAACCCTTCAGGTCGGAGAGTTCCGCAGGGCCACTGAACAACCAGCCCATTCCAAGGTCTCCATGGACACAAACCCACATTATGACGCATCCATAGGAGAGGCCATTTCAACTCAGCGCCCAGGGTAGCGTGCCCCAGAGCCTGCAGATCAAACATAACTAGTCGCTAATGGCCAATGGGAATGTGAGGCATTCTGTACAGGGATCCATCCTTCGAACCCTGCTCTCCAGTCCTTCCTTAAGGTATGTCCTATAGCCATCCAACAGGACTCGACTGTCCCGCAGAAGGAAACCTTGTGATTTGGTGAACCTCCAAACTCTACGTGGGAAAACTTCCTTGGCCCCATGAGGCCCCCGCTTCATGAATGTGCCAACATGGACACTAATTCCAGCCTCAGCCACGTCTGATCCGCAGCCTGACTTCCCATGCAGGAGATTATGATTTAGCCTCTGCAGAGTGGGCCTGCTCTGCCTTGGCTCCAATCCTCACCGTAGCTTGTGTTTTCAGACTTACGACCTCACACACCTGGCCAACAAACCCTCCATACCAGGAGTTCTGGGGCCACAATGAAGCAATCGGCCTGCCTCCCAGGAGAAAAATATTGCCTATGGTGCTGTCCAGAAAACCCAAATGAGGATCAAACTGCTTGGCCCTCGGCAACACCCCAATTGCATAGGCTAGCTTAAACACTGATGCTCTTTCGCACATAGCCTGAGCCCAGACCTTTCAATAGACAACGACACAGCTGGCTGCACGCCCAGCGCATTGACCCGCCACTGCCTTAGGCCACCATCCATTCCAAACCTGGGTTTTCAGTCATCGGAACCTAGACCTTGTCTCCAATCCCTGCACAGGGGGGAACCTGATGCACAAGTCAGAACCCCTCCTTCCCCAGGGCGAGAAACCTTTGCTGCTGGCAGTGAGTCAAACCTTCAATGTAGGAGATAAGGGCATGGCCCATGAGGCCACGCCCATGGGTGAGTGCCTCCTTGGGCACAAACACTCATTGCGAATATCAGCGTGAGTACCTTAATCAAGTAGAGCCTCTCAGTGACTGGACCGAGAGCCCGCATCTGGGCTAGCCATGCCCATAGGCTCCCAGGCCTAACTCGATGGTGGGTATTCCAGTTGTCAGTACCCACTGCTGTGCTCTAGAATCCCTCTACTGGGGGAACACCTGTGGATGAAAACAGTACGCTTCCGTTCCCACAAAATGAACCCAAACACTTGGGAGCTTGGAAAAGCCCCAGAGTGGAAGGCTCTGCCTCGGCGCCGGAAGCAACCCCTACGCTGAACGGCTATTTTGAACGCACACCCAGAGACAAAAGCCTGAGCGACTGCCTCCCACTTGCCCTCCGTTGATATCCAGGGGATCTCTCCTCACAGACTAGAGATCATGCCTGCCATTACCTGTCCCCTACCTGAGCCAACTTTGTTGTTTCAGACTTCTGTTCTCACAACCAAGGCAAACACAGCCTCTAGGCTGGGTCCTCTGGAGCCATACCACAGAAGCGTGCCTGGTATCTCCTGATAAACTGTGCCCATTCCTTTGGCCACACACCTCCAGAATATGAGAAATCTCAAGGCCCCCGAGGACACCTCACTACTGTAAGCCTACCTGGACACACAGGGGCATTCTGACACTAGCTGAGCAGCTACCTCCACGAAGCCATGCACGCAGATGTCCACAGGGACTGATGGTTGAGCCAGAGAGGCCCTTAGGCCCTAATCTCAACTCTTGCTTTGGTTTCCAGGTGTCACTCCTTAGAGGCTTTGGTTCGAAGAACAGGATATGGGGCTTTCCTGAGGCACTGAACAGAACACCTCTCGTCTCCACATGGGAAGCTTCCTTGTTGAAGCCGTGTCAAACACCTCAGGTGGGAGAATCCTGCAGTATCCCTGAGCCACCTCCACATTCCAGGTCACCCAGGCCACAAACCCACATTAGGACTCATCTTCAGGAGAGTCCATTTCAACTCACCCCTCTGGGTTGCTCACCCAAGAGCCCGCAGATTGAGCCTGCCTTGTCCTGACTAAAGAGTGGGAATATGAGGTGGCGTTCCCAGGCATCCATGCTTAGACACCTGCTCTCAAGGGTTTCCGTATGGGGCATCCTGGAACCATCCAATAGGAGTCGACTCTCGTTCAGAAGGAAACTTTGAGGTTCGGAATAGTTCACAAATGCCATCATAGGGAAATCTCCCGGGCATCATGAAGCAACCACACTCCTCATGAAGAGGCCATCATTGACAAAAGGTCTCGCCTGAGGCACGTCTCATACTTGAAATGACCTCAATGCAGGAGATCTCGATTCAGCCTCTGCAGAGTGGGCCTGCCGTGCCCTCGGTCCCAAACCTCACACTAGCTTTTTTTTTTCACACTTCCTTCCTCACAATCCTGGCAAACAAGCCCTACAGACTAGGAATTCCAGAACCACAAACCTGCCCAGTGCCTGCCTAACGGAAAAACAACGTTTCCCTGTGAGGATCTCCAGAAACCCAAGATAAGGATCAACCTGCTCGGGCCTCGATGGTACCTGAACTGGATAGGCTGCTCTGGGCACTAATGCTCTGTCCGACACAGCCTGAAGCCAGACGTCCATACAAACAAGGAGACAGCTGGCCGCACACCCAGCACTTCGGACACGCCATGGTCTTATGCCGTCATCACTTCCTAACCTGGCTTCTCATATATCTGAACCTAGACATCATATCAATTCCATACACAGTTGGGTATCTGAAGCACAAATCAGACCTCCTCCTTCCCCATAGCTTTAAAGCTTGCTCTTGGCATGGAGTATCACCTTCATGTTGGGAGAAACCTTCATGGACCCTGATGCCACGCCCAACCTCGTGTGCCGCTTTGGGCACAAATTCACATTGTGACCCTCAGCATGAGCCCCATGTCAAAGAAAGGCCTGTCAGAACCTGGACCAAGACTTCGCATATGGGGCTTGCAAAGCCCCTATGCAACCAATCTCCACCAGTATGAGATTTCAAGTCGCACCGCCCATACCTGGGGCTCTGCTCTGGAATCCCTTTCTTGGAGAGACACATGAGCCAGACAACAGGACTCCACCCTTCCCACAAAATGACCCCAAACTCTTGGGAGCTGGGACAAATCCCCAGAGAGGGAGACTCATCCATAGTCCCTGAGGCTACCTCTACAATCCACGGCTATCCTGGACACAACATCCAGAGACAAAAGCCTGAAGGAACGCCTCCTACTCGCCCTTCTTTCAGAAGCCGAGGAGATCCCTCTCGGTCTGTACATCCTGCCGGCCATACCCTGGGCGCCACTCATAAGCTGAGTTTGTGTTTCAGAATTCTGTGCCCACAGCCTGGACCCACACATCCTCCAGGCCAGGGCCACTGGTGCCACTCCAAAAGATTGTGCCTGCCCTCTCCAAAGAAAGTGTGCCCAATCCACTGACCACAGCACTATAGGTTAGGGAAAAGCTCCAAGGCTCTGAGGCCATCCCAATAGTGTAGGCCGACCTGGACTAAGAGGGGCACTCTGACACCAACAGATCAACTATCTCCACATGCATTCTCAGACAGTGTCCCAGAGACAGAAGACTGAAATGGACAGACACCTAGGCCTAATATGAACCTTAGCTTTGGTTTCCATGTGTACGTCCTCAGAGGACTGGTTTCGTAGAACAGCATATGGGGCTTTTCTGAGGCACCAAACCAAACCTCTCTCGTCTCTACATGGGGAGCTTTCTTACTGGAGCTGTATCAAACCCTTCAGGTCGGAGCGTTCCGCAGGGCCACTGAACAACCAGCACATTCCAAGGTCTCCATGGACACAAACCCACATTATGACGCATCCATAGAAGAGGCCATTTCAACTCAGCGCCCAGGGTAGCGTGCCCCAGAGCCAGCAGATCAAACATAACTAGTCGCTAATGGCCAATGGGAATGTGAGGCATGCTGTACAGGGATCCATCCTTCGAACCCTGCTCTCCAGTCCTTCCTTAAGGTATGACCTATACCAATCCAACAGGACTCGACTGTCCCACAGAAGGAAACCTTGTGATTTTGGGCATCCTCCAAACTCTGCATGGGAAAACTTCCTTGGCCCCATGAGGCCCCCGCTTCATGAATGTGCCATCATGGGCACTAATTCCAGCCTCAGCCACGTCTGATCCTCAGCCTGACTTCCCATGCAGGAGATTATGATTTAGCCTCTGCAGAGTGGGCCTGCTCTGTCCTTGGCTCCAATCCTCACCATAGCTTGTGTTTTCAGATTTACGTCCTCACACCCCTGGCCAACAAACCCTCCATACCTGGAGTTCTGGGGCCACAATGAATCACTCTGCATGCCTCCCAGGAGAAAAATATTGTCTATGGTGCTGTCCAGAAACCCCAAATGAGGATCAAACTGCTTGGCCCTCGGCAACACCCCAATTGCATAGGCTAGCTTAAACAATGATACTCTTTCGCACATAGCCTGAGCCCAGATCTTTCAATAGAAACTGACAGAGCTGGCTGCACACACAGCACAGTGGACCCGCCACTGCCTTAGGCCACCATCCATTCCCAACCTGGGTTTTCAGTCATCAGAACGTAGACCTTGTCTCCCATCCCTGCACAGGGGGGAACCTGATGCACAAGTCAGAACCCCTCCTTCCCCATGGCGAGAAAACTTTGCTACTGGCAGTGAGTTAAACCTTCAATGTAGGAGATAAGGGCATGGCCCATGAGGCCACGCCCATGCGTGAGGGCCACTTGGACACAAACACACATTGCGACCCTCAGCGTGAGTACCTTATTCAAGTAGAGCCTCTGTGACTGGACCGAGAGCCCGCATCTGTGGCTTGCGATTCCATAGGCACCCAGGCCTTACTCGATGGTGGGTATTCCAGTTGTCAGTACCCACTGCTGTGCTCTAGAATCCCTCTACTGGGGGAACACCTGTGGATGAAAACAGTACTCTTCCGTTCCCACAAAATGAACCCAAACACTTGGGAGATTGGACAAGCCCCAGAGTGGAAGGCTCTTCCTTGTCCCCTGAAGTAACCCCTACCCTGAACGCCTATTTTAAACGCAACACCCAGAGACAAAACCCTGAGCGTCTTCCTCCCACTTGCCCTCCGTTGATATCCAGGGGATCTCTCCTCACAGACTAGAGATCATGCCTGCCATTACCTTGGCCCCTACCTGAGCCAACTTTGTTGTTTTAGACATCTGTTCCCACAACCAAGGCAAACAGAGCCTCTAGGCTCGGTCCTCTGGAGCCATACCACAGAACCGTGCCTGGCATCTCCTGTAAACTGTGCTCATTCCTTTAGCCACACACCTCCAGAATATGAGAAACCTCAAGGCGCCCGAGGACACCTCACTACTGTAGCCTGCCTGGACACAGAGGGGCATTCTGACAGTAGCTGAGCAGCTACCTCCACGAAGCCATGCACGCAGATGTCCACAGGGACTGAAGGTTGAGCCGGACAGGCCCTTAGGCCCTCATCTCAACTCTTGCTCCGGTTTCCAGCTGTCACTCCTTAGAGGCTTTGGTTCGAAGAACAGGATATGGGGCTTTCCTGAGGCACTGAACAGAACACCTCTCGTCTCCACGTGGGAAGCTTCCTTGTTGAAGCAGTGTCAAACACCTCAGGTTGGAGAATCCTGCAGCTTCCCTGAGCCACCTCCACATTCCTAGGTCACCCAGGCCACCAACCCACATTAGGACTCATCTTCAGGAGAGTCCATTTCAACTCACCCCTCTGGGTTGCTCACCCAAGAGCCCACAGATTGAGCCTGCCTTGTCCTGACTAAAGAGTGGGAATATGAGGTGGCGTTCCCAGGCATCCATGCTTAGACACCTGCTCTCAAGGCTTTCCGTATGGGGCATTTGGAACCATCCAATAGGACTCGACTCTCCTGCAGAAGGAAACTTTGAGGTTTGGAATAGTTCACAAATCCCATCATAGGGAAACCTCCCTGGCCTCATGAAGCCCCCACAATCCTCAGGAAGAGGCCATCATGGACAAAAGCTCTAGCCTGAGGCACGTCTCATACTGGAAATGACCTCAATGCAGGAGACCTCGATTCAGCCTCTGCAGAGTGGGCCTGCCGTGCCCTCGGTCCCAAACCTCACGCTAGCTTTTTTTTTCAGACTTCCTATCTCACAATCCTGGCAAAGAAGCCCTACAGACTAGGAATTCCAGAACCACAAACCAGCCCTGTGCCTGCCTAACGGAAAAACAACGTTTCCCTGTGAGGCTCTCCAGAAACCCCAGTTGAGGATCAACCTGCTCGAGCCTCGACGGTACCCGAACTGGATAGGCTGCTCTGGGCACTAATGCTCTGTCTGACACAGCCTGAAGTCAGACGTCCATACAGACAGGGAGACAGCTGGCCGCACACCCAGCACTTCGGACACGCCATGGTCTTATGCCGTCATCACTTCCTAACCTGGCTTCTCATATATCTGAACCTAGACATCATATCAATTCCCTACACAGTTGGGTATCTGAAGCACAAATCAGACCTCCTCCTTCCCCATGGCTGTAAAGCTTGCTCTTGGCATGGAGTATCACCTTCATGTTGGGAGAAACCTTCATGGACCCTGATGCCACGCCCAACCTTGAGTGCCGCCTTGGGCACAAATTCACATTGTGACCCTCAGCATGAGCCCCATGTCAAAGAAAGGCCTGTCAGAGCCTGGTCCAAGAGCCCGCATATGGGGCTTGCAAAGCCCCTATGCAACCAATCTCCACCAGTGTTTGAGATTTCCAGTCACCCCGCCCGTACCTGAGGATCTGCTCTGGAATCTATTTCTTGGAGTGACACATGAGCAGGACAACAGGATTCCATCCTTCCCTCAAAATGACGCCAAACTCTTGGGAACTGGGACAAATCCCCAGAGAGGGAGACTCATCCATAGTCTCTGAGGTTACCCCTACAATCCACGGCTATCCTGGACACAAGATTCAGAGACAAAAGCCTGAAGGAACGCCTCCCACTCACCCTTCTTTCAGAAGCTGAGGAGATCCCTCTCGGTCTGTACATCCTGCCTGCCATACCCTGGGCGCCACTCATAAGACGAGTTTGTGTTTTCAGAATTCTGTGCCCACAACCTAGACCCACACAACCTCCAGGCTAGGGCCAATTGTGCCACACCAAATTATTGTGCCTGCCCTCTCCAAAGAAAGTGTGCCCAATCCACTGACCACAGCCCTACAGGTTAGGGAAAAGCTCCAAGGCTCTGAGGCCATCCCGATAGTGTAGGCCGCCCTGGACTAAGAGGGGCACTCTGACACCAGTGGATCAACTATCTCCACATAGTTTCTCAGACAGTGTCCCCAGAGACAGAAGACTGAAATGGACAGACCCCTAGGCCTAATATGAACCTTAGCTTTGGTTTCCATTTATCTGTCCTCAGAGGGCTGGTTTCGTAGAACAGCATATGGGGTTTTTCTGAGGCACCAAACCAAACCTCTCTCGTCTCCACATGGGGAGCTTTCTCACTGGAGCTGTATCAAACCCTTCAGGTCGGAGAGTTCCGCAGGGCCACTGAACAACCAGCACATTCCAAGGTCTCCATGGACACAAACCCACATTATGACGCATCCATAGGAGAGGCCATTTCAACTCAGCGCCCAGGGTAGCGTGCCCCAGAGCCAGCAGATCAAACATAACTAGTCGCTAATGGCCAATGGGAATGTGAGGCATTCTGTACAGGGATCCATCCTTCGAACCCTGCTCTCCAGTCCTTCCTTAAGTTATGTCCTATAGCCATCCAACAGGACTCGACTGTTCTGCAGAAGGAAACCTTGTGATTTGGGGCAACCTCCAAACTCTGCGTGGGAAAACTTCCTTGGCCCCATGAGGCGCCCGCTTCACGAATGTGCCATCATGGTCACTAATTCCAGCCTCAGCTACGTCTGATCCTCAGCCTGACTTCCCATGCAGGAGATTATGATTTAGCCTCTGCAGAGTGGGCCTGCTCTGCCCTTGGCTCCAATCCTCACCGTAGCTTGTGTTTTCAGACATAGGTCCTCACCCTCCTGTCCAACAAACCCTCGGTACGTGGCGTTCTGGGGCCACAATGAAACACTCTGCCTGGGTCCCAGGAGAAAAATATTGTCTATTGTGCTGTCCAGAAAACCCAAATGAGGATCAAACTGCTTGACCCTCGGCAACACCCCAATTGCATAGGCTAGCTTAAACACTGATGCTCTTTCGCACATAGCCTGAGCCCAGATCTTTCAATAGGAACTGACAGAGCTGGCTGCACACACAGCACATTGGACCCGCCACTGCCTTAGGCCACTATCCATTCCCAACCTGGGTTTTCAGTCATCGGAACCTAGACCTTGTCTCCAATCCCTGCACAGGGGGGAACCTGATGCACAAGTCAGAACCCCTCCTTCCCCATGGCGAGAAATCTTTGCTGCTGGCAGTGAGTCAACCCTTCAATGTAGGAGATAAGGGCATGGCCCATGAGGCCACGCCCATGCGTGAGGGCCTCCTTGGCACAAACACACATTGCGACCCTCAGCGTGAGTACCTTATTCAAGTAGCTCCTCTCAGTGACTGGACCGAGAGCCCGCATCTGTGGCTTGCCATGCCCATAGGCACCCAGGCCTAACTCGATGGTGGGGATTCCAGTTGTCAGTACCCACTGCTGTGCTCTAGAATCCCTCTACTGTGGGGACACCTGTTGCAGAAAACAGTACTCTTCCGATCCCACAAAATGAACCCAAACACTTGGGAGCTTGGACAAGCCCCAGAGTGGAAGACTCTGCCTCGGCCCCAGAAGCAACCCCTACCCTGAACGGCTATTTTGAACGCAACACACAGAGACAAAAGCCTGAGCGACTGCCTCCCACTCGCCCTCCATTGATATCCAGGGGATCTCTCCTCACAGACTAGAGATCATGCCTGCCATTACCTTGGCCCCTACCTGAGCCAACTTTGTTGTTTCAGTCATCTGTTCCCACAATCCTGGCAAACACATCCTCCAGGCTTGGTCCTCTGGAGCCATACCACAGAACCGTGCCTGGCATCTCCTGTAAACAGTGCCCATTCCTTTGGCCACACACCTCCGGAATATGAGAAACCTCAAGGCCCCCGAGGACACCTCACTACTGTAAGCCTACCTGGACACACAGGGGCATTCTGACACTAGCTGAGCAGCTACCTCCACGAAGCCATGCACGCAGATGTCCACAGGGACTTAAGGTTGAGCCGGACAGGCCCTTAGGCCCTAATCTCAACTCTTGCTTTGGTTTCCAGGTGTCACTCCTTAGAGGATTTGGTTCGAAGAACAGGATATGGGGCTTTCCTGAGGCACTGAACAGAACACCTCTCGTCTCCACATGGGAAGCTTCCTTGTTGAAGCCGTGTCAAACACCTCAGGTTGGAGAATCCTGCAGCTTCCCTGAGCCACCTCCACATTCCAAGGTCACCAGGACACCAACCCACATTAGGACTCATTTTCAGGAGAGTCCATATCAACTCACCCCTCTGGGATTCTCACCCAAGAGCCCGCAGATGGAGCCTGCCTTGTCCTGACTAAAGAGTGGGAATATGAGGTGGCGTTCCCAGGCATCCATGCTTAGACACCTTCTCTCAAGCCTTTCCGTATGGGGCATCTGGAACCATCCAATAGGACTCGATTCTCGTGCAGTAAGAAACTTTGAGGTTTGGAATAGTTCACAAATCCCATCATAGGGAAAACTTCCTGGCTTCATGAAGCCCCCACACTCCTCAGGAAGAGGCCATCATGGACTAAAGCTGTAGCCTGAGGCACGTCTCTTACTTGAAATGACCTCAATGCTGGAGATCTCGATTCAGCCTCTGCAGAGTGGGCCTGCCGTGCCCTCGGTCCCAAACCTCTCGCTAGCTTTTTTTTTCAGACTTCCTTCCTCACAATCCTGGCAAACAAACCCTACAGACTAGAATTCCAGAACCACAACCCTGCCCACTGCCTGCCTAATGGAAAAACAACGTTTCCCTGTGAGGCTCTCCAGAAACCCCAGATGAGGATCAACCTGCTCGAGCCTCGACGGTACCCGAACTGGATAGGATGCTCCGGGCACTAATGCTCTGTCTGACACAGCCTGAAGCCAGACGTCCATACAGACAGAGAGACAGCTGGCCGCACACAGAGCACTTCGGACACGCCATGGTCTTATACCGTCATCACTTCCTAACCTGGCTTCTCATATATCTGAACCTAGACATCATATCAATTCCATACACAGTTGGGTATCTGAAGCACAAATCAGATTTCTCCTTAACCATGGCTGTAAAGCTTGCTCTTGGCATGGAGTATCACCTTCATGTTGGGAGAAACCTTCATGGACCCTGATGCCACGCCCAACCTTGAGTGCCGCCTTGGGCACAAATTCACATTGTGACCCTCAGCATGAGCCCCATGAAAAAGAAAGACCTGTCAGAGCCTGGACCAAGAGCCTGCATATGGGGCTTGCAAAGCCCCTATGCAACCAATCTCCACCAGTGTTTGAGATTACCAGTCGCCCCGCCCGTACCTGGGGATCTGCTCTGGAATCCCTTTCTTGGAGAGACACATGAGCCAGACAAAAGGATTCCACCCTTCCTTCAAAATGACCCCAAACTCTTGGGATCTGGGACAAATCCCCAGAGAGGGTGACTCATCCATAGTCCCTGAGGCTACCCCTATAATCCACGGCTATCCTGGACACAACATCCAGAGACAAAAGCCTGAAGGAATGCCTCCCACTCGCCATTCTTTCAGAAGCCGAGGAGATCCGTCTCAGTCTTTACATCCTGCCGGCCATACCCTGGGCGCCACTCATAAGCTGAGTTTGTGTTTTCAGAATTCTGTGCCCACAGCCTGGACCCACACAACCTCCAGTCTAGGGCCACTGGAGCCACACCGAAAGATTGTACCTGCCTTCTCCAAAGAAAGTGTGCCCAATCCACTGACCACAGCCCTACAGTTTAGGGAAAAGCTCCAAGGCTCTGAGGCCATCCCGATAGTGTAGGCCGCCCTGGCCTAAGAGGGGCACTCTGACACCAGCAGATCAACTATCTCCACATAGATTCTCAGACAGTGTCCCCAGAGACTGAAGACGGAAATGGACAGACCCCTAGGGCTAATCTGAACCTTAGCTTTGGTTTCCATGTGTCTGTCCTCAGAGGACTGGTTTCGTAGAACAGCATATGGGGGTTTCTGAGGCACCAAACCAAACCTCTTTCGTCTCCACATGGGGAGCTTTCTTACTGGAGCTGCATCACACCCTTCAGGTCCAAGCGTTCCGCAGGGCCACTGAACAACCAGCACATTCCAAGGTCTCCATGGACACAAACCCACATTATGACGCATCCATAGGAGAATCATTTCAACATAGCCCACAGGGTAGTGTGCCCCAGAGCCAGCAGATCAAACATAACTAGTCGCTAATGGCCAATGGGAATGTGAGGCATGCTGTACAGGGATCCATCCTTCAAACCCTGCTCTCCAGTCCTTCCTTAAGGTATGTCCTATAGCCATCCAACAGGACTCGACTGTCCCGCAGAAGGAAACGTTGTGATTTGGGGCAACCTCCAAACTCTGCGTGGGAAAACTTCCTTGGCCCCATGAGGCCCCCGCTTCATGAATGTGCCAACATGGACACTAATTCCAGCCTCAGCCACGTCTGATCCTCAGCCTGACTTCCCATGCAGGAGATTATGATTTAGCCTCTGCAGAGTGGGCCTGCTCTGCCCTTGGCTCCAATCCTCACCGTAGCTTGTGTTTTCAGACATAGGTCCTCACCCTCCTGTCCAACAAACCCTCGGGACGTGGCGTTCTGGGGCCACAATGAAACACTCTGCCTGGGTCCCAGGAGAAAAATATTGTCTATTGTGCTGTCCAGAAAACCCAAATGAGGATCAAACTGCTTGACCCTCGGCAACACCCCAATTGCATAGGCTAGCTTAAACACTGATGCTCTTTCGCACATAGCCTGAGCCCAGATCTTTCAATAGAAACTGACAGAGCTGGCTGCACACACAGCACATTGGACCCGCCACTGCCTTAGGCCACTATCCATTCCCAACCTGGGTTTTCAGTCATCGGAACCTAGACCTTGTCTCCAATCCCTGCACAGGGGGGAACCTGATGCACAAGTCAGAACCCCTCCTTCCCCATGGCGAGAAACCTTTGCTGCTGGCAGTGAGTCAACCCTTCAATGTAGGAGATAAGGGCATGGCCCATGAGGCCACGCCCATGCGTGAGGGCCTCCTTGGGCACAAACACACATTGCGACCCTCAGCCTGAGAACCTTATTAAAGTAGCGCCTCTCAGTGACTGTACAGAGAGCCCGCATCTGTGGCTTGTCATGCCCATAGGCACCCAGGCCTAACTCGATGGTGGGGATTCCAGTTGTCAGTACCCACTGCTGTGCTCTAGAATCCCTCTACTGTGGGGACACCTGTGGCAGAAAACAGTACTCTTCCGTTCCCCCAAAATGAACCCAAACACTTGGGAGCATGGACAAGCCCCAGAGTGGAAGTCTCTGCCTCGGCCCCAGAAGCAACCCCTACCCTGAACGGCTATTTTGAACGCAACACCCAGAGACAAAAGCCTGAGCGACTGCCTCCCACTTGCCCTCCGTTGATATCCAGGGGATCTCTCCTCACAGACTAGAGATCATGCCTGCCATTACCTTGGCCCTACCTGAGCCAACTTTGTTGTTTCAGACATCTGTTCCCACAACCCTGGCAAACACAGCCTCTAGGCTGGGTCCTCTGGAGCCATACTACAGAACCGTTCCTGGTATCTCCTGGTAAACTGTGCCCATTTCTTTGGCCACACACCTCCAGAATATGAGAAACCTCAAGGCCTCCGAGGACACCTCACTAATGTAAGCCTCCCTGGACACACAGGGGCATTCTGACACTAGCTGAGCAGCTACCTCCATGAAGCCATGCACGCAGA
The DNA here is from genome assembly GCF_030435805.1 of Mustela lutreola. NCBI lineage: Eukaryota > Metazoa > Chordata > Mammalia > Carnivora > Mustelidae > Mustela > Mustela lutreola. The sequence goes on from NC_081294.1 coordinate 170,809,224, forward strand.
TTACCACAGGGACTGAAGGACGATCTGGAGATGCCCTTAGGCCCTAATGTCAACCCTTGCTTTGGTTTCCAGGTGTCACTCCTTAGAGGCTTTGGTTCTTAGAACAGGATATGGGGCTGTCCTGAGGCACTGAGCAGAACACCTCTCGTCTCCACATGGGAAGCTTCCTTGTTGAAGCCGTGTCAAACACACAGGTTGGAGAATCCTGCAGCTTCCCTGAGCCACCTCCACATTCCAAGGTCACCCAGGCCACCAACCTACATTAGGACTCATCTTCAGGAGAGTCCATTTCAAATCACTTCTCTGGGTTGCTCACCCAAGAGACCGCAGATTGAGCCTGCTTTGTCCTGACTAAAGAGTGGGAATATGAGGTGGCGTTCCCAGGCATCCATGCTTAGAAACCTGCTCTCAAGGCTTTCCGTATGGGGCATCCTGGAACCATCCAATAGGACTCGACTCTCGTGCAGTAGGAAACTTTGAGGTTTGGAATAGTTCACAAATCCCATCATAGGGAATCCTCCCTGACCTTATGAAGCCCCCACACCCCTCAGGAAGAGGCCATCATGGACAAAAGCTCTAGCCTGAGGCACGTCACATACTTGAAATGACCTCAATGCAGGAAATTACGATTCAGCCTCTGCAGAGTGGGCCTGCCGTGCCATCGGTCCCAAACTTCATGCTAGCTTTTTTTTTTCAGACTTCCTTCCTCACAATCCTGGCAAACAAGCCCTACAGACTAGGAATTCCAGAACCACAACCCAGCCCAGTGCCTGCCTACCGGAAAAATAACGTTTCCCTGTGAGGCTCTCCAGAAACCCCAGATGAGGTTCAACCTGCTCGGGCCTCGACGGTACCCGAACAGGATAGGCTGCTCTGGGCACTAATGCTCTGTCTGACACAGCCTGAAGCCAGACGACCATACAGACAGGGAGACAGCTGGACACACATGCAGCACTTCGGACACGCCATGGTCTTATGCCGTCATCCCTTCCTAAACTGGCTTCTTATTTATCTGAACCTAGACAGCATATCAATTCCCTACACAGTTGGGTATCTGAAGCACAAATCAGACCTCCTCCTTCCCCATGGCTGTAAAGCTTGCTCTTGGCATGGAGTATCACCTTCATGTTGGGAGAAACCTTCATGGACCCTGATGCCACGCCCAACCTTGAGTGCCGCCTTGGGCACAAATTCACATTGTGACCCTCAGCATGAGCCCCATGTCAAAGAAAGGCCTGTCAGGACCTGGACCAAGAGCCCGCATATGGGGCTTGCAAAGCCCCTATGCAACCAATCTCCACCAGTGTTTGAGATATCCAGACGCCCCGCCCGTACCTGGGGCTCTGCTCTGGAATCCCTTTCTTGGAGAGACACATGAGCCAGACAACAGGACTCCACCCTTCCCACAAAATGACCCCAAACTCTTGGGAGCTGGGATAAATCCCCAGAGAGGGAGACTCATCCATAGTCCCTGAAGCTACCCCTACAATCCACGGCTATCCTGGACACAGCATCCAGAGACAAAAGCCTGAAGGAACGCCTCCCACTCGCCGTTCTTTCAGAAGCCGAGGAGATCCCTCTCGGTCTGTACATCCTGCCGGCCATACCCTGGGCGCCACTCATAAGCTGAGTTTGTGTTTTCAGAATTCTGTGCCCACAGCCTGGGCCCACACAACCTCCAGGCTAGGACCACTGGAGCCACACCGAAAGATTGTGCCTGCCCTCTCCAAAGAAAGTGTGCCCAATCCACTGACCACAGCCCTACAGGTTAGGGAAAAGCTCCAAGGCTCTGAGGCCATCCTGATAGTGTAGGCCGCCCTGGACTAAGAGGGGCACTCTGACACCAGTGGATCAACTATCTCCACATAGATTCTCAGACAGTGTCCCCACAGACAGAAGACTGAAATGGACAGACCCCTAGGCCTAATCTGAACCTTAGCTTTGGGTTCCATGTGTCCGTCCTCAGAGGACTGGTTTCGTAGACCAACATATGGGGCTTTTCTGAGGCACCAAACCAAACCTCTCTCGTCTCCACATGGGGAGCTTTCTTACTGGAGCTGTATCAAACCCTTCAGGTCGGAGCGTTCCGCAGGGCCACTGAACAACCAGCACATTCCAAGGTCTCCATGGACACAAACCCACATTATGACGCATCCATAGAAGAGGCCATTTCAACTCAGCGCCCAGGGTAGCGTGCCCCAGAGCCAGCAGATCAAACATAACTAGTCGCTAATGGCCAATGGGAATGTGAGGCATGCTGTACAGGGATCCATCCTTCGAACCCTGCTCTCCAGTCCTTCCTTAAGGTATGTCCTATAGCCATCCAACCCGACTCGACAGTCCCGCAGAAGGAAATCTTGTGATTTGGGGCAACCTCCATATTCTGCGTGGGAAAACTTCCTTGGCCCCATGAGACGCCCGCTTCATGAATGTGCCATCATGGACACTAATTCCATCCTCAGGCACGTCTGATCCTCAGCCTGACTTCCCATGCAGGAGATTATGATTTAGCCTCTGCAGAGTGGGCCTGATCTGCCCTTGGCTCCAATCCTCACCGTAGCTTGTGTTTTTAGACTTACGTCCTCACACTCCTGGCCAAGAAACCCTCCATACCTGGAGTTCTGGGGCCAGAATGAAGCACTCTGCCTGCCTCCCATGAGAAAAATATTGTCTATGGTGCTGTCAAGAATCCTCAAATGAGGGTCGAACTGCTTGGCCCTCGGCAACACCCCAATTGCATAGGCTAGCTTAAACGCTGACACTCTTTCGCACATTGCCTGAGCCCAGACCTTTCAATAGACACCGACACAGTTGCTGCACACCCAGCACATTGGACCCGCCACTGCCTTAGGCCACTATCCATTCCCAACCTGGGTTTTCAGTCATCGGAACCTAGACCTTGTCTCCCATCCCTGCACAGGGGGGAACCTGATGCACAAGTCAGAACCCCTCCTTCCCCATGGCGAGAAACCTTTGCTGCTGGCAGTGAGTCAAACCTTCAATGTAGGAGAAAAGGGCAAGGCCCATGAGGCCACGCCCATGCATAGGGGCCTCCTTGGGCACAAACAAACATTGCGACCCTCAGCGTGAGTACCTTATTCAAGTAGAGCCTCTCAGTGACTGGACCGAGAGCCCGCATCTGTGGCTTGCCATGCCCATAGGCACCCAGGCCTAACTCGATGGTGGGTATTCCAGTTGTCAGTACCCACTGCTGTGCTCTAGAATCCCTCTATTGGGGGGACACCTGTGGCAGAAAACAGTACTCTTCCGTACCCACAAAATGAACCCAAACACTTGGCAGCATGGACAAGCCCCAGAGTGGAAGGCTCTTCCTCGGCCCCTGAAGCAACCCCTACCCTGAACGGCTATTTTAAACGCAACACCCAGAGATAAAAGCCTGAGCGACTGCCTCCCACTTGCCCTCCGTTGATTTCCAGGGTATCTCTCCTCACAGACTAGAGATCATGCCTGCCATTACCTTGGCCCCACCTGAGCCAACTTTGTTGTTTCAGTCATCTGTTCCCACAACCCTGGCAAACACAGCCTCTAGGCTGGGTCCTCTGGAGCCATACCACAGAACCGTGCCTGGTATCTCCTGGTAAACTGTGCCCATTTCTTTGGCCACACACCTCCAGAATATGAGAAACCTCAAGGCCTCCGAGGACACCTCACTAATGTAAGCCTCCCTGGACACACAGGGGCATTCTGACACTAGCTGAGCAGCTACCGCCATTGAGCCATGCACGCAGATGTCCACAGGGACTGAAGGTTGAGACGGACAGGCCCTTAGGCCCTCATCTCAACTCTTGCTTTGGTTTCCAGGTGTCACTCCTTAGAGGCTTTGGTTCGAAGAACAGGATACGGGGCTTTACTGAGGCACTGAACAGAACACCTCTCGTCTCCACGTGGGAAGCTTCCTTGTTGAAGCCGAGTCAAACACCTCAGGTCGGAGAATCCTGCAGCTTCCCTGAGCCACCTCCACATTCCAAGGTCACCCAGGCCACCAACCCACATTACGACTCATCTTCAGGAGAGTCCATTTCAACTCACCCCTCTGAGTTGCTCACCCAAGAACCCGCAGATTGAGCCTGCCTTGTCCTGACTAAAGAGTTGGAATATGAGATGGCGTTCCCAGGCATCCATGCTTAGACACCTGCTCTCAAGGCTTTCAGTATGGGGCATCCTGGAACCATGCAATAGGACTCAACTCTCGTGCAGAAGGAAACTCTGACGTTTGGAATAGTTCACACATCCCAACATAGGGAAACCTCCCTGGCCACATGAAGCCCCCACACCGCTCAGGAAGAGGCCATCATGGACAAAAGCTCTAGCCTGAGGCACGTCTCATACTGGAAATGACCTCAATGCAGGAGATCTCGATTCAGCCTCTGCAGAGTGGGCCTGCCCTGCCCTCGTTCCCAAACCTCACGCTAGCTTTTTTTTTTCAGACTTCCTTCCTCACAATCCTGGCAAAGAAGACCTACAGACTAGGAATTCCAGAACCACAACCCAGCCCAGTGCCTGCCTACTGGAAAAACAACGTTTCCCTGTGAGGCTCTCCAGAAACCCCAGATGAGGATCAACCTGCTCGGGCCTCGACGGTACCCGAAAAGGATAGGCTGCTCTGGGCACTAATGCTCTGTCTGACACAGCCTGAAGCCAGACGTCCAGACAGACAAGGAGACAGCTGGCCGCACACCCAGCACTTCGGACACGCCGTGGTCTTATGCCGTCATCACGTCCTAACCTGGCTTCTCATATATCTGAACCTAGACATCATATCAATTCCCTACACAGTTGGGTATCTGAAGCACAAATCAGACCTCCTCCTTCCCCATGGCTGTAAAGCTTGCCCTTGGCATGGAGTATCACCTTCATGTTGGGAGAAACCTTCATGGACCCTGATGCCACGCCCAACCTTGAGTGCCGCCTTGGGCACAAATTCACATTGTGACCCTCAGCAGGAGCCCCATGTCAAAGAAAGGCCTGTCAGGGCCTGGACCAGGAGCCCGCATATGGGGCTTGCAAAGCCCCTATGCAACCAATCTCCACCAGTGTTTGAGATTTCCAGTCGCCCCGCCCGTACCAGGGGCTCTGCTCTGGAATCCCTTTCTTGGAGAGACACATGAGCCAGACAACAGGACTCCACCCTTCCCACAAAATGACCCCAAACTCTAGGGAGCTCCGAAAAATCCCCAGAGAGGGAGACTCATCCGTAGTCCCTGAGGCTACCCCTACAATCCACGGCTATCCTGGACACAACATCCAGAGACAAAAGCCTGAAGGAACGCCTCCCACTCGCCCTTCTTTCAGAAGCCGAGGTGATCCGTCTCGGTCTTTACATCCTGCCGGCCATACCCTGGGCGCCACTCATATGCTGAGTTTGTGTTTTCAGAATTCTGTGCCCACCGCCTGGACCCACACAACCTCCAGGCTAGGGCCACTGGAGCCACACCGAAAGATTGTGCCTGCCCTCTCCAAAGAAAGTGTGCCCAATCCACTGACCACAGCCCTACAAGTTAGGGAAAAGCTCCAAGGCTCTGAGGCCATCCCGATAGTGTAGGCAGCTCTGGACTAAAAAGGGCACTCTGACACCAGCGATCAACTATCTCCACATAGATTCTCAGACAGTGTCCCCAGAGACAAAAGACTGAAATGGACAGACCCCTAGGCCTAATCTGAACCTTAGCTTTGGTTTCCATATGTCCGTCCTCAGAGGACTGGTTTCCTAGAACAGCATATGGGGCTTTTCTGAGGCACCAAACCAAACCTCTCTCGTCTCCACATGGGGAGCTTTCTTACTGGAACTGTATCAAACCCTTCAGGTCGGAGATTTCCGCAGGGCCACTGAACAACCAGCACATTCCAAGGTCTCCATGGACACAAACCCACATTATGACGCAACCATAGGAGAGGCCATTTCAACTCAGCGCCCAGGGTAGCGTGCCCCAGAGCCAGCAGATCAGACATAACTAGTCGCTAATGGCCAATGGGAATGTGAGGCATGCTGTATAGGGATCCATCATTCGAACCCTGCTCTTCAGTCCTTCCTTAAGGTATTTCCTATGGCCATCCAACAAGACTCGACTGTCCCGCAGAAGGAAACCTTGTGATTTGCGGCAACCTCCAAACTCTGCGTAGGACAACTTCCTTGGCCCCATGAGACGCCCGCTTCATGAGTGTGCCATCATGGACACTAATTCCAGCCTCAGCCATGTCTGATCCTCAGCCTGACTTCCCATGCAGGAGATTATGATTTAGCCTCTGCAGAGTGGGCCTGCTCTGACCTTGGCTCCAATCCTCACCGTAGCTTGTGTTTTCAGACTTACGTCCTCACACTCCTGGCCAACAAACCCTCCATACCTGGAGTTCTGGGGCCACAATGAAGCACTCTGCCTGCCTCCCAGGAGAAAAATTTTGTCTATGGTGCTGTCCAGAAACCCCAAATGAGGATCAAACTTCTTGGCCCTCGGCAACACCCCAATTGCATAGGCTAGCTTAAACACTAATGATCTTTCACACATAGCCTGAGCCCAGACCTTTCAATAGACAACGACACATCTGGCTGCATGCCCAGCACATTGGACCCGCCACTGCCTTAGGCCACCATCCATTCTCAACCTGGGATTTCAGACATCAGAACCCAGACCTTGTCTCCAATCCCTGCACAGGGGGGAACCTGATGCACAAGTAAGAACCCCTCCTTCCCCATGGCGAGAAATCTTTGCTGCTGGCAGTGAGTCAAACCTTCAATGTAGGAGATAAGGGCATGGCCCATGAGGCCACGCCCATGCGTGAGGGCCTCCTTGGACACAAACACACATTGCGACCCTCAGCGTGAGTACCTTATTCAAGTAGCGCCTCTCAGTGACTGGACCGAGAGCCCGCATCTGTGGCTTGTCATGCCCATAGGCACCCAGGCCTTACTCGATGGTCGGTATTCCAGTTGTCAGTACCCACTGCTGTGCTCTAGAATCCCTGTACTGGGGGGACACCTGTGGCAGAAAACAGTACTCTTCCGTTCCCACAAAATGAACCCAAACACTTGGGAGCTTGGACAAGCCCCAGAGTGGAAGTCTCTGCCTCGACCCCTGAAGCAACCCCTACCCTGAATGGCCATTTTGAACGCAACACCCAGAGACAAAAGCCTGAGCGACTGCCTCCCACTTGCCCTCCATTGATATCCAGGGGATCTCTCCTCACAGACTAGAGATCATGCCTGCCATTACCTTGGCCCCTACGTGAGCCAACATTGTTGTTTCAGATATCTGTTCCCACAACCCTGGCAAACGCAGCCTCTAGGCTGGGTTCTAGAGCCATACCATAAAACCGTGCCTGGTATCTCCTGGTAAACTGTGCCCATTCCTTTGGCCACACACCTCCAGAATATGAGAAACCTCAAGGCCCCGAAGGACACGTAACTACTGTAAGCCTGCCTGGACACACAGGGGCATTCTGACACTAGCTGAGCAGCTACCTTCACTAAGCCATGCACACAGATATCCACAGGGACTGAAGATTAGGCGGACAGGCCCTTAGGCCGTAATCTCAACTCTTGCTTTGGTTTCCAGGTGTAACTCCTTAGAGGCTTTGGTTCGAAGAACAGGATATGGGGCTTTCCTGAGGCACTGAACAGAACACCTCTCGTCTCCACATGGGAAGATTCCTTGTTGAAGCCGTGTCAAACACCTCAGGTCGGAGAATCCTGCAGCTTCCCTGAGCCACCTCCACATTACTAGGTCATCCAGGCCACCAACCCACATTAGGACTCATCTTCAGGAGAGTCCATTTCAACTCACCCCTCTGGGTTGCTCACACAAGAGCCCACAGATTGAGCCTGCTTTGTCCTGACTAAAGAGTGGGAATATGAGGTGGTGTTCCCAGGCATCCATGCTTAGACACCTGCTCTCAAGGCTTTCCGTATGGGGCATCCTGGAACCATCCAATAGGACTCGACTCTCCTGCAGTAGAAACTTTGAGGTCTGGAAGAGTTCACAAATCCCAACATAGGGAAACCTCCCTGGCCTCATGAATCCCCCACACCCCTCAGGAAGAGGCCATCATGGACAAAAGCTCTAGCCTGAGGCACGTCTCATACTGGAAATGACCTCAATGCAGGAGATCTCGATTCAGCCTCTGCAGAGTGGGCCTGCCGTGCCCTGGTCCCAAACCTCACGTTTGCTTTTTTTTTTTTTTTTTTTTTTTCAGATTCCTTCCTCACAATCCTGGCAAAGAAGCCCTACAGACTAGGAATTCCAGAACCACAACCCAGCCCAGTGCCTGCCTACTGGACAAACAACGTTTCCCTGTGAGGCTCTCCAGAAACCCCAGATGAGGATCAACCTGCTCGGGCCTCGACGGTACCCGAACTGGATAGGCTGCTCTGGGCACTAATGCTCTGTCCGACACAGCCTGAAGCCAGACGTCCATACAGACAGGGAGACAGCTGGCCGCAAACCCAGCACTTCAGACACGCCGTGGTCTTATGCCGTCATCACTTCCTAACCTGGCTTCTCATATATCTGAACCTAGACATCATATCAATTCCATACACAGTTGGGTATCTGAAGCACAAATCAGACCTCCTCCTTCCCCATGGCTGTAAAGCTTGCTCTTGGCATGGAGTATCACCTTCATGTTGGGGGAAACCTTCATGGACCCTGATGCCACGCCCAACCTTGTGTGCCGCCTTGGGCACAAATTCACATTGTGACCCTCAGCATGAGCCCCATGTCAAAGAAAGGCCTGTCAGGACCTGGACCAAGACTTCGCATATGGGGCTTGCAAAGCCCCTATGCAACCAATCTCCACCAGTATGAGATTTCCAGTCTCCCCGCCCATACCTGTGGCTCTGCTCTGGAATCCCTTTCTTGGAGAGACACATGAGCCAGACAACAGGACTCCACCCTTCCCACAAAATGACCCCAAACTCTTGGGATCTGGGACAAATCCCCAGAGAGGGAGACTCATCCATAGTCCCTGAGGCTACCCCTACAATCCGCAGCTATCCTGGACACAACATCCAGAGACAAAAGCCTGAAGGAACGCCTCCCACTCGCCGTTCTTTCAGAAGCCGAGGAGATCCCTCTTGGTCTGTACATCCTGCCGGCCATACCCTGGGCGCCACTCATAAGCTGAGTTTGTGTTTTCAGAATTCTGTGCCCACCGCCTGGACCCACACAACCTCCAGGCTAGGGCCACTGGAGCCACACTGAAAGATTGTGCCTGCCCTCTCCAAAGAAAGTGTGCCCAATCCACTGACCACAGCCCTACAGTTTAGGGAAAAGCTCCAAGGCTCTGAGGCCATCCCGATAGTGTAGGCCACCCTGGACTAAGAGGGGCACTCTGACACCAGCGGATCAACTATCTCAACATAGATTCTCAGATAGTGTCCCCAGAGACAGAAGACTGAAATGGACAGACCCCTAGGCCTAATCTGAACCTTAGCTTTGGTTTCCATGTGTCCGTCCTCAGAGGACTGGTTTTCTATAACAGAATATGGGGCTTTTCTGAGGCACCAAACCAAACCTCTTTCGTCTCCACATGGAGAGCTTTCTTACTGGAGCTGTATCTAACCCTTCAGGTCGGAGAGTCCCGAGGGCCACTGAACAACCAGCACATTCCAAGGTCTCCATGGACACAAACCCACATTATGATGCATCCACAGGAGAGGCCATTTCAACTCAGCCCCCAGAGTAGCATGCCCCAGAGCCAGCAGATCAAACATAACTCACTAATGGCCAATGGGAATGTGAGGCATGCTGTACAGGGATCCATCCTTCGAACCCTGCTCTCCAGTCCTTCCTTAAGGTATGTCCTATAGCCATCCAACAGGACTCGACTGTCCCGGAGAAGGAAACCTTGTGATTTGGGGCAACCTCCAAACTCTGCATGGGAAAACTTCCTTGGACCCATGAGGTCCCCGCTTCATGAAAGTGCCATCATGGACACTAATTCCAGCCTCAGCCACGTCTGATCCTCAGCCTGACTTCCCATGCAGGAGATTATGATTTCGCCTCTGCAGAGTGGGCCTGCTCTGCCCTTGGCTCCAATCCTCACCGTAACTTGTGTTTTCAGACTTACGTCCTCACACTCCTGGCCAACAAACCCTCCATACCTGGAGTTCTGGGGCCACAATGAAGCACTCTGCCTGCCTCCCAGGAGAAAAATATTGTGTATGGTTCTGTCCAGAAACCCCAAATGAGGATCAAACTTCTTGGCCCTCGGCAACACCCCAATTGCTTAGGCTAGCTTAAACACTGATGCTCTTTCACACATAGCCTGAGCCCAGACCTTTCAATAGACACCGACACAGCTGGCTGCACACCCAGCACATTGGTCCCGCCACTGCCTTAGGCCACTATCCATTCCCAACCTGGGTTTTCAGTCATCGGAACCTAGACCTTGTCTCCAATCCCTGCACAGGGGGGAACCTGATGCACAAGTCAGAACCCCTCCTTCCCCATGGCGAGAAATCTTTGCTGCTGGCAGTGAGTCAAACCTTCAATGTAGGAGATAAGGGCATGGCCCATGAGGCCACGCCCATGCGTGAGGGCCTCCTTGGGCACAAACATACATTGTGACCCTCAGCGTGAGTACCATATTCAAGTAGCGCCTCTTAGTGACTGGACCGAGAGCCCGCATCTGTGGCTTGCCATGCCCATAGGCACCCAGGCCTAACTTGATGGTGGGTATTCCAGTTGTCAGTACCCACTGCTGTGCTCTATAATCCCTCTACTGTGGGGACACCTGTGGCAGAAAACAGTACTCTTCCGTTCCCACAAAATGAACCCAAACACTTGGGAGCTTGGACATCCCCAGAATGGAAGGCTCTTCCTCGGCCCCTGAAGCAACCCCTACCCTGAATGGCCATTTTGAACGCAACACCCAGAGACAAAAGCCTGAGCGACTGCCTCCCACTTGCCCTCCGTTGTTATCCAGAGGATCTCTCCCCACAGACTAGAGATCATGCCTGCCATTACCTTGGCCGTACCTGAGCCAACTTTGTTGTTTCAGATATCTGTTCCCACAACCCTGGCAAACACAGCCTCTAGGCTGGGTCCTCTGGAGCCATACCACAGAACCGTGCCTGGTATCTCCTGGTAAACTGTGCCCATTCCTTTGGCCACACACCTCCAGAATATGAGAAAGCTCAAGGCCCCCTAGGACACCTCACTACTGTAAGCCTCCCTGGACACACAGGGGCATTCTGACACTAGCTGAGCAGCTACCTCCACGAAGCCATGCTCGCAGATGTACACAGAAACTGAAGGTTGAGAAGGACAGGCCCTTGGGTTCTAATCTAAGCTCTTGCTTTGGTTTCCAGGTGTAACTCCTTAGAGGCTTTGGTTCGAAGAACAGGATATGGGGCTTTCCTGAGGCACTGAACAGAACACCTCTCATCTCCACATGGGAAGCTTCCTTTTTGGAGCTGTGTCAAACACCTTAGGTTGGAGAATCCTGGAGAGTTTTTGAGCCACCTCCACATTCCAAGGTCACCCAGGCCACCAACCCACATTAGGACTCATCTTCAGGAGAATCCATTTCAACTCATCCCTCTGGTAGCTCACCCAAGAGCCTGAAGATTGTGCCTGCCTTGTCTTGATTAAATAGTGGGAATATGGGTTGGCATTCCCAGGCATCCATTCTTAGACACCTGCTCTCGAGTCTTTCCGTATGGGGAATCCTGGAACCATCCAATAGGACTCGACTGTCGTGCAGACGGAATCCTTGTGGTTTGGAGTTGTTCACAAATCCCTACGTAGGGAAACCTTCCTGACCTCATGAAGACCACACACCCTTCAGAAAAGGCCATCATGGACAAAAACTCTAGTCTGTGGCACGTCTCATACTTGACATGACCTCAATGCAGGCGATCTCAATTCAGCCTCTGCAGAGTGGGCTTGTTGTGCCCTCGGTCCCAAACCTCAGATAGCTTGTGTTTTCAGACTTCCTTCCACATACTCCTGGCAAAGAAGCCCTACAGACTAGGAATTCCAGAACCACAAACCGGCCCAGTGCCTGTCCTCCAGAAGAAAACTTCTATGTGGGGCTCTCCAGAAAATCCAGATGAGGAGCAACCTGCTCTTGCCTCGATGGCACCCGAATTGGATAGGATGCTCTGGGCACTAATGATCCTTCTGACACAGCCTGAAGCCAGACGTCCAGACAGACAAGGAGACAGCTGGCCGCACACCCAGCACTTCGGACACGCCATGGTCTTATGCTGTCATCTATTCCTAACCTTGGTTTTCAGATATCTGAACCTAGACATTATATCAATTCTCCACACAGTTGGGTATCTGAAGCACAAATCAGAACTCCTCCTTCACCATGGCTGTAAAGCTTGCTCTTGGCATGGAGTCACACCTTCAGGGTGGGAGAAACCTTCATGGCCCCTGACGCCACGCCCAAAGTTGAGTGTGGCCTTGGTCACAAATTCACATTGTGACCCTCAGCATGAGCCCCATGTCAAAGAAAGGCCTGTCAAGGCCTGGACCAAGAGCCCGCATATGGGGCGTGCCAAGCCATTATGCACCCAATCCTCACCAGTGTTTGAGATTTCCAGTCTCCCCGCCCGTACCTGGGGCTCTGCTCTGGAATCCCTTTCTTGGAGAGACACATGAGCCAGACAACAGGACTCCACCCTTCCCACAGAATGACCCCAATCTCTTGGGTGCTGGGACAAATCCCCAGAGAGGGAGACTCGTCCATAGTCCCTGAGGCCACCCCTACAATGCATGGCTAACCTGGACACAACATCCAGAGACAAAAGCCTGAAGGAACGCCTCCCACTCGCCCTTCTTTCAGAAGCCGAGGAGATCCCTCTCTGTCTGTACATCCGGCCTGCCATACCCTCGGCGCCACTCATAAGCTGAGTTTCTGTTTTCAGAATTCTGTGCCCACAGCGTGGACCCACACAACCTCTAGGCTAGGGCCTCTGGAGCCACACCGAAAGCTAGTGCCTGTCCTCTCCATGCAAAGTGTGCCCAATCCATTGACCACAACCTTACACGTTAGGGAAAACCTCAAAGGCCCCTGAGGTCTTCTCGATAGTGTAGGCCACCCTGGACTAAGAGGGGCACTCTGACACCAGCGGAGCCATTATCTCCACTTAGACTCTCAAACAGTGTCCCCAGAGACAGAAGATTGAAATTTACACGCCCATCGGCCCTAATCTGAACCTTAGCTTTGGGTTCCATGTGTCCGTCCTCAGAGGACTGGTTTCGTAGACCAACATATGGGGCTTTTCTGAGGCACCAAACCAAACCTCTCTCGTCTCCACATGGGGAGCTTTCTTACTGGAGCTGTATCAAACCCTTCAGGTAGGAGAGTTCCACAGGGCCACTGAACAACCAGCACATTCCAATGTCTCCATGGACACAAACCCACATTATGACCCATCCTCAGGAAAGGCCATTTCAACTCAGCCCACTGGGTAGCTTGCCCCAGAGCCAGCAGATCAAACATATCTTGTCGCTAATGGCCAATGGGAATGCGAGGCATGCTGTACAGGGATCCATCCTTCGAACCCTGCTCTCCAGTCCTCCGTATGGTATGTCCTGGAGCCATCCAACAGGACTCGACTGTCCCGTGAAGGAAACCTTGTGATTTGGGGCGACCACCAAACTCAGCGTGGGAAAACTTCCTTGGCTTCATGGGGCACACGCTTCATGAACGTGCCCTCTTGGACACAAACTCCAGCCTCAGCCAACGTCTGATCCTCATCCTGCCTTCAGATGCTTGAGATTTCCATTCAGTCTCTGCAGAGTGGACCTGCTGCAAACCTCAAACTAGCTTTTGTTTTCACACTTCCATCCTAGCACTCCTGGCCCATAGGCCCTCACAATTGGGAATTCTGGGTCCACAACGAAGCACTCTGCATGCCCCCCCCCAAAAAAAAACATTGTCTATGGCGTTGCTCAGAAACCCCAAATGAAAATAAACTTGCTCAGCCCTCAGCAACTCCCCAATTCCATAGGCTACCCTAAACACTATGCTCTGTCTTAAATAACTTGAGCCCAGACCTTCTGACAGACACTGAGACAGTTGGCTGCACACACAGCACTTCGAACCCGCATGGGTTAGGCCATTTCATCTCTTCCCATTGACCTGGGTGTCTTCCTGGAGGTATGTTCTGAGGCTGTGTCAGACTGTGCATTTTTTCTGGAGCTGCTTATGGGATTGGGGTGGGCTTAGGGGCCTTGCAAGTTTCTCTTAATCTGGTGGGTTTGGGAAACTGAGACAGGCTGACATTCCTCGGGAGAGCAGCCCCAGTGCTGTTGTGCGGTCCTGGAGGCCCCATCCTGGAGGGCATATTGTTGAGGACTTTGGGTCCAAAGTCTTCAGACATGAACTCGGGTAAGAGTTAGGTTCGAGGTGATTGCAGACCCGGTCTGCAGACCCTGAGGGAAGCTCCTCCGGATTTGAAATTCGGATGGCTGGGAGGCAGGAGCACAGGATTTTCTGTCTGACTTGTTTGTCTATGATGGCCACGAAATGGAGGGGTGGCCTCATGTGTCCATATGAGATTCTACCTCTCTGGGAATTCTGCTTGGCACCCAAGAGTTTGGTGTCTTTCTGGGGTATGGAGGGAGCGCAGTTTTCTGAGTCAGGGATCCCGTCCAAACAGGCATTCCACAGATGGGTCCTGGGTTCTGGAGCCTGGATCACCCCAACAAGGCTTAGGATTTGGGCCTAGGACCATGACAGACCCACTCTATGTTTTCCTGGTACAGCTCCCGAGTGTTCTTGTTGGAAATGGGTCTCATTCTGAGGGTCACAATGCCTGTTTGTGCCCAGATGCCCATGCTGAGTGGGCTTGACCTCACGGGCTATGCACTTGGCTCCCACTCTGAGGGTTGGACAGCCATCTCAATATTCAGTTTTCCTGCCATGGGGAAGGGGGTGTACTTTTTTATGCTTCAGGTTCCCCCATGGGCAGGAATTTGAGCTAAGTTCTGGGACAGGTGCCTGAATACCCAGTTCGCTTTGAGATGAGGTCCTCGGTCCAAGGCAGGACCCACCTACAGAAAATGAGGCCTGCTGTCTGGAGGGCTGACAGGAGGTCGGGCTCGAGCTGTGTAAGACAGAACATTCGTGCAGAGTTCGGCCTATGATTTTGGGGTGCCGTTGAGAGCTGTGCAACTGGATCCTCATGGGGGATTTCTGTGCAGAACCTTTCTGCACTTCTTCTATCTGGTGAGCAGGCAGATGGCTGCATTATGGCTCCAGAATACCCAAGTTGGAGGGTTTGCAGGCGAGGAGTGTGAGGACAGAAGTCTGAAAACACAAGCTATGGTTAATCTCAGTGCCGAGCATATGTCTATTCCAATGTACAGCAGTTGTTTCGAGATCTCCAGCACCTGGGCGAGGGTCAGATGTCTGCTCACGCTGGAGTTTGTATCCATGATGGCCAACGAATGGTGGGGAGGCCTCAAGAATTCTTGGAGGTTTTTCCAAGCTGGAGCTTGTGAGCTTCTCCAAACATCAAGGTGTCCTACTGAGGGACAGCAGAAGTCTTCTTACAGGGCACCAGGGTCCCCCATATGGAATATTTGATAGCAGTGCTCTCTGAATGGAGGCCTGGGAAGTCAATCTCACGTTACCATTGCAGCTGAGGAACAGGGTAAGCTTGAACCAATGACACTGATTCCAAGTTCCAAGTGATTGGCGTTGATGAAAGTTCTCAGTCTAACAGGTCTCAATGCTGCTTGGTGTCCAGAGAGACCTTAGAATGTGGTGGCGGCTCTCTGGCCATTGAGGATTCTCTATCCTGAGGATTAGACCCAGTACCCAGGAGCCAGGTTTCCTTCTCGGGACAGGAGGTGTTCTCTTGTATGGCTCTCAGACCACAGGTTGGACCATATGCTTGAATTTCCAGAACAGACCTCTAGGGAGAGAGGCCTCAAAACCTAAGCTAGGGTTCTGATGAGGTTTTAGGGGCATGGCAAGTTCAATCTTCGGACTC
The DNA here is from genome assembly GCF_030435805.1 of Mustela lutreola. Lineage (NCBI taxonomy): Eukaryota > Metazoa > Chordata > Mammalia > Carnivora > Mustelidae > Mustela > Mustela lutreola. The sequence continues at coordinate 170,825,194 of NC_081294.1, forward strand.
AGTGCCATTTACCTGCATGTCATCCTGGAGGTAGGTGCTGAGGCTGTGTCAGGCTGTGCACTTTTTCCAGAGTGGCCTATTAAATTGGGGTGCAGTGAGGGGCCTTGCAGTTTTCTCCTAATCTGGACGTTTTGGGAAACTGAGATGGGCAGGGTTTCCTCAGGAGAGCAGGCCCAGTGATGTCATGTGTTTCTCAAGGCCCCATCCTGGAGGTCATGTGTGTCAGGACTTTGGGACCAAAGACTTTAGACACAACCTCGGATAAGAGATAGGAGTGAGGTGATGGCAGTCCAGATCTGCAGACCCTGAGGGAAGCTCCTCGGGATTTGAAATTCAGGTGGCTGGGAGGGAGGAGCACAGGCTTTTCTGTCTGGATTGTGTGTCTAGGATCGCCACTAAATGGAGGGGTGACCTCATGGGTCCATGGGATATTCTTCCACTCTGGTGATTCTGCTTGGCACCCAAGAGTTTGATTTCTTTCTGGGGAAGAGGAAAAGACTGTTTTCCATCTCAGGGATCCTGTCCAAACAGGGATTCCAGAGATGGGTTCTGGGTCCAGACACTGGGAAAACTTAACCAAAGCTTTGATTTTGGGCCTAGAGGCATGACATGCTCTCTCTGTGGGTTCCTGGTCCAGATCCCAAGGGAGATCTTTGGAAAGGGGTCTCATTCTGAGGGTCACAATGCCGGTTTGTGCCCAGCTGCCCATCCTGTGTAGGCGTGGTCTCATGGACCATGCACCTGGTTCCCACTCAGGGTTGGACAGCCATCTCAACATTCAGTTTTCTGGCCATGGGGAAGGAGGAGCACTCTTTTGTGCTTCCGAGTCCCCTATGGGCAGGAATTTGAGCTAAGTCTGGGACAGACTGAATATCCAGGTTGCTTTAAGATGATGGCCTCGGGCCAAGGTTGGACCCACCTGGAGGATATGGGGCCCACTATCTGGGTGGCTGATAGGAGGTCGGGGATCTGGCGGTGTCAGACAGACCATTTATGCAGAGGTCGGTCTATTATATTGGGGTGCCATTGAGGGCCGTGCAGGAGGATCCTCATGTGGGTTTCTGCGAAGACCCATAGGGCACTTCTTCTTTCTGGTGGGCAGGCAGAAGGCTGCACTGTGGCTTCAGAATTCCCAATATGGAAGGCTTGTAGGTGAGGAGAGTGAGGACAGAAGTCTGAAAACACAAGCCACGGATAAGCTCAGTGGCGAGCACATGATCATTCCCTTGTGCAGTGGTTGTTTCGAGATTTCTAGCACCTGAGTATGGGCGAGGATCAGATGTCTGCTCACGCTGGAGTTTGCATCCATGATGGTCAATGAATTGTGAGGTGGCCTCAAGAATTCTTAGAGATTTTCCCAAGCAGGACCTTCTGAGCTGCTCCAAACAGCAAGGTGTCCTACTGTGGGACAGGGGAAGTCTGCTTACAAGGCTCCAGGGTCCCCCGTATAGAAAGATTCGAAAGCAGATGTCTCTGAATGGGGGCCTGGGAAGTCTTCCTTGCATTACCATTGCAGCTGAGGAACATGGCAGGCTTGATCTGCTGGTTTTAGTTCAAATTTCCAAGTGATCTAAGTTGATGGATGTTCTCAGTCTAATAAGTCACAATGCTGCTTGGTGTCCAGGGAGACCTTAGAATGTGGTGGTGAGGGCGCCTGGGTGGCTCAGTGGGCTAAGCCGCTGCCTTCGGCTCAGGTCATGATCTCAGGGTCCTGGGATGGAGTACCGCATCGGGTTCTCTGCTCAGCAGGGAGCCTGCTTCCTCCTCTCTCTTTCTCTCTCTCTGCCAGCCTCTATGCCTACTTGTGACCTCCCTCTGTCAAATAAATAAATAAAATCTTTAAAAAAAAAAAAAAAAAAGAATGTGTTGGTGGGTCTGTGGCCATGCAGGATTCTCCTACCTGAGGGTTAGACCCACTTCCCAGGAGCCAGGTTCCCTTCTTGGGACAGGAGGGGTTCTCTTGTATGGTTCAGGGATCACATGTCGGATCATATGTTGGATTTCAAGACCAGGCCTCTGGGCACAGAGGCCTGAATATCTAGGCTAGCGTTCTTATGAGGTTGTAGGGGCATGTCATCTTCAACCTTCGGACTTAGGGACTTTGACTTGCGAGTCTTCCTGGAGGTAGGTGCTGAGGCTGTGTCAGACTGCATTTTTTTCCAGAGTGGCCTATGAAATTGGGGTGGGCTCATGGGCCTTGCAGGTTTTTCCTAATCTGGAGGGTTTGGGCAACTGAGATGGCAGGATTTCCTCCAGAGAGCAGGCCCAGTGATGTAGTGTGGTTCTGGCAGCCCCATCCTGCAGGGCACGTGGTTAAGGGCTCTGGGACCAAAGTCTTCAGACACAAAATTGGTTATGAGTTAGGAGCGAGGTGATGGCAACCCTGATCTGCAGACCCTGAGGGCAGCTCCTCAGGATTTGAAATTCGTGTGGCTGGGAGGCAGGAGCAAAGGATTTTCTGTCTGGATTGTGTCTAGGATGGCCTTGGAATGGTGGGATGTCCTCATATGTCCATGGGATATTCTACCTCTCTGGGGATTCTGCCCAGCACCCAAGAGTTTGGTGTCTCACTGGGAAGGAGAGAGCGTGGTTTACTGTTTCAGGGTTCCTGTCAACACAGGGGTTCCAGAGATGGGTTCTAGGTCCCTGTGCCTGGATAACCCCACAAAGGCTTAGGATTTGGTCCTAGGGGCTTGACCGCCTGGCTCTGTGGGGCCCTGGTCAAGCTCCCACGGGAACTTGTTGGAAATGGGTCTCAGGGTAAGGGTCACAATGCCTGTTTGTGCCCAGCTGCCCATCCTGAGTGGGCATTGGCTCTTGTTCCATGCACCTGGATCCCAATCTGAGGGTTGCACCACCATATCAACATTTAGTTGGGGAAGGAGGAGTACTCTTTTGTGCTTCAGGTTCCCCCATGCACAATAATTTGAGCTATGTTCTGGGACTGGTACGTGAATAACCAGGTTGGTTTGAGATGAAGGACTCAGGTCAAGGCAGGTCACACCTGCCAGATATGGGTCCCGCTATCTGGGTGGCTACCAGGAGGTCGGGGCTCGAGCTGTGTCAGACAGAGCATTAGTTCACAAGGTGGCCTATGATATTGTGGTGCTATAGAGGGCTGTGGTGGTGGGACCTTATATGGGGTTTCATGCAGACCCATAGGGCACCTCTTCTTTCTGGTGGGCAGGCAGAAGGATGCATTGTGGCTCCAAAATTCCCAATATGGGGGGCTTGAAGGCGAGGAGTGTGAGAACAGAAGGCTGAAAACACAATCTATGCTTAAGCTCAGTGCCGAGAACATGGCCCTTCCAATGTGCAGCGGTTGTTTAGAGATCTTGAGCATCTAAGTACGGGCGAGGGTCAGATGTCTGCTCATGATAGAGTTTGTATGTATTGTTGCCAACAAATGAAATATCCAGCATCTGAGTAAAGGTGGATTTCAGATGTTTGCGCACACTGGAGTTTGTGTCTATGATGACCGAGAAATGGAGGAGTGGCATCAAGAGGCCATGGAGGATTCCCCACGCTGATGCATGTGAGATGCTCCAAACAGCAAGGTTGTTTTTTCTACTGGACAGTTAGAATCTGGTTGGTTTGCTCCATGGCCCCCTATGTGAAAAGTATGGGTAGCAGATCCCTTTCACATGGATGCCTGGAAAGCACACCTCCATTGACCAATGCAGCTGAGGAACATGCAGGTTCTTTACGGTGCCTCTGGGGCAAAGCACCAAGGTCTTGAGTTGACATGGAATCTCTTGCAGATGAGTTACAATGCTGGTTTTTTACCAGGTAGATCTTAGAATGTGTTGGTGGCTAAGGTGCCTGCAGGATTCTCCTACCCTGAGGGTTTAACACAGGTCGAAGAGCACGGTTACCTTCTGGGGACAGGAGATGTAGTGTTGTGTGGCTCAGGGACCACATGCTGTATCATAAGTTCGTATTCAAGAACAGGCCTCTGAAGACAGATGTCTGACAACCTAATCTAGGGTTCCAATGAGTCCCAGGGGCATGAGAGGTTCAATCTTCAGACTTAGGACAGTTGATTGGGTGTCTGCTAGGATGTAGGTGATCAGGGTGTTTCAGACTGCACACTTATGTCCAGAGTAGCCTCCAATATTGGGGTGGCCTCAGGGGCTTGCATGTTTCAACCAACTCTGGAGCATTTGGTTAACTGTGACAGGCACAATTTCCATGGGGATGGCAAGCACAGTCCTGTGGTGTGGCTCCAGAGACTCCACCCTGGAGGGCCTGTGAGCCATGATTTGGGGAGGGAAGTCTGCAAACACAAACTCGGGTTAGGTTTAGTGGCTAGGTTATCACAGGGCAATGCGTAGACCTGGAAGGCTACTCGTCAGGAACAGTAACTGGAATGACCCAAAGGCGAAAGCACAGGCTTTTATATCTGGATTGTGTGTCCAGGGTGGCCTCAGAATGCAGCTGTGGTCTCATGGGTCCATGGGAGATTTTTCCTCTAAGGATACTGGCAGCTCCCAATAGTTTGATGACTTTTAGGGATGGGAAGAGTGCTGTTTTCGATCTTAGGTGTGCCCCAAACCAGGGATTCCAGAGATGGGCTTTGGGTCTGGGCGCCTGTAAAATCCCACCAACGGTTCGGATTGGGGCTTACGGGCAGACCAGGCCTGCAATGCAGGATCTTGGTGGTGCAACTGAGAGGGCTTGTTTGAAAGCATGCTCAGGCTGAGCATTACAATGCCTGTTTGTGCCCAGGGTGGCCCTCAGGAGTGGGCGTGGTCCCATTGTCCATGTTCTGGCTCCCACCCTGAGGGATGGACACACATTCCAATGGCCAGGTTTCCAGCCATGGGGAAGGAGGAAATATCTATTGTGCTTCATGTTCCCCCATAGGCAGGGCTTACAGCAAAGGTCTGGGGACAGATGCCTGTATACCATGGATGCATAGAGATGACAGATTTGGGCCATGACCATTCTCACATGACCATTCTCTCTGGGTGGCTGACACGAGGTCTGGGCTCAGGCTCTGTCAGACACAGCATTAGTGGCCAGAGAAGCCTATATATTGGGGTTCTCTCCAGGGCCGAGCAAAATGATCCTCATGTGGGGTTTCGGGCCAGACACACGAAGCACTTCTTTCTGTGCGGCAGGCAGAATGCTGCCTTATGGATCCTGAATTCCCTATCAAGAGGGTTTGGGGACAAGTAGGGTGAGAATGCAATTGTAAACACCAGCTATGCTTAAATTGAGTGCCAAGGAGAAATCAGTTTCAATGTACAGCAGCTTATACGAGATATCCAGCACCTGAGTAAGGGCAGATGTCAGATGTTTGCTCACACTGGAGTTTGTTTCTAGGATGACGACTAATGGAGGGGTGGCTTCAGTAGGCAATGGAGGATTACCCATGCTTAGGATTGTGAGATGCTCCAAACAACAAGGTTTTCTTCTAATGGACAGAATGCGTCTGTTTTGTTTTTTTTTTTTCCTCCAGGGTCCCTCAAGTGGAAGTTTGCATAGCAGAGCCCTCCCGCATGGATGACTGGAAAGCACACGTCCAATGACCATTGCAGCTGAGGAACATGACAGGTTCGTTTTGGTGGTTCTGGTGCCAAGTACCAAGGCCTTGAGTTGACTTGGAATCTCTTTTTTTTTTTAATATTTTATTTATTTTACAGAGAGAGATCACAAGTAGGCAGAGAGGCAGGTAGAGAGAGAGAGAGGAGGAAGCAGGCTCCTGCTGAGCAGAGAGCCCGATGCGGGACTCGATCCCAGGACCCTGAGATCATGACCTGAGCTGAAGGCAGCGGCTTAACCCACTGAGCCACCCAGGTGCCCCTGACTTGGAATCTCTTGCAGAGGTGTCCCAATACTGGTTTGTTATAAGGGAGGTCTTAGAATGTACTGGTGGCTAAGGGCTCATGAAGGATCTTCCTACCCTGAGGGTTTGGCACAGGTCGATGTGCACAGTTTCCATCTTGGGAGAGGAGATGTTCTGTTTTGTGGCTCAGGGTACATATGTTGTATCCTGACTTGGTATTCAAGAACAGGCCTCTGAGGACAGATGCTTGCAACCAAATCTAGGGATCCAATGATGTCCTTGGTGCCCGTCAGGTTCAATTTTCTGACTAAGGACCATTGATATGGTTGTCTCACTGGATGTAGGTGATCAGGGTGTTTCAGACTGTGCATTTGCATCCAGAGCCACTTCCAATATTGGGGTGGGCTCAGAGGCCTTGCAGGTTTCTCCTAACATGGAGGCTTTGGGGAACTGTGATGGGCACAGTTTCCTTGGGGATGGCAGGCCCAGTCCTGTGGTAAGGCTTCAGAGACCACATCCTTGAGGATATGAGAGCCATGGTTTTGGGAGGGAAGTCTGCAAACACAAAGTTGGGTTAGGGATAGTGGCAAGGTGATCGCAGGTCCAATGCATAGACCTAGAGGGCAGCACGTCAGGAACTGTAATTAGGGTGACTGGAAGCTGCTAGCACAGGCTTTTCTATCTGGATTGTGTGTCCAGGATGGGCTCTGAATGTAGGCGTGGTCTCGTGGTTCAATGGGAGACGTTTCCTCTCTAAGGATCCTGGTGGATCTCCATAGATTGGTGGTTTTTCAGAGAAGAAAAGAGTGCTCTTTTCCATCTTAGGGGTTCCCCAAAACAGGTGAGAATGCTTTTTTCCAACTTAGGCTTATCCCAAAACAGGGATTCCAGAGATGGGCTCTGGGTCTGGGCGCCTGGATATCCCACCAAGTGTTAGGATTTGGGCCTAGGGGCATTCCAGGCCTGCAATGCAGGATCCTAGTGGTGTAACTGAGAGGGATTGTTTGAAAGCATGCTCAGGCTGAGGGTCATCATGCCTGTTTGTGCCCAGGGGGGCCCTCAGGAGAGGGCGTAGTCTCATTGGCTGTACAGCTGGATCCCACTTTGAGGGTTGGACACCCATCGCAACAGCCAGGCTTCCTGCCATGGAAAGAGGAGTTCTCTATTGTGCTTCAGGTTCCCCCATTGGAAGGGTTTACAGGAAAGGTCTGTGGAAAGTCGCCTTCATACCAAGGATGTGTACAGATGACGGACTAAGAACTCCCAGGTAACAAAACAGCATTGTTTCCCATGTTCATGACATTCCATGTCAAAATAAGCCCTTAGTACTTCGCCCCAGAGCCACCAGAATGAATTTGCCATGTTCTAAGCTGCAGTGGTCAGTGGAGGTGTGGTTTCCAGGCATCCATACGGGGGTGCTCTGCTACACAAACTTTGCACATGGCGGGGACCCTGGAGACAACAAAACAGAATGCCCCTGTCCGGTAGAAGGAAACCTTTTGTTTGGAGCATCTCACAAGCCCCAGCGTGGGAAATCCTCCATTTCCTCTTGAAGCTACCACTCCATTTGTCAGTCATCATAGACGCAAACTCCAGCATGAGCAAACATCTGACATCCGCCCTTACTCAGGTGCTGGATTTCAATTCAATCGCTGCACACTGGAACTGTCTTTAGTTTGACTGAATTAAGCCATAGCTTAGGTTGACAATTCCATCCTCAGCCTACTGGTCCACAAGCCCTATTGAGAGGGAATTCTGGAGCTACAACACAATATTCTGCCTTCTCCATAGAAAGAAAAAGGGCCTGGAGAGTCTGCCCAGAAACTCCATATGATGATCAATCTTCTCGGTGCTAGACGGAACCCCAATTCATAGGCTGCCCTGGGCACTAGTGCTGTGTTTGACATAGCCGGAGCCAAGACCTAGTGTCAGCCACCCAGAGATCAGGGCCCATATCCAGCATGTGAGACCGGCTATGGCCCAAGTCTGTCATCTCTTCTATCCTTGGTATTCAGGCATCTGTACCCACACCTTTGATGAAATCCTTGCCATTGGGGGAACCTGAAGCACAATAGAGAACTCCTACTTCCCCATGGAAGGTATTCTGGCACTTGGGATAGGTGTTCAACCCTCAAAGTGGAAGGAAGCTGCATGGCCAAGGAGACCATGTGCACTCATGATGGCTGCCCCGGGCACAAGCAGGCATTGTGACCTTCAGCCTGAGCATGCTTTCAACCAAATGCTCTCAATTGCATCTCCAGGACCCCGAATTGCAGGCCTGGTACACACCTAGGCCCAAATCCTAACCCTGGTGGTATTTTACAGGGGCCCAGACACAGAGCCCATCTCTGGAATCCCTATTTTGGGGGACCCTTAAGATGGAAAACAGCACTCTTCCCTTCCCCGAGATAGTCACCAAACTCTTGGTAGCCACCAGGATCCTTGAGTGGAAAAATCTGCCATGGACCCGAGACCACACCTGCATTCCAAGGACATCCTGGACATACAATCCAGATACATATCATGTGCTACCACCTTCGAGTCATCAGATTTACAGTTCCTGACAAGCTGCCTTCCAGTTCTATGCATTGGGCCTGCAATCACCTTGCCATTAACCTAACCTGAGTTTGTGTTTTCAGACTTCCCTCCTAAAACCATGGCTTACATGACCTCCAGGTTCTGGTATCTGAAGCCACACCACAAGACTGTGCCTGCGATCCTCAAGGAAACTGTGCCCATCACTTTTGCCCGATACCTCTAGATTAGGAGAAACCTGCAAGGCCCCTGAGCCCAGCCCAATAATGGAGGCCGCTCTGGGCACAAATGCACAGTCTGAGACACCCTGATCACCTCCATCCAGGCAGACACCCAAGTCAATGGTTCTGAGTCAGAAGATTGAACCTGACATGCCCCGAGGACTTCATTGGCACACTAGATTAGGTTTTCAGGTATCTGTCCTCAGAGGCCTGTTCTGGAATATCAACTTATGATATAATATATAGTCCCTGAGCCACAGAACAGAACATGTCTTCCCCGAAAAGGAAGCCATGCTCCTGGTCCTGTGTCAAACCCTAAGGGTAGTTGGATCCTGATTGGCCCCTTAGCAACCAGCACATTCTATGATCTTCCTGGTAACAAACCATCATTGTGACCCATCTTCATGAGACTCCAGGTCAACTCAGGGACTCGATACATCGCCCCAGAGCCACCAGAATGCACCTGCCATGTTCCTCAGCTGCAATGGTCAATGGAGGGGTGCTTTCCAGGCATCCATGTGGGGTTCTCTGCTACACAAACTTTCCACATGGAGAAACCAGAGAAAACAAACCAGACTCCTCCTGTCTGGTAGAAAGAAACTTAGCTATTTGGAGCATCTCATAAGCCCCAGCATGGGAAATCCTCCATGGCCTTTTGACACCACCCTTCCATTTGTGGGTAATCATTGACACAAACTCCAGTGTGAGCAAACATCTGACATCCACCCTTACTCGGGTGCTGGATATTCGAAACGGCAGCTGCACACTGGAACTGCCTTTTGCTTCATACTGAACTTAACCATAGCTTTGTATTACTATTCTATCCTCACCGTACTGGTCCGCAGTATCTCTTGATAGGGAATTCTGGAGCCACCATACAGTATTCTGCCTTCCACATAGAAAGAAGAAGGACCTGTTGAGTCTGCCCAGAAACTGCACATGAGAATCAATCTACTCAGACCACGAGGCAACCCCGATTAATAGTTTTCCCTGACCACTAGTGATGTGTCTGACAGAGTTTAAGCCCCGACCTCGTGTCAGCCACCCAGAGGTGAGGGCCCATATTTAGCATGAGAGATCGGCCATGGCCCTGGGCCATCATCTGTACCCATCCTTGGTATCCAGTCATCTGTCCCCCAAACTTGGCTGGAATTCCTGCCAATGGCAAACCTGAAGCACAATAGAGAACACCTCCTTCCCCATGGCAGGAATATTGGCTGTTGGGATGGTTGTCCAACCCTCATCGTGGGAGCCAGCTGCTTGGCCAAGGAGAACATGCCCACTCCTGAGGGCCGACCTGGGCACAAGCAGGCATGGTGATCCTCAGCCTGAGCATGCTTTCAAACACGCTCTCAGTTGCTCCTCCAGTACCAGCATTGCAGGTCTGGTATGCCCCTAGGCCCAAATCCTAACCCTTGGTGGGATTTTCCAGGTGCCCAGACCCAGAGTCTGTCTCAGAATTCCTGTTTGGGGCACCCTTAAGATGGAAAACAGCACTCTTCCCTTCCCTGAGAAAGGCACCAAACTATTGGGAACCGCCAGGATCCTTAGAGAGGAAAAATCTCCCATGGACCCATGAAAACAAACCTGCATTCCGAGGCCATCCTGTCCACACAATCCGGAGAGAAATGTCTTTGCTACCGCCTTTGAGTCACCCTATTTACATTTCCTGACGGGCTGCCCTCCATGTCTATGCATTGGGCCTGTGATCATCTCGACACTAACCCTAACCCCAGTTTGTGTTTGCCGACTTCTCTCCCAAAACCATGGCTTACATGACCACCAGGATGTGGTCTCTGGAGCTACATCACAGGAAAGTTCCTGCCATCCCCAAGAAAACTGTGCCCATCAAGTTGTGCAAACCCTCCAGATTAGGAGAAACCTGCCAGGCCCCTGAACCCACCCCAATATTGGAGGCTGCTCTGGATGCAAACGTGCTGTCTGAAACACCCTGAGCACCTCCATCGAGGCAGACAGCCAAGTCAATGGTTCTGAGTCAGATGATTGAACCTGACATGCCTCTAGGACTTCACTGGAACCCTAGATTGGGTCTTCAGACATCTGTTCTCAGAGTCCTGTTCTGGAATACTAAGTTATGATACAACATGTGGTCCCTGATCCCCACAACAGAACATCTCCTGTCTCCAGAAGGAAACTGTGCTCTTGGATCTATGTCCAACTTTCAGGGTAGATAAATCCTGCATGACCCATTAGCCCCAGCACCTTCTATGATCTCCCTGGTAACAAACCAGCATTGTGACACATCTTCCTGAGACTTGATGCCAACTCAAGGTGTTGGTACTTTGCCCAAGAGCCATGAAACGAACCTGCCATGTTCCTCAGGTACAAAGGTCAATGGACGTGTGCTTTCCAGGCATCCAAGAGGTAGTTCTCTGCTACACAAAAATTCCACATAGGGATCCCTAAAGCAAACAAACAAGACTGCTCCTGTCAGGTAGAAGGAAACTTTGCTGTTTGGAGCATCTCACAAGCCCCAGCCTGGGAAGTCCTCCACATTCTCTTGATGCCAACCCTCCCTTTGTCAGTCATCATAGACACAAATTCCAGCATGAGCAAACATCTGATATCTGCTCTTACTCAGGTGCTGGATATTCGAAGCAGTCGTGCACACTGGAAATACCTTTCACTTGACACTGTATGCTTGCGTAGTTTGGGTTTACAATTCCATCCTCAACCTACTGGACTGCAAGTCATCTTGAGAGGGAATTAGGAAGACAAAACACAACATTCTGCCTTCCCATAGAAAGAAGAAGGGCCTGGTGAGTCTGCCCAGAAACCCCCCATGAAGATGAATCTACTTGGCCCTCGAGGGAACCCCGATTTATACTTTGCCCTGGCCACTAGCGCTGTGTCTGACAGACCCTGAGCCCCAACCTCGTGTCAGCCACCCAGAGTGTGGGGCCCTTATCCAGCATGTGGGACTGGCCATGGCCCATGTAAGTCATCTCTACCCATCCTTGGTATTCTGGCAACTATTCCAGACTTTGCTGGAATCCCTACCAGTGGGGGAACCTGAAGCACAATTGCGAACTCCTCCTTCCCCATGGCAGGAAGCCTGGCTGTTGCTATGGGTGCCCAACCCTCAGATAGAACCAGCTGCATGGCCAATGAGACAACGCCCAATCCTAAGGGCCGCCTGGGCAAAAGCAGGCATTGTGTCCCTCAACTTTAGCATGCATTCAAACAAATGCTCTCAGTTGCTTCTCCAGGATCCCACATCGCAGGCCTGGTACGCCCTTAGGACCAAATCCTAACACTTCATGGGATTTTCCACGCCAACATAACCAGAGCCCGTCTCTGGAATCTCTGTTTGGAAGCACCCCTATGATAGAAAACAACACTCTTCCCTCCCCTGAGAAAACTATTGGGAGCCGCCACAATGCTTAGAGAGGAAAAATCTCCCATGGCTCCATGAGACCATACCTTCATTCCGAGGCCATCCTGGACACACAATCTAGATACAAGAGACTGTGCTACCACCTTCGAGTCACCTGATTTACAGTTCCAGACGAGCTGCCCTACAGACATACGCATTGGGCCTGTGATCACCTCGCCATTAACCCTACCCCAAGTTTGTGCTTGCAGACTTCTCTCCCAAAACCATGGCTCACATGCCCTCCAGTATGGGTCTCTGGAGCCACACCACAGGAAAGATCCTGCTATTCCCAAGGAAACTGTGTCCATCACAGTTGCCCATACCCTACATATTAGGAGAAACCTGCAAGTCCCCTGAGCCCAGTCCAATATTAGAGGCCACTCTGGACACAAATGCACCGTGTGCAACACTCTGATCACCTCCATCCAGGCAGAAACCCATGCCAATGTTCCTGAGTCAGAAGATTGAATCTGACAAGCTCCTATGACCTCATTGGAAGCCTAGATTAGCCTTTCAGGCATTTCGCCTCAGATGCCTGTTCTGGAATACCAATATGATACAACATATGGTCCCTGAGCCCCACAATAGAATATCTCCTGTCCCCAGATGGAATTAGTGCTCTTCACCTTGTGTCAAGCCTCAGGGTATATGAATTATGCACATCCCCTTAGCCACCAGCACATTCTAAGATCTCCCTGGTAACAAACCAGCATTGTGACCCATCTTCATGAGATTCCATGTCACTTCAAGTCCTTGGTAATTCGCCCCAGAGCCACCAGAATGAATCTGCCATGTTCCTCACCTGAAATTGTCAGTGGAGGTGTGCTTTCCAGGAATCCATGTGGGAGTGCTCTTCTACTTAGTCTTTCCACATGTGGGACCCTGGAGCAAACACATGAGACTGCCACTGACCAGTAGAAGGGAACCTTCTGTTTGGAGCATCTCAGAAGCACCAGCATGAGAAATCCTCCATGGCCTCTTGACACAACCCCTCCATTTGTCAGTCATCATAGACAAAAACTCCAGCATGAACAAACATCTGAAATCTGCCCTTATTTAGGTTCTGTATTTTCTTTTCCACTGCCAAACACTGGAACTGTGTTTTGCTTGACACTGAATTTAACAATAGCTTGGGTTTAGAATTCCATCCTCAGGTTCCTGGTCCGCAAGCCCTCTAGAGAGGGAATTTGGAGCCACAAGGCAACATTCTGCATTCCCAATAGAAATAAATAGGGCCTGGTGAATCTTCCCAGAAACTCCACATGAGGATCAATCTACTTGGCACTCGATGGAACCTTGATTTATAGGCTGTCCTGGGCACTAGTACTAGTACTGTGTCTGACAGAGCCTGAGCCAAGACCAAGTTTCAGGCACCCAGAGATCTGAGCCCATATCCAGCATGTGAGATTGCCCAGGGCCCAATTCCATCATCTCTACCCGTCCTTGATATTCAGGCACCTGTCCCCAGGCCTTTCGTGGAATCCCTACCAATGGGGTAACCTAACGCACAATAGAGAACTCCTTCCCCATGGTAGGAATCCTGGCTGTTGATATGGGTTTCCAAACCTCAAAGTGGGAGCCAGCTGCATGGCCAAGGAGACAATGCCCACTCATGAGGGCTGCCCTGGGCACAAGTAGCCATTGTGACCCTCAGCTTGATCATGCCTTCAAAAAAAAATACTCTTAGTTGCACCTCCAGGATCCTGCATTGCAGGCCTGATACGCCCTTAAGCCCAAATCCTAACACATCGTGGGATGTTACATGTGTACATACCCAGAGCCTGTCACTGGAATCCCTGTTTTGAGGCACCCCTAAGATGGAAGACAGCATTCTTCACTTCCCTGAGAAAGCCACCAAACTAAAGGGAACCCCCAGGATCCTTGAGAAGAAAAATCTCCCATGGTCCCATTAGTCCACACCTGTATTCCAAGGCCAGCATGGATACGCTATCCAGATACAAGAGACTGTGCTACTGGTTTCGAGTTACCTGATTTACAGTTCCTGACGTGCTGCCCTCCAGGTCTTTGGATTGGGACTGCGAACACCTCTCCACTAACCCTATCCCAAGTTTGTGTTTGCAGATCTCTCTCTAAAAACCATAGCTCACATGCCCTCCAGGATGGGGCCCCTAGAGTCATACCACAAGACTGCGCTTGCCATCCCCAAGGAAACTGGGCCCATCACAGTTGCCCAAACCCTCATGATTAGGAGAAACCTGGAAGGCTCCTGAGCAAATCCCAATATTGGAGGCTGTTCTGGATGCAAATGCGCAGTCTGAAACACCCTGATCACCTCCATCCAGGCAGACACCCAAGACAATGGTCCTGAGTCAGATAATTGAACCTGACATGGCCCTAGGACCTCATTGGAAGAGGGATTAGTTTTTCAGGCACCTGTCCTCAGAGGCCTCTTCTGGAATACCAACTTATGATACAAATTATGGTCCCTGAGCCCCAGAACAGAAAATCTCCTATCCCCAGATGGAAGCCGTGCACTTGTACCTATTTCCAGCCATCAGGGTATATGAATTCTTCACAGCCCCTTAGCCACCAGAATATTCTAAGATCTCCATTGTAACAACCTGCATTGTGACCCATATTCATGAGGCTTCATGTCAACTCAAGGCCCTGGTATTTGCCCCAGAGCCATCAGTACGAACATGCCATGTTCTTCAGCTGCAATGGTCAATGGAGATGTGTTTTCCAGGCCTCCATATGGGAGTGCTCTACTACACAAATTTTCCACATGAGAAACTGGAGCAAACAAACCAGACTCCCCTTGTCAGGTAGAAAGAAACTTTGATGTTTGGAGCATCTAACAAGCCCCAGGGTGGGAAATCCTCCATGGCCTCTTGACACCACCTCTCCATTTGTTGATCATCATAGACACAAACTCCAGACTGAGCAAACATCTGACATCCGCCCGTATTCAGGTGCTTATATTGGAATCAGCTGCTGCACACTGGAACTGCTTTTCACTTCGCAATGAATTTAAGCCTAGCTTCGGACTACAATTTCATCCTCACCCTACTGGTCCGCCATATCACTTGATAGGGATTTCTGGAGCCACAACGCAACATTCTGCCTTCTGCATAGATAGAAGGACCTGGTGAGTCTGCCCAGAAACTGCACATGAGGATCAATATACTCAGCCCAGGAGGGAACCCCTATTTATAGTTTGCCCTGGCCACTAGTGTTGTGTCTGACAGAGCCTGAGCCCCGACCTTGTGTCAGCAACCCAGAGGGTGGGGCCCACATCAAGCATGTGAGACCGGCCATGGCCAAGGGCCGTCATTACTACCAATCCTTGTATTCAGGCATCTGTCCCCTAGATGTTAGCTGGAATCCCTACCAATGGGGGAACCTGAAGCACAATAGAGAATTCCTCCTTCATTATGGCAGGAATCCTGGCTTTCGAATGGGTGTCCAACCCTAAGAATGGGAACTGGCCGCATGACTGAGTAGACAACGCCCACTCCTGATGGCCTCCTGGGCACAAGAAGGCATTGTGACGCTCAGCTTGAGCATGCTTTCAAACAAATGCTCTCAGTTGCACCTCCAGGATCCCGCATTGCAGGCCTGGTATGGCCCTAGGCTTAAATATTAACCCTTGGTGAGATTTTCCAAACACTTAGACCCAGAGCTCATCTCTGGAATCCCTGTTTTGGGGCACGCCTAAGCTGGAAAACAGTACTCATACCTTCCCCGAGAAATCCAACAAACTATTGAGAACCGCCAGGATCCTTGAGAGGAAAAATCTCCCATGGACCCTTGAGACCACACCTGCATTAAAGGCCATCCTGGAAATTAAATCCAGATACAATTACCTATGCTACCGCCTTTGAGTCACGTGATTTACAGTTCCAGACTTGCTGCCCTCCTGGTCTATGGATTGGGACTACGATCACCTTGCCACTAACCCTAACCTAAGTTTGTGTTTGCAGTCTTCTCTCTCAAAATCATGGCGCACATGTCCTCCAGGATGCGGTCTCTGGAGTCACACCACAGGACTGTGCCTGCAATCCCCAAGGAAACTGCCCATCACAGTTGTCCAAAACTCCATATAAGGAGAAACCTGCAAGGAACTTGAGCCAACCCTAGTATTGGATGCCACTCTGGACACAAATGCACAGTCTGAAACACCCTGATCACCTGCATCCAGTCAGACACCAGAGTCAATGATCCTGAGTCAGAAGATTGAATGACATTCCCCTAGGACCTCATTCAAACCCTATATTAGGTTTTCAGGCTTCTGTCCTCAGAGGCCTGTCCTAGATTACCAACTTATGATACAACATATGGCCGCTGAGCCCCACAACAGAACATCTCCTGTCCCCAGACAGAATCCGAGCTCTTGGGCCTGTGTCAAATCCTCAGGCTAGATGAATTCTGCATGGCCCATTAACCACCAGCACATTCTAAGATCTCCTTCATAACAAACCAACATTTTGACCCATCTTCATGAGGTTCCATTTCCAATCTAGTCCTTGATTCTTCGCCACAAAGCCACCAGATGCCATGTTCCTCCGCTGTCATGGTCAATGAAGGTGTGCTTTCCAGGCATCCATGCAGGAGAGCTATGCTATCCAATCTTTCCACATGGGGAACCCTGGAGGAAACAAATCAGACTGCCCCTGTCCGGTAGAAGGAAACCTTGCTGTTTGGAGCATCTCAAAACACCAGCTTGGGAAATCCTCCATGGCCTCTTGACGCCACCCCTCCATTTGTGGGTCATCATAGACACAAACTCCAGCATGAGCAAATATCTGACATCCACCCTTAATCAAGTGCTGAATATTCGATTCAACCATTGCACAATGGAAGTTCCTTTTGCTTGATACAGAATGTAACCATAGCTTAGGTTTGCAATTCCATCCTCAGCCTCCTGGTCTGCAAGCCCTCTTGATAGGGAATTCTGGAGCCACAACGCAGCATTCTGCCTTCCCCTTAAAAACAAGAAGGGCCTGGTGAGTCTGTCCAGAAACTTCTCATGACAATCAATCTGCTCGTTGCTCAAGGGAAAGGGTTCCCTTTATAGGGTTCCCTGGGCACTAGTGTTGTGTATGACAGAGCCTGAGCAAAACCTTCTGTCAACCATGCAGAGATCAGTGCTCATATCCAGCATGTGAGACCAGCCATGGCCCAAATCCGTCACCTCTACCCATCCTTGGTATTCAGGCATCTGTCCCTAGACCTTTGCTGTAATCCCTTCCAATGGGGGAATCTGAAACACAATAGAGAACTCCTCCTTCCCCATGGCAGGATACTGGCTGTTGGGATGGGTGTCCAACCTCAAATTGGGTGCTGGCTACATGGCCAAGGAGATTACGCCCAGTCATGAGAGGCGCCATGGGCACAAGCAGGCAATGTGAACCTCAGCCTGATCATGCTTTCAAACAAGTCCTCTCAGTTGACCCCAAAGTATCCTGCATTGCAGGCCAGGTATGCCACTTGGCCCAAATCCTAACACTTAGTGGGATTATCCAGGAGTCTAGACCCAGAACCAGTCTCTGGAATTCCCTATTTTGGGGAACCTCCAAGATGGAAAACAACACTCTTCCCTTCCCTGAGAAAGCCACAAACTTTTGGGAGCCGCCAGGTAGCTTAGAGAGGAAAAACCTCCATGGACTCATTAGACCAAACCTGCATTCCATAGCCTTCCTGGACACATAATACAGATACAAAACCCTATGCTAACCCCTTTCAGTCATCTAATTTACAATTCCTGACCAGTTGCTTTCCAAGTCCATGCATTGGGCCTGCGATCACATCGCCACTAACACTAACCCGAGTTTGTGTATGCAGACTTCTCTCCTAAAACCATGGCTCACATGCCCTCCGGGTTGTGGTATCTGAAGCCACACACCTAAGAACTATGCCTGCCTTTCTGAAGGAATCTGTGCCCTTCACTGTTGCCCAAAATATCTAGATTAGGAGAAACCTGCAAGGCCTCTGAGAGCACCTCAATATTGGAGGCCACTCTAGACTCAAATTTGCAGTCTTAAAAACCCTGATAACATCCATCCAGGCAGACACCAAAGTCAATGATCCTGAGTCAGAAGATTGAACCTAACATGCCCCAAGGACTTCATTGGAACACTAGATTAGGTTTTCAGGTATCTGTTTTCAGAGGCCTGTTCTGGAATAACAACTTATGATACAACATGTGGTCCCTGAGCCACAGAACAGAATATCTCCTGGACCCAGAAGGAAGTCATGCTCTTGGACCTGTGTCAAACCCTCAGGATAGATGAATCCTACACAGCCCTTTAGCAACCAGCACATTCTATGATCTCCCTGGTAACAAACCAGCATTGTGACCCATCTTCATGAGACTCCATGTCAACTGAAGACCTTGATACTATGCGCCAGAGCCACCAAAATGAACCTGCCATGTTCCTAAGCTCCAATGGTCAATGGAGGGGTGCTTTCTAGGCATCCATGCAGGATTTCTCTGCTACACAAACTTTCCACATGGAGAAACCAGAGAAAACAAACGAGACTCTTCCTGTCTGGTAGAAAGAAACTTTGCTATTTGGATCATCTCACAAGCCCCAAGATGGGAAACCCTCTGTGGACTCTTGACGCCACCCCTCCATTTGCCGGTCATCATTGACACAAACTCCAGCCTGAGCAAACATCTGACATCCACCCATACTCAGGTGCTGATATTGGCATCAGCAGCTGCACACTGGACCTGCCTTTTGACTGGCAATGAATATACCTCAGCTTCGGATTACAAATCCATCCTCACCCTACGCAACATCTCTTGATAGGGACTTCTGGAGTCACAACGCAGCATTCTGCATTCCCCATAGAAAGAAGAAGGACCTGGTCAGTCTGCCCAGAAACTGCACATGAGGATCAATCCACTCGGCCACGAGGGAACCCTGATTTACAGTTTGCCATGGCCACTAGTGCTGTGGCCAGAGTCTGAGCCCCGACCTCATGTCAGCCACCCAGAGGGCGGGGCCCATAGCCAGCATGTGAGACCGTTGATGGCCCATTCCATCATCTCTACGGACCGTCATCCATGGTATTCAGGCATCTGTCCTCTAGACCTTTGCTGGAATCCCTACCAATGGGGGAACCTGAAGCACAATAGAGAACTCCTTCCTTATGACAGGAATCCTGGCTTTTGGATGGGTGTCCAACCCTCAGAATGGGATCCAGCTGCATGGGCAATGAGACCACACCCACTCCTGAAGGCTGCCTGGGCACAAGCAGGCATTGTGACCCTCAACTTGAGCATGCTTTAAAACAAGTGCTCTCAGTTGCAGGACCTCCAGGACCCACATTGCAGGCCTTGTACTCCCCTATTCCCAAATCCTAACCCTTGGTGGGATTTTCCATGCACAAATACCCAAAGCCTGTCTATGGAATCCCTGTCCTGTGGCACCCATTAGATGGAAAACAACACTCTTCCATTCCCTGAGAAAGCCACCAAACTATTGGGACCTGCCAGGATCCTTGAGAGGAAAAATCTACCATGGACCCATGAGACCACACCTGCATTCCAAGGCCATCCTGGAAATTCAATCCAGATACAATAGCCAGTGTTACTGCCTTCAAATCACCTGATTTACAGTTCCTGACTTGCTGCCCTCTAAGTCTATGCATTGGGCCTGCAATCACCATGCCGCTAACCCTAACCCGAGTTTGTTTTTGTAGACTTCTCTCCCAAAAGCATGGCTCACATGCCCTCCAGGATGGAGTCTCTGGAGCCACACCAAAGGACTGAGCGTGGCATCCTCAAGGAAACTGTGCCTGTCACAGTTGCCAAAACCCTCCAGTAAAGGAGAAAACTGCAATGACCATGAGCTCACCACAATATTGGATGCCACTCTGGACGCAAATGCGGTCTAAAATACCCTGATCACCTCCATCCAGGCAGACACCAGAGTCAATGTTTCTGAGTAAGAAGATTGAAACTGACATTCCCCTGGGACTTCACTGGAACCCCAGGTTAGGTTTTCAGGCATCTGTCATCAGAGGCCTGTTCTGGAATACCAACTTATGAAACAACATATGGTCCCTGAGCCACACAACAGAACATCTCCTGTCCCCAGACGGAATCCGGGCTCCTGGACCTGTGTCAAATCCTCAGGGTAGATGAATCATGCATGGCCCCTTAGCCACCAGCACATTCTTAGATCTCCCTGGTAACAAACCAGCATTGTGACCTAACTTCATGAGATTCCATGACCAATCCAGTTTTTGGTACTTCACCTCAGAGCCACCATAATGAACCTGCCATGTTCCTCAGCAGCAATGGAGGTGTGTTTTACAGGTATGCATGCAGGAGAGCTATGCTACCCATTATTGCCACATGTGGGACCCTGGCGCAGCAAACCAGACTGCCCCTGTCCGGTAGAAGGAAACCTTGCTGTTTGGAGCATCTCAAAAACACCAGCTTGGGAAATCCTCCATGGCCTCTTGACGCCACCCCTCCATTTGTGGGTCATCATAGACACAAACTCCAGCATGAGCAAATATCTGACATCCACCCTTACTCAAGTGCTGAATATTCGATTCAACCATTGCACACTGGAAGTTCCTTTTGCTTGATACAGAATGTAACCATAGCTTAGATTTACAATTCTATCCTCAGCCTCCTGTTCCGCAAGCCCTCTTGATAGGGAATTCTGGAGCCACAACGCAGCATTCTGCCTTCCCCTTACAAACAAGAAGGACTTTGTGAGTCTGCCCAGAAACCGTACATGAGGATCAATCTGCTCGGCACTCGAGGGAACCCCAATTTATAGACTGCCCTGGGCACTAGTGCTGTGTCTGACAGAGCCTGAGCCAAGACCTAGTGTCAGCCACCCAGTGATTGGGGCTCATATCCACGATTTGATACTGGCCATGGCCCATATCCATCATCTTTACCCATCCTTGGTGTTCAGGCATCTGTCCCCAGACCTTTGCTGGAATCCCTGCTAATGGGGGAACCTGAAGCACTATGGAGAACTCCGCTTTCCCCATGGCAGGATTCTGGCTGTTGGGATGGGTGTCCAACCCTCAAAGTGGGAGCCAGCTGCATGGCCAATGTGACCACGCCCACTCATGAGGGCCACCTGGGCATAAGCAGGTATTGTGACCCTCAGCCTGAGAATGATTTCAAACAAGCCCTCTCAGTTGCACCTCCACGATCCTGCATGCAGGCCTGGTAAGCCACTAGGCCCAAATCCTAACACTTGGTGGGATTTTCCAGGGGACCAAACCCAGAGCCTGTCTCTGGAATCCATATTTTGGGGCACCCCTATTATGGAAAACAGCACTCTTCCCTTCCCCAAGAAAGCCACCAATTATTGGGAGCCACCAGAATCCTTATAGAGGAAAAATCTCCCATGGACCCATGAGGCCACAACTGCATTCTGAGGCCATCCTGGACACACAATCCAGAGAAAAAAGCCTGTGCTATCGCCTTTGAGTCACCCGATTAACAGTTCCTGAAAAGCTGCCATCCATGTCTATGCATTGGTCCTGCGATCACCTTGCCACTAACCCTAACCCAAGTTTGTGTTTTCAGACTTCCCTCCCAAAACCATGGCTCACATGCCCTCCAGGTTGTGATATCTGGAGCCACACCACGGGATTGTACCTGTCTTCCCAAAGGAAACTGTGCTTCTCACTATTAAACAAACCCTATAGATTAGGAGAAACCTGCAAGGCCCCTAAGCCCAGCCCAATATTGGAGGCCACTCTGGACGCAAATGCACAGTCTGACACACCATATCACCTACATCCAGGCTGATATCCAAGTCAATGATCCTGAGACAGAAGATTGAACCTGACATGCCCCTAGGATTCACTGGAACACTAGAATAGGTTTTCAGGTATCTGTACTCAGAGGGCTGTTCTGAATATCAACTTATGATACAACATGGTCACTGAGCCACACAACAGAACATCTCCTGTCCTCAGAAGAAAGCCGTGCTCTGGATCTGTGTCAAACTCTCTGGGTAGATGAATCCTTCAAGGCCCCCTGGAAACCAGCAAATCCTATGATCTCCCTGACAACAAACCAGCATTGTGTCCCATCTTCATGAGACTCCATGACAACTCAAGCCCTTGGTACTTTGCCCCAGAGCCACCAGAATGAAACTGCCATGTTCCTATGCTGCCATGGTCAATGTAGGTGTACTTTCCAGGCATCCAGTGGGAGTGCTCTGATACCAACTTTCCACATGGGGAACCCTGGAGGAAACAAACCAGACTCCCCTGTATGGTAAAAGGAATCTTTACTGTATGGAGTATCTCACAAGCCTGAGCGTGGCTAATCCTCCATGGCCTCTTGAGGCCACCCATCCATTTGTTGGTCATCATAGACACTAACTTCAGCGTGAGCAATCAACTGACATCTGCGCTTACTCAAGTGCTGGATATTTGAATCAGCTGCTACACACGGGAATTGCCTTGTGCTTAGCACTGAATTTAAAAGTAGCTTGGGTTTGGGATTCCTTCCTCACTCTGGTGTTCAGTAAGCCCTCTTGATAGGGAATTCTGAAGCCACAACACAACATTCTACCTTCCCCATAGCAAGAAAAAATGGCCTGGTGAGACTGCCCAGAAACCCTACATGAGGATAAATCTACTCGACCCTTGAGGGAACCCCATTTTTAGGTTTCCCTGGCCACTATTGCTGTGTCTGAGAGAACCTCGTCTCTGACCTCGTGTCAGGACCCAGAGACTGGGCTCCATCTCCAGAATTTGAGAACGGCCATGGCCCAGGGCTGTCATCTCTACCCATTCTTGATTCAGGCATCTGTCCCCAGACATTTGCTGGAATCCCTGCCACTGGGGGAACCGGAAGCACAATAGGGAAATCCTCCTTCCCCATGGCAGGAATGATGGCTCTTGGGATGGGTTTCCAAACCTCAGAGTGGTAGCCAGCAGAATGTCCAATGAGAATCTGCCCACTCATGAGGGCTGCCCTGGACACAAGCAGGCATTGTGACCCCCAACCTGAGCATGCTTTCAAACAAACGCTCTCAGCTGCATCTCCAGAATCCAAATTTGCAGGCCTGATATGTCCCTAAGCACAAATCCTAAAACCTGGTGGGATTTTTCAGAGGCCCAGAAACACAGCCTGTCTCTGGAATACCTGTTTTGGGACACCCCTAAGACGGAAAATAGCACTCTTCCCTTCGCCAAGAAAGCCACAAGAGTATAGGGACCCATTAGCATCCTTGAGAGGAAAAATCTCCCATGGATCCATGAGACCAAACCTGCATTCCGAGGCCATCCTGGACACAAAAGCCAGATACACAAGCCTGTGCTACCACCTTCAAGGCAAATAATTTATAGTTCCTGACGAGCTTCCCTCCAGGTCTATGCATTGGGCCTGCAATCACCTCACTGCTAACCTTAACCCGAGTTTGTGTTTGCAGACTTCTATCCCAAAACAATGACTCATATGTCCTCCAGGATGGGGTCTCTGGAGCCACACTGCAGGACTGTGCCTGCCATCCCCAAGGAAATTGTGTCCGTCACATTTGCCTAAAACCTCGAAATAAGGAGAAACCTGCAAGGCTCCTGAGCCCACTCCAATACTGGAGGCCTCTCTGGACAGAAATGTGCAGTCTGAAATACCCTGATCACCTGAATCCAGGCAGATACATAAGTCAGTGTTCCTCAGTCAGAAGATTGAACCTGACATGCCCCTATGACCTCATTGTAACCCCTGATTAGGTTTTCAGGCATCTGTAATCAGAGACCTGTTCTGGAGTACCAACTTAAGATACAACATATGGAGGAGTCAACATAGCAGAGAAGTAGCTGGCTGAGACTACTTCAGCTAGCCGGAGATCAGCTAGATAGCTTATCTAAAGCTTGCAAACACCTGAAAATCCATCTGCAGATCGAAGAGAAGAAGAACAGCAATTCTGGAAACAGAAAAACAACCACTTTCTGAAAGGTAGGAACGGCGGAGAAGTGAATCGAAAGCGATGGGAAGATAGACCGCAGGGGGAGGGGCCGGCTCCCAGCAAGCGGCGGAGCAACGGCAAACAAAATCAGGACTCTTAAAAGTCTGTTCCGCTGAGGGACTTCGCTCCAGAGGCTAAACCGGAGCGAAGCCCACGCAGGGTCAGCGTGGCCTCAGGTCCCGCAGGGTCACAGAAGCATCAGGGGTGTCTGAGTGTCGCAGAGCTTGCGGGCATTGGAACGGGAAAGCCAGCTACAGAGACAGAGCCGACAGTAAGCTCGCAGCTCGGGGTGACCTTGAACCGGTTGCAGGCTTGGTGAGCTCAGAGCACGGCGGGAGGTCAGGCAGACGGGAGTAACTGGGCGCTGTTCTCTGAAGGCGCACTGAGGGGTGCGGCCCTGGGCTCTCGGCTCCTCCAGGCTGGAGACCAGGAGGCCGCCATTTGTATTCCCGTCTTCTGGAACTCTACGGAAAGCGCTCAGGGAACAAAAGCTCCTGAAAGCAAACCCGAGCGGATTACTCCCCCGGCCCTGGGTAAGGGTGGTGTAATACCGCCTGGGGAAGACACTTGAGAATCACTACACAAGGCCCCTCCCCCAGAAGATCAACAAGAAATCCAGCCAAGACCAAGTTCACCTACCAAGGAGTGCGGTTTCAATACCAAGGAGAGCAGCAGAATTCCAGAGGAGGAGAAAGCCAAGCACGGAACTCATGGCTTTTTCCATGTGATTTTTTTTAGTCTTCCAGTTAATTTAATTTTTTTCTTTTTCATTTTTTGTTTTTTTTCTCGCCTTCGGGTAATTTTTTTTTTTAAACTGTTACATTTTACTTTTTTAACGATTTTTTACTAGTTTATCTATTATATATATTTTTTTCTTTTTTATATTTTTCTTAGGTGTTTTCTTTTTTTGAAATTCTTTTTTTTCTTTTTTCTTCTTTTTTTTTTCTTTTTCTTTCTTTCTTCCTTTTTGAACCTCTTTTTATCCCCTTTCTCCCTCCTCACAATTTTGGATCTCTTCTAATTTGGTTAAAGCATATTTTCCTGGGTTTGTTGCCACACTTTTAGTATTTTACTTGCCCCTTCATATACTCTTATCTGGACAAAACGACAAGACGGAAAAATTCAACACAAAAAAAAAGAACAAGAGGAAGTACCGAAGGCTAGGGACTTAATTAATACAGACATTGGTAATATGTCAGATCTAGAGTTCAGAATGAAAATTCTCAAGGTTCTAGCCAGGCTCGAAAAAGGCATGGAAGGTATGAGAGAAACCCTCTCGAGAGATATAAAAGCCCTTTCTGGAGAAATAAAAGAACTAAAATCTAACCAAGTTGAAATCAAAAAACCTATTAATGCGGTGCAATTAAAAATGGAGGCTCTCACTGCTAGGATAAATGAGGCAGAAGAAAGAATTAGTGATATAGAAGACCAAATGACAGAGAATAAAGAAGCTGAGCAAAAGAGGGACAAACAGCTACTGGACCACGAGGGGAGAATTCGAGAGATAAGTGACACCATAAGACGAAACAACATTAGAATAATTGGGATTCCAGAAGAAGAAGAAAGAGAGAGGGGAGCAGAAGGTATACTGGAGAGAATTATTGGGGAGAATTTCCCCAATATGGCAAAGGGAACGAGCATCAAAATTCAGGAAGTTCAGAGAACGCCCCTCAAAATCAATAAGAATAGGCCCACACCCCATCACCTAATAGTAAAATTTACAAGTCTCAGTGACAAAGAGAAAATCCTGAAAGCAGCCCGGGAAAAGAAGTCTGTAACATACAATGGTAAAAATATTAGATTGGCAGCTGACTTATCCACAGAGACCTGGCAGGCCAGAAAGAGCTGGCATGATATTTTCAGAGCACTAAACGAGAAAAACATGCAGCCAAGAATACTATATCCAGCTAGGCTATCATTGAAAATAGAAGGAGAGATTAAAAGCTTCCAGGACAAACAAAAACTGAAAGAATTTGCAAACACCAAACCAGCTCTACAGGAAATCTTGAAAGGTGTCCTCTAAGCAAAGAGAGAGCCTACAAGTGGTAGATCAGAAAGGAACAGAGACCATATACAGTAACAGTCACCTTACAGGCAATACAATGGCCCTAAATTCATATCTCTCAATAGTTACCCTGAATGTTAATGGGCTAAATGCCCCTGTCAAAAGACACAGGCTATCAGAAAGGATAAAAAAAACAAAACCCATCTATATGTTGCCTCCAAGAAACTCATTTTAAGCCCGAAGACACCTCCAGATTTAAAGTGAGGGGGTGGAAAAGAATTTACCATGCTAATGGACATCAGGAGAAAGCAGGATTGGCAATCCTTATATCAGATCAATTATATTTTAAGCCAAAAACTATAATAAGAGATGAGGAAGGACACTATATCATACTCAAAGGGTCTGTCCAACAAGAATATTTAACAATTTTAAATATCTATGCCTCCAACGTGAAAGCAGCCAACTATATAAACCAATTAATAACAAAATCAAAGAAACACATCAACAATAATACAATAATAGTAGGGGACTTTAACACTCCCCTCACTGAAATGGACAGATCATCCAAGCAAAAGATCAGCAAGGAAATAAAGGCCTTAAACGACACACTGGACCAGATGGACATCACAGATATATTTAGAACATTTCATCCCAAAGCAAGAGAATACACATTCTTCTCTAGTGCACTTGGAACATTCTCCAGAATAGATCACATCCTCGGTCCTAAATCAGGACTCAACCGGTATCAAAAGATTGGGATCATTTCCTGCATATTTTCAGACCACAATGCTCTAAAGCTAGAACTCAACCACAAAAGGAAGTTTGAAAAGAACCCAAATAGATGGAGACTAAACAGCATCCTTCTAAAGAATGAATGGGTCAACCGGGAAATTAAAGAAGAATTGAAAAAAATCATGGAAACAAATGATAATGAAAATACAACGGTTCAAAATCTGTGGGACACAACAAAGGCAGTCCTGAGAGGAAAATATATAGCGGTACAAGCCTTTCTCAAGAAACAAGAAAGGTCTCAGGTACACAACCTAACCCTACACCTAAAGGAGCTGGAGAAAGAACAAAAAAGAAACCCTAAGCCCAGCAGGAGAAGAGAAATCATAAAGATCATAGCATAAATCAATGAAATAGAAACCAAAAAAACAATAGAACAAATCAACGAAAGTAGGAGCTGGTTCTTTGAAAGAATTAATAAAATTGATAAACCCCTGGCCCGACTTATCAAAAAGAAAAGAGAAATGACCCAAATAAATAAAATCATGAATGAAAGAGGAGAGATCACAACTAACACCACAGAAATACAAACTATTATAAGAACATACTATGAGCAACTCTACGCCAATAAATTTGACAATCCGTAAGAAATGGATGCATTCCTAGAAACATTTAAACTACCACAACTGAACCAGGATGAAATAGAAAGCCTGAACAGACCCATAACCAGTAAGGAGATTGAAACAGTCATTAAAAATCTCCAAACAAACAAAAGCCCAGGGCCAGACGGCTTCCCGGGGGAATTCTACCAAACATTTAAAGAAGAACTAATTCCTATTCTCCTGAAACTGTTCCAAAAAATAGAAATGGAAGGGAAACTTCCAAACTCATTTTATGAGGCCAGCATCACCTTGATCCCAAAACCAGACAAGGATCCCACCAATAAAGAGAGCTATAGACCAATATCCTTGATGAACACAGATGCGAAAATACTCAACAAAATACTAGCCAATAGGATTCAACAGTACATTAAAAAGATTATTCACCACGACCAAGTGGGATTTATTCCAGGGCTGCAAGGTTGGTTCAACATCCGCAAATCAGTCAATGTGATACAACACATCAATAAAAGAAAGAACAAGAACCATATGATACTCTCAATAGATGCTGAAAAAGCATTTGACAAAGTACAGCATCCCTCCCTGATCAAAACTCTTCAAAGTGTAGGGATAGAGGGCACATACCTCAATATCATCAAAGCCATCTATGAAAAACGCACCGCAAATATCATTCTCAATGGAGAAAAACTGAAAGCTTTTCCGCTAACCTGCTAACCCGAGGTCAGGAGGTCAGGAACACGGCAGGGATGTCCATTATCACCACTGCTATTCAACATAGTACTAGAGGTCCTAGCCTCAGCAATCAGACAACAAAAGGAAATTAAAGGCATCCAAATCGGCAAAGAAGTCAAATTATCACTCAGCATCCCTTCCTGATCAAAACTCTTCAAAGTGTAGGGATAGAGGGCACATACCTCAATATCATCAAAGCCATCTATGAAAAACGCACCGCAAATATCATTCTCAATGGAGGAAAACTGAAAGCTTTTCCCCTAACCCGCTAACCCGAGGTCAGGAGGTCAGGAACACGGCAGGGATGTCCATTATCACCACTGCTATTCAACATAGTACTAGAGGTCCTAGCCTCAGCAATCAGACAACAAAAGGAAATTAAAGGCATCCAAATCGGCAAAGAAGAAGTCAAATTATCACTCTTCGCAGATGATATGATACTATATGTGGAAAACCCAAAAGACTCCACTCCAAAACTGCTAGAACTTATACAGGAATTCAGTAAAGTGTCAGGATATAAAATCAATGCACAGAAATCAGTTGCATTTCTCTACACCAACAGCAAGACAGAAGAAAGAGAAATTAAGGAGTCAATCCCATTTACATTTGCACCCAAAACCATAAGATACCTAGGAATAAACCTAACCAAAGAGACCCAGAATCTATACTCAGAAAACTATAAAGTACTCATGAAAGAAATTGAGGAAGACACAAAGAAATGGAAAAATGTTCCATGCTCCTGGATTGGAAGAATAAATATTGTGAAAATGTCTATGCTACCTAAAGCAATCTACACATTTAATGCAATTCCTACCAAAGTACCATCCATCTTTTTCAAAGAAATGGAACAAATAATTCTAAAATTTATATGGAACCAGAAAAGACCTCGAATAGCCAAACGGATATTGAAAAAGAAAGCCAACGTTGGTGGCATCACAATTCCGGACTTCAAGCTCTATTACAAAGCTGTCATCATCAAGACAGCATGGTACTGGCACAAAAACAGACACATAGATCAATGGAACAGAATAGAGAGCCCAGAAATAGACCCTCAACTCTATGGTCAACTAATCTTCGACAAAGCAGGAAAGAATGTCCAATGGAAAAAAGACAGCCTCTTCAATAAATGGTGCTGGGAAAATTGGACAGCCACATGCAGAAAAATGAAATTGGACCATTTCCTTACACCACACACAAAAATAGACTCAAAATGGATGAAGGACCTCAATGTGCGAAAGGAATCCATCAAAATCCTTGAGGAGAACAGAGGCAGCAACCTCTTCGACCTCAGCCGCAGCAACATCTTCCTAGGAACAACGCCAAAGGCAAGGGAAGCAAGGGCAAAAATGAACTATTGGGATTTCATCAAGATCAAAAGCTTTTGCACAGCAAAGGAAACAGTTAACAAAATCAAGACAACTGACAGAATGGGAGAAGATATTTGCAAACGACATATCAGATAAAGGACTAGTGTCCAGAATCTATAAAGAACTTAGCAAACTCAACACCCAAAGAACAAATAATCCAATCAAGAAATGGGCAGAGGACATGAACAGACATTTCTGCAAAGAAGACATCCAGATGGCCAACAGACACATGAAAAAGTGCTCCATATCACTCGGCATCAGGGAAATTCAAATCAAAACCACAATGCGATATCACCTCACACCAGTCAGAATGGCTAAAATAAACAAGTCAGGAAATGACAGATGCTGGCGAGGATGCGGAGAAAGGGGAACCCTCCTACACTGTTGGTGGGAATGCAAGCTGGTGCAGCCTCTCTGGAAAGCAGCATGGAGGTTCCTCAAAATGTTGAAAATAGAACTGCCCTATGACCCAGCAATTGCCCTATTGGGTATTTACCCTAAAGATACAAACGTAGTGATCCAAAGGGGCACGTGCACCCGAATGTTTATAGCAGCAATGTCCACAATAGCCAAACTATGGAAAGAACCTAGATGTCCATCAACAGATGAATGGATGAAGAAGATGTGGTATATATACACAATGGAATACTATGCAGCCATCAAAAGAAATGAAATCATGCCATTTGCGACAACATGGATGGAACTAGAGCGTATCATGCTTAGCTAAATAAGTCAAGCAGCGAAAGACAACTATCATATGATCTCCCTGATATGAGGAAGTGGTGATGCAACATGGGGGCTTAAGTGGGTAGGAGAAGAATCAATGAAACAAGATGGGATTGGGAGGGAGACAAACCATAAGTGACTCTTAATCTCACAAAACAAACTGAGGGTTGTTGGGGGGAGGGGGTTTGGGAGAAGGGGGTGGGATTATGGACATTGGGGAGGGTATGTGCTTTGGTGAGTGCTGTGAAGTGTGTAAACCTGGTGATTCACAGACCTGTACCCCTGGGGATAAAAAAAATATATGTTTATAAAAATAAAAAATTAAAAGTAAAAAAAAAAAAAAAAAAGTTACTACATATGGTCCCTGATCCCCACAACAGAACATCTCCTTTCTCCAGATGGAAGCCATGCTCTTGGAACTGTGTCAAACCTCAGGGTAGATGAATCCTACTCGGCCCGTAGCCACCAGCAGATTCTAAGATCTCACTGGTAACAAGCCAGCATTGTGAGCCATCTTCATGAGATTCCATGTCAACTCCAGGCCTTGGTACTTCGCCCCAGAGGCTCCAGAACGAACCTGACATGTTCCTCAGCTGCAATGTTCAGTGGAAGTGTGCTTTCCAGGCATCCATGTGGGAGTGCTCTGCTACCCAAACTTTCCACATGGGGGACTCTTGAGCAAACAAATCTGACTGCCCTGTCCTGTAGAAGGAAACCTTGCTGTTTGGAGCATCTCACAAGCTCAAGTGTGGGAAATCCTCTATGGCTTCTTTTCAACTCCCCTCCATTTGTTGATCATTATAGACACAAACTCCAGCTTGGGCAAACATCTGATGTCTGCGCTTACTCAGGTGCTGGATATTTGAATCAGCCGCTGCACACTGGAAATGCCATTCGATTGTCACTGAATTTATTCATAGCTTCGGTTTACAATTCCATCCTTACCCTACTGGTCTGCAAGCCCGCATGATAGGGAATTCTTTAGCCACAACACAGCATTCTGCCTTCCCTATAGAAAGAAGAAGGGCCTGGTGAGTCTGCCCAGAAACTCCACATGATGATCAATCTACTTGTCCCTTGAGGGAACCCCGAATTATAGACAGCCCTGGCCCCTAGTGCTGTGTCTGACAGAGCCTGAGCCCCGACCTCATGTCAGCCACCCAGAGGGCGGGGCCCATATCCCGCATGTGAGACTGGCCACGGACCAGGGCCCTCATCTTTACCCATCCTTGATATTCAGGCATGTTTCCCCAGACCTTTCCTGGAATACCTAACAATGAGGGAACCTGAATCACATTAGAGAAATCCTAATTCCCCATGGAAGGATTCCTGGAAGTTCAGAAGGGTGTCCAACACTCAGAGTGGTAGCCTACTGCATGGCCATTGAGACCACCTCCACTCCTGAGGGCCGCCCTATGCCAAAGCTGGCATAGTGACCCTCAGCCTGAGCATGCTTTCAAAAAAATGCTCTCATTTGTACCTCCAGGACTTGCATTGGAGGCATGGTAAGCCCCTAGGCCCAAATCATAACCCTTAGTGGGTATTTTCAGGTGCCCAGAGCCAGAGCACATCTCTGCAATCCCTGTTATGGGACACCCTTAATATGGAAAACAGAACTCTTTCCTCTCTGAGAAAGCCACCACATTATAAGGAGCCGCCAGGTACTTGAGAGAAAATATCACCCATGGACAACTGAGACCACACCTGCATTCTTAGTCCATCGTGGATACCGCCTTCGAGGCATGCGATTTACATTTCCCAACAAGCTTCCCTCCAGGAGTATGCCTTGGGCCTACAATCACTTCACTACTAAACCTAACCCATGTTTGTACTTGCAGACTTCCCTCCCAAAACCATGGCTCTCATGTGCTCCAGGATGGGGTCTCTGGAGCCACACCACAGGACTGTGCCCACCATTGCCAAGGAAACTGTGCCCGCCAAATTGCCCTATCTTTCCAGATTAGGAGAAACCTGCAAGGCCCCTGAGCCCACCCGAATACTGTTGCCACTCTGTACACAAATGCAGTCTGGAACACCCTGATCACCTACATCTAGGCAGACATCGAAGTCAATGATCCTGAGTCAGAGGATTTAACCTGACATTCCGTTAGGATTTTATTGGAACCCTAGATTAAATTTTCAGGCATCTATCCTCAGAGGCCTGTTCTGCAATACCAAATTATTATGCATTTGGTCCATTAGCCCCACAACAGAACATCTCTGGTCCGAGAAGGAAATCGTGCTCCTTGACCAGTGTCAAACCCTCAGGGTAGATGAATCCTACATGGCCCCTTAGCCACCAGCACACTCTAAGGTCTCCATGGTAACAAACCTGCATTATGACCCATCTTTATGAGACCTAGTGCCACCTCCAGGCCTTGGTACTTCGCCCCAGAGACACCAGAACGAATCGGCCATGTTTCTCAGCTGCAATTTTCAATGGAGGTGTGCTTTTCAGGCATCCATGTGGGAGTGCTCTGCTACCCAAACTTTCCACACGGGGGACCCTGGAGCAAATAAACCAGACTCCCCCTGTCTGGTAGAAGGAAACTTTGCTGTTTGGAGCATCTCACGAGCCCCAGCATGTGAAATCCTCCATGGCCTCTTGACGCCACCCCTCCATTTGTCGGTCATCATAGACAAAAACTCCAGAATGAGGAAACATCTGACATTCACCTTTACTCCAGTACTGGATATCTGGAATCAGCCACTGCACACTGGAACTGCCTGTCACTTGTCACTGAATTGAACCTTAGCTTGAGTTTACAATTCCATCCTCACCCTACTGGTCCCCAAGCCCTCTTGATAGGGAATTCTGGGGCCACAACGCAGCTTTTTGCCTTCCCCTTAGAAAGAAGAAGGGCCTGGTGATTCTGCCCAGAAAGTCTACATGAGGATCAATCTGCTCGGCCCTTGAGGGATCCCTGATTTATAATCAGCCCTGGCCACTAGTTCTGTGTCTGACAGAGCCTGAGCGCTCAATTCATGTCAGCTACTCAGAGACTCAGGCCCATATACAGCATGTGAGACTGGCCATGTCTCAGGTCTCTCATCTCTACCCATCCTTGGTATTCAGGCATCTGTCCCCAGACATTTGCTAGAATCCCTGCTAATGAGGGAACCTGAGGCACAATAGAGATTTCCTCCTTTTCCATGGCAGGAATCCTGGTAGTTGGGATGGGTGTCCCACATTAAAGTGGTAGCCAGCTGCATGGCCAAGGAGACAAATCCCACTCATAAGGGCTGCCCTAATCACATCAGACATTGTGACGCTCAGACTAGCATACATGCTTTCAAACAAACGATCTCAGTTGCACCTCCAAGTCACGCATTGTAGGCCTGGTACTCCCCTAGGCCCAAATCCTAACCCTGGTGGGATTTTCCAAGCACCCAGACTCACAGCCCATCTCTGGAATCCCTGTTTGGGGAACCTCTAAGATGGAAAACAGCACTTTTCCATTCAAACGAGAAAGTCACCATACTATTGGGAGCTGCCAGGATCCGTAGAGAGGAAAAAACTTTCATGGAACCATTAGAACACACCTGCATTCCAAGGCTATCATGGACACACAATCCAGATACAAAAGCCAGTGCTAGTGTCTTCGAGGTACGCGATTTACAGTTCCTGACGATCTGCCCTCCAGGTCTATGCATTGGGCCTATGATCACCTCACAACTCAACCTAACCCGAGTTTGTGATTGCAGACTTCTCTCCCAAAACCATGGCTTACATGCCCTCCACCATGGAGTCTCTGGAGCCACACCACAGCACTGTGCCTGCCACCCCCAAGGAAACCGTGCCCACAAATTTGCCTAAGCCTTCAAGATTAGGAGAAACCTGCAAGGTCCCAGAGCCCACCCCAATATTGGAGGCCACTCTGTACACAAAGGCACAGTCAGAAACACCCTAATCGTCTACATATAGGCAGACACCGAAGTCAATGGTCCTGAGTCCGATGATTGAACCTGACATTCCCCTTGGACTTCATTGGAACCCTAGATGAAGTTTTCAGGCATTTATCCTCAGAGGCCTATTCTGGAATACCAACTTATGATGCAACATTTGGTCCGAGAGCCCCACAACAGAACATCTCCGATCCCCAGAAAGAAACTGTGTTCTATGACCAGTGTCAAACCCTCAGGATAGACGAATGGCCCCTTAGCCACCAGCACATAGTAAGATTTCCGTGGTAACAAAACTGCATTGTGACCCATCTTCATGAGAATCCAGGCCTTGGTACTTTGCCCTAGAGCAACCAGAATGAAGCTGCCATGTTCCTCATCTGCAATGGTCAATGGAGGTGTGCTTTCCAGATATCCACGTGGGATTACTATGCTACCCAAACTTTTCACATGGGGGAACCTGGTTTAAACAAACCAGACTTCCCATGTCCAGTAGAAGGAAACCTTAAATTTGGATCAACTCACGGGCCTCAGTGTGTAAACTGCTCCATGGCCTCTTGATGCCACCACTCCATTGGTCGGTCATCATAGACAAACTCCAGTGTGAGCAAACATCTGACATGCACTCTTATCCCGGTGCTGGATGTCTTGAATAAACCACTGCACATTGGAACTGCCTTCCACTTGGCACTGAATTGAACCATAGCTTGTGTTTATAATTCCATTCTCACCTGACTGGTCCCCAAGCCCTCTAGATAGGGAAATCTGGGGCCACAACGCAGCATTCTGCCTTCCCCATCGAATGAAGAAAAGCCTGGTGAGTCTGCCCTGAAAACCCACATGAGTATCAATCAGGTCAGCCCTCGAGTCAAAACCAATTTATAGGCTGCCATGGTCACTAGTGCCGTGTCTGACAGAGCCTGAGCCCGACTGAGTTTCAGCCACTAGAGAGCAGGCCCCATATCTAGCATTTGGGATTGCCATGGCCCAAGTATGTCATCTCTACCCATCCTTGATATTCAGGCACCTGTTCCCAGACCTTGGCTGAGATCCCTGCCAATTAGGGAACCTGAAGCACAATAGAGAACTCTTCTTTCCCCATGGCAATAAACCTGGCTTTTGGGATGGCTGTCCAACCCTCAAAAGGGGAGCCAGTTACAACATCAATGACACCACACACACTCCTGAGGGCTACCCTGGGCACAAACAGGCATTGTGACCCTCAGCCTGAGCATGCTTTCAAACAATCCCTCTCAGTTTCACCACCATGATCCCTCATTGCAGGCCTGGTATGCCTCTAGGTTCAAATCTTAAAACTTGGTGGGATTTTCGAGGTGCCCAGACCCAGAGACCGTCTCTGGAATTTTTGTTTTGGTGCACCCTTCAGATGGAAAACAGCACTCATCCCTTCCACGAAAAAGTCACCAAATTATGAGGAGCCACCAGGATCATAGAGAGGCAATGTCTCCCATGGACCCATGAGAACACACCTGCATTCCGAGGCCATCCTGGACACACAATCCGGAGAGAAAAGCCTGTGCTACTGCCTTCCATTCACTGTAATTACAGTTCCAGACAAGCTGCCCTCAAGGTCTATGCATTGGGCTTGTGATCACCTTGCCACTCACCCTAATTCGAATTTGTGTTTGCAGACTTATCTACCAAAACCATGGCACACCTGCCCTCCAGGATGGGGTCTCTGGATCCACACCACAGGACTGTCCCTGCCATCCACAAGGAAACTGTTCCCGTCACAGTTGCCCAAACTGTCTAGATTAGGAGAAACCTACAAGGCCTCTGGGCCTACTCCAATTTCGGCGGCCACTCTGAACACAAATGCGCAGTCTGAAATACCCTGATCCCCTACATCCAGGAACACAGCCAAGTCAATGGTCCTGAGTCAGAGTAGTGAACCTAACATGCCCCTAGGATGTCATTGGAACCATTGATTCGGTTTTCAGACATCTGTCCTCAGAGGCCTGTTCTGGAAAGAGAACTTATGATACAACATGTGATCCCTGGGCCACATAACAGAACATCTCCTGTCCCCAGAAGGAAACCGTGCCCTACCATCTGTGCAAAATCCCAGGGTAGTAGATTCCTGCACAACTACTGAGCCACCAGCACATTCTAAGATCTACCTGGTAACAAACCAGCTGTGTGGCCCATCTGCAAGAGATTCCATGTCAAATCAAGGACTTGGTACTTTGCTATAGAGACACCAGAATAAAGCTGCCATGTTCTTCAGTTGCAATGGTCAATGAAGTTGGACTTTCCAGGCATTCATGCCGTAGAGCTCTGCTACCCCAACCTTCCACATGGGGGACCCTGGAGAAAATAAACCACACTCCACCTGTCCAGTAGAACGAAACCTTGCTATTTGGAGCAGCTCATAAGTCTCAACGTGAGAAGCCCTCCATGGCTTCTTGACGCCACCCCTCCATTTGTCAGTCATCATAGACACAAACTCCAGTGTGATCAAATATCCGACATCCTCCCTTACTCAGGTGCTGGATATCTCAAAAAAGCCGCTGTACACAGGAACTGCCTTCCTCTTGGCACTGAATTGAACTGTAGCTTGTGTTTACAATTCCATCCTCACCCCACTGGTCCCCAAGCCTTCTTGATAGGGAATTCTGGAGACACAACACAGCATTCTGCCTTCCTGATAGAAACAAGTGCCTGGTGAGTCTGGCCAGAAACCCTACATGAGGATCAATCTGCTCGGCCCTATATCAGAGGGACCCTGATTTATAGGTTGCCCTGGCCACTAGTGCTGTGTCTGACAGAGCCTGAGCCCAGACTTAGTGTCAGTCACCAGAGTTTGAGCCCCACATCTAGCATTTGGGATTGCCATGAACAAGTACTTCATCTCTACCCATCATTGGTATTCAGGCACCTGTCCCCAGACCTTTGCTCGAATCCCTGACAATGGGGCATCCTGAAGCACAATAGAGAACTCCTCCCCTGAAAGGGGGAGTCATTTACAAGTCCAGTGAGACCACGCCAACTCCTCAGGGCTGCCCTGGACGCAAACAGGCCTTGTGACCCTCAGCCTGAGCATGCTTTCAAACAATCCTTCTCTGTTTCACCACCATGAACCCACATTGCAGGCCTCATATGCCCCTAAGCCCAAATCCTAACACTTGTTGTGATGTCCCAGATGCCATGAGCCAGAGCCCGTCTCTGGAATCCCTGTTTTGGGCCACCCATAAGGTGGAAAACATCACTCTCCCCTACCCCGAAAAAGCCACCAAACTATGGAGAGCCACCAGGTTCCATAGAGAGGAAAAGACTCCCATGGACCCATGAGACCACACCTGCATTCCAAGGCCATCCTGGACACACAATCCAGAGAGAAAAGCCTGTGCTACTGCCTTCCAGTCTCCCTAATTATAGTTCATGACGAGCTTCCCTCCAGGTCTACGCATTGGGCCTGTTATCACCTCGCCACTCACCCTAATTCAAATTTGCGTTTGCAGACTTCACTCCCAAAACCATGGCTCACATGCCCACCAGAATGTGATCTCTGGAGCCACACCACAGAACTCTGGCTGCCAACCCCAAGGACACTGTGCATATCAGATTTGCCCAAACCTTCCAGAATAGGAGAAACCTGTGTGGCCCCTGAGCCCACACCAATATTGCCAGCCACACGGGATGGAAATGTGCAGTCTAAAACACCCTTATCACCTACACCCAGGGAGACAGCCAAGTCAATGACCGTAAGATAGACGATTGAACCTAAAATGCCCCTAGGCTCTCTATGGAACCCCATTAGGTTTTCAGGCATTTGTCCTCAGGAGCCTGTTCTGCAATACCAATCTATGACACATCATGTGGTCCCTGAGCCACAAGACAGAACATCTCCTGTCCCCAGAAGAAATCCATGCTCTTTGACCTGTGCCAAACCCTCAGGGTAGGAGAATCCTGCATGGTACCTTAGCAACCAGCACATTCTAAGTTCTCCCTGGTAACAAACCAGCATTGTGACCCATCTGCAAGAGATCCCATGTCGACTCAAGGCCTTGGCACTTTGTCCCAGAGCCACCAAAACGAACCTGCCATGTTCCTCAGCTGCAATGTTCAATGGAGGTGTGCGTTCCTGGCATCCATGCTGGAGAGCTCTTCTTCACAAACTTTCCACATGGGGGAACCTAGAGTAAACAAACCAGACTTCACCTGCTCAGTACAAGGAAATGTTACTTTTTGCAGCAGTTCACAGGGCTCAGCATGTGAAATCCTCCATGGCCTCTTTGTACCACCCCTCCACTTGTCGTTCATCATAGACACAAACTCTAGTGTGAGAAAACATCTTACATCCACCCTTATTCCAGTGCTGGATGTCTCGAGTAAACTGCTACACATTGGAACTGTCTTCCGCTTGGCACTGAATTGAACCATAGCTTGTGTTTATAATTCCACCCAAAACTGACTGGTCCCCAAGCCCTCTTGATTGGGAAATCTGGAGCCATAACACAGCATTCTGCCTTCCCTATCGAATGAACAAATGCCTGGGAATCTTCCCAAGGAACTCCACATGAGGATCAATCTGCTCCGCCCTCGAGTCTATTCTGATATATAGGCTGCCGCGAACACTAGTGCTGTGTCTGACAGAGCCTGAGCCCCGACCGAGTTTCAGGCCTCATATCTAGCATTTGGGATTGCCATGACCCAAGTACGTCATCTCTACCCATCCTTGGTATTCAGGCACCTATCTCGAGACCTTGCTGGAAACCCTGCCAATGGGGCAACCTGAAGCACAGAAAAACCTGAAGGAAGAGAACTCATCCTTCCTCATGGCAGGACATTTGGCTGTTGGGTTGGGTGTCCAACTCTCTAAGGGGGAGCCAGATATGACCAATGAGACCACTCCCACTCCTGAGGGCCACCATGGGAGCAAACAGGCATTGTGAGACTCAGCCTGAGCAAGCTTTCAAACAATCCCTCTCAGTTTCACCATCATGATCCTGCATTGCAGGCCTCGTACACCCCTAGGCCCAAATCCTAACCCTTGGTGGGAAGTCCCAGATGCCCAGAAAAAGAGCATGTCTCTGGAATCCCTGTTTTGGGGCACCCATAAGATGGAAAACAGCACTCTTCCCTTCCCCCAAAAAGCCACCAAACTATGAGCTGCACAGATCCATAGAGAGGAAAAGTTTCTCATGGACGCATGAGACCACACCTGCATTCCGAGGCCATCCTGGACACACAATCTAGAGAAAAGCCTGTGCTACTGCCTTCAAGTCACCCTAATTACAACTCCTGACAAGCTGCACTCTAGGTATACTCACTGGGCCTGTGATCACCTTTCCACTAACCATAACCCGCATTTGTGTTTGTAGACTTCTCTCCCAAAACCATGGCTCATATGCCCTCCAGGACAGGGTCTCTGAATCCACACCACAGGACTGGGCCTGCCATCCCCAAGGAAACTGTGCCCGTCAAACCTGCCCAAACCATCCAATTTAGGAGAAACATGGAAGAGCCCTGAGCCCAACCCAATATTGTCGGCAGCACTGGACACAAATGCCAGTCTAAAACACCCTGATCACCTACATCCAAGAAGACAGCCAATTCAATGTTCCTGGGTCAGAAGATTGTACCTGACATGCTCCTAGGACCTCATTGGAACACTAGATTAGGTTTTCAGGCATCTGTCATCAGGGTCCTGTTCTGAAATACCAACTTAGGATACAACATGTGGTCCCTGAGCCACACAATAGAATATCTCCTGTCCCCAGTAGGAAACCATGCCCTTCGACCTGTGCGAAACCCTCAGGATTGGAGAATCCTGCACAGAACCTTAGACACTAGCACATACTCTAGTTTGTGCGTTGATCCATACCACAAGCTTTCCATCTGCTGGACAGTCGAGTCGTGTTGAATGGCTCCAGGATGCCGCATACGGAAAGACTGGAGAGCAGGATTCGAAGGATGGATGCCTGTACAGCATACCTCACATTCCCATTGGCTCTTTGTGACAAGACATGTTTGAACTACTGTCTCTGGGATGAGCTAATTAGGGGGCTGAGTTGAAATGGACTCTCCTGAGGATGGGTCATAATGTGGGTTTGTGTCCATGGAGACCTTGGAATATGCTGGCAGCTAAGGGCCCTTGAAGTATTCGCCTAACAGAAGGGTGTAATACGGCTCCAATAAAAAAAGATCCCTATGTGGAGATGAGAGAGGTTCTCTTTGGTGCCTCAGAAAAGCCCCAGATGCTGGTCTTCAAACCAGTTCTCTGAGGAGAGACACCTGGAAACCAAAGCTAGGGTTCAGATTAGGGCCTAGATGCCTGTCCGTTTCAATCTTCTGTCTCTGGGGACACTGTCTGAGTATCTAAGTGGAGATAGTTGCTCAGCTGGTGTCAGAGTGCCCCTATTAGTCCATGGCCGAGGCATGGCCTTGGAGACCTTATTGGATTCTCCTAATCTCTAGGGTTGTGGCCAATGGATTGGGCACAGTTTTCTTGGAAAGGACTGGCACAGTCCTTCGGTGTGTCTCCATAGGCCCTAGCCTGGAGGGTGTGTGGGTCCGGGCTGTGGGCAGAGAAGTCTGAAAACACAAACTCGGCTTAGGTGCGGAGCGAGAGTATGGCAGGACAGACCCACAGACCATGAAAAGAGATCCTCTGCTTATGAAAGAAGGGCAAATGGGAGGCAGTCACGCAAGCTTTTGTCTTTGGATGTTTTGTCCCCCATAGCCATGGAATGTAGGGGTGACCTCGGTGCTATGGAAGAGTCTCCCTCTCTGAGGAGTTGGGCCAGCTCCCAAGATTTTGGGGTCATTTTGTGGGAAGGGTGGAGTCCTGTTGTCTGGCTCAGGTGTTCTTCCAGGAGAGGGGCTCCAGATCACAGTCCTGGGTTCGAGCGAATGGAATACTCGAGCTTTGATGAGGATTGGGATCATAGGGGCTTGGCAAGCCCCATATGCAGGCTCTTGGTCCAGGCCCTGAGAGACCTTACTTCGACATGGGGCTCACGCTGATGGTCACAATGCGAGTTTGTACCCAAGGAGGCACTCAAGTTTAAGCTTGGCCTCAGGGGCCATGAAGGTTTCTCCAACCCTGAAGGTGTGACTCCATGCCAACAGCAAGGTTTCCAGCCATGGGGAAGGAGGATATCTGATTTGTGCTTCAGTTGCCCACATGTGCCAGGATTTGATATAATGTCTAGGGTCAGATGTCTGAAAACCCAGGTTGGGAAGAGATGACGGCGTAAGGCCATGGCCTGTCAGATGTGCTTAGTGTGCGGCCAGCTGTTTCCTTGTCTGTCGGGACGTCAGGCTGTGTCAGACAGAGCATTACTGCCCAGGGTAGCCTATCCAGTTGGGGTGCGGTCAAGGCCAGGACAGGTTGGACCTCATTTGAGGTTTCTGGAGAGCCCCATAGGGCAACGTTTTTCTTCTGGTTGGCAGGCAGAAGATTGTGTTGTGGTTCCGGAATTCCCAGTCTGGAGGGCTTGTTTGCCAGGAGCGTGAAGAGGGAAGTCTGAAAACACAAGCTAGCATTAGGTTTGGGGCTGAGGGCACGGCAGGCCCACTCTGTAGAGGCTGAGTCGAGATCTCCTGTATCTGAGGTCAGGGCGAGTATCAGACATTGCCTCAGGCTGGAGTTTGTGTCCATTATGGCCCCTTCCTGAAGGGGGTGGGGGCGTCATGAGGC
Organism: Mustela lutreola; assembly: GCF_030435805.1. Classification (NCBI taxonomy): domain Eukaryota; kingdom Metazoa; phylum Chordata; class Mammalia; order Carnivora; family Mustelidae; genus Mustela; species Mustela lutreola. The sequence continues at coordinate 170,866,816 of NC_081294.1, forward strand.
CAGGGAGGTTTCCCAATGCTGGGAGTTGTGAGCTGCTCCAAACATCAAGGTTTCCTCTGTAGGACAGTCAATTACTATTAGATGGTTCTAGGATGACCCTTACGGAAAGACTCGAGAGAAGAGGTTGAAGCATGGATGCCTGGAAATGCCACCTCACATTCCCACTGGCTGCTCGGGAAAAGGCAGGCTCAATCTGCGGGCCCTTGGGCGGGTTGCCCAGAGGGCTGAGTTGAAATGGACTCTCCTGAGGATGATTCATACTGTGGGTTGGTGGCCATGGAGACCTTGGAATGTGGCGGTGGCTCAGGGATTCTGCAGGTTTCTCCAACCCGAAGGGTTTGACACAGCTCCAACAATGAATCTTCCCATGTGGAGACGAGAGGTGTTCTGTTTGGTGTCTCAGGAAAGCCCAGATGCTGGTCTTCAAACCCAGGCCTCTGAGGAGTGACACCTGGAAACCAAAGCAAGAGTTCAGATTAGGGCCCGGGGCCTCTCCGGTTCAATCTATTGTCTCTGCAGACATCTGTCTGCATGTCTGTGTGGAGGTAGTTGCTCAGCTTGTGTCAGGATGCCCTTGTTTGTCCAGAGAGGCTTATAGTAGTGGGATATCCTCAGGGGCCTTGAGGTTTCTCCTATTCTGTGGGATTGTGGGCAATGGAATGGGCACAGGAGAGAGCAGGACAGTCCTGTGGTGTGGCTCCAGAGGCCCCAGCCTGGCGGCTGTGTGGGCCAGGGCTGTGGGGACAGACATCCAAAAGCACAAACTTGGCTGAGGTTTGGGGCTGAGGTTATGGCAGGAGTGATCTACAGTCCGTGAGGGGAGCTCATTGTGATTAGAAAGTAGGTCGAGTGAGAGGCGGTCATTCAGGCTTATGTCTCTGGATGTTGTATTCACGGTGGTCATTTAATGTAAGCGTGGCCTCATGGGCCATGGAAGTCTCCCTCTCTGGTGATTTGTCTGGCTCCCAACAGATGGGGGTCATTTTGTGGGAAGGGAAGAGTCCTGTTTTCTGCCTCATGTGTACCCACAATAGAGGAATTCTAGAGCAGAACACTGGGTACAGACAACTGGAATACCCACCCTCTGGTTAGGCCTGGGGTCCTATGGGCATGGCCAGCCCATATGCAGATTCTTGGTCCAGCCACTCATAGACGTTACTTGAATATTGGACTCATGCTGAGGGTCACAATGCGTGTTTGTGCCTAAGGTGGTCCTCAATATTGGGAGGGGCCTCATTGAGCTTGCAGGTTTCTCCTACACTGAACCTTGGACATGCCAACCTCAAGGTTTCTGGCCATGGGGAAGGAGGAGTTCTGATTTCTGCATCACGTTCACCTCTAGGCACTAATTGGAGAAAAGGTCTAGGTTCTGAAGCCTGAAAACCGAGGTTGGGAAGAGATGACGACCTAAGACCATGGCGGGTCTGATGTGTTCAGTTTGGGGCCAGCTTTCAAGGTGTCGTTCAGGAGGGCTGCACTCAGGCTGTGCAAGACAGGGCATTCGTGCCCAGATAGGCTGTATAATTGGGGTACAGTTGAGTGGCATGCAAAGATAATCATTTGGGGTTTCTCCGTAGCCCCATAGGGCAAAGTTTTTCTTCTGGAGGGCAGGCAGAGTGCTGCATTCTGGCTCTGGAACTGCCAAACTGGAGGCCTTGGGGCCAGGAATGGGAGGATGTAAGTCTGAGAACAGAAGCTTTGCTTTGGTTTCGGGGTGAGGACACGGCAGGCACACTCTGCAGAGCTGAATCGAGATTTCATGCATCTGAAGTCAGGGTGAGGTTCAGATGTAGGCTCAGGTTGGCGTTTATGTCCATGATGGCCCCTTCATGAAGGGGGTTCATCACACCGCCATAGGTGTTTTCCCATGATGGGAGTAGTGAGATGCTCCAAACCACAAGGATTGTCTGTGGGTCAATTGAAACCTGTTGGATGGCTCCAGGACATCCCATATGGAACAATTCCAGAGCAGGGCTCTAAGGATGGATGCCTGGGCATCCCGACTCACATTCCAATTGTCTCCTAGCGACATGACATGTTTGATTTCTGGCTATGATGTAGCAACCGAGGGGGCTGAGTTGAAATGCATTCTCCTGAGGATGGGTCATAATGTGGGATTATGTCCATGGAGACCTTAGAATGGGGCAGTGGCACCAGGGGCCTTAAGGATGTTCCTAACCAGAGGTTTTGACACAGCTCCAACAAGCATGTTTCCCATGGGGAAACAAGATTTGTTCTCATTGGTGCTTCAGTAACCCCCCATATGCTGGTATTGGAAACCAGAACTCTGAGGAGAGATGCCTGGAAACCAAGGCAATGGATCTGATTAGGGCCTGGGGCCTGTCTGGTTTAATCTTCTTCTCTCAGTTCATCTGTCTATGGGATTGAGTGGAGGTAGATCCTCAGCTGGTGTCAGATTGCCCCTATTTGTCCTGGGCAGTCTACACTATTGGGATGGCCACTTTGACTTTGGAGGTTTCTCCTAATTTGCAAGTTTGTGGCCAATGAAATGGGCAGAATTCCTTTGGGGAGGGAAGGCACAATCCTGAGGTGTGGCTCTAGGGGCTCAAGCATGGAGGGTGTGTGGGTCAGAGCTGTGGGGACTTAAGTCTGAAAACAGGAACTCGTCTTAGTTTGGGGGACGTAGGTATGGGAGGCCCGATCTACAGACCTTGAGGAGAACTCTTCAGGATATGAACAAACAGTGAGTGTGAGGCACTTGCTCAGGCTTTTGTCTCTGGATTTTGTGTCACTGATGGCCATGGAATGTCGGGGTGTCCTCATGGAACATGGACGAGACTTCTTCTCTGGGGATTTGGACAATCCCAATATTTTGGGGTCATTCCGTGGGATGGGAGGAGTCCATTCTGCTTTTTTACCTCAGGTGTGCCACTAAAGAAGTATTCTAGAGGAGAGCCCTTGGAAGGGGCGACTGGACAACCCGAACTCTGGATAAGATTGGGGGCCTAAGGGCATGGCAATCCCCATATGGGGTACCTTGGTCCAGCCACTGAGAGGTCTTACTTGAGTACAGTGCTCACACTGAAGGTCACAATGCATGTTTGTGCCCAATATAGCCATCAAGCATGGGCGGGGACTCATGGGCCATGCTTGTTTCTCCTACACTGAACTTTGGGCAACATACCAACCACAGGGTTTCTTCCCATGGGGAAGGAGGAATTCTGATTTCTGCATCACGTTCACCCCTGGGCAGTGATTGGAGATAAGATATAAGTTCTGAATCCTGAAAATCGAGGTTGGGATGAGATGATAACCTAAGGTCATGGCAGGTCCAATGTGCTCAGTGTGCGGTCAGCTCTCTGGGTGTTGGTCAGGAGGTCCGGACTCAGGCTGTGTCAGACAGTCCATTAGTGCTCAGGTTAGACTGTATAATTTGGGTACAGTCGAGTTCCATGTAGGTTCATCCTCATTTATTGTGTCAGGGAAGCTCATTAGGGCAACATTTTTCTTCTGGTGGTCAGGCAGAGTGCAGCATTGTGGGTCCGGAATTGCCAAACTTGAGGGCGTCAGGCCCAGGAGTGTGAGGACGTAAGTCTGAGATCATAAGCTAGACTTAAGTTTCAGGGAGAGGGCACGGCAGGCACCCTCTGCAGATCTGAATCGAAATCTCATTCATCTGAAGTCAGGACGAGGATCAGGCTTTGGCGCAAGTGGGAGTTTCTGTCCATGATGGCTCCTTCATGAAAGGGGTGGAATCTCGAGGCCATGGAGGTTTTCCCACGTTGGGAGTTGTGGGATGCTCCAAACTGCAAAGATTCCTTCTTCGGGAAAATTGAGACCTGTTGGATGGCTCCAGGATGTCCCATATAGAATGACTCCAGAGCAGGGTTCTAAGGATGGATGCCTGAGCAGACTGCCTCTTACTCCAATTGTCTCCCTGCAACAAGACAGGTTCGATCTGATGGCTATGCAGGAGCAACCATGGGAACTGAGTTGAAATGGACTCACCTAAGGATGGGTCTTAATGTGTGTTTGTGTCCATGAGGACGTTGGAATGGGGTGGTGGCCCCAGGGCTCTAAAGGATTCTAACCGGAGATTTTGAGACAACTCGAAAGAGCAAGTTTTCCATGTGGAGACAAGATTTGTTCTAATTGGTGCCTCAGGAAACCCACATATGCTGGTATGGGAACCAGGCCTCTGAGGAGAGATACATAGAAACCACAGCAATGCATCCGATTAGGTCCTAGGGGCCTCTCCGGTTCAATCTTCTTCTCTGTCGACATCTGTCTATTTTATGAAATGTAGTAGTTGCTCAGCTGGTGTCAGACCGCCCCTGTTTGTCCGGGCAGCCTACACTATAGGGATGGCCTCGGGGACTTTGGAGGTTTCTCCTAAATTGTATGATTATGGACAATGGAATGGGCAGAATTCCCGTGGAGTGGGCAGGCACAGACCTGATGTGTGGATCCAAGGGCCCCAGCCATGAGGGTGTGTGGCCAAGGATTGTGGGGACAGATGTCTAAAAACACAAACTCAGCTTAGGTTTGGGGATGTAGGTATGGCAGGCCCGATCTACAGACTATGAGGAGAAATTTTTGGGATATGAAGAAAGGGTGAAAGTGAGGCACTTGTCAGGCTTTTGCCCCTGGATTTTGTGTCAACATTGGCCGTGGAATGTCGGGGAGGCCTCACGGGCCAAGGAAGAATCTTTCTCTCTGTGGATTTGGCCAGATCCCAATTGTTTGGGGTCATTGTGTGGGATGGGAAGAGTCCTTTCAGTTTTGTTAACTAAGGTGTCCCACCAAAAGAGGGATTCCAGAGCAGAACCCTGGGGAGGGGCGAGTGGACAACAAGAAATCTAACTAAAAATAGGGGTCTAGGGGCATGGCAAGCTCAATATGCCTTCTAATGGTCCAGCCACTGAGAGGCCTTCATTGAGGAAAGAACTCATGCTGAGGGTCACAATGCGTGTTTATGCCCTCGTGGTGCTCAAGCATGGGTGGGGACTCATGGTGCATGCTTGTTTCTCCTACACTGAACGTTGGTCAACAAGTCAACCACATGAATTCTTGCCATGGGGAAATAGTCATTCTGATTTCTGCATGTCATTCACACCTGGGCAGTGATTGGAGATAAAGTGTAGGTTGTGAAGTCTGAAAACCGAGGTTGGGAAGAGATGACGACCTAAGGCCATGTCGGGTCCGATATGCTCAGCATGGAGCCAGCTGTCTGGGTGTTGGTCGGGAGGTCCAAGCTTGGGCTGTGTCAGACAGGGCATTAGTGCCCAGGGTAGATTGTATAATTGGGGTACAATTGAGTGCCGTGCAGGTTGATCTTTATTTGGCATGTCTGGGTAGCCCAAAGGGCAATGTTTTTCTTCTGGAGGGCAGGCAGAGTGCTGCATTGTGGCTCCGGAATTCCCAAACTGGATGCCTTGTGGATGGGAAGTGTGAGGACGGAAGTCTGAGAACACATGTTAGGCGTAGGTTTCTGGGCGAGGGCACGGCATGCCCCCTCTGCAGATCTGAATCGGGATATCATGAATCTGAAGTCAGGGCGAGGTTCAAACCTAGGTTCAGGTTTGAATTTCTGTCCATTCTGGCCTCTTCATGAATGGGACAGCATCTCGAGTCCATGGAGGTTTACCTACGATGGGAGTTGTGAGATGCTCCAAACAACAAGGATTCCTTCTGGTCAATAAGTGAGACCTTTTGTATCATTCCAGTACATACCATACAGAATGACACCAGAGCAGAGATCTAAGGATGGATGCATGGGCAGCCTGCCTCACATTGCAGTTGTCTCCTAGTGAATAGACAGGTTTGATATGCTGGCTCTGTCGGAGCAACCGAGTGGGCTGAGTTGAAATGGACTCTCCTGAGGATGAATGCTAATGTGGGTTTGTGTCCATGGAGACCTTGGAATTGGGCGGTGGCGCATGGGCCCTGAAGGATTCTCCTAACCGGAGGTTTTGAGACATCTCCAAAGGACAAGTTTCCCATGTGGAGATGAGATTTGTTCTGATTGGTGCCTCAGGAAACTCCCATATGCTGTTATTGGAATATAGGCCTCTGAAGAGAGATACCTGGAAACCAAAGCAATGGATCCGTTTAGAACCTAGGGGCCTGTCCGGTTGAATCTTCTTCTCTGGGTACATCCATCTAAGGTATTAGTGGAGGTAGATGCTCAGCTGGTGTCAGATGGCCCTTGTTTGTCCCGGGTGTCCTACACTATTGTGAAGGCCTTGGGGACTTTGGAGGTTTCTCCTAATTTTATGATTATGGACAATGGAATGGGCAGAATTCCCGTGGAGAGGGAAGGCACAGTCCTGATATGTGGCTCCAGGGGCCCCAGACTGGAGGGTGTGTGCACCAGGACTGTGGAGACAGAACACAAACTCAGCTTAGGTTTAGTGACGTAGGTATGGCAGGCCGATCTAAAGACTGTGAAGAGAACTCTTCCGGATATGAAGAAAGAGCGATTGTGAAGCACTTGTTCAGGCTTTTGTCTCTGGATTTTGTGTCAACGATGGCTGTGGAATGTCGGGGAGACCTCATGGGCCATGGACGAGTCTTCTGCTCTGTGGATTTGGCCCGATTCCAATTGTTTTGGGTCAAACTGTGGGATGTGAGTATTCCTTTAAGTTTTGTTACCTCAGGTGTCCCACCAAAAGAGGGATTCCAAAGCAGAGCCCTGGGGAGGCGCGACTGGACAACCAGAAATCTGGTTAAAAATTGGGGCCTAGGGGCATGGCAAGCCCAATATGCCGTATTCTGGTCCAGCCACTGAGAGGCTTTACTTGAGAACTGGGCTCACATTGAGGGTCACAATGCATGTTTGTGACCAACATGGTCCTCAATCATCTGTGGGGCCTCAGCGGCCACACTGGTTTCAACTACACTGAACGTAGGACAACATGCCAACCACAAGGTTTCTTGCCATGGGGAAGGAGTTCTGATTTCTGCATCATGTTCAACCCTGGACAGTGATTAGACATAAGGTCTAGGTTCTGAAGCCTGAAAACCGAGGTTGGGAAGAGATGATGACCTAAGGCCATGGCGGTTCCGATGTGCTCAGTGTGTGGTCAGCTGGGTGGGTGTGGGCCGGGAGGTTCAGGCTCAGGCTGTGCCAGAAAGGGCTGTAGTGCCAGGGCAGCCTGTATAATTGGGGTCCAGTCAAGTGGCGTGCAGGTTGATCCTCATTTGGGGAATCTGGGTAGCCCCAGAGGGCAATGTTTTTCTTCTGGAAAGCAGGCAGACTGCTGCATTGTAGTTCTGGAATTGCCAAACTGGAAGGCTTGTGGGCCAGGAGTGTGAGTATGGAAGTTGAGAACACAAACTAGACTTACGTTTCTGTAAAACGGCACGGCAGGCACACTCTGCAGAGCTGAATCAAGATGTCGTGCATCTGAAGTCAGGGCGAGGATCAGACGATCGCTCAGGTTGGAGTTTCTGACCCTGATGGCCCCTTCATGAAGGGCGGGGGGAGGGATCATGAGGCCATGGAGGTTTTCCCACGATGGGAGTTGTGAGATGCTCCAAACAGTAAAGATTCTTCTGTGGGACTATTGAGACCTGTTGGTTGGCTCTAGGACATTGCATACAGCATGATTCTGAGCAGCGTTCTAAGGATGGATGGCTGGGAAGCCCGCCTCTCATTCCAATTGTCTCCTAGCAACAAGACAGGTTAGATCTGCTAGGTCTGGGGGAGCAACTGAGGGGGCTGAGTTGAAATGGACTCTCCTGCGGATGGGTCCTAATGTGGGTTTGTCTCCATGGAGACCTTGGAATAAGGCGCTGCCACCGGGACCCTTAAATTGTCTTCTAACCAGAGGCTTTGACAGAGCTCCAACATGCAAGTTTCCCATGTGTAGACGAGATTTGTTCTGATGGGTGCCTCAAGAAATAGCCATATGCTGTTATTGGAATCTAGGCCTCTGAGGAGAGATGCCTGGAAAACAAAAAATGGATTCGGTTAGGGCCCAGGGGCCTGTTCATTCCAATTTACCTTTGGGACATCTGTCTACGAATCTGAGTGCAGGTGGGTGCTCAGATGGGCTCAGATTGCCCCTGTTTGTCCTGGGCAGCCAACACCATTGGGATTGCCAAGGGGACTTTGGAACTTTATACTATTTGTAGGTTTGTGGCCAATGGAATGGGCATAATTCCCTTGGAGAGGGCATGTACAGTCCTCAGATTTGGCTCTAGGAGCCTGAGTCTGTAGAGTGTGTGGGCCAGGGCTGTGGTGACTGTTGTCTGAAAACAAACTTGGCTTAGGTTTCGGGTCATAGGTATGGCAGGACTGATCTACAGAGCGTGAGGAGAACTCTTTGGGATATGAAAAAAGGGCGAGTGTGAGGTGCTTGCTCAGGCATTTGTCTCTGGATATTGTGTCACTGATGGCCGTGTAATGTCTGGATGACCTCATGGGCAATTGAAGAGTCTTCCTCTCTGGGGATTTGGCCCGATTCCAAGAGTTGGGGGTCATTCTGTGGGATGGGAGGAGTGCATTTTGTTTTTTTAAACTCAGGTGCCCCACCAAAAGAGGGATTCCAGAGCAGAGCCCTGGGGAGAGGCGACTGGACAACCAGAAATATGGTTAAAAACTGAGGCCTAGGGACATGGCAAGCCCATTATGACGTCTAATGGTCCAGCCACTGAGAGGACTTACTAGAGGACAGGACTCACGCTGAGAGTCGCAATGCATGTTTATGCCCTCGCAACACTCAAGCATGGGTGGGGCCGCGGGGTGAACGCTGGATTCTCCTACAATGAACGTTGGACAACATGCCGACCACAAGGTTTCTTGCCATGGTTAAGGAGGAATTTTGATTTCTTCATCACATTCGCCCCTTTGCAGGGTATGGAGTTAAGGCCTACGTTATGAAGCCTGAAAAGCTTGGTTGGGAAGAGATGATGGGATAAGGCCATGCTGGGTCCGATGTGCTCATTGTGTGGTCAGCTTTCTGGGTGTTGGTTGGAGTTCCGGGCTCAGGCTGTGTCACACAGTGTATTACTGCCCAGGTTAGACTATATAATTTGGGTGCAGTAGAGTTCCATGTAGGTCTATCCTCATTTGGGTTGTCTAGTAAGCTCCATAAGGCAAAATTTTTCTTCTGGAGTGCAGGCAGAGTGCTGCATTGTGGGTCCAGAATTGCCAAACTTGAGGGCTTGGGGGCCAGGAGTGTGAGGATGTAAGTCTGAGAACACAAGCTAGACATAGGTTTCTGGGTGAGGACAAGGCTGGCACACTCTGCAGAGCTGAATCAAGATCTCGTGCATCTGAAGTCAGGGTGAGGATTAGACGTTGGCTCAAGTTGGAGTTCCTGTCCATGATTTTCCCTTCATAAGGGGGGGGGGCATCACAAAACCATCGAGGTTTTCCAACCTTGGGAGTTGTGAGATGCTCCAAAACGCAAGGATTCATTCTGATTGACAATTGAGACCTATTGGATCGCTCCAGTACATCCCATACAGAATGAAGCCAGAGAAGGGATCTAAGGATGGATGCCAGGGCAGCCCCCCTCGCAATGCAGTTGTCTCCTAGTGAATAGACAGGTTTGATATTCTGGCCTTGGGGGAGCAATTGAGGGGGTTGTGTTGAAATGGACTCTTCTGCGGATGGGTTCTAATGTGGGTTTGTGTCCATGGAGGCCTTGGAATGAGGTGGTGGCACTGAGGCCCTGAAGAGTTCTCCTAACCAGAGGCTTTGACACAGCTACAACATGCAATTTTCCCATGTGTAGACGAGATTTGTTCTGATGGGTGCCTCAAGAAACAGCCATATGCTGGTATTGGAATCCAGGCCTCTGAAGGAGATGCCTGGAAACCAAAGCAATGGATCCAATTAGAACCTAGGGCCCTCTTCGTTCCAATTTACCTCTGAGGACATCTGTCTGTGGGTCTGAGTGCAGGTAGGTGCTCATATGGGATCAGATTGCCCCTGTTTGTCCTGAGCAGCCAGATTTCCTGCCATGGGGAAGGATCACTTCTCCATTATGCTTCAGGTTCCCCCACTGGAAGGGATTCCAGCAAAGGTCTGGAGACAGGTGCCTGAATACAAAGGATGGGTAGCATTGATGGACTTTGGACGTGGCCTGTCCCACATGCTAGATGTGGGAACCGCTCTCTGGGTGGCTGACACTAGGTGGGATCTCAGGCTCTGTCAGACACAGAACTAGTGGCCTGGGCAGCCTATAAATCAGGGTTCCCTTGAGGGCTGAGCAGATTGATCCTCAAGTGGGGTTTCTGGGCAGTCTCACCAGGCACTTCTTTCTATGGGCAAGGCACAATGCAGCAATGTGGCTGTAGAATTCCCTATCAAGAGGACTTGGGGACTAGTAGGGTGAAGATGGAATTGTAAACAAAAGTTACCATTCAATTCAGTGCCAATCGGAAGGCAGTTCCAATGTGCAGCGGCTTATTCAAGATATCCTGTACCTGAGTAAAGGAGGAAGTCAGATATTTGCTCACACTGGAGTTTGTGTCTATGAAGACCAACAAATGGGGCAGTGGCGTCAAGAGGCCATGGAGGATTTCCCACGCTGAGGCTATGGAGATGCTCCAAACAGCAAGATTTGCCTCTAATGGACAGGTGGACTCTGGTTTGTTTGCTCCAGGGTCCCCCATGTGGAAAGATTGGGTAAGAAAGCTCTTCTGCATGGATGCCTGGAAAGCACATCTCCACTGACCATTGTAGCTGAGGAACATTGGCAGGTTCATTCTGGTGGCTCAAGGGCAAAGTACCAAGGCCTGGAGTAGACATGGAATCTCTAGCAGATGGGCCACAATGCTGGTTTGTTACCAGGGAGATCTTAGAATGTTCTGGTGGCTAAGGTGCCATGCAGGATTATCCTACCTTGAGGGTTAGGCACAAGTTGAAGTGCATGGTTTCCTTCTGGGAACAGGCGATGTTCTGTTGTGTGGCTCAGGGCACACATGTTAAATCATAAATTGGTATTCCAGAACAGGCCTCTGAGGACAGATGCCTGAGAACCTGATCTAAGGTTCCAATAAGGTCCTAGGGGCATGAAATGTTCAATCTTCTGACTCAGGACATAGACTTAACTGTGCCTGTATGTAGGTGATCAGGTTGTTTCACCTACGCATTTGCGTCCAGAGCAGCCACGAATATTGTGGTGGGCTCAGGGTCCTTGCAGGGCTTTCCTAATCTGGAAAGTATGGGAAACTATGACAATCACAGTTTCCATGGTGATGGCAGGCACAGTCTTGTGCTGTGGCTCCAGAGAAATCATCCTAGAGGGCATGTGAACCGTGAGAGAAGTCTGGAAACACAAATTCGGGTTTCGGTTAGTGGCAATGTGTTCACAAGGTCAATGCGTAGACCGTGAGGACAGCTTGTTAGAAACTGTAATTAGGGTGACTGAAGGCGGTTTTATAGGCTTTCCTATCTGGATTGTGTGTCCAGGATGGCCTTGAAATGCAGGTGTAGTCTCATGGGTCCATGGGAGACTTTTTTTCTCTAAGCATCCTGGAAGCTCCCCTTAATTTGGTGGCATTTTCAGAGAATGGAAGAGTGCTGTGCTGTCCCAAAACAGGGATTCCAGAGACAGGCTCTGAGTCTTGGTGCCTGGAAAACTCCAGCAAGGGTTAGGATTTGGGTCTAGGGGGGTATCAGGCCTGCAATGCGGGATGCTGGTAGTGGACTGAGAGTGTTTGTTTGATAGCATGATCAGGCTGAGGGTCACAGTGCATGTTTGTGCCCAGAGCGGCCCTCAAGAGTGGGCGTGGTATCATTGGCCAAGGAACTGGCTCCCAATGTGAGTGTTGGACACACATTCCAACAACCAGGTTTCCAGCCATATGGAAGGAGGATTTCTCTATTGTGCTTCAGGTTCCCCCATTGGCAGGGATTCCAGCAAAGGTCTGGCACAGGTGCCTGAACACCAAGAATGTGTACAGATGACGGACTTGGGCCATGGTCAGTCTCGCATGCTGGATATGGGACCCCCTCTCTGGGCGGCTGACAGAAGGCTGGGGCTCAGGCTCTGTCCGACACAGCACTAGTGGCCAGGGCAGCCTATAAATCGGGGTTCCCTTAAAGGCCAAGTAGATTGATCCTCATGTGGGGTTTTGGGCATAATCACCAGGCACTTCTTCTTTCTATGGGGATGGCAGAATGCTGCGTCGTGATTCCAGAATCCCCTATCAAGAGGGCTTGGGGACCAGTCGGGTGAGGATGGACTTGTATACATATGCTCGGTTAAATTCATTGCCAAGGGGGAGGCAGTTCCAATGTGCAGCGGCTGGTTCGAGAAAACGAGCACCTGAGTAAGGGCGGATGTCAGATGTTTGCTCACACTGGAGTTTATGTATGATGACCTACAAATGGAGAGGTTGTGTCAAGAGGCCATGGAGGATTTCCCATGCTGAGGATTGTGAGTTTCTCCAAATAACAAGGTTTCTACTGGACTGGTGGAGTCTGCTTGGTTTGCTCCAGGGTCCCCCATGTGGAAAGTTTGGGTAGCATAGCACTCCCACATCGATGCCTGGACAGTACAACTCCATTGACAATTGCAGGTGAAGAACATGTCAGGTTTGTTCTGGTGGCTCTTGGGCGAAGTGCCAAGGCCTTGAGTTGACTTGGAATCTCTTACCCATGGGTCACAGTGTTGCTTTGTTACCAGGGAGATCTAGGAATGTGATGGTGGCTAAGGGGCCATGCAGGATTCTCCAACCATGAGGGTTTGGCACATGTCAAAGATCCCCGTTTCCTTCTGGGGATAGGAGATGTTCTGTTGTGTTGCTCAGGGACCACATGTTGTATCACTAGTTGGTATTCCAGAACAGGCCTCTGAGGACAGATGCGTGAAACCTAATATAGGGTTCCAATGAGGACCAAGGGGCATGTCAGGTTCATTCTTCTGACTCAGGACCATTGATTTGGGTGTCTGCCTGGATTCAGTTGATCAGGGTATTTCAGACTGTGCATTTGCTTCCAGAGCGGCCCCCAGTAGTGGGTTGGGTTCAGGGGTCTTGCAGATTTCTCTTAATCTTAAAGTTTTGGGTAACTGTGATGGTCACAGTTCTTGGGGATGGCATGTCCCAGCCTGTAGTGCGGCTCCAAAGAACCCATCCTGGAGGGCATGAGAACCTTATTTTTGGGTTAGTAGTCTGCAAACACAAACTTGGTTTAGGGTTAGTGGCGAGGTGATCGCAGGCACAGTGCATAGCCTGGAGGGCAGCTCATCAGGAACTGTAATTAGGGTTACCTGACGGCGGTAGCACAGGCTTTTGTATCTGGATTGTGTGTCCAAGATTGCCTCGGGATGCAGGTGTGGTCTCAAGGATCCATGGAACATTTTTCCTAAGGATCCTATCGGCTCCCAATAGTTTGGTGCCCATTAGGTGAAAGGAAGAGTGCTATTTTTATCTTAGGGGTGCTCCAAAACAGGGATTTCAGAGACGGCCTCTGTGACTGGGCACCAAGAAACTCTACCAAGGGTTAGGATTCAGGCTGAGGGGTGTACGAGTGCTGCCATGCGGATCCTGCTGGTGCAACTGAGAGCACTTGTTTGAATGCATGCTCAGGCTGAGGGTCACAATGCCTGCTTGTGCCCAGGGTTTCCCTAATGAGTGGGCGTGGTCTCATTGGCCATGCAGCTGGCTCCCACTCTGAGGTTTAGACACCCATCCCCAGAGCCAGGATTCCTGATTTAGGGAAGGAGCAGTTCCCTATTGTGCTTCAGGTTCCCCCATTGGAAGGGATTCCAGCAAACGTCTGGGGACAGGTGCATGAATACCAAGGATGGGTAGAGAGGACAGACTTGGGCCATGGCTGCACTAACGTGCTGGATATGGGCACCAAACTCTGGGTGGCTCACACTAGGTCGGTGCTCAGGCTCACAGCACTAGTGGCCAGGGCATCCTATAAATCGGGGTACCCTTAAGGGCTCAGCAGAATGATCCTCATGTGGGGTTTCTGGGTAGATTCACCAGGCCCTTCTTTTTTCTATGGCAAAGGCAGAATGCAGCGTTGTGGCTCCATAATTCCCTATCAAGAGGGCATGGGAACCAGTCGATTGAGGATGGAATTGTAATCACATGTTACGGTTTAATTCAGTGCCAAGTGGAAGTCATTCCAATGTGCAGAGGCTTATCGAGTCATCCAACACCTGAGTAAGAGCAGATGTCAGACGTTTAATCACACTGAAGTTTGTGTCTATGATGAATGACAAATGGAGAGGTGACATCAAGTGGCCATGGAGGATTGCCCACGCTGAGGCTTGTGAGATGCTCTAAATAGCAAGGTTTCTTTCCTCTGGACAGGTGGAGTCTGATTTGTTTACTCCAGGGTCCCCCATGTTGAAAGTTTGGGTAGCAAAGCTCTACCGTTCAGACCGGGAAACCTGAAGTAGCAAGGCCTTGAGTTGACTTGGAATCTCTTGCACATGGGTTGCAGTGCTCGTGTTACCAGGGAGATATTAGAATGTGCTGGTAGCTAAGGTGCCATGCAGGAATCTCCTACCCTGGGAGATTGGCAGAGGTCCAAGAGCACAGTTTCCTTCTGGGGCCAGAAGATGTTCTGTTGTGTGGCTAATGGACCACATATTGTATCATAAGTTAGTATTCCAGAACAGCCCTCTGAGGACTGATGCCTGAAAAACAAATCTAGGGTTCCAATGAGGTCCTAGGGGCATGTCAGGTTCAATCTTCTGACTTAGAACCATTGACTTGGGTGTTTCAGAGTGCGCATTATCATCCAGAGCAGCTACAATATTGGGTTTGGGCTCAGAGGACTTGCAGATTTCTCCTAATCTGGAAGGTTTGGGCAACTGTGAAGGGCACAGTTTCCGTGGGGATGGCAGGCTGAGTCCTGTGGTGTGGCTCCAGAGACCCCATCCTGGAGGGCATGTGAGCCATGGTTTTGGGAGAGAAGTCTTCAAACACAAACTCAGGTTAGGGTTAATGGCGAGGTGATCACAGGCCCAATGCGTATACCTGGAGTGCATCTCATCAGGAACTGTATTTAGGGTGACTGGAAGGCGATATCACAGACTTTTCTATCTGGATTGTGTGTCCAGGAAGTCCCCCGAATGCAGGTGTGGTTTCATGGGTTCATGAGAGACTTTTCCTCTCTAAGGATCCATAGTTTGGTGGTTTTTGGAAGAAGGGAAGAGTGCTATTTTCCATCTTAGGGGTGCCCCAAAACAGGGATTCCAGAGAGGGGCTCTGTGTCTGGGCACTGGGATAATCCCACCAAGGGTTTGTATTTGGGTCTTAGGTCATGCCAAGCCTGCAATATGGGATGCTGGTGGTGCAACTGAGAGGGCTAGTTTGAAATCATGCTCAGGCTGAGGGTCACCATGCCTGTTTGTACTCAGGGCGGTCCTCAGGTGTGGGTGTGTTCTGATTGGCGATGCAGCTGTCTCCACTCTGAGGGTTGGAAAACCATCTCTACAGCCAGGTTTCCTGCCATGACGAAGGATCAGTTCTCTTTTGTGCTTCAGGTTCCCCCATTGGCAGGGACTCTAGCAAAGTTCTGGGGACAGATGCCTGAATACCAAGGATGGGTAGAAAGGATGGACTGGGTCCATGTCCAGTCTCACATGCTGCATATGGGCCCAGCTCTCTGGGTATCTGACATGAGGTTGGGCTCAGGCTCTGTCAGATACAGCACTAGTGGCCAGGGCAATTTATAAATTGGGGTACCATCAAGGGCCGAGCAGAATGATCCTCATGTATGATTTCTAGGCAACTCACCAGGCACTTCTTCTTTCTATGGGGAAGGCAGAATGATGCGTTGTGGCTCCAGAACTCCCTATCAAGAGGGATTGGTGACCTGTTGGGTGAAGTTGTAATTGTAATCACAAGCTGCAGTTAAATTCAGTGCAAAGCAGAAGGGAGTTCCAATGTACAGCGGCTTATTGGAGACATCCAGCACCTGAGGAAGGGCAAATGTCAGACGTTTGCTTACACTGGAGTTTGTGTCTCTGATGACTGACAAATGGAGGGGTGGCATCAAGAGGCCATGGAGGATTTTCCACGCTGAGGCTTGTGAGATGCTCAAAATAGCAAGATTTCCTTCTACTGGACAGGAGGATTCTGGTTTGTTTGTTCCGGTGTCCCCCATATGGAAAGCTTGGGTGCAGAGCTCTCCTGCATGTATGCCGGGAAAGCACAGCTCCATTGACTATTGCAGCTGAAGATCATGGCAGGTTCGTTCTGGTGTTTCTTGGGCGAAGAAACAAGGCTTTCAGTTGACTTGGAATCTCTTACACATCGGTCACAGTGCTGGTGTTACCAGGGAGATATTAGAATATGCTGGTGGCTAAGGTGCCGTGCAGGATTCTCCAACCCTGAGGGTTTGACACAGGTCCAAGAAAACGGTTTCCTTCTGGAGACAGGTGTTGTTCTGTTGTGTGGCTCAGGGACCACATGTGCTATCATATGTTGGTTTTGCAAAACAGTCCTTTGAGGAGAGATGCCTGAAATCTAATTTACGTTTCCAATGAGGTCCTAGGGGCATGTAAGGTTCAATCTTCTGACTCAGGATCATTGACTTGTTTGTCTGCCTGGATGTAGGTGATCAGGGTTTTCATACTGTGCATTTGCATCCAGAGCAGCATCCAATAGTGGGTTGGGCTCAGGGGCCTTGCAGGTTTCTCCTAATCTGGTGGGTTTGTGCAACTGTGATAGGCACAGTTTCCTTGGGGATGGCAGGCACAGTCTTGTGGTGTGGCACAGAGACCTCATCCTTGAGGGCATGTGAGCATGGTTTTGGGAGAGAAGTCTGCAAACACAAACTCGGGTTAAGGTTAAGGCGATGTGATACAGGTCCAATGCGTAGACCTGTAGGGCAGCTCTTAAGGAACTGTAATTAGTGGATCTCGAAGGCGGAATAACAGGCATTTTTATCTGGATTGTGTGTCCAGGATGGCCTCGGAACGCAGGTGTGGTCTCATGGGTCCAAGGGAGATTTGTCCTTTCTAAGCATCTTGGCAGCTACCAATAGTTACGTGGTTTTGGGGGGAAGGGAAGGTGATGTTTTCCATCTTAGGAGGACCCAAATCAGGGTTTCCAGAGATGGGCTCTGGGTCTAAGTGCTTGGAAAAGACCAACAAGGGTTAGGATTGAGCCTAGGGCCGTCCCAGGCCTGCAATGCAGGA
Organism: Mustela lutreola; assembly: GCF_030435805.1. Lineage (NCBI taxonomy): Eukaryota > Metazoa > Chordata > Mammalia > Carnivora > Mustelidae > Mustela > Mustela lutreola. The sequence goes on from NC_081294.1 coordinate 170,883,906, forward strand.
TCCTCGTGGTGCAACAGAGAGGGATTGTTTGAAAGCTTGCTCAGGCTGAGGGTCACGATGCCTGTTTGTACCCAGGGAAGCCCTCAGGAGTGGGTCTGTTCACATTATCGATGCAAATATCTCCACTCTGAGGGTTGGACAACCATCCCAACAGCCATGTTTCCTGCCAAGGGGAAGGATCAGTTCTCTATTGTGCTTCAGGTTCCCCCATTGGCAGGGATTCCAAAAAACGTCTGGGGACAGATGCCAGAATAACAAGGATAGGTAGAGAGGATGGACTTGGGCCATGGCCTGTCTCACATGCTGCATATGGGCCCCACTCTCCAGGAGGTTGAATCGAGGATGGGGCTCAGGCTCTGTCAGACACAGCACTAGTGGCCAGGGCATCCTATAAATCGGGGTACCCTTGAGGGCGAAACAGATTGATCCTCATGTAGGGTTTTTGGCCAGACTCACCAGGCACTTCTTCTTTCTATGGGGAAAGCAGAATGCTGCATTGTGGCTCCAGAATTCCCTCTCAAGAGGGCATGGGGACCAGTCGGGTGAGCATGAAATTTTAAACACAAGCTACAGTTAAATTCAGTGCCAAGCATAAGACAGTTCCAAAGTACAGTGACTTATTGAGACATCCAGCAACTGAGTAAGGGCAGATGTCAGACTTTTGCTCACACTGGAGTTTGTGTCTATGCTGACCGACAAATGGAGAGGTGGCATCAAGAGGCGATGGAGGACTTCCCACGCTGAGGCTTGCGAGATGCTCCAAACAGCAAGTTTTCTTTCTACTGGACAGGTGGAGTCTGGTTTGTTTGCTCCGCGTTCACCCAATTGGAAAGATTGGGAAGCAGAGCTCTCCCGCATGAATGCCGGGAAAGTACAGCTCCTTTGACCTTTGCAGCTGAAGAATATGGCAGTTTCATTCTGGTGGCTCTTGGGGAAAACACCAAGGCTTTGAGTTGACTTGGAATCTCTTGCAAATGGCTCACAGTTCTGGTTTGATATGTGAAAGATATTAGAATGTGCTGGTGGCTAAGGTGCCATGCAGGATTCTCCTACCCTGAGGGATTAAAACAGGCCGAAGAGCACAGTTTCCTTCTGAGGACAGGAGATGTTCTGTTATGTGGCTTAGGGGCCACATGTTGTATCATAAGTTAGTACGCCAGAACAGGCCTCTGAGGACAGATGCCTGAAAACCTAGTCTACGGTACAATGAGGTCTTAGTGTCATGTCACATTCAATCTTCTGACTCAAAACCATTGACTTGGGTGTCTGCCTAGATGTACGTGATCAAGATGTTTCAGACTGTGCATTTGCATCCAGAGTATCCACCAGTATTGGGGTAGGCTCAGGGCCTTGCTGGTTTCTCCTAATCTGGAAGGTTTGGGCAACTGTGACAGGCACAGTCTCCTTGGGGATGGTAGGCACAGTCCTGTTGTGTGGCTCCAGAGACCCCATCCTGGAGGGCATGAGAGCCATTGTTTGGGGAGAGAGGTCTGCAAACACAAATTCAGGTTAGGGTTAGTGGCAAGATGATCGCAGGCCTAATGCATAGACCTGGAGTGTAGCTCGTCTGAACTGTAATTAGCGTGACTTGAAGGCTGTAGCACAGGCTTTTCTCTCTGGATTGTGTGTCCAGGATGGCCTTAGAATGCAGGTGTGTTCTCTTGGGTCCATGGGAGACTTTTCTTCTCTATGGATCCTGGTGGCTCCCTAAAGTTTGGTGGTTTTTTCGGGGAAGGGAAGAGTGCTGTTTTCCATCTTAGGGGTGGCCAAAAAGAGGGATTCCAGAGACGGGCTCTGGGTCTGGGAACCTAGAAAATCCCACCAAGTTTAAGATTAGTGCCTACAAGCGTACCAGATTGCAATGCGGGATCATGGTGGTGTAACTCAGAGAGATTGTTTGAAAGCATGCCCAGGCTGAGTGTCACAATGCCTGTTCGTGCCCAGGGCGGCCCTCAGGAGTGGGCATGGTCTCATTGGTCTTGTAACTGGCTCCCTATTTGGGGGTAGGACACCCATCCCAACAGCTATCTTCCTCCCATGAGGAAGGACGAGTTCTCTGTTGTGCTTCAGGTTCTCCCATTACCAGGGATTACAGCAATGGTCTAGGGACAGGTGCCTAAATACCAAGGATGGGTAGAGATGACGTACCTGGGCCATGGCAATCCCAAATGCTACATGTGGGGCCCACTCTCTGATGACTTACTCTAGTTCGGGGCTCAGGCTCTGTCATACACAGCACTTGTGGCCTGGGCAACATATAAATCGGAGTTCCCTCGAGGGCCAAGAAGATTGATCCTCCTGTGGGGTTTCTGAACAGACTCACCAGGCACTTCTTTCTATAGGGAAGACAGAATGCTAAATTGTGTCTCCAGAATTCCCTATCAACAGGGCTTGAGGACCAATTGGGTAAGGATGGAATTGTAAACACAAGCTACGGTTCAATTCAGTGCCAAGCGGAAGGCAGTTCCTATGTGCAGTGGCTTATTTGAGATATCCAGCAACTGAGTAAGGGCGAATGTCAGATATTTTCTCACACTGAAGTTTGTGTCTATGATGACTGACAAATGGAGAGGTGGCGTCAAGAGGCCATGGAGGGGTTTTCACGTTGAGGCTTTTGTGCTGCTCCAAACAGCAAGGTTTCATTCTACTGGACAGGGGGAGTCTGCATTACTTGCTCCAGGTTCCCCCATGTGGAAAGCTTGGGTAGTAGAGCTCTACCACATGGATGCCTGGAAAGCTCAACTCCATTGACCATTGCAGCTGAGGAACATGGCAGGTTCGTTCTGGTGTCTCTGGAGCAAAGTACAAGTCCTTGAGATGACATGGAATCTCTAGCTGATGGGCCACAATGCTGCTCTGTTACCAGGAAGATCTTAGAATGTGCTGGTGGGTAAGGTGCTGTGCAGGATTCTACTACCCTTGGCTTTGGCACAGATGGAAGGGCACGGTTTCCTTCTGGGGACAGTAGATGTTCTGTAGTGTGGCCCAGGGACCATATGTTGTATTATAAGTTCACATTCCAGAACAGGCCTCTGAGGACAGATTTCTGAAAACCAAATCTAGGGTTCCAATGACATCCTAGGGGCATGTTAGGTTTACTATTCTGACTCAGGATCATTGATTTGGCTGTCTGCCTGGATGTAGGTGTAGGCTCAGGGGCCTGGCAGGTGTTTCTAGAAGGTTTGGGCTACTGTGACAGGGATGGAAGGGACAGTCCTGAGGTGTGGATCCAGAGACCCCATCATGGAGGGGTGTGCCATGTGTGCCATAATTTTGGGAGAGAAGTCTGAAAACACAAATTCGGATTAGGGTTAGTGGCAATGTGATTGCAGGCCCAGTGCATAGACCTGGAGGGCAACTCGTCTGGAACTGTAATTAGGATGACTGGAAGGTAGTTGGAACTGTAATTAAGGTGACTAGAAGGCGGTAGCACAGGCTTTTCTCTCTGGATTTTGTGTCCAGAATGGCCTCGGATTGCAGGTGTTTTCTCATGGGTCCATGGGAGACTTTTCCTCTCTATGGATCCTGGTGGCTCCCCATAGTTTGGTGGCTTTTGGGGGGAAGGAAAAAGTGCTGTTTTACAGCTTAGGGGTGCCCAAAAACAGGGATTCCAGAGACGGGCTCAGCAGCTGGGAACCTGGAAAATCCCACAAAGTTTTAGGATTTATGCCTAGATGAGTACAAGCCCTGCAATGCAGGATCATGGTTGTGCAACTGAGAAGGATTGTTTGAAAGCATGCTCAGGCTGAGGGTTACAATGCCTGTTTGTGCCCAGGGCAGACCTCAGGAGTGCTTGTGGTCTCATTGGTTTTGTAACAGGCTCCCCCTTTGAGGGTTGGACACCCATCCCAACAGTCAGGTTTATTGACATCTGGAAAGAGGAGTTACCTATTGTGTTTCAGGTTTCCCCTTGGCAAGGATTCCAGCAAATGTGTGGAGACAGGTGCCTGAATAGCAAGGATGGGTAGAGATGACGTACTTGGGCCATGACCATCCCAAATGTGAGATACAGGTCCCGCTCTCTGGTTGCTGAAACTCGGTCAGGGCTCAGGCTCTGTCGGAAACCTCAAGGTTTCCTTCTACTGGGCAGGTCAAGTCTGTTTTGTTGTTGTTGTTGTTGTTGTTGTTGTTGTTTTGTTTTGTTTTGTTTTGCTCTAGGTTCCCCCATGTGAAAGTTTGTGAAGCAGAGCTCTCTGGCATGGATGCCTGGAAAGCACACCTCCACTGACCATATCAGCTGAGGAACATGGCAGGTTCGTTCTGGTGGCTCTGGGGCGAAGGATCGAGGCCTTGAGTTGACATGGAATCTCTTGCAGGTGGGTCAAAATGCTGGTTTGTTACCAGGAAATCTTAGAATGTGCTGGTTTGCTGAGGTGCCATGCAGGATTCTCCTACCCTGAGGGTTTGGCACAGGTTGAAGACCAGGGTATCCTTCTGGGGACAGGAGATGTTCTGTCATGTGGCTCAGGGACCACATGATGTGTCATGAATTGGTATTCCAGAACAGGCCCCTTGAGGACAGATGCCTGAAAACCTAATGGGGTTCAATTGAAGGCCTAGACGCATTTCAGTTTCAATCTTCTAACTCATGATCATTGAGTGGAATGTCTCCCTGGATGTAGGTGATCAGGGTGTTTCAGGCTGCACATTTGCATCCAGAGTGGCCGACAGTATTGGGGGGTCTCAGAGGCCTACAGGTTTCTCCTAATATGGAAGGTTTGGGCAAATCTGATATGCACAGTCTCCTTGGGGATGGCAGCTAGAGTTCTGTGGTGTGGCTCCAGGGATCCCTTTCTGGTGGGCATGTGAGCCATGGTTTTGGGAGAGAAGTCTGGAAACACAAATTCAGGTTAGGGTTATTGGTGATGTGATTGCAGGCCCAATGCATAGACCAGGAGGGCAGCTAGTCAGGAACTTTGATTAGGGTGTCTGGAAGGTAGTAACACAGGCTTTTCTCTCTGGATTGTATGTCCAGGATGGCCTCGGAATGCAGGTGTGGTCTCGGGACCATGGGAGATTCTCTTTTCTCTAAGGATATTACGGGTGCTCTATAGTTTGGTGGCTTTCTCGGGAAAGGGACGAGTGCCGATTTACTTTTTAGGGGTGCCCCAAAACAAGGATTCCAAAGACGGGCTTTGGATCTGGGAACCTGGAAATTGCCACCAAGCGTTAGCATTTGGTCTTAGGGGTGTACCAGGCCTATAATGTGGGATCCTGGAGGTGCAACTGAGAGCGTTTGTATGAAAGCATGTTCACGTTTAGCTCAGAATGCCTGCTTGTTCCCAGAGCGGAACTCATGAGTGGGCGTGGTCTCATTGGCCATACAACTGGCTCCCACTCTGAGGGTTGGACACCAATCCCAACAGCCAGGCTTCCTGCCATGGCGAAGGAGGAGTTCCCTGCAGTGCTTCAGGTTCTCCCATTGGCAGGGATTCCAGCAAAGGTCTGGGCAGAAATGCCTGAATACCAAGAATGGGTAGAGATGACGGTCCTGGGCCATACAGGGTCTCACATGCTGGTAATGAACCACACTATTTGGGTGGCTGACACCTGGTTGGGGCTCTGGCTCTGTCAGACACAGCACTAGCGGGCAGGGCAGCCTATAAATCGGGGTTCCCTCGCAGGCTGAGCAGATTGATCCTCATGTGGAGTTTCTGTGCAGACTCATCAGGCCCCTCTTCTTTCTGTGGGGAAGGCAGAATGATTTTTGTGGCTCCAGAATTCCCCTTCAAGAGTGCATGGGGACTAGTAAGGTGAGGATGGAATTGTAAACCCAAGCTATGGTTCAATTCAGTGCCAAGCGAAAGGCTGTTCCAGTGTGCAGTGGTTGATTGAAATATCCATCATCTGAGTTAGGGTGGATGTCAAATGTTGTTCAAGATGGAGTTTGTGTGTATGATGACTGACAAATGGAGTAGTGGCGTCTAGAGGCCATGGAGGATTTCACACGCTGGGCCTTGCGAGATGCTCCAAACAGCAAGGTTTCCTTCTACAGGAGAGAGGGAGTCTGGTTTGTTTACTCCAGGGTCCCCCATGTGGACAGTTTGTGTAGCAGGTCACTCCCATATGGATGCTTGGAAAGCACAACTCCATTGACCATTGCAGCTGAGGACCATGGAAGATTCGTTCTGGTTGCTCTGGGACGAAGTACCAAGGCCTAGAGTTGACATGGAGTCTCACAAAGATGTGTCACAATGCTGGTTTGTTACCAGGGAGATCTTAGAAGGTGCTGGTGGCTAAGGGGCCATGTGGGATTCATCTACCATGAGGGTTTGAAACCAGTCCAAGAACACGGTTTCCTTCTGGGGACAGGAGATGTTCTGTTGTGGGGCTCACGAACCACATGTTGTATCATAAGTTGGTATTCCAGAACAGGCCTCTGAGGACAGATGCCTGAAAACTTAATCTAGGGTTCCAATGAAGTCCTAGGTGAATGTCAGTTTCAATCTTCTGACTCAGGACCATTGACTTCGGAGTCTACCTAGATGTAGGCAATCAAGGTGTTTCAGACTGTGCATTTGTGTACAGAGTGGCCTCCAATATTGGGTTGTGCTCTGGGGCCTTGCATTTTTTTCCTAGTCTGGAAGGTTTGGGCAACAGTGACGGGCCATTTCCTTGGGGATGGCGGGCTGTAGCTCCAGAGACCCCATCCTGGAGGGCATGTGAGCCATGGTTTGGGGAGAGAAGTCTGAAAACACAAACTATGGTTAGGTTTATTGGCGAGGTGTTTGTAGGCCCAATGCATAGACCTGGAGGGTAGCTCGTCGGGAACTGTAAATTGCATGCCTTGAAGGTGGTAGCACAGGATTATTTATCTGGATTGTGTATCCACTATGGACTAAGAATGCAGGTGTGGTCTCTTGGGTCCATGAGTGATTTTTCCTCTCAATTATCCTGGCGGCTCTCTATAGTTTGGTGGCTTTCTCAGAGAAGGGAAGTGTGCTGTTTTCCATATTAAGGGTGTCCCGTAACAGGGATTGCAGAGAGGTGCTCTGCTCTGGGCACCTGGAAATACCCACCAAGGGTTATGATTTGGGCCTAGGGGCTTACCAGGCCTCCAATGCAGGTCCTGGAGGTACAACTGAGAGGGTTTGTTTGAAAGCTTGCTCAGGCGGAGTGTTACAATGCCTGATGTGCCTAGGGTGGCCCTCAGGAGTGGGCGTGGTCTCATTTGCCATGCAGTAGGCTACCATTCTGAGTATTGGATACCCTTCCCAACTTCCAGGAATCCTGCCATGGGGAATGAGGATTTCTCTATTGTGATTCAGGTTCCCCCATTGGTAGGGATTCCAGGAAAGCTCTGGGGACAGATGTCTCAATACCAAGGATGGGTAGAGATGACCTCCCTGGTCCTTGGCCTGTCTCACATGCTGGATATGGGCCCCACCCTCTGGGTGGCTGACATGAGGTCGGGGCTCAGGCTCTGTCATAAACAGCACTAGTGCCCAGGGCTGCCTATAAATTGGGGCTCCCTCGAGGGCCGAGTAGATTGATTCTCAGGTGGGCTTTCTGCGCAGACTCACCAGGCCCTTCTTTCTATGGGGAAGGCAGAATGCTGCGTTGTGGCTCTAGAATTCCCTAGCAAGAGGGCTTACAGAACACTAGGGTGAGGATGGAATTGTAAACCCAAGCTACTTTTAAATTTAGTGCCAAGCAAAAGACAATTCCAGTGTGGAGTGGCTGATTTGAATATCCAGCACTTGAGTACGTGCGGATGTCAGTTGTTTGCTCACGCTGGTGTTTGTGTCTATTATGACCAACAAATGGAGGGGTGGCCTCATGAGACAATGGAGGATTACCCACACTCGGGTTTGTGAGACACTCAATACAGCAAGGTTTCATTTTACTGTACAGGGGAGTCTGGTTAGTTTCCTCCAGGATTCCCCATGTGGAAAGTTGGTATCAGAGCACTCCCGCTGGATGCCTGGAAAGTACACCTACATTGACCATGGCAGCAGAGGAACATGGCAGTTTCATTCTGGTGGCTCTGGGGTGAAGTACCAAGGCCTTGAGGTGTCATGGAGTCTCATGAAGATGGGTCACAAGGCTGGTTTGTTGTCAGGGATACATTAGACTATGCTGCCTGCAAAGGGTCATGCAGGATTCATCTACCCAGAGTGTTTGACACAGGCCCAAGAGCACAGCTGCCTTCTGGGGACAGGAGATGTTCTGTTGTGTGGCTCATGGACCATGTTGTATCATAAGTTGATATTCCAGCACAGGCCTCTGAGTACAGATACCTGAAACCATTGACTTGGCTATCAGCCTGGATGTAGGTGATAGGGTGTGTCAGACTGCACATTTGTGTCCAGAGTGGCCTCTAGTATTGGGGTGGGCTCAGGGGCCTTGCAGGTTTCTCCTAATCTAGAGGGTTTAGGCAACAGTGACAGATAAATTTTCCTTGGGGAAGACAGGCACACTTCCGTGGTGTGGCTCCAGATACCGCAACCTGGAGGGCATGTGAGCCATGGTTTTGGGAGGGAAGTCTGCAAACACAAACTCGGGTTAGGGATAGTGGCAATGTGATCACAGGCCCAATGCATAGACATGGATGGCAGCTCTTCAGGAACTGTTAATCGGTGACTCAAAGGTGGTAGCACAGTCTTTTGTATCCAGATTGTGTGTACAGGATGGCCTCGGAATGCAGGTGTGGTCTCATGGGTCCATGGGAGATTTTCCTCTCTAAGTATCCTGGTGGCTACCAATAGTTGGTGGCATTCTCGGGGAAGGGAAGAGTGCTGTTTTCTATATTTGGGATGCCCCAAAATAGGGATTCCAGAGATGAGTTCTGGGACTGATCCCCTGGAAAATCCCACCAAGTGTTAGGATTTGGGCCTAGGGTCTCACCAGGATTGCATGCAGGATCCTGGAGGTGTAACTGAGAGGGCTTGTTTGAAAGCATGCTCAGACTGAGGGTCGCAATGCCTGCTTGTGCCCAGGGTGGCCCTCATGAGTGGGCGTGGTCTTATTGGCCATGCAGCTGGCTCGTACTTTGAGGGTTGGACACCCATCCGAAAAGACAGGATTCCTGCCATGGGGAAAGAGGAGTTCTCTATTGTGCTTCGGGTTCCCCCATTAACAGGGATTCCAGCAAAGGTCTGGGGACAGATGCCTGAATACCAAGGATGGGTAGAGATGAAGGACCTGGGTCATGGCTGGTCTCACATGGTGGATATGGGCCCCAATCTCTGGGTGGCTGATACTAGGTCTTGGCTCAGACTCTGCAAGACACAGCACTAGTGCCCAGGGCAGCCTATAAATCAGGGTTCCCTCGAGCCTTCTGGGCAGACTCACCAGGCCCTTCTTATTTCTATGGGGAAGGCAGAATGCTGCGTTTGGCTCCAGAATTCCCTATCTAGAGGGCTGGTGGACAAGGAAGCTGAGGATGTAATTGTAAACTCAAGCTATGGTTAAATTCACAGTGAAGCAAAAGGCACTTCCAGTGTGCAGCGGTTGAATTGAATATCCAGCAACTGAGTAAGGGTGGATGTCAGATATTTGCTCATGCTGGAGTTTGTGTCTCTGATGACCGAGAAATTGAGGGGTGGTTTCAAGAGGCCAATGGAGGATTTTCCAAGCTAGGGCTTGTGAGAGGCTCCAAACAGGGTCCTTCTACCAGACAGGAGGAGTCTGGTTTGTTTGCTCCAGGGTCCCACATGTGGAACGTTTGGATAGCATAGCTCTCCCACATGGATGCCTAGAAAGCACACCTCCTTGACCATTGCAGCTGAGGAACATTGCAGGTTCTTTTTGGTGGTTCTATGGCAACGTATCAAGGCCCTGAGTTGACATGGAGTCTCATGAAGATGTGTCACAATGCTGGTTTGTTACCAGGGAGATCATAGAATATGCTGGTTGCTAAGGGGCCATTCAGGATTCATCTACCCTGAGGGTTTGACACAGGTCCATGAGCACGGCTTCCTGATAGGGCCTGGAGATGTTCTGTTCTGTGGCTCAGGGACCACATGTTGTATCATAAATTGGTATTCCAGAACAGGTCTCTGAGGACGGATACCTAAAAAACTAATCCAGTGCTCCAATGAAGTCCTCTGGGCATGTCAGGTTCAATCATCTGACTCAGGACGATTGACTTGGGTGTCAGGTTGTTTCAGACTGTGCATTTGAGTCCAGTGCGGCCTCCGATATTGAGCTGGGCTCAAGGTCCTTGTAGGTTTCTCCTAATCTAGAGGTTTTGGGCAACAGTGACAGGCACAGTTTCCTTGAGTATGGCAGGCACAGTCCTTTGTTGTGGCTCCAGATACCACAACCATGAAGTCACGTGAAGCATGGTTTTGGGAGGGAATTCTGCTAACACAAACTCGGATTAGGGATAGTGGCGAGGTATCCGCAGGCCCAATGCATAGACCTGGAGGGCAGCATGTCAGGAACTGTAAATCAGGTGATTCGAAACCAGTAGCACAGGCTCTTGTATCTGGATTGTGCATCCACCATGGCCTCGGAATGCAGGTGTGGACACATGGGACCATGGGAGATTTTTCCTCTCAAGGATCCCGGGGCTCCTGATAGTTTTGTGGCTTTCTCAGGGAAGAGAAGAGTGCTGTTTTCCATCTTAGGGGTGCCCTAAAACAGGGATTCCAATGACGGGCTCTGGGTATGGGCACATGGAAAATCCCACCAAGGGTTAGGATTTGGGCCTAGGGGAGTACCAGGCTTGCAATGTGGGATCCTGGAGGTACAACTGAGAGCATTTATTTGAAATCATGCTAAGGCAGAGGGTCGTAATGCCTGCTTGTGCCAAGGACGGCCCTCATGAGTGGGAATGGTCTCCTTGGCCATGCAGCTGGATCCCACTCTGAGGTTTGGACGCCCACCCTAACATCCAGGATTCCTGCCATGAGAAGGAGGAGTTCTCTATTGTGCTTCAGGTTACCCTTTAGCTGGAATTCGATCAAAGTTCTGGAGACAGATGCCTGAATACCAAGATGGGTAGAGATGATGGCCCTGGGCCATGGCCAATCTTCACATGGTGGATATGCGACCCACCCGCTGGGTGGCTGCATGAGGTCGGGAATCAGGCTCGGTCAGACACCACACTAGTGGCTAGGTCAGCCTATCAATTGGGGTTCCCTCATGGGTGGAGTAGACTGATCCTATTTGGAGTTTCTGGGCAGACTCAAAAGGCCCTTCCTCTTTCTATGGGGAAGGCAGAATGCTGTGTTGTTGCTCCAGAATGCACTATCAAGAGGACTTGTGGACCAGGAGGGTGAGGATGGAATTGTAAACACAAGCTATGGTTAAATTCAGTGCCAAGTGAAAGGCATTTCCAGTGGGCAGCGGCTGATTGGAATATCCAGCACCTGAGTAAGGGTGGAGGTCAGATGGTTGCTCACGCTGGAGTTTATGTCTATGATGACCAATAAATGGAGGGGTGGTGTCAAGAGGCCATGGAGGATTTCACATGATGGAGCTTGTGAGATGCTCCACACAGCAAAGTTACCTTCCACCAGACAGGGGAGTCTGTTTGTTTGCTCCAGGGTTCCCCATGTGGAAAGTTTGGGTATCAGAGCACTCTTGCATGGATGCCTGGAAATACACATCTATTTACCATTGCAGCTGAGGAACATGGCAGGTTCGTCTTGTCACTCTGAGTAAAAGTACCAGTTCTTTGAGTTGACATGAGTCTCATGATGATGGGTCACAATGCTGGTTTGTTACCAGGATGATCTTAGAATATGCTGATGGCTAAGGGCCTGTGCAAAATTCATATACCCTGAGGGTTTGACTCAGGTCCAAGAGCACGGCTTCAGTCTGGGGCAGGAAATGTTCAGTTGTGGGGCTCAGGGACCACATGTTATATCATAAGTTGGTATTCAAGAACAGGCCTCTAAGGACAGAAGCCTAAAAACCTAATCGACAGTTCCAAATAAGTCTTAGGGGCATGTCAGTTTCAATCTTCTGACTCAGGACCATTGACTTGGATGTCTGCCTGAATGAAGGTGATCAGGGTGTTTTGACTGCGCATCTGCATCCAAAGCAGCCTCCATATGGGTGGGCTCAGGTGCTTTACAGGTTTCTCCTAATCTGGAGGGTTTGGGCAACTGTGACAGGCACAGTTTCCTTGGAGATAGCAGGCACAGTCCTGTGGTGTGGCTCTAGAGGCCCCATCCTGGAGGGCATGTGAACCATGGTTTTGGTTCATGCAGACAAACACAAACTCGGGTTAGGGTTAGCGAGGTCATCGCAGGCCCACTGCATAGACCTGAGGGCAGCTCATCAGGAACTGTAAATAAGGTGACTCGAAGGTGGTAGCACAGACTATTGTATCTGGATTTCTTTCCATGATGGGCTAAGAATGCAGGTGTGGTCTCATGGGTTAATGGGAAATTTTTCCTCTCAAAGTTGCTGAATGCTCCCAATAGTTTGGTGGCTTTCTCGGGGAAGGGAAGAGTGCTGTATTCCAACTTAGGGGTGCCCCAAAACAGAGATTCCAGAGACAGGCTCTGGGTGTGGGTGCCTGGAAAATCCCACCAAGCACCTTCTTGATGGCACGAAACCAGGCTGTTTGGATGGGTGTCTAACCCTCAGAGTGGGAACCAGCTGTATGGCCCATTAGACCACAGTCAGTCATGGGAGCCACCGTGGGCACAAACAGGCACTGTGACCCTAAGCCTGAGCATGCTTTCAAGCAAGCCCTCTCAGCTGCACCACCAGGATCCCGCATTACAGATCTACTACACCCCTAGGCCAAAATCTTAACCCTTGGTGGGATTTTCCAGGCGCCCAGACCCAGAGTCTGTCTCTGTAATCCCTATTTTGGGGCAACCCCAAGATGGAAAACAGCACTCTTTCATTCCCCAAAAATGCCACCAAACTATTGGGTGCCACTAGGATCCTTAGAGAGGAAAAATCTCCCATGTACCCATGAGATAACACCTGCATTCCGAGGTCATACAAGACACACAATCCAGATATAAAAGCCTGTGCTACCACCTTCGAGTCACCCCATTTAGTTTCTGACGAGCTTCCCATTAGGTCTAGGCATTGGGCCTGTGATCGCCTCGCCACTCACCCTAGCCCAAGTCTGTCTTTGGATACTTCTCTCCCAAACCATGGCTCACATGACCCCGGGATCTGGTCTTTGGAGCCACACCACAGGACTGTGCCTTCCATCCCTAAGGAAACTTTGCCCATCACAATTGCCCAAACCCTCCAGATTAAGAGAAACCTGCAAGGCTCCTAAGCCCATCCCAATATTGGAGGCTGCTTTGGACGCAAATGCATAGTCTGAAACACCCTGATCCCCTACATCTAGGCAGATTCCCAAGTCAATGATCTTGGGTCAGAATATTGAAACTGACACGCCCCTAGGACCTCTTTGGAACTCTCAATTAGTTTTTCAGGCATCTGTTCTCAGAGGTCTGTTCGTGAATACCAGCTTATGATACAACATGTGGACCCTGAGCCACACAACAGAACAAATCCTGTTTCCAGAAAGAAACTTTGCTCTAGGACCTATGTCAAAGGCTCAGGGTAGAAGAATCTTGCAAGGCCCCCTTGTCACCAGCACATTCTAAGATCTCCATGTTAACAAACCAGCATTGTAACCCATGTGCAAGACATTCCATGTCAACTCAAGGCCTTGGTCCTTCGCCCTAGAGCCACCATAATGAACCTGCTATGTTCCTTGGTGGCAATGGTCAATGGAGATGTACTTTCCAGGAATCCACATGGGAGAGCTCTGCTACACAAACTTTCCACAAGGGGGATCCTGGAGCAAACACACCAGACTCTACCTGTCCAGTAGAAGGAAACCTTGCCTTTGGAGCATCTCACAAGTCCCAGGGTGGGAAATCTTCCATAGCCTCTGGACATGACCCCTCCATTTGTCGGTCAACATAGAAACAAATTCAAGTGTGAACAAACATCTAACATCTGCCCATACTCACATGCTGGATATCTCGAAAAAGATGCAGCACATTAGAACTGCCTTCCACCTGGCACTGCATTTAACCGAAGCTGGTGTTTACAATTGCATCCTAACCTGCTGTTCTCCAAGACCTCTTGACAGGGAATTCTGGAGTCACAACACAGCATTCTGCTTCCCCAAAGAAGAATTGCCTGGTTAATCTGCCCAGCAACCCAACATGAGGATCAATCTGCTCCTCCCTCGAGGGAACTCCAATTTATAGTCTGCCCTGGCCACTAGTGCTGTGTCTGACAGAGCCTGAGCACCGACCTCGTGTCAGCCTTCTAGAGAGCGGGGCCCATATCTTGCATGTGAGACCGGCCATGGACCAAGTCTGTCATTTCTACCCATCAATGGTGTTCAGGCATCTGTACCCAGACCTTTCTGGAATCCTTAAGCACAATAGAGAACTCCTCCTTCCCCATGGCAGGAAACTTGGCTATTGGGATGTGTATCCAACACTCAGAGTGGAAGCCTTCTGTATGGCCAATAAGACCACGCCCACTTCTGAGGGCCGTCCTGGGCAAAACAGGCATTGTGACCCTCAGCCTGAGCATGCTTTCAAAAAATTCCTCTCAGTTGCACGAACAGGATACTGCAATGATGGCCTGGTATGCCCCTAAGCACAAATCCTATCCCTGTGTGGGAACTTCCAGGCCCCCAGACCCAGAGCCTGTCTCTGGAATCCCTTTTTTGGTACGCCCCTAAGATGGAAAACAGCACTCTTCCCTTCCCTGAAAAATCCACCAAACTATAAGGAGCCAGCAGATTCCTTAGAGAGGAAGCTACGGTTCAATTCGAAATTTCCCATGGACCCATGAGACCACACCTGCATTCCCAGGCCATCCTGGACACACAATCCACATAGAAAAGCCTGTGCTACCGCCTAGAGTCACCCTAATTACAATTCCTGATGATCTGCCCTCCAGGTCTAACCACTGGGCTTGTGATCACATCGCCACTAACCCTAACCCAACTTTGTGTTTGCAGACTTATCTCTCAAAACTATGGCTCACATGCCCTCTGGGTTCTGGTCTCTGGATCCACACCACAGGACTGTGCCTGCCATCCCCAAGGAAACTTTGGCCATCACAGCTGCCAAAACCCTCCAATTAGGAGAAAAATACAAGTCCCCTGAGCCCACCCCAATATTGGAGGACATTGTGGATGAAAATGTGCAGTCTGAAACACCCTGATTCCCTACATCCATGCAGATACCCAAGTCAATGTTCCGGAGTCTGAAGTTTGAACCTGACACACCCCTAGCACCTCATTGGAATTCCAGTTAGGTTTTCAGGCAAGTGTACTCAGAGGCCATTTCTGGAATACCAACTTGTGATACAAGATGTGGTCCCTGACCACACAACAGATAAACTCCTATCCCCAGAAGGAAACTGTGCTCTTGGACCTGTATCAATCCCTCAGGGTAGGATTATCCTGCATGACCCCGTAGCCACCAGCACTTTCTAAGACCTCCATGGTAACAAACCAGCATTATGTCCCATCGGCAAGTGATTCCATGTCAACTCAAGGCAATAGAAGGAACGTAGCCACAGAGGCAATAGAAGGAACCTACCATGTTCCTCAGCTGCAATGATCAATGGACATGTGCTTTCCAGGCATCCATGCAGGAGAGCTCTGCTACCCAAACTTTCCACAAGGACTGTGGAGCAACCAAACCAGAGTCCACCTGTCCAGTAGAAGAACACCTTGCTGTTTGGAACATCTCACAAACCTCAGCATGGGAAATTCTCCATGGCCTCTTGATTCCACCCCTCTATTTGTTGGTATTCATAAACACAAACTCCAGTGTGAGCAAACATCCGACATCTGCCCTTACTCAGGTGCTGGATATCTCGAATCCGCTGTTGCACATTAGAAATGCCTTCCGCTTGGCAATGAATTGAACCATAGCTGTGTTTACAATTCCATCTTCACCCTATTTGTCCACAAGCCCTCTTGATAGGGAATTCTGTATCTACAATGCAGCATTTTGCTTTCCTCATAGAAAGAAGTATCTGGCAGACAGCCCAGAAACCCAAAATGAGGATCAATCTACTCGGCCTGCAAAAGAACCCCAATTTATAGGCCTCCTGGCCACTAGTGCTCTGTGTGACAGAGCCTGAGCCCCGACCCGTGTCAGCCACCCAGAGAGCGGGGCCCATATCCAGCATGTGAGACTGGCCGTGGCCCAATTCTGTGATATCTACACATCCTTGATATTCAGGCATCTCTCCTCAGACCTTTGCTGGAATCCCTGCCAAGGGTAAACATGAAGCACAATCGATAACTCCTTTTTCCTTATGGCAGGAAACCAGGCTGTTGGGATGTGTGTTCAACCCTCAGCGTGGGAGCCATCTGCATGGCCAATGAGACCACACCCACTCCTGATGGCACAACAAGCATGGTGACCCTCAGACTGAGCATGCTTTCAAACAATCCCTCTCCGTTGCTCCACAGGGATCTTGCATTACAGGCCTGGTATGCCCCTAGGCACAAATCCTAACCCTTGGTAGGATATTCCAGGAATCCAGACCCAGAGCCAGTCTCTGGAATCCCTGTTTTGGGGCACCCCTAAGATGGAAAACAGCACTTTTCCTTTCCCCACAAAAGCCACCAAACTATTGGGAGCCACCAGGACACCTCGAGAGGAAAAATCTCCGATGGACCTAGGAGACCACACATCATTCCGAGGCATTCCTGGACACACAATCCAGATAGAAAAGCCTGTGCTACTGCCTTTGAGTCACACTAATTATAGTTCCTGACGAACTGCCCTCCAAGTCTGTTCATTGGGGCTGCGATCACTTCGCCACTAACACTAACCCGAGTTTTTGTTTGCAGACTTCTCTCCCAAAACCATGGCACAAATGCCCTGCAGGATGGGGTCTCTAGAGGCACAACATTGGACTGTGCCTGCCATTGCCAAGGAAAATTTGCCCATCACAGTTTCCGAAACCCTCCAGTTTAGGAGAAACCTGCAAGGCCCCTGAGCCCATCCCAATATTGGAGGCCGCTCTGGACGTAAATGTGTCTTCTGAAACACCCTGATCACCTACATCTTACATACAATCAAGTCAAAGGTCATGAGTCAGAAGATTGAACCTGACATGCCCCTCGGACTTCATTGGAATGCTAGATTAGGTTTTCAGGCATCTGTCCTCAGATTCCTGTTCAGAAATATCAACTTATAATACAAAATGTGGTCCCTGAGCCACAGAACAGAACATCTCCTGTCCCAAGAAGAAAACCATTCTCTTCACCTGTGTCAAACCCTCCAGGGGGTGAATCCTGCATGGCCCCTTAGCCAGCAGCACATTCTAAGATTTCCTTGGTAACAAAATAGCATTGGGACCCATCTGAAAGAGATTACATGTTAATTCATCGCCCTTGGTATGTCGCACCAGAGCCACCAGAACGAACCTTCCATATTCGTCAGCTGCAGTGGAGAATGGAGGTGTGCTTTCAAGGCAGCCATGCGGGAGAGCTCTGCTACCCCATATTTCCACATGGAGGGCACTGGAGCAAACTAACCAGACTCCACATGTCCAGTAGAAGGAAACCTTTCTCTTTGGAGCACCTCACAAGCACCAACGTGGGTCATCCTCCATGGCCTTTTGATGCCACCACTCCATTAGTCATTCATCACAGATACAAACTCCAGTGTGAGCAAACATCTGACATACCACCTTACTCAGGTGTTAGATATCTCGAATCATACACTGCACACAGGAACTGCCTTCTGCTTGGCACTGAATTTAACCATAGCTTGTGTTTAAAATTCCATCCTCACCCTCCTGGTCCCCATGGCCTTGTTATAGGTAATTCTCAAACCATGTCATACCATTATGCCTTCACCATAGAAAGATGAAGTGCCTGGTGAGTCTTCCCAGAAAGCTCACATGAGGCTCAATCTTCTCAGCCCTTGAGGGAACCCCGATTTAAAGGCTGCCCTGGCCACTAGTGTTGTGTGTGACAGAGCCTGAGCCCTGACCTCGTGTCATCCACCCAGAGAGCGGGGCCCATATCCAGCATGTGAGACCGGCAATTGCCCAGGTCTGTCATCTCTACCCATTCTTGGTATTCAAGCATCTGTCCCCAGACCTTGCTGGAATCCTTGCCAATGGGGGAACCTGATGCACAGAAGTAAACTCCTTTTTCCCCTTGGCAGGAAACCTGTCTAAAGTTTTGGGTGTCCAACCTTCAGAGTGGGAGCCAGCTGCATTCCCAATGATTCCACTCCCTCTCCTGAGGGCTGCTCTGGGCACAAACAGGTATTGTGTCCCTCAGCCTGTGCATGATCTCAAACAAGTCCTCTCATTTTCACCATCAGGGTCTCGCATTGCAGGCCTGGTACTCCCTTGGGCCCAAATCCTAACCGTTGGTGGATTTTCCATAATCCCAGACACAGAGCCCATCTCTGGAATCCCTGTTTTGGGGCACCCCTAAGATCGAAGAAAGCACTCTTCCCTACACCAAAAAAGCCATCCAAGTATTGGGAGCCGCCAGGATCCTTAGACAGGAAAAATCTTCCATGGACCCATGATACCACACCTACATTCTTAGGCCATCCTGGATACACAATACAGATAGAAAAGCTTGTGCTACCGCCTTCCTGTCACCCTAATTACAGTTCCTGACGAGCTGTTCTCCAGGTCTATGCATTGGGCCTGCGATCACCTCACCACTAAACATCACCCCAGTTTCTGTTTGCAGACTTCTCTCCCAAAACCATGGCTCACATGCTCTTTAGGATGGGGTCTCTGGAGCCACAACACAAGACTGTGCCTGCCATCCCCAAAGAAACTGTGCCCAACACAATATGGCAAAACCTCCAGATTAGGAGAAACCTGAAAGGCCCCTGAGACCACCCCAATTTTGATGCCCTCTGGACGCAAATGCACAGTCTAAAACACCCTGATCACCGATATCTGGCAGACACCCACGTCAATGGTCCTGAGTCAGAAGATTGAACCTGACAGGGCCCTAGGACCTCATTGGAATCCTAGATTAGGTTTTCAGGCATCTGTCCTAAGAGGCCTATTCTGGAATACCAACTTATGATACAACAAGTGGTCCTTGAGCCACACAACAGAACATCTCCTGTCCCCAGAAGGAAACCATGCTTTTTGACCTGTGTCAAACTCAAAATGTAGGAGAATCCTGCATGGCCACGTGACCACTAGCACATTCTAAGATCTCCCTGGTAACAATCCAGCATTGTGACCCATGTGCAAGAGATTCCGTGTCAACTCAAGGCCTTGGCAATTCTCAGCAAAGCCACCAGAAGGGACCAGAAATGTTCCTCAGTTGCAATGGTCAATGTAGGTGTGCTTTCAAGGCATCCATGCGGGAGAGCTCTGCTACCCAAACTTTCAACATGGGGGGAACTGGAGCAAACAAACCAGACGCCATGTGTCCAGTAGAAGGAAACCTTGCTGTTTGGAGCATCTCGCAATCCTCCACGTGGAAAATCCTCCATGGCCTCTTGACGGAACTCTTCCATTTGTTAGTCATAATAGACACAAACTCCAGTGTGAGCAAATATGTGGATCCACCCTTACTCAGGTGCTGGATATCTCGAATCAGCTGCTGCCTATTGGAAATTCCTTCCTCCTGGCACTGATTTTAACCTTAGCTTGTGTTGACAATTCCATCCTCTCCCTATTTGTCCCCAAGCCCTCTTGATAGGGAATACTGGGCCACAACTCAGCATTCTGCCTACCCCATAGAAAGAAATGCCTGGTGAGTCTGCCTAGAAACCCCACATAAGGATCAATCTGCTCGGCCCTTGATGGAACCCCAAATTATAGGCTGCCTTGACCACTAGTTCTGTGTCTGAGAGATCCTGAGCCCAGAACTCATGTCAGCCACCCAGAGAGAGAGCCCCATATCCAGCATGTGAGACTGGCCATGGCCCAAGTGCGTCATCTCTACACATCCTTGGTATTCAGACACCTGTCCCCAGACCTTGCTGGTATCCCTCTCAATGGGGGAACATGAAGCAAACTAGAGAATGCCTCTATCCCATGGCAGGAAGACTGGCTGCAGGAATGGGTGTCCAGCTTTCAAAGTGGGAGCCATATTCATGGCCAATTAGGCCACAGTAACTCATGAGGTCCTCCCTGGGGAGAAAGAGGCATTGTGACCCTCAGACTGAGCATTATTTCAAACAAGCCCTCTCTGTTGTACCACCAGGATCCCTCATTGCAGGCCTGGTATGCCCCTAGGCCCAAGTCCTAATCCTTGGTGGGATTTGCAAGAAGCCCAGACCCAGAGCACATCTCTGGACTCACTGTTTTGGGGCACCCCTGTGATGGAAAACATCACTCTTCCTTTCCCCGAAAAAGCCACCAATCTATTGGGAGTCGCCAGGATCCTTAGAGAGGAAAAATATCCCATGAACCCATGAGACAATACCTGCATATAGAGGCCATCCAGGACACACTTCCAGATACAAAATCCTGTGCTACCGCCTTTGAGTCAACCTAATTAAAGTTCCTGATGAGGTGCCCTCCATGTCTACACATTAGGCCTGCGATCAGCTCACCACTAACCCTGAACCAAATTTGTGTTTGCAGACTTCTCTTCCAAAACTTTGGCTCACATATACTCCAGGTTGGCATCTCTGGAGCCACAGCACAGGCTGTGCCTGAAAACCCCAAGGAAATTCTGCCTGTCACAGTTGCCCAAACCCTCCAGATTAGGAGACACCTGCCAGGCCCCTGTGCCAACCCCAATATTGGAGGCCTCTCTGGACGCAAATGTGCAATCTGTATCATCCTGATCACCTGCATCCAGGCAGAAACCCAACTCAATGATCCTGGGTCATAAGATTTAGCCTGACATTCCCCTAGGACCTCAATGGAATCCTAGATTAGGTTTTGAGGCATCTGTCCTTAGAGGCCAGTTTCAGAATACCAACATCTGGTACAATATGTGGTCCCTGAGCCACACAACAGAACATTTTCCTGTCCCCAGAAGTAAACCGTGCTCTTCTTCTTGTGTCAAACCCTCAGCATAGCTGAATCCTGCATGGCACCATAGCAATTACCACATTCTAAGATCTCCCGGGTAACAAACTAGCATTGAGAACCATCAACAACAGACTCCATGTGAACTCAAGGCCTTGATACTTCGACCCATAGCCACCAGAACAAACCTGCCATGTTCCTCATCTGCAATAGTCATTGGAGGTCTGCTTTCCATGCATCTTTGCGGGAGTGCTCTGCTACCGAAAGTTTCCACATGGGGGACACTGGAGCAAACAAACCAGACTCCACCTGTCCAGGAGAAGGAAACTTTGCTTTTTGGAGCATCTCACAAGACCCAGCAATTGAAATCCTCCATGGCCTATTGATGTCACACCTCCATTTGTTAGTCATCATAGACACAAACTCCAGTGTGAGCAAAAGTCTGTCATCGCCCTTTACTCGGGTGCTGGATATCTCGAATCAGCCACTGCACGCTGGAACTGCCTTCCGCTTGGCACTGAATTGAACAGTAGCTTGTGTTTACAATTCCATCCTCACCCTCCTAGTCCCCAAGCCCTCTTGATAGAGAATTCTCCATCCACATCGCAGCATTCTGCCTTCCACATAGAAAGAAGAAGCGCCAGGTGAGTCTGCCCCACAACCCCACTTGAGGATCAATCTGCTCGGCCCTCGAGGGAACCCTGATTTATAGGCTGCTTTTGCCACTAGTGCTTTGTCTGACAGAGCCTGAGCCCTGACCTAGTGCCCTCCACCCAGAGATCGGGGCCCATATCCAACATGTGAGACCAGTCATTGCTCACATCAGTCATCTCTACCCATACTTCAGGCATCTGACCCCAATACTTTCCTGGAATCCCTGGCAATGGGGATGATAGAGTCTGAAATCAAAAGAGCGGGACTGGTACAAAGTGAAGGTCAAGCAAAGGATTATTTTGCACCAAGCATGGAGAATCAAACTGACCGGTCAGGGCCATCTCTTGCAAAGAGGCAAACCCTCCCATCCTCACAGACTAACTTTTATACAGGTAGTATAGCCAGGCTATACACAGGTGGCCAATGAGATTGCAATCTCAGAGAACACTGCACAGTCATGCTAAGAGAGCCACACACAGAAAAAAAAAATGCTAGGTACGGGTGCCTGGGTGGCTCAGAGTGTTAATCCGCTGCCTTCGGCTCAGGTCATGATCTCAGGGTCCTGGGATCGAGTCCCACATGGGACTCTGCTCAGCAGGCAGCCTGCTTCTCTCTCTCTCTCTCTCTCTGCATGCCTCTCCATCTACTTGTCATCTCTCTTGGTAAAAAATAAATAAATAAATAAATAAAATCTTAAAAAGAAATGCTAGGTAACACACGGGTACCCAGTTGACACAGAGGTCAGCCCCATCCTTGGGCGCCCCTTTCCTGGATGAAAAGTCATAGGCAGACACCCGGCCACAACCCATCCCTCAACACTTCTCCTGGAACCCTCCCCTGCGCAAGGGTCCCCTGGTGAGCTGCATCCTATTGGCACGTTTTCCGGGTGGTTGTGTCATGCCCTGAGTGAGAAAGGACCCTCAGCCACTGGGAGTAGGGTGGTACGCAGAGCAGCCCCATGCTGGCCAATTCTCATGATCGTTCTGCCCAAACTGGGATCAGTTTAGGTGAACTGGCTTCAGGTGCAGCACGTCTGCAGGGCCGCCCCCTGGTCCTGGCCTGGCATGGAAAGCTGTCCTGTCTGAAACATGCCAGAAAGCCCTCCAGTAGTCAGTCTGTGGTGAAGCCATCACCTCCTGCTCCTCATCCTCTGAGCATCCCATCACTGATACTGTCCATTGGGGCTTGGCCTGAGCAGAGGCCTGGACAGGAACCCTGGCCTGCTTCCTCAGTCTTCCTTTTCCAGGAATCTGTCCTTGGGTGCCTCCAACTGGGGAACCCTGAGTCTCCTGCCACGCCTCCCTATCCCAACCCGGTGCACACGGTGCCTTTCTGCTCTTCGGACAAGCCTCAGAGCAAGAGAACGCTTGTGAGAACTGGCTGGAAAACACCTGGCAAAATCACTTTGGGCGCCACACGTCGGCAGGGCCGCCCCCGGGTCTCGCCGGGCACCACGAGCAGTCGTGTCAGAACCCCACCAGAAAACCCTCCAGATGGCAGGTTCCAGTGACGCTGATGCTCCTCAGCTTCCAGGGATCCCCTCCCTGGAGCTGTCGATGGGGCTAGTCCTGCCACTAGGCCCGGGCATGAAACCTCACCTGCTTTCCCTGCATTTGGTTTCCAGGGGCCTGTCCCTCCGGGCCTCCACCTGGGGAACAAGGAGTCCCACGCCATGCCTCCGCAACCCTCAACCCTACTCCAGGAACGCTCCCATGGGCCACATTGGGAGATGGGATGGGATGGGACACATTGTCTCGGCAAGTTTTCCGGGTCACTGCAACATGCCCCGAGCAAGAAAGGGCCCTCGGCCATGTGGAGTAGAGTGGTCCGCAGGGCTGCCCCATGCCAGCCAATTCTCACGAGGGTTCTGTACCAACCCATCCCGGGTTGGGCAGAACTCTTGTGAGAATTGGCCCCAAAACGCCAGGCCAACTCATTTTGGGCACCGAGCATCTGCACGGCAGCTCCCTGGGCATGGCCCGGCATCATGAGCCCAGCCAAAACCCGTCCCTCAACTCTGCTTCAGGAACGCTCCCCTACACCAAGGCCCCAGGGTGGGCCTTGTCTCGGCACATTTTCCAGGTGGCCGTGACATGCCCCCAGTGAGAAAGGGACCTCAGCCACGGGGAGAAGGGTGGTCCAGAGGGCAATCCAACACCAGCCAATCCTCATGAGCGTTCTGCCCAACCGGGATTGGTTTGGGCAGAACGCTCGTGGGTATTGGCTGGAAAAGGCCCGGCTAAATCGCTTTGGGCGCCGAAAGTCTGCAGGGCAGCCCTGTAGGTATTGGCTGTCATCCCCAGTTGTCACGTCGAGCTCTGCTGGAACATCTTCTGAGTCTGGCACAGGTCAAGCAGACGCCTCCTGCTCCTCAGCCTCCAGGGGTCTCCTCCCTGGCGCTGGCCCATGGGTCTGGGACAGCCCTGATGCCCGAGCACGAACCCTCGCCTGCCTGCTCAACCTTCCGTTTCCTGGGGCGTGTCCCTCGGTGCCCCAACTGGGAAAGCCTGGGTCCTGCGCCACGAGGATCCTAAGATCCCATGTCAAGGTGCCTTTTGGAGCTGCGGACAAGCCTCTGAGTGTTAGATACATTCCTACCTCCACTGAGGCCAGACCCATCCTTGGGCTCCCAAGTCATCCAAAGAGTCGGGTGCAGACGCCCCGCCACAAACCCTCCCTCAACTTTACTCCTGGAACACTCCCCTCCGCCAGGAACCCCATGTGGGTCGCTATGTCTCAGCGTGTTTTCTGGGTGGCCGCGGCATGCCCTGAGCGAGAAAGGGCCCTCAGCCATGGGGAACAGGGCAATGTGCAGGGTTGCCTATCGCCGGCCAATTCTCACGAATGTTCTGCCCAAATCGATCCCAATTACAGCAGAATGCTCGAGAGAACAGGCCGGAAAATGCCTGGCAAACAAGCTTCGGGCACCGCACATCTGCAGGGCTGCCCCCTGGGCCTGGCCTGGGATCCTTAACGTTAAGTCTGAACCCGGCCAGAAAGCCCTCCGTGAGTCTGGTTCAGTTGAGTCTGATGCCTCCTGCTCCTTAACCTCTGGCGGTTACCTCCATTGCACTGTCCAATTTGACTGGTACAGCCCCATGGCCCAGGAATTAACCATTGCCTGCTTTCTTGGCATTCTGTTTCCAGGATCCTCTCCCTCGGGCCCTCCAATTGGAAAACCCTGTGTCCCATGCCACATATCCACCTGACACCCAGGTGGAAATAGTGCCTTTTAGAACTTTGGAAATGCCTTGGGGGCAGAGAAATCTTCATGCCCCCACTGAGGCCACTCCCAAGCATCGGTGCCCCAGTGGCTGGAAAAGTCAGAGGTGGATGCCACAACCTCTTCCTCATTCTGCTCCGGGAAATGTCCCCTGCACTAGGGCCCCTGGGTGGTCCTCATCATCCCAGTGCCTTTACTGGATGACTGCGACATGCCCTGCCTGAGAAAGGGCCCACAGTCATGGGGACAGGGCGGTCCTCAGGGCTGCCCATCCCCGGCCAATTCTGATGAGTGTTCTGCCCAAATTGATCCAGATTTGGGCAAAACGTTCTTGAGATTTGGCCGGAAAACACCCTGCGTTCTCGATTCGGGTGACACATGTCTGAAGGGCCGCCTGTTGGGCCTGTCCCAGGATCCCATGTTGTCATGACTCGGACCCTGCCAAAAAGCCCTCCATGAATCAGTTAGAAATGAGGCCAATACCTCCTGCTCCTTAGCCACCGTGGGT